>NC_139479.1:94059855-94659855 GCF_008360975.1 Lichenostomus cassidix | reverse complement strand
GGGCAAGCTGGGCTCTGGGCAGCTCTGCTCTGGGCAAGCTTGGCTTTGGACAAGCTCGGCTGTGGGCAGCTCCGCTCTGGGCGAGCTGGGCTCTGGGCAGCTCCGCTCTGGGCTTTGGGCAAGCTCCGCTCTGGGCAAGCTCGGCTCTACTAGGCAGTTCCTCTCTGGGCTCTGGGCAAGCTGGGCTCTGGGCAAGCTGGGCTCTGGGCAGCTCTGCTCTGGGCTTTGGACAAGCCCGGCTCTGGGCAAGCTGGGCTCTGGGCAGCTCTGCTCTGGGCTTTGGACAAGCCCGGCTCTGGGCAAGCTGGGCTCTGGGCAGCTCTGCTCTGGGCTTTGGACAAGCTCTGCTCTGGGCTTTGGACAAGCGCGGCTCCGGGCAGCTCGGCCCTGGGCTCTGGGCAAGCTGGGCTCTGCGAGCTCCGCTCTGGCGAGCTCGGCCCGCCCGGGCTGCTGTGTCGGGCTGAGCGCAGCGCTGTGTGAAACGCTGCACTTGTCCACCAGCTCAGGGTCGAGAAGAATGTGCGGAAGGTTTGGGTTAGGGCAGTTCCTCTCCAGCGCTGATAATAAAGTCGTTAGGAGTTGTTACTGATTAGGTACAATGTTTGCCACTTGGTCCTGCAGCCTAGAGTTTGAAAAGGGAAAAACTAAATTCCAAGTCATCTTCTTTAATTAGTTGTTCTAAGGGAGCTTTCTTTTTTTTTCTTTTTTTCTTTTTTTTTTTTTTTTAATATAACAAAAAATGTGACTTTAACTGAACTCCTCTGAGGGCGATATGAACTTTGAGCCTTCCTTTTTTCGTTCTGTAAAGAGTCGGGGTCCTTGGAGGATAGTATTTTATTTCCTGATGATGTAACTACAAAACAATTATCTTAAGTGATGATGGGAAGGCCAGATGAAATCTGATTTTTTTTTTCTCTTCAGTGTTTTTTCTACAAACCCCTTTCCCTTCTCATATGTTTGTGTTTCAGCTAACACAATTAAGCAGTCCAACCAACTATTTTTAGTAAGAAGGTCTTGAAGAAACGAGTCGTTTGTTTTAATATTTAGGAAAGAGGCAGAAAGCCAAAAAGTAGGATTTAGATGGAAGAACTTAAAATGTATCTCTTGTATTCCCCATCCTTTAGTGTACACCCTGAATAAACACTGAGAACAGAAGAAAGAAATACTGGAAATAGGCACAGAATTTGTTATTGAAAATCCACTAAGGGTTAACGGGAGTCAGTGAAATAAACTCCTTTTATGTTGATGGGTAAATTAGACCATTGAAAGGAGTTCTACCCTATTAAAGTGTGGAGTGTTAAAGTAGGTGCACCCACAGTTCATTTATTTTCAGCATTTGAATTTTGTTCTCTATCTCTGTGACTTAAGCTGTTCTCTGTCTGCTTTTGGTGTGTTTTGTCATATTGAGCATAATGCTAACATAAGGCAATTTACTTATTTTGGGGTGTTGTCTGTAAGTATGAAGACAAATGGTGATTAAAATGTTTGCAATTTATTTACAAGACAGGCATCTTTTAGCTACCTTGCATATATTTACCCTGAGTGTAGCCTGAAAAAGGTATTTATTCTTTAGCTGGAAAATTCCTGGCAAGCCCTTGCATTGTTGCTGAGTAGACTTCCTCAGAATTATGTTGCTTATTTGTATGGGTGATCCTGCTGTGTCCTCTTTGTAAGTTTCTGAGAAAGTCAAGATTTGGGTACTTGATCAGAAAACTTCCAAATCAGTTTAACACTTCCCAAATGGTTTTGGAGATAGAAAACATCTTACTTGAATGTACCGAGGGACAGACCAGGATAATATTTTATTTGCTATTCTAGGGAGATTTAATAACCAAATCCAAACAAAAACAAAATAGCCTGTACTTTAGCTAAAATTGACCTATTCTGTTCCTTGGCTAATGTTTTTGGAAGCTAACATTTTGTCTAGTTTTTCTCAAAAGTATTATGCCAATATGGATCATTTGAAATACAGGCTCATCCAGGTGACCTTGGTATGGGGAACATCTTCAGCTACAAACTCATCCTTTCTGCTGGGATTCTGTTTAAAAAGACAGGACAACTGCAGGTGCAAGGTACTGCCTTAGAGCAGGCAGTGGAGGTACTGCTGCATCCTGTTCTGATTTGCAGGGGGTCAAGTTAGTTATTCAATGGAACACAGGCAGGAGTTAAATGTGAATGCATTATTTTTTACATATGTATGTGTGTATGCAAGCATATAAATCTTTAGGGGTGAGAACTACTGTTTCTGTCCTGGGTTTGGTTTTTTTCCTTCCCTTCCCTTTGCAATTGTTTTGGTTTTCTGCATCTTTGCCTTTACCTGCACATACCCTGTTTCTGTAGTCTATATGAAAATTGTCTGCATTTTTGTTCTCCCACATGAAACAGTTGGTTTAGGCCATAAGCAGCTTTGAAGAAGAGGACTTCTCAAAAGCTGGTAAAAAAAATCAAAAATCCAAAATCCTCACAGTCTAGTTTTGCTCTGGAGTTGCAAGGAGCACAGCTCAGATAGTTCTGGTGATAAGTTTATTTGTAGTCTGGAAGCAGGGAATAGGGGTTGCAAGTCCTTCTGTTTATAGGTCTGTGTTTACATCTGGGGATGGCCAAAATATGAACTCCTAGTTTCTTAATTAATTCTCCTCTGCAGATGCAAAAGTGCACATCTGTGACCTTCTGCAAACTAGCTTTATCAAAGAGCATCAGCTGAGTGTATAATGACTTCACTTCCTTCTCTTTTATTGTCATGACTTAAAGGACAGAGTACAGTAACTATATTATTAAAAATTCCAAGTTCTGGATTACTATACTATAACATGAAAAGCTTATTTTTATCTGAGGCAATGAACTGAGCTGCAGTGAAGCCTTCCTTCACGGTTTTTTTACACTTTTTTTCAGTATCTGTAGGTGGAATCCTGGCATTGCTGAACTACACTAAAGAGAAAAAAAAGCCTTTGGGCAGGGAGCTATGCCTGTCTCATTCTCCATTCCTCCCTGAAAATGAATTCTGTTTCCTTAGTTACTACACATAGTTTTGCACAGAATTGGTGCATTTGCAAGTATTGTGACAGCAAAAGGAACTGTGGATTTGTAGAAGTTGAAGACCAAAAGCAAATCTTACTAAATCATTTGGTGCATCTCCTGTCAAAGCAGGGCTTCTCTGTGCAGCAGCTTGCTGTGCCTTTTGTCTAGTCCTGCTTATTGTTTTGTGTTGTTATTTCTGCCCACATTCTCTCAGGATTTTACTTTAAAAAATGGAAGCTGGAAAGACGGAAGATTATATGAGGCAAGGAGAAGATGGGACAAATAAACTAAAAGACTTTGAGGCAGTTGTTTAGACTTCATCTTAAACTATCTGAATTCCTCCCATTGCTTCCATCGTTACACTACTTCTCTTTCCTTTTTCTTCCCATGGCATTTCATAGCAGCAGTTCCAGTGTCCTTAAACCCATAACCTATCTATTGCAGCATTTGACCCCTTCCTTTGGCCATTTTGTATCTAAGATAAATAAAGGAAATTAGAACTTGGGCCTCAGTTCAACAAAGCACTTAAAACATAGCACTGTGTATTTTTGTTGAAAAAGGAAAGGACTTCAGCAAAAGTCTGATTTTAATGATATATTGAAATGCTTGGCTGAATCAGGCTCTTGGTCACACTTACTTTATGTAGATATTGTTGAAGCTTGGGCTTTTGGAATTCCCTCGGGGTTTAAATCTTTAGATTACTTTCATATTCCAAAAATAAATATCTACTGAAGTACAAATATTGTCAAAGATTTTATTAGTATTTTACATTACTTAAAACTGTTTGCTATTTTGGAGGTGGTCTGTTTAAGTTTTGCATGTATTACCTGGAGAACTGAAATATATGCAGGACTGACGAGTTGAGTTTTATTGTCTTGCACAAATGGGACCTGATATTTAATGTTTTAATAACTCGTGTGACTTCAAGGATTTTACTCCACTGTGTGCTCAGCCTTGTTTCAGAAATCTGTGTGTTTTGACATTACTTAATGGAAGAAGACTCAGTCTAATTATTTCTTAGATTAATAGCATCCTTCAAAAAATTTTTAATTTATCTTTATTATTTCTCCTAGCATTGTGTTTGATGATCTCTTAGATTTCATCAGTAAAATGTTTTAGTGTTTTATATCCTAATGTATAGATTAATTACTGAATATTCTAAAGAGAAATATGGAGGTTATGACTTATTTACAGTCTGAAACGTACTGACAATTGATAAATGCATGTGGAAGGCAAGGGGCAGAAGCAGGGGAAAGTTCTAAAGATAACATTCTTCAGATTCATGTGTCTTTTACTATGGACCATGGGCGGAAAGAGATTCATATCTTCATTACTCTGTGGTTTTAATTTTTTTTGGCAGCAGAAAGAAATATTTTTTCAAACTCTCCTATTGTTTGCAGATTCCATTATTCTCCCTTTTTTGGCAGATACAAATAAAATTCATAGCCAAATATTAAGGATAATTTGATCCCTTTATGTTGGGCGCTGCATTGGGAAGTTGATGACTGCACCTCTCAGCGACTAATGGCTTCTAAGGAGAGCTTGCAAGTGCTTCAGGTCTGCTTGTGAGATGGTTTCCTTTTGTATATGGGACCAAGGTAATTTTTTATGAAAAAGACATTTTTTTTACATGGCAGAATTTACCATGAACAAAGATGAACTAAATTTGTGTGCCTTCCCCTACTCCATATAAACCATATATAGGCAAGTAATCTTCATAATGAAATGAGATAACGTGCTTTAGTTCATGAAAGCTCTGTACAAGAGTGTATTTTAAGAAGAAGTTTGGGATTGGAGGTTTGTTTTGTTTGTGATGGTTCTGCAGTGAGATTTTTTTATAAGCCCACCCCCACCCACAAGTATGCCTGTCTAGTTGGGCTATTTCTGGAGGCACGACAGCCATTTCAGTATTAATGCCATAGCAAAAGTGAGTTGTGATCCTGTGAAGACTTAGTACCTTGGAAGGTAATAAGTTTCATGTCTGTGAAGTTGCTTGAAAGGAGAACACATTTTAGATGTCTCTCATTAGTCATTAGACTGCAGAAAAAAAATGTGACACTACTTACTACTTTTCTTCATCCATTTCCTTTGAAATTCAGTCACAGCAAGATTCTTTTTGTAGAACTTCAGGGAACTTGTGTGGCTGAAACATTTTGAGCTTCAAGTCTGACTCCACATGAATCCCTGTTTCCTTTTTATGTATTAATCTAAGCTGTTATTTCAGTCATTTTATTCAAAGTGATCAACTCCCTTTCAGAGCAGTGTAATTCTTATTTGAATAAAAACTGCACAGGTTTGTTGCCTCAGCTTTTCACACTGCCATGGATTGAACATGGTGCCAGTGGAGGATGTTCCTTTCAAGATTTGATGATATGAGATGAAAAAGTAGATTAAGTTATTGCAGACTCTTTCAGCTCCTCCATATCATTCACCATCTCCTCCCTTATGCTTTTCCCTTCACATGTGTTGTTTCTGCACTAGTTGCTGGGTGATGCTGTTCCACCAATGGCTTGGAGAGCAAAGCTCAGCACACAGGGAGAGGGGATTTGGCATTCAGTGCATTTCTTTCAGGTTGCCTCCTGAGCCCACTGGCTACTTTGAGAGTGCAAGCTTGTCAGGCACATGCTTAGGTGAATGCAGACTTGAGTGCAGCACAGGAATTGGAAGGAGGCTCACTGGTGCCACTGACAACTATGCAAAGAGTACAAAGTTGCCGTGCTCTTTTTTGGTGCTTAAGCAGAGAGAATCCAGAATTAAAATGTATCATGAAGCCTACACTTCATTGTTATAATTCTGTTGAGCAGGCCTCCTACTGATTAACCCAGTGAAAATAGAGCTGTTAAAGAGCTTATCTGAAAGGGAGTAAGGTTGTAGAAGAATGTGTATGGATGCTAAGGAAGGCAAAATTTGCAAGGAGAGAAAATATTTTTTGTTGGGCTGCCTGCAACAGCAGAGTAAAATACAAACATGCTCTTGGGCCCAGAGGCCCTTCTTTGGGTCTGTAGATGCTGCATTTATATTACAAAATCTGTGTAATAACAGACATGTTCTCTGCCTTGATAAATCCTCCCCTTAGGATTCCTGGTACGAAATGTATTCAAAAAGGCTTTTCTTATTCTCTGTAATTTCAGTAGCTATATGTTAGTCCCTATTTAAAGCACAGTACTTCAAGTTATTGGTGATTTTGGTACCTGTTCAAGGAATATGTGTTGAAATAATGCAGAGGCAAATGTGTCCTATACAGGCTGTTTTCGATTATGGATTCCTAGGGATGTAATGTAACTCGTAAAACTTTGATCCCTTTGGGATTCAGAATTGCTGAGCTATCTGATAGATTCATAGTTCAGAAATGTGACTTAGTTGTGCGGTTCAGTTCTCTGGTCTGGAAAAGTATTTACAGAATTTCTTGATCTCCTAGGGTATAGTCACATGTAGCTCTTTGTGTTAGTCTTGCCCACAGCAGGTACTGTTCAAGGAGTCTCTTGGGCTTGGGGAAATGTATTTAGCAGACTCAGACACTCCACAGCTCCAGAGTTTGCAACAAAAATTTTACAAAACCCTTGAGTGAGGAAGGGGAACAAATACAAAAGGGTATTAATTTGGCTTTTTTACGGCAGCTGGCATGAGACATATCAGCCTTAAGAACCATTACTTTCAACTCAGCACTATTTGAAGTTGTGTCATTATCTGGGAGCACTTTTATTGATCTCATGTCTCCAGGTGTTATGTCAACAGGATGGACTATTACTAAGAAAGTCTTTTAGGAGATGAACTAAATGCTTGAATGGCCTACAGCTTGCTTCATGCTTAAAAACTGAACTAAAGCACCAAAAAAAAAGTTGTTTAAGGAAATTTTCTTCCAGGACCTGCAGGAAAGGCAAAATTTTCTTTTAGGCCCTAAAATCCTATGCTCTTTAAACAGTCTTCCCTGCAACCTTTCCCACTGCTTTATAGTCTGCTTTATTTTGTGGAGTTTTTAAGTTGTTGAATACTTTAATCTGTTTTGTTAAGTTACCTTATTTTCAGTTGTAAGGATCAAGCTTCTGTACCTTTTAACATAGTTTGCTCTGGCTAACTTGATTCAAAGTGTTTTGACAGAGCATAATTTCTGGCTTCTATTTGCTCTGGCCAGTGAACCCAGGAGCTTCTAATATGAAGATTAATATTAATTAGATGAAAGATAGTTACAGTCCATACAAATTGCATTTATAAAGTGTATGATCAGGGTGAACTGTGTAGAATTGATTAAAGAGAGCAATGTATTGAGTTCTTTCTTGTAGTGATAGAATTTCATATAAGTGAAATCTGAAGTGGCATATTCTGCTATGAAATTTCACAGAACATTCGATAATTGCTAATAATTTATCTTGTAAGCAGAATGAACTATTACTGAGGAAAAAAATAAGCTAATTTCTTAAATGGATTCAACAAAAGAACACAGACCTTAGTACTTTTAGGTGACTCTACAGAACAAAAATTTAAGCACTATAAATTTGTTGATCTTTGGGTTGTTTACCCCCCTGCCCTCTCTCCAATAAATACAGAACTAAATGTATAGGTAAATATTTGTGCATAACTCAAGCCAGTAGCAAGGACAGAGGGAGAAAAGTGATTCTACTTGTTGTGATGCAGTACTTATGATAATACTTATGATAATCCTTTTTTTGTTTAACTTTTAAAATTATATATAAAGAAATGTCTTGATTCCATGTATAATATACAGAGGCCTAGAACTAGAAAGCTGCAAAAGAACAAGTATATTTTTGAATTCCTAATGTATGTTGTATTGGTTAAATGAGATCCAGTTGTGCATGACTTCTTAGTTTGATTCAAGTTTAGGACACATGAAGTTTGTTATTTTCTATTTTACTCTATTTTTCTGATTTTAATTGTTTTTATTTCAGATTTCCATAGTAGATGGGCAGAGGCTATTCTCATATAAAACAATTCAGTCCTTGATTTTGCTGCTGTGTAAAGAGGAGCACTTTGAATCCAACACTGCCAAAATAGGAGGAGTTATTTTGCTAGAAGCCTAAGATGTGTCCAGAGTTACATAAGGTTATACAGAGCTTGACAAGAATAAACACTTTGAGAGCTATAAAATTCCTTTGACCTTGGGGCTTGGGAACCTAAGTGGAGCCTTAACTTTTTGCTATCTGTGTGTATGTAAATCAAAGCAAGTCATGCCTGAAAGATGTTGCCAAGTATACTTTTCTCAGTGGTCAGCGTGGTGGATGGTTGCAGTTCTTGGAGCACTTGCGGTAGGCATAGGTATCCCTGGAGCTGAAACACACATAGCTCAGAGGCTTATGGATACCCTCATGGGTGGCTTTGATCCTGGAGAGCAGGGTCTGAGTTGGAGGGAATTCTGAAGTGCCTCCAGGTCTTTTGGGAATCGCTCTGCAAAGTTTATATAGGCAGTTTTACACAAAGGAGTTCTGGGTGTGTCTGAACTTCAATGAATGATAATTACAATGCATTTTGACTTCGTTCAGCTAGTTAATCTTTAGAACAAGTGACTGAGGGCTGGTTGTGATACCTTAGCTTTAAATGCTCTACTGGTCTGTGTTCCACATGTGTTGATGTCATAGAATTTGGGTCATTTAGCCAAACTTGGACTCGTTACTTTTGCTTCAATATTGTGGCAAATGCTTTCTTGGAAGCATTTTCTCAATTTTAGGTACTTATCAAAAGCAACAAAGCTGCCAGTTTTTGGTAGTGGATTCCTACAGGCTTCAGGGGATAGCATTAATATAAGTAATACCAAAAGAAATGGGAAATCATGTTTGTGGATCCTTTTGCAAGTATAATAATTTGTTTCTTTTCGTAACTGCAGTATAATAGACCAAATCACCTTGTGAAGTTGTTTGTTTGGGATTTTTTTTCTTTAACTACTGCACCAGCTATTCACAAGTTTTTTATCTTCTCTTTTTTGGCTATTCTGTGCTTCTCTGCTTTTTATGTGCATCTAGAAGCCAAAAGCCATAAAAGAGGCTAACATTTGTCAGGTGAGGTTCCAGTTTGTCATGTTGGAATAAGAAAATCCATTAGTGGATTATTGGAAGGTGGAGGGAGGACAATGTGAAGATGCCAATCTCCAATGGAGTGACTGGGAAGGAATGGTTAGAGGTATTTTTAGCATTTGTACTGGAATACAGGCAGGCTTATTGATTGCACTTTTGTTCCCTGAGGGAGGTCAATGGGAAAGGGAAGAGGTCCAGAATCAGGAAGTAATCCGCACAGAATCTCAAATGCATGCTTTTCACTTTGACATTAATCTGAGTTTAGAAAGGGAAATGCCTGGGTGTTGCACTTCTGTGTGGACTTGTCTTAGAAATCTTGTGTTTCAAATAGGGGCCAACTTGTTACTGTCAATTGCATGGCATTGAGGACAGTGAAAATGGTCACATCTGTCATAATGAAGAAAAATGTTACATTGTTTTCTAGTAGGGCTTTAGGTTTGATTTTTTTATCTGTCTTCATTCTTCTTACCCTGACATCTCTCTCACTATTCGTGTAATTTAAGTGAGAGTGATTTTACTTAGCTGATAATAGAACCTTATTGTTTTGTTGTGTCACTTTTCTGGTGAATATTTGGATATTTTACATTCACTAAACTTTTTTTCTCTTTTAAAAAACACTTCATTGACCTGAACTATGAAAGCTGCTATATGTAAAACCCTAACAGGTGATAGTCCTTTTAAAAGTGTATGTTTGTAAGCATGGCTTTATGACATTACTGTTTCTACTTTGGGTTATTACTGTTTATTACTGTTATACTGTTATTACTGTTATTACTGTTTCTAATTTGATGAACAGTGAATGTACTGGGAATGCGTTCATGTGCCACATTTGAATGCAAATCCTAAATTAAACACCTTCATAATTCCTAAGTAATGGGTATATTGATACAAGTATTTCTTGTATCAACACATATAATTTCTTTCTTGAGAGTTGCACAGATCTCTTATGTGTTCTTTTGGCTGCTATCTTTTGCGCATACGCATTTCTTAAAGTTACTTAAAGAAAACTTTTTTTTTTTTAAATTCGTAGATGCAGTTTGGGAGAAGGTTTTATTCCATTTTTTGAGAACCTGTTAAATTCGAATGAATTCACATTGTTCTGTGTGGCTTTTTGCATGACTAGTTTAGAAGAAAATTATGATTCTGTTCTTGGTGTCAGAAAGTTTGCAAGTGCTACAGAGCAAGCAAACCATAAAGGGACACAGAGCTCTCAAGCAGCTGAGTGGTTCAGACTGAAAAGTGTTTAGACTTCTGAATTCTGTGGTTCACAGTGAGCATGCTCAGATGTTTTGTTACTTCCAAAGTAATATTACATCATCTTATTTGCAAAGTCACTATGCTATAGCTGTCTTTACATCCAACAGAGTTCTCAAGTGGGATATCAAATACATGCATTACATAATCAGAACAAAGCCTTTACTGGTTGATTGTACCCTTAGGGTGGGATGCTGAATGGTAGTTGCATATGGAAGATATAATCTTGCAGAATTAACCATTTCCTAACCATCCTATCAACGACTATAATGTGAAATAATAGCCTGGGGATAGGATTCACTTGGGAAGGGTGTAGCTAAAGAAAATAAGATTTTAAATTGGTTTAAAGAGTTCATCATCTTTCTGTAAATGCACTTAAATATACGGAAACAAATAGCAAGAACCAGAAGAGTTTAATGGATATATTTATAGACAGATTTGCTGAACTTCCATGTGGTGTAATTCCTGCTGTTAATGAATTCAAAGGAGGTAGACCAATTTCCACTGAGTCTGTGGTTTTAATTTATTGGAAAATGATCCAAATAATAATTTTTTGTTGTTGTTATGGAATATTAAATTTATCTTTCTAAGCTAATTGAAGCACTTTTTAGAGTTATTCACTTGTAAAGGACCATATGTGCAAATTATGTGTCTGGTGATTTTAATTGGTCCAGTTCAGAACTGATCTGGTTTTCAATAAGACCTTTTTTTGTGAAAGGTGTAATATGGAGCTTATAGTTCTCAAGCTACATGACAGTGATACCAAAGTTTGGTCATTTATTGATTGTCATGTTATTTTTTCTGATCTCTGTCTAGTCTTAATGAAGCTGGATTTCATAAATATCTTTAAATAAATAAAATAAAGAGGTAAGTCCTTACTCTGTGGGAAATGAGATCACATTAAAAAAAAAAAACAAAAATCAAAACCAAACCAAACTCCCACATTAAAAAAATCTTAGCTTTATGTTGTGATGATCTACATGTGATTTCCTGTGTTGTCATAATGCAGTTTTTACATAGTGACTTTGCTTTTGAGATATATTTGTTGAAGAGTGGGAACTTGTTGACAACTTTTTTTTGTTATTGTGCCTGTCTCAAAATATCCTTAGAAATAATACATTTGATTTGGTCATTTCATAGAATCACCCAGTTCTTCACCAGATCAGTTCCAAATGGACAGTGCTCCCATAAAAATCTTGAAACAAAATACTGATTTTGGAAGTGTTGGCCTCAGAATACTTGCCTTGATCCTTCAAGGATCACTGGGACAGAAGTGTGTAGTACTGAAAATCCTCAAGTGAAAAGCAAGGCATGTTGGCTTATTAGCCAGCAGAGGCTTATTTAGAACTTCATTGTATTTTTATCCAGGGCACAGCAGACAGTGTGGTTTTTTGTTTGGTTTTTTTTGTTTGTTGTTGTTGTTGTTTGTTTGTTTTTGGAAATGCATACCCAGGATAGAGCATAGATGAGCACTCAGTAGGCTTAATAAAGTTAATATTCAAATTTTTGATGACTGCACATTCCAGGTGTTATCCATTGAATGGGCAATAGGTGATGTTTAGCATCCTACCAGCTTGCTTTACTTTTTACTTATTAGCAGTTCTGTTTAGAAAAGTGGAGAGGGGAGGGTTGGATGGGGGATCAGCTTGTGTGACATTTTCTCCCTGATAGTTATTCGTGTAGGCAACTTTCTGTTTCAGTCTCCCAGTGATATTTATACCAGCTGTGGAGCAGACGCTGGGACAAAGGCTAGTTAATTTGGAGAGCTAAATATACATGTGACTGATGTGTTAAGGAAAACACCACCATAAACACCCTCCAGGTTTTGGTAGAGAAGCATCGGCCTATAGGATTTATCTCTTTTGACAGTGGAGCATGTGACATGAACTTTCTGTTTTGTTTTTTTTTCTGCCTTTCATAATTAATCCTTAATACTACTCAGAGATGTAAGGAAAAGCGTAATTTTACATGAATTGTAGTCAGTTTCATAGGACACCTTGGAAGTAGCAAACCTACTAGCTGAGCAAACCTATCAACCCCTGTGTAGCGGATAGGTAAGACCTTATAAATCAAGGGCCTTGTCTCCCTTGTAAAACTCCTGCTCACTCCTGTCACTTTGGCTAACTAGAAAAGCATCCTGGGAATGACTCCACTAAACTAGAGGTGAAAAACAAGGTACAGAATTGTGAAACAATTATTAGAACTAATTAGTGCTACATGAATGCTAGGGGGAACTGCTGTCACTCATCCATTGCAACTGCTGCCCGTTACGTTACACCCCTGGGATGACAATTATGTTTAAAAAACAAATAAAAATAACCACACATGTCCAGGAAGAGTCACTCAATAACAAAACAGTGTAAATAAAGTAAGACGTGCTGGATAGTTTCCATTCTCTGCATAAACCCATGTCTTTAAGTAACTAACAGTGGCCTTGTGAAATTAAGAAAATATCAGGTTTCAGGCTGTGCATCCCTATTGCTTTCATTATGCTCTTGAGGATTTAAGTGGAGGCAAAGGTAATTCTTTAGTCTCTGATTATGCAATTTGAGTAATTTCCTGACATTGAATGTATGGTTCCCTTTTTTTCCTTTGAAAACCTCTGTCTGCATCTCCTCACATTAAAAACAAACCAACAATCAAAAAACCCTAACCAAACAAGAAAAAAACCAACCCCAAAACCTGAAATCAGCCAACTAAAGAAATTAAAAACAAAACCTGAAAAGGAAAAGATCTGGTATTTCCACATGGTGATTGTGATGCTGATAATCAGTGCAAGAGCATCAGAGAAGAAAATGGGGAAGTTTTATTTGAATTAAGTTTACTTTAGTAACAATTTTTATTCCACGAAACTTCTCTTGAAGCTGACCAACATATCTACTTCTGTGCTGTTTGTGATTGAGTGACTCCTTTTGGAAATGCTGGGTTATCTTAAACCTGTTTAAAAAATGTATTTCTCAATGGACTAATTACGTCTGTTTGTTGGTACCAAGGTAACTGCTCACTTCTGGTTTTGCAGATGGCATCCATTTTTCCCCCTCTGTTCCTCTTTTACTCTTTTAATTTTCCCCGTACCTTTCTGAAAAATTATCTGCATGATTTTAGCTTTTCATGGTCTTCTGTTGACAACAAAAACAAGGGCATGTGTTGTGTTACTGATGTTCTTTGAGGTCCACTGCTCTGGCACTGTGAAGTGTGTGCCCAAGCTGACCCTGGGAAGCAGGAGTTGTGGGGAGAGCGACTGCAACCCACTGGTAAACTGAGCAGTGAGTTTACAAGAAAAGAATGTTGGATCACCAGTGTTGATGCTTGGGTAAGCGATTCACAAAGGAATCTTCCATCTGGAAACTGAAAGGAGAAAAAGTTTATTTAAGGTGGCCTCTAAAAAAAAAAAAAGGGTAAAAAATTGCTTCTCCAGTACATGGCTGCAGCTATATATTTTGCAGCATGAGTCATGGATGGCTTTATAGTTCTACATCCCGTTGCATAAGAGGAATAAACTTTGGAGAAGAGGAAGTTAAGAGAAAACAGAAGTGTGAACAACTGCTAATGGTGCTCTCTCTGGCTCCATTTAGTCTGCCATTTCATCATACTTGAAGGGGGTAATTCAGAGATTCCTTTCTTGGCATATAAGTGGCAACATATGTTTGAAACAGTGAGTGGAAAATGTAGGGAAAAGAAATGACAGGCATATGGCAATAGGAAGGCAAGGAAAAATTTGTTGCCCTAACGTTAGCCACATAATTGGTACACTTAACTTCTGAGGGACTGATTTATTTAAAGACAAAATGTATGCTCCATTTATTCAGGTTTTCTCTATGTGGCCTACATAGAGAAATGGCCTACATTTCTCTATGGTGCCTTCATAATGTCTCTGCTCTCTGAGGGAGTAGAAGGTGATAGGAGAGGTTCAGAGCCTCAGCCAAGGAATAGAGGGGGAAATCTGGATGCAAACAGACAAACAAACCTTCATGCATATTCTCATTTTAAAAGAGGAAGAATTGAAAACCTCCTTCATTTTAGTACTGAGTTTTGCGCATTTTTATTTTTTTTACCGTGTTGAGTTAGCAAGGACGTTTATGGCTTAATGCAACATAAAATTTACTGCTTAATGAATAGAATAGCTGTCCTGGAAACAGGCATCATCCAAAATAGTTTTTCCAGTGTGAAGTACATGCAGAGGTAACCTGCTGACTTTACTCAAAGAAGGGTTTCTACCCACGCATACAACTGTGCACAATTGTAAGCAAAACGCAGTATCTCAAGCTGTATGTGGTGTGGAGAGAATGTGGGTAGTTCTTTCTGTTTCCTCACTTAATTTTGTGCCCTGAATTGAATGATTCATTTCAAGGGAGAGTGTTGTTGGGAAGAGCAAGGTCAAACCTGGTCCTGTAGAGCTTCTGAAGACAGGCAAAATGCTTGTTTAGGAACACACTTTGGCCTGAAGCTTAAAGCTCTACAATCCAAATAATATACGCTCAAAAATGCTTAGGAGGAGATCAGTCTGTTTTCTTTCTATTGAAAAATGATTAATCAAAACCCTTGGGGAATGTCTCCCACCACATTTGCCTTCAGAAATGTGGCCTCTTTTCTGGCAAGTGGTGAGGCCCTTGGAGAACTGTAACTTGGCAACTACTGGTCATGTTATGGCCCTTATTCCATGGGGATCTTAGTCCTTGCATGGAAAAGGAAAATTGACTAAACGACATTTTAATTTTGTTCACTCCTCCTTCTGACCTCTTCTGGCTCTGGGATTTTATGGAGTAGTGGTTTAATTTTGAGATGCTAAGTCTTATGTGAGATTATAAATACTGGTGATTTGATTGCATTATGCCAGCAAATGTAGCTTATTCTGGGGAGGTGAAGGACAGATGCCTTACCAATCTTACTTAAATTCAGAAAGTATGCTTTTGTTAAACTTCTAAAAATAGATAAAAAGCCAGCCCTAGCTTTTATGAAAAACAAAACCAAAACAATAAAAACAGCCTCCATAATTAGTATTCTGTGTTAACAACTAACACTCTGAAAGCTTGAGAAATCTGAGCTAGTATCTCTACCAGAGTAAATGACATCACAAATACTGTGAATACAGAAAAATGAATGAAAACAAATGTTTTGGAAGGAAACTTATTTATGTTATTCTGGTTGTCACCCATGTTAGCAAAAAGCCAGGAAAATGCATCTGGAATTTGTAGAAATCTTTGGACTTACTTAGATGTTTTTTTCTTCCTATTTATGTGGAAAGGAGAACTTTTACAACAAAAAATTATTAATGTGCTACTTGTTTTGGAGGAAAGAGGAGGCTTTTAAAAGAAGTTTCATGAAAATTATTAAATATTCTCTATTTTGTAGCTTCTGTCTGTTTTATTTTATTTACATGTAAATGCATGCAATTGCCCCATAATTTGTTTGGGTTATTTTGTTTGATTGGTTTTTTATTTTAGTAAGTTGACTTTGGTGGAATCACTTCCATGCAAGCAGAATCCTGTAAGTGTGTGGATTACAGTAATGCAGGTCAGAATGGACAAGGACATGTATTCTTTCTATGAGGCCCTGCCTCCTAACCATGAATCAGTTTGAAGAGCACATTTACAGAGGTTTGGTCCTTCTGCTGTTCCGGTCATGTTTTTGGTTTCTGAACAAATCATGGTTAAGTAGAGAACTACATGTTGTATCATAAACATTTCAGCTGATGGGAGTTTTTCCTTGGATTGAGCATCACACCAGCATAAAATGCTGTGAGGACTTCTCATGTTTGAGGTAGAGCCTTTTGCTTCAGCACATTGGCTAAAACATGCAAACTATTATCCACTGTCAGGTGTCAGAAGGCAATCAGTGCATGGCTCTTACGTCATTGTCCTCCACCATCATGTAACTGAAGTCTCAAGATGTGGCATCTTGTGTGGTGTGGGGAATTTCCAAATGGTTTGTACAGCTTTTTAAAGCAACAGGGTTGTAGCCTGTCAGTGTGCCGTGAGGGGCAACCATCCATCAGAAGGGCAAATTTCAAAGGGAGGTGTATGGGCTGCTTGCTGGGTGTGGAACACATGTACACTAGTAGTTATTTCTTGTGGAATGCTAACAGAGAATTCATCCTTCTTTCCTTTCGTTTTCTTGAGTTGAAGAGTAGTTCTACTGCTCCGTTTTACTTCAGTCCCCATATAATAAGTACTGAATGAGAGCCAGCCTCGGCTGTCATCCCTCCCTGACTGAAGGTTGAAATCTGTGCTTTTGTGCTATTTATCTTTAGATAAGATTCACCAGGGTCTAACCTTTTCTTGATAAAATGATATATCCTTCCCTAGATTAGCTGAGCTTTAGGAACCTGTTCTTACCAAGAGTACTAGCAATTAGTTGCCCTGTAAAAAGTCACTCTTGTTTTTCATGAGCTGTTAGCTTCTAAAAGTACAGCTCTGGATATTTGAGAAAAGCTTTCTGCAGATGTGTAGCTCTGACTTCCACATGTCTGACCTGTGGTGGTGCACAGCAATGGGTATGAACTGTTTTGAGCATAGTTGCAAATTGAGTTGGATTTGGATATCACAGTCATGGTTGGGTTCAATCTGCCTTTTCTAATTGCTGAGATCAGATGTTCTCTCAGCTGCAACTTCTGATAGGAGTTGATTTGAAGTTCTTCAAAATTCTTTAAATCCTTTTGTCCAGTGTCTTTGGAGTTGTTTTTTCAGGCTCAAATATAAGCTGTATTGGTTTACTGTACTGGGATGAGTTTCTTCTATGGGTCTTAGGGATCAGTATTCTTGTTTACTTCCCCATCCTGTCTGGATTGCTGATGCTGTTGTAGTTTGTTTTCCCTGTTGAAATTTTGCCTAGAGATGATTAAGAATTGCATACTCTGGAGAGCTCTCTGAATAAACTGAAGAGAAAACAAATCTAATGCCTTGGGGGTTTATTGCAAATTATAATTTGAAGTTTGTAAATATTGTAAGAGGAGGATGCAACATGAGTAGAGTAGAGACTCTATGTAAATATTTGGGTTTTAAAGTCTAGAATGTCTTCTGATGTTGTTTTATATCATTTCCTTTTAGGCAGAATGTTTGTATGTTTTTAAAAGATGTAAAATCCTAGGATGTTAGCTAATTAGTGTGGAGAAATTAAAGTGTGAAAAAATATCTTACCTGTATACTAATGAAATAAATATTTCAACTCTGTAAATAGATTACAGTAATTGAAACCTAAATGCAGTTGAGATTATGGTCACCAGGACAGGAATTTTACATTTTTGATTGATTCCTGTCCATTTGGGAATAGGCATTACAAACTCCTTTCTCTTTGCTTCCTTTCAGGAATCCAAAATATCATAATTTTTTTTGGTATTGATTTTCACCAACAACAGGCAAAGAACAACAGGTTCCAACAACAGCCATTGCTATTTCATAGTGACTCGGGAGAATAAAAAGATGGTGTAAGTCATATTAGAACACTTATTCTAGCTGGGTATCAGGACTCTTGGCATAGGATCCCTAAAAAAGGTGTAGGAGGCAAACTGTACAGTCAGCACGGATGGAATAATTAGTTCTATAATAATGTCTCATTTTGATTTCTAATCAGAGATACATTTGATTTCAAAATAATGTTTTTCTCTTTTTTTTCATGCATGCAGATGAATCCTCAGAAACAAGTATTAACTGTTTCAGTGCCTTTGTTTTGTATCTAAAGGCTTGTCAGAATTTCCTACATTTCTGGGCTTAGGAATTTCTGGTTGAAGTGTCATAATCTAATCATCAATAAAAGAAACAAGCTTTTTGATATATTTTCAGTTTTGGAGTTACCCTGTTTTTATGTTGCTAGAGGCTCCCTTTCTCCATTATGTGAGGTAAACTAAAGAACAATTCCTGAATGGTCTTCACTCTCCATTCATGATGCTTTGTGTGTGCTGCATTTCATTGTGTCCTCTCTTAATATATGAAACAAGAAATCGTGCAGAGAGAGTAGATTAATGAATAAATGGGTATGGAAATTTCACTGACTATGGATGGAATGCAATAAAGGACATCAGATGTGCAACAATGTAAAATAAAATGTATCTCAATATACATATGTATAAAAATATGAGCATGTATATAAGTTCATGTATGTGTATATATATGGATTTATGTTCATCTAATGCATTAATGTCAAATTCCCAGAAATGCAGTGACGAGAGAGAACAGTTTTAGCTCATGTCAGGACAATGTGCTTTGGTAATTTCTCCATCCCTGGAGAGCTTATTAAACACTAAACAAAATGTCTCAGAATATGACTGATTGAGTGTTTTAAATTATGCCCTTTCGTTTGGCTCTTGGCCAGCTGCTCATTGCATAGGGCTGTGTTGAACAAAACCTGTAATTTACACTGACAGTATCATGCAGCTCACGCTGCAAGCTTCTCAACTCGGAACTTTGGTAAAGTGAACATTCAAACAAACCTTAGGTTCTTAATGTAAACACATTTTGTAACTCTAAACTTGGCCAAACAGTTAAGAATCAAATAGGGGTTGTATTTTTTCCCCTTCCCATGAAAATGTCATTATATATTTTTCCTTTCCTTTGCTGATAAATAGGGATATCTCTACATGAATAATGAGAAAAGACAGTAACAATTAAAGAACTTTTCTTCTTTCTCACATTTCTTTTTTTTAACTATGTGGGTTTACACCAATTCCCTGTTTTATTTTTTACTACCAAGTGTATCCTAGTGAGGACTGACACAAATTCCACCATACATGGCCTATCTGCTTATCACATTCCACTTGGTCCAAATGCAGCATGCAAGATATAATTTAGTGAACTTCTATGAAATGTTGCATTTTCAGATATTTCTGTAATTTTGCTGTTTGCCTTTTTTTTTTTTCTTTTCAATTTGATGGATTAATTTTTTTTCAAAAAAGTTTTTCCTTAAGAACTGAAATGTGACATCTAAATGTGTAGGCAGAAGTAGAACGGTTGGAAATCTGAATGGGCAGATGCTGAAGATGTAAAACAGATCAGCTGGGTCAGAGCCCAGTGGTCAATACCTGCACTTGAGGGAGAGGTACAAGAAACTGTGCTGTAGGTGATTGTGTTATAAATAAGGAGCCCAGTGCAGACTGATCCTGCAAATTGCCTGACCAAAGAGAGCTTATGGAAAGGAGTAGTGACCTAGCTGAGTTATCTACAAGTTATCACTTCTGAAGTGGGATTTTAGTCTGTAAATAAAGATGCCTTTTTTCAGTCACTTGAGTGGAACTGTCATGAGTGTATTTCCATGGACAACACTGGAATCATGGGTACCAGCTCCAAAATGGAGGCATCTGAACCAAGTCCCCCACTTTAGATCTATAAGCTGAATCTTGCCTTTAATGCCAAACATGGAACAGTTTATCTTTTGTTTCTGAACATAATTTAGAGCTGTATTCAAAGGGGGGGGGGGTGCAGGAGCACGAGTAGTAGAAGGACAGAATTTGCTGCATGTTAGACTTACTAAAAGGTAATAGTAATATATGTGTCATAAGATCATCTGGACATCTTGTGTGAGAATGGAGAAACAGAAACATAATCTGAATAGAAATCAAAGGTTGGGATTCTTTTTGAGCTGCAACCAAAACTGCATGTTTTGCCACAATGACTGCAAAAATATGTATTCTTTATAGAGCTGATGACAAGAACAGAAAAGGAAATTAAATTGAATGATTTTAATACTAAGGACCGAAGTATCTGAGAACAGATGGATCAAATGGAATAAACATATGAAAAAAAAAAAGAAACCAATGCACAAAACTTGCATATGAATTTCTGTTTAGTATATGCTTTATGAAGTATTTAGAAATTCCTCTAACATGTAGTTGTTTGTACTCTCTTGTTTTATGTATTTGTTCTGAATGCAATGACAGTGAGTAAGGCTTGGCACCTGGAATGACTTACAGCATCATCATTCCATTTTATGCAGGAAAGTGAGGAATTTGTGTCAAATAAGGAAGGACTTCTTAAGTGTTACACAGCAAATCATCAGCTTTTGCTTTCCCACTGCAATTATAACAGCTGAACAAACAAAATAACATAAGAAGTTTCTTAAATAATTAAGGTAGAGGTCTGGATGCTACAAGGAAGTGGAATGGTGTTTAAATAGTTCAGGATGGATTTTTGCTGCATTCCTGTGCTTAGTGTCATCTTGTGTTGGGATCCAAGTATATTCTTATATCCTAATTCTGAAGATATTTCAGTGTCTTAAATATTCATCGTATACATTTTGTCTTATTGCTCTTTTATTTGTGGGCATTCATTTGAGGAGGACTTGTGGTATGGTCTCTCCTGCATTTTTTGAGATAAATGTAATTGATGATATTTTTAGTATTTTTCTTTTAAAAACAAACAGCCTATCCCTTTCTTCTTGGAGGTAGGAGAGCCCTGCTTTATTGGGAATAATTTTTAAAAGCCTAACTGTTCCCATGAGCTCAGCATCTTTATTCCTCTCACCATTATTTTTATGAACTGCTGCATGCCTTATTTCATTGGGAAGTCTGGCTGTGGCTCTCTAGGAGGATGGAGGCTGCATGCCTGAGCTCTTTTGAAACTATAAACCCACATGCTAGTACTTATTTCTTTAAAATTTCACTAAATCATTCATTATAGATATTTTCAAGAGACTTATGCATGGGTTCCTATGATCTAATTCTTTGATTTTTAGAAAGAAAAGAAGGAAAAAGTGAAGGTTACGGTATTCTACAGCGATCCAAATATTCAGCTTTTGCAATGGCAAATCAAACTTCTGATATTACTTCTTCATTTGGGTGCAGTAAGGATAGGAAGCTGTAATAACAGCATTATTTGCTGTGGAGAAAAGCTGGTTCTTTGTATAGTGCAACAAAATGAGTTATGGAAGTTTGTTTTGTGAGCAGATTTTTTTCATTGCCCAATAATGTGCAAGCCACCAAACTTTCCACCCTGTTAGAGGAACACAAAGTTTTTCTGTAATGTACTCATGCTTTATTTCCTGGACACTGAAGGGTACCTGTTTTCAAGAGCCCAGTAGGCATTTAATAATTCAGAAGCCTTTGCTTCTTTCTTGCATTTTAATTGAAATTATCTTAGGGATGAAAAACTGGGATGATGATGGATAGGCACACAGCCTAAGAAACTCAATTAAAAATTGGCCTTTGTAAATATCTGTTACAAACCACTGTAAGTAAATAGTCATTGTAAGTAAATCTCCGTTCTGGGAGAAGGGTAAATGAAACTGCTCTAAGTTCAGTTAGTCTTGCTTTGGTTTAGATACCAGGATTAACAGGATAAAACAGCAAAGCATTACTTGAGGACAGGTGGGGAAGGAGAGCAGACCTGGCACCTCATTTTGCTTTCCTCTCAACTGGCTGGAGTTTTTTGTATTCACCAGATATATTCCAGTTCTCTTCTTTACTGTAGTTTCTTCTCTTGTTAAAAACTAGTACTGCCTCCCATTCCCCTGTCTGCTTCAAGGACCCACCATGTAATGGTTCATGAGTTTCTCATGCAAGTTCTTTCAGAATACTTAAATACCATTTAGTCTTGGTAAAGTGCTAGTAAGCTTGTTGCTTTGTGTTGTACTAATTCAATTTAAAGCTTTTTCTACTAGCAGTTTGGCTTCAGATGGCTTCACAGACTCTTTCTCCATAAAGAGACTAATGTGAAAACCTCCTTGACTTCCAAAACACTGGAAACCAATACTGTCAGTCAGGGACAAATACAAATAAAAAAGAGGTTGTGACAAAAGAACCTAATTAATTTTATACCTCATTGTTCAGAGGAGAAGGATCTCTAGATTCTGATTTCAGCCATTGTCATTATTTTGGATTGATGATCAATAGTCTAGCATTTCTATGATTATCTGTTTATACTGTTGTACTTCAACTCTCAGAAAGT
The DNA here is from genome assembly GCF_008360975.1 of Lichenostomus cassidix. NCBI lineage: Eukaryota > Metazoa > Chordata > Aves > Passeriformes > Meliphagidae > Lichenostomus > Lichenostomus cassidix. The sequence goes on along the minus strand of NC_139479.1, from coordinate 94,637,687 downwards.
CTGGATATGCTTTTACACAGTTAATTACATTTCTTTTGATTTGCTCCATTTTTTGCTGTCTCTTTTTTTGTTGCAGCTGTACAGCTCCTACATCAGCATAATCTGTTCTGTGATTCTTATTTTAAAACTTTATCACAAGTATTTCCTATCAAAGAGTATCAAATCTTTCATAATAAATAATATTTTTCTGGATATTCTTCTCACATGGTATAGAAGCATAAAATCACATTCTATCCATGGCCACATTTACAACTGGACAGACTAATTTTTATGTTGGATTCTTGAAATTGTATAGGAGTCCTTGCACCCTTGCTCTTTGGTTGTTTGTTTTGTAATTAGGTTTTGGTTGGTTTTGTTGGGGTTTTTTTGGGGTTTTTGTTTGTTTGTTTGTTTGTTTGTTTGTTTGTTTTATTCTCCTTGTTTGAAATGCTTGTTGGTTAGATAGAGCTTTTCTATTTCCTGTCAAACTTCATTAGCCACTTAAATACTTTATTTCCAAGAACACAGAGTTTTAATGGTTGCATCCCATCTGTTGTGTCGTCCTGAACTGTGCTTGCATTAGCACCTGCCAACTTTCTGTTAAGTTTAAATAGTCTTCATCTTAATTTTAAGCTTAGATACCAGTAGCCTATTTTTGTTTTATTTAAGGTGAAGTTGTGTATCCTATTCCAAATGTCTTTCCACAGTCTAATAAAACTGAACTCTTTCTGCATCATTTTCTCAACTACTTTATGAAATATGACTTTAAAGCCAGAACCTGTGCTTTGGTACTAGAACTATTTCAGAGATGTAGCCATGGAGACAGTCTTGTTGTCAGGTAGCTAGAAAGATAATTTTGTTCTCCAAGCACTTTGAAAATTCTTTTCTATGTTGTTATTTTTATCATGAACAGCTCCTTCTCAGTTTTCTCCAAAAATGCTCTAGATGTCTGCTGTGTATCATAAAACCACCTGTCTTTGCATCTAGTGATCAGAATACCCAAGGGCAAGGTTGTGTGTACTGTTTTGAGACTCAGATCTTTGCATACCTAAGCGTTAAACTACACGCTTTAATGATATGCTGGCAGTGAAATCTGATATTATAAGGAATTAGCTGAATTTTAAGATTGGTTGCAGGCAAGAAATTTAGACCAAACTAATCTTAAAATTTGATAATACTTATAAGCATATGTGGAAAACATGCTGATATATCATTCATGTAAAATAAATGTTTTATGGTATGCAACTAGTAAAACATATGTTTGGAACACCATTTCCTTCTTTGTATTGGAATGCCTGCTTTTCTTGCTTTGCATCCGAAGTTAATACAGAGCTAAAGAAGATGGGAATTCACAGAGATCAGGATCTTGAATGTGTAAGATATATTCCTTTGATAAAAATGTTGAGTTACATACTGTGCTATTCCAAGAAATGATGCATTCCAAAGTGGTATTATAAACCTCCTCACCCTCTGATAAACTGAGGGCTTAGGAAGCTAAATCAGCTCAGCACCTGTGCCCTTCTGTAGGTTTAGTACTGTATATTTCAATCATCCTTTATTTCTAGGCCAAATGCTACACTCAGGGAGACCAAAAGCACATGCAGATGATCACAGGAGTTTTCATTGTCTTTCCATGAGAATTGAACTGTGTAAACTCAGAGTTTACTCACAGCTTCTCCAGTCAGAGCTACAGTGTTGGCTCTACATTGTGTTCAGAGACCATGAGAAAACTGGGTTCTGAACCAAAGACGACCTATATTGGGTTGATGTTTCAAAAAGAGTTGTGGATGACTAGCGATTAATAACATGGACTTATGGATCTAGTGCTCTATTTCAGTGATAAGCTTTGATAAGCTTTGATAAGCATGTTTACAAGGTCCTTGGAGTTTTAATAGAGTGGTTTTCATTAGCTTTATTTATAAACTATAGTTTTTATTGGCTGTACTTAAATCTAGCCTGTAAGGATGCTGGAGGTTTATAGCAAACTTAGAGATATAAAAAGTTAAGTAACTTTATCCAGTGAGTGGGTTTATCCAAATATGTCGTCAAACATCTCAATTTCCCTTTTAGAAAGCCAGTTAGGGACAGACTGACTCATTCTCCTGTCTGACAGAACACAAAGACATCCAGAGTTTAGCTGGCAAGACTATTTAAAAAAAGGGAGAATTTTAGGATTTCAGGAAGTGGGTCTTGCTTCTCAGTTCCTCAGTTGGATGCAAGATGAAATTTTGAAATGAGAAACATGTGAAATCCTGTCTAAACATTTAATAAATGATGTCCCAATTTCCTGATGACTTCAACGCAAAGTGTAGGATCTGAACATTCCTAAAAGTAATCTTAATAGTCGTAAATTTGTACATCAGAATAAAGTTTACAGTGCTCTGAATTTCCTGATAACCCTGATGTTTTTAGCAAACAAATCAGAGTGAAGGGAGAGGAGGGTGCGTGGTCTGCATTTCTGCTAGGTTTTATTTCCTTTTCCACAAGGCTGTCTGGTTTTGTTCAGGCTGTGAGGAGGAAGGAGACTGGCATTGTGTGTAAAGAAGTGCAAGTGAGATGGTAACAATGATGGTTTACTGAAATGGAAGGATAGTTCAAGAAAAACAAGGTTTTTTACCTGTTAGAACCTGATAATGTTTGTGGGCCATGTGTCTTTCCCCAGTGACTTGAAGATGCTGTGAAACAAAGTGCTGAGGCTAAGGAATTTCCCAGTAGCATATAGAAGCCAAGACCTTGAGTGCTTTTAAAAGTGAAGAGCCCTATTTTAAGTTGAAGATTTTTAATCAGCTCTTGTAATTTCAAGCAAAATGTGTGACTTGCTAGGTATTGGCAAGGAAGTAAATAAGGCAAAGAGCAGCTTTGGTGATGTGCTTTTGCAGTGCCTTAACTTGGATGCTGTCTCTGCTGGAGATGCTCAGTGGATCTTGGTCAGAGAATGAGAGCAGACCTGTGCAAGGTATATCTCATCAATCTCCTGTACACATTTGAAAACAGCCATGTTGCTGGATTCAGTGAGTTTCTCTTCTCCAACACAGAGTCCAGGAGAAGGTAACTGATGCTAGGCCAAATCTGGCAGACATAAATCAGTTAACTGAGTATTTTTAGTGTTACTGTCCCTTTTGGACTTCTAATCTCCTGTTTTGGGGAGGGGGAAGGAATAAAACTTTTCTATTGCAAAATACTTCTCCTCACATCTTTCAGTGGTCATCACAACTATTGGGTTTGTTTTTTTTATCTGCTTATGGGCTGTTGTTGATGATCAACTTATGGTTTGAGAGTCTTTATTGCTGGAGCCTTCCCTTGTCAGAATGTCTGTACAAGTTCTAGCTTTTACCAGTCATGTTTCCCAGCATAAATTTTTCTGTGGGATCATGAAGGGACTGGTTAATTCTCTGCCTGCTCAGTCTTTGGAGTTCCTTCAAATGGTGCCTCACAGGGACCACTGTGTCGGATTTTGTCCCTAGGGCTAAATTGAGAGCTACCACAGCAGGGGAGTGGGCAGTTCTCCGTTCAGAATCGTCCTTGCTGCAGTCCACTCAGACTCTTCTCCTAGGAGCTTTGTCTGCTATGGATCTCTCTGTTACAAAAATGGGTGCCTTAGGGTTCTTTTTCAGTATTAGCCAAGTATTTAGTATCTTTCAGTAGAGGAAGGAATTACTGTAGTAAGCTGTTAATGAATTACTGAATGAATAGAAAAGTATTATTTTGTTTATGACAATGCAACTTTTACAGAACATTTCTGGAGGGATTACGGCCTTTCTGTATTTTGGATATTTGAAATGAGAAGCAAAATTGTCAACACTGTGTTTGGGGAACAACCCTGTGTTGGATGGGAGAGACTAGATGGTCCAGTAGTTTCTGTTGTGTCTACTTCTGATGCTACTCTGAGCCATCCACCCAACCTGTGCCCCATCATTTCACACACACATACACAGGTCTGAATCACAAATTTTAAAAAACAGAGGTCATGTGTCCTTTCTAACTTTTAGATAATTTCTGTGGCTTGTTTCCAATCTTCTATGTAGAAAGATCAAATATTGATCTTGATCTTCAGACTCTAAATAGGTTGTGTTACCTTGTCGCTATGTGGGGTGTTTTTCTGAAAGGCTCTCATATGTGTTTATCAGGCTCAAGAAACAAAGTAATGTATTTATGTGAAAATCAAAATTACCATGTGAGAAGATTTTGGTGCTTATTTTTGATAATTTTTTCAAATAATCTCTGTTCTTAACTGATTTAGTGCTCCTGATCTTTTTATATATTCTCTGTTTAAAATTACTGTCGCGGCACAAAGACTGAGGCTAAGACATTTTTCTTAAATTGCTTCTGTCTCCCATGCATGGTTCTTTCATATGTGTATATAATACTCAGAGGTTTTCTAGCTGGGCATAAATGCATTGAAGCTCACAGCATGCCATGGGAAACTTGGTTGAGTTTAGATCACAAGTCTTGGTAACTGATGTGTGACCTGCATTCTAAGTTCTCATGGCCATTTTCTCCTGCCTGTTTTTAAGATATGAAACTAATTATAGCACTTGTAAGTCATTTACATTTTTCTGCCACGAGAAAGATCTTAACTTTATTGAGATTTCTCCTCCTCCACATTCAAATGGGAGTACATCTTTTCCCATAGCAATGGGTTGTTTTGGAAAATTATGATACTGTCAAGTTTTCTATCTTGGAGAACGATTTAGGGATTTTTCTGTCTGTCTGATGTTGTGTGTTTGCTTTTCAAAGTTACTGTTACAAAATCCTGTGCCAATTTCTCCCTCTCTCACAGCCCCACCCTGCAATGAATCAGAAGTGCACCCTGTCTTTTTTTGGTCACAGGTCTTGGTACAGTCATCTGCTTCTATTGTTGCTTATGATTAGACTTGTTATGCTGTGCCACACATGGAGTGGTGCACTCAGTCTTATTTGGAAATGTAAATTGGTGACTAGAACGAGTGCCCCATTACTGAGGGCAGTGCCTCCCCATGAGCATATTTGGCCAGTGCTTCATCGCCCATGCTGGTCACTGGTTAGGTGTTGATTTACAAGAGCCATAAATATGCTGAGACTTGCCAGCTTAAAAAGATCATCTTTCCCTTTGAGTTCTGACTAGGATAAAAAGTGCTGACCAGGGCTAACACCAAGGGTGGCTTTCCACAGTCGTCCTTTTCAGGAGAATTTATGTCCTTTTGCAGGGAGGGCAATGAGCATCTCTTTCCCCATGCATGATGGAGAGAGGGTAGCAGTGTAGGAGAAAGTCCTTTGGCTGAAGTTATTCGTTGTGCCCTCCCCACCTTCCAAGTGTGCAGTGATAGTATTGGTTGCTAATAGTGATAGTGTGCCTGAAACAGTGAGCAGACATGTTACTTGCCCAGCATTAAAAAAAACCAACCCTAAATATGAGTCTCATTTGTCTGTGTCATTCCACCAATGTCATTGGAGTTGCATGAGAAATGTTTATCATCTACATCTCACATCTCCTTGATAATGACAGTAGGTAGAATAATTTTGAATTGCACCATGGATCTAAAGAGAATTTCTCAGTGGCATTAATGATGAGTTGAAAGCCCTGTTTGTATTTATTCTTGAATTTTTGCATTGAAAAAACATAATGTGACCTTGTTTAACAGTTTTAGGATCTTAACCATGAATTCTGTTTATTTTCTTTAAGATAGAAGTGTTTTTATGTTCCGTCATGCACAGACTGTTGTAAGCATCTTCAAATCCTTGAATTGTGACAAAGATTTGATTTCACAACATCTGTTGAAAGTTATGTAGTGCAACAGCACATAGTTTCCCTCATACAAGCATGAGGTAATTAATCTGTGTACATCACTTCCTTGAGTCTCTCTTTGTGCCTCAGTGGTGTTACTAGTGGGACTGTCCCACTGGAGTGTAATGTAGAATAAGAATGCTAATGTTGTGCTTGTGGTGGGTCTTTCTTATTCACCTACAGAGCACAAGATACCCATGAAAAAGGTCAAATGTACACAGATCTGGCACCCATTTCACAACTTGCAAGACATAGTCTCCAGCATATGTAATACATATAACTCATTGCCAGAAAGCTAAAAGGAAATGATTGCATTTGAGTACAATGCAATCTACAACAATAGTTCAGTGTGCATGAAATTAAAAACCGCTGGTAACACGTGTAGAATAAATAAGTTGACAGTGTTTATTTTTACTGCAGCTCTCTGTAGAGATAAGGTCCTGCTTCTTAAAATATTTAATTGGCTTCATTAAGAAAAATAGCAAATATAAATTATGCCCACTCCTACAGGATATTGAATTTTCCAGAGCTGGACATGCAAAATATCATAATACCAATGTGTAAATGTGTTTGAATTAAAGTATAGCAATGTTACGCTAGCAACATACCAACACACTTTTAGCTAAGATGGTTCCTTCTTTCCCTGATGCCCTGTCCCAAATTTCAAGCACCATTTACTTAACTACTGTGTGTAGCAATTACTTTTATCTGACACTTTAAAATAAACCCAAAACATTTTACCTAGTGCTCTCAGTTTAATGAAATCACCTTTCTTACCTACTCAAGCCCTGAGCAGTCTTGTAATGTGATTTAATTTTGGTACAGTTTTAGGGTGATGTATATGCATAATAACCATGTAATAACATTGAGTTAGAGGGTAAGAGTGTACTGTGAAAATACACGAGAGAAAAAACATAGCCTTAATTCAGTATTGGGTGTGCATCCAGGGAAGATACAGAGAAGCCTGAAATAGCTAATGTAGAAATGATCAAGAAGTATTTTTGAAGTGAGAGCCTGGAAAAGGATTTAGTTATCTGGAAGTACAGAAAAACTTGTTTGGCTTATTTGTGTGTGTGTTTGTTTTGTTCATTCTTTTGTTTTGTTTTTTAATATTTATTTTTCTTGGAGGTACTATGAGGAAGAATTTGTGAGACTTAAATGTAAAAGGGCTCAGGTAAAAATGAGTCTAGGCTGAGTGACAAGCAATGTGACTTTTTTAACCTCAGTTTTAAGAATGGAGGTATTGAAGAATTATAAGGATTAAGCCAAGGGCAGAGGGATAAAAGACTGAGTTCTCTTCTGTTCTCATGGAGCTGGGAGTGATGAGGAGTTGCTCATATGGTGAGATTTGTTGTTTTGGTAATGGCTGGAGTACACTCAAATCACTATCATAGAGATGATGCCTGACTTTGAGTTTCTGTGAGGAGAAGCACAGAGAGTAAGAAGTTTCCATCTCAGAGTACCCTGTGGAACACTCAGAGAAATGAGACCGATCTGGAGTCACAGAAACTGTGTGGGTAGGATGGCAAGGAAGGTGCTGAAAGATCTCTTTTTCTCCACAGAGCTCTTTCATGTATTCTAGGGGTTTGTCAGGCTTGTGGCTTGTTTGTGGCTCCATGCTTTAAAAGTGTGACTGAAGATTATTAAATACAATCACAGTAGCATAGTTTTATTCTTTGTTTACTGGAAAATGTCTGTTGTGAGGAATGAGACTGTTCAGTCTGAAGATTTGTCTTTGTCTCTGAACTACAAGTGGTTCACTATGGAGGATTAGTTTTTGGTTGGCAACAAGAAAAATGCTTAAAATGCTCAAAGGTTTAACATTGAATGCTAGTCTGGTTCTCCTATCTAGGAAGCTTTCACTAGTGCTGTCATAAGCCTTAACTCCCAAATCTGGCAATGTACAATTGCTGGGGACAGTCTTGTTGCCTCAGTGTGAAGTCAAAGCAATTCTTGACTTCAAATGGTGAAGGTGAAGAGCTTTCTTGAGTCATCAAAGACTGTTACATTTTGCACAATCCAAACATTAACTCGTCCAATGAGACATGTCATCAGTGAAGGGCATAAGGCAGCAGAAAGGCCCTAGAGATGAAGGGTTGTCTTGTTTATGTAAAACGTGATCATCTGATAAATCCATCACTAAAAATTTTATTTAAGAATTCTTCAGTTCTGTTCTTCCTGAGCATATAGGCAAGAGAGAGGAAGTGCTTATTTTCTGCCTGATATGAAAATATATCCAGAACACTTTGTAAGACTTGGGTCTGACTAATTGTTTCTTTATTCTTGCCATAAGAAGTAGTTTTCAGAACATCAACATCACTGTCACTTAACATCCAAGTTTTTTTGCTTTTGATCATACAATCACATATTATTCATGTACCTTCTTTGGCTTGTGTACATTCTGTACCTTCTAAAGATATCTTTAGTATATACTGGAGTTTTGCTCTTTGATAAAAGTGAGGCATTTCTTTGACTAATTGAAAGTCGGGGATTTTGCTTTGAATCTGAAATACTGTTTGGAATGCTATATATCTACCCCATAGAAGAGGACATTGCCTCTGGCTGAAAATAAAGTACGTTCATTGGTGAATACTTACTTTTTTTTTTTTTAACTTGTATTGGGTGTAAGCAAAAATTCATGGCATTGTGTTATGTGTGAAACTTTTTATAGAGTTCTATTAATTCTTAATCCAAATGCAAAATTTGCATCCTGAGAAAATGTAAATTGGACTAAGGCTTTTGAAGTGGAAGAAGAGGTCACTTTGCCATGTGAGGCAGGCTCATGTAGGAAGAGCTGTGTCCTAATTTGCTGAGTGTTTTTTTGGTTGCAGGTTTTTTGTTGGGTTTTTCTTTTTCTTTTTCTTTTTTTTTTTTTTTTTTTATGGCAGGCAACTGCATGGAGATCTTGATGGTGACATTACTTGGCAAACAATTTGGAATCAGCTCAGCAAGTGACATCACACCCCCTTAAGGTTTTCCACATAAAATATGTCCTCCAAAGAAAAAACCCCAAAAATTGAGACTTAATCTGAAATCTATTATTATATCTTCTAAGGTCCCTTTAAGCACCTCAGTATTCACCCTCTTCCCACCATTTTCCGGGCAGCTTGACTAAATGCAGCAGACAATAGTGGTAAATGCTTTACAGTCTTCTTGAGAATGGGAACCAGAGGTGGGGCAGAGGAGGAGGGATATGGAGGAGGGGCAGCAGAGAGGGTTTTAATCCCATGTCTATATGGTTTAAAAAAATACATGTAGATTACTACTCCAATGCTTAGTCTTTTCTTCTGTGCAGCTTTTCATGCAGTGTGCAAGCACGTATATGGTGTAGCATTTTGCCACTCTTAGCAAGTGACTAAGTCTAGCTCTGCCTCTAAGAGATGAGTATCTCAGATTTTGAGAAGAAGAGGGACACAAAAACTCCTCTTGATCTCAGAGTTTGGTTCCTGATTGATGGTGATTCCCAAGAACAGTTGTGTGCTTTTCTGTGTTTGCCTATGCTTGCCTGCACTGTACAAGCTTTTCTGAGAAGCAAACATTTCCTTCCGCAGCCTCTGTCGCTGTGAGCCACAAGCACGGCTGTGTGCTCGCTGTGTGCTGCCTTTGATAGACGTGCAGGAGAGAGGTGCAGCACACAGGGTGAGCACTGCCAAAATACGTAGCACATGATGTTACACAGGCGAAGCAAAGGAAGAATTATCTATGCATAATGTGAGTTTAGAATAGGCTTGACGTTCTCACACCCAAACATTTCCATCTGTTCCTAAGCGAAAGGAAACTGAGACAATATTCTCATATCTTCTGGGCTAGCTATACAGGGAATAGGAAATGTTCTTAGATATTTTTTTTTCCTTAGATGGGTTCGGTTTTATTGCAGATTCAGAGAAGTCACAGTATAAAGTGGCTCTTTTAAAAGACAATAAATGACATTAAATTATTCTCAATTCTTCTGAGAATTGGTATTGAAACTGTAACACTGTGCTTGAACAAGCTGTGGAACTTTTAGGTTACTCTTAAAAAATAAAGCTGGATTTATGGGTTTTGTGCCAACCCTGATATGAGAACTTTGTCATTCTTACTTTCCAAGCTTTCTGGAAATTATCCTTTGCCTTTGCTTTCTCTCCCCATATTTCTGTGTTTTGCCCAAACATCTACTTTTCCTCATGTCTTTTTCTTCTGCCATGAAAGGCTGCATGCCTGATGACATAGTTTGTTCCTTACATACTGTAGTGTGTACCAACCATCTAAAATGCACTGAAAGGTTTGCCTGGTTCCTGTTGGTTATAACTTCATACATCTGCATATCTCCCTGTGTACTTTGTAGTATAACATCCTTGGCATCCTGTAACAGTGCTGAAGAATCTGCCAACCATTTGACCTACCTCAGTGACTGATGAAGATGTAGACATTACTGTTAGTTAGAAGTCATTAGTTATGTTTTCACAGCTGAACTGTCAAAATACAATTCCACAAACATTTCTAATTTTTAGTGGATGCAAAATAAAAAGCAGACAGATCTTAGGTGTATTGTTAAATTGTACATACTTCTTGATACTATGGTAAGCGGTAACCTTACCTTTCGCATTCTTGTTCCAGCAAGTTTGTAAACTCATCGCTTTTTTCCATATATTTGCTGTGCTTCCTCTTTTCTTCCTCTAGTTCATACAGTGTCTGTCTGTGTGATTTTTCTACCATTAGAAGTTGTTCCAGCATTCTTCTGTGAACTTCTTTCTGTTTCTCTACAAGTTTATCAAGCTGCAAAAAAAAGCAAAACTTCCTGAAGTATTTTGAAACTATTGCTTTCTTAGGTTTTTATTAATAAGAGAATTTTAAGAGCGGCTTAGTAATATAATAATAATAGCCTAGTAGCCAGGTCTGCTGGTATCGGTTTGGAAAGGGTTTTTTAATTCTGTCAGTCTAATTCCAACAAATTTGAAAAATAAGGTACTGTTTTTCAGGACCCTCAGTCACCTTCCTTTCCTTCTCCTGCCATGACTGATCCTCAACAGCTACTAATTAACATTTACTGTTCCCAGGGTTGTGCTTTTCTCATTGATCATTGTGGTAGAGAACCAGATGTCTTGGCAGAAGCAGCATCATCCAGTGCTTCACACAGTGGATGACTGACTTTTGATTGAATAGAAATAGCTGCCTCACTTGTAGCTGCAGAGGAAAAAGAGCATTAAATTGTTTTTATAAGGTAGAGGTAGGTCAAAAAGCAGTTTTCTGGTTTCACACTAAATGCACTGTAGTGCCAAGAGTGCAAAACAATCCTGTCTCTTGTGCTTACTTCTGAGCATGGCTCTGGGTTTCTGGAAAAAGTAAGTGCTAAATTTTTTAATAGTTAAAAGCATTTCTTTTTAATGGTGACATTTCCTGTTATGTTCCTCAAATTGCATGTGTTGTTGAGGTTTTTGTCTTTCAGATGGCACCTTTATAGCACACTTAGAGCATAGAATTCTCTTCCTCAACGATTTCTGCTTAACATCTAATCATAGAATCATTAAGGTTGGAAAAGACCTCCGAGATCATTGAACCAAAGTTTTGACCAAACACCACCATGCCAACTAAACCATAGTGCTAAGTGGCATGCCCAGTCATTTCTTGAACACGTTCAGGGATGGTGACTCCACCACCTCCCTGGGCAGCCCATTCCAATGCCTGATCACCCTTTCAGTGAAAAATTTTCCATTTTTCTAAATATTATTATATAGTGATATTGTAATTTAAATAATCTATTTTAGGTTTTGGCAATCATTTTTAGTTTTTTTTAAACCACAGAGGTTGGCGTAACTGTTCACTAGACTTACGCTGTTAAACAAAATAACCTCCATGAACTTAGATAAAGCTGTGATTTTGAGGATTCTGTTAAAATTTTGAGTTCAGTATGTGATGGAGTTATACAAGTGTGCATATTAAACCATGAGTGGTTTTCCTCCTTAGGCATTGCTGATCCACCTGAGATTTCAGGGAGGATCACTGGAGGCCATCAAAAGATCTGGGAAGAGCCTGTATTTGTGAGCAACTTGGTTCTCTGTTTGTTCCCCTTCAGAGACTGCCTCCTTCATCAGGTCAACATAGGAATCCTCGTGTCCTTTTTGAAAAAGAGAAATTTTGAGCTCACAGCCCAGTGCCTCCTTTTAACCGCAGTCTATTCTAGTAGGTCAATCTGATTGTAGTGTTTCACTCTATTAATAGGAAAGAATTCACAAATGGGCAGTGTGGGAAGCAAAGCTGGTTCTGGTTCTCTGATGTTTCCCCCACAAGGAATTCTATGTGCCACAAGAAACACTGGGGTTTTAGATTCTTAGGGCCACTGCTTATTTTGGACAATTTAATTCCAGGGAGTATGATTAATTATCTTTTCCTTGTGTTTATTCACAGTGTGGCCAATAGAAATGATGACAGGGAGAGCTGGAATGCCTAAACATGAGTTTCTTGAATAAGTGAGGATATCATCAATTTTTGCATAGGTTTCCAAGTCTTCCCCTGCTTATCTCCGCTTCTCTTAAAGCTATATATATTTTCTTATGTTTCTCCAAAATAATTGTTAACTTTTTGTTGACTCTGCTATGAATGAAGACAAAGGAGCTATCATCAAGTCTTTGAAGATGGTTTGAGTCCAAAATATTAAAAAAAAAAAAGTGGGCCATTTTTCACATTTCCTGTACTTTCTACTTCTGACATTAGAGAGTATCTTTTCTGTTGTAACACAGCTGAGCTTGTTTCATGCATGATCAAGAAATGCGAAGAAACCTGTGATTATTTCTTTTGGTTCTGTTTTGTGGTGCTCTTATAGCAAATCATTACAGTTTTTTTTTAATTTTGTTCTCTGCTAATTTGTATGCTTTACACCAGCAAGGTGACTGCTTTCTGGAATCATGATCCTGAAGCAGGACCTCTCCTGGAAAAATATTTCTTACCTAAACCCTTGCGTATGCAATCTCTCTTAGTAAGCAAGAGTCGCCTTATACAGTAATCTTTTGGCTGTGCTTTCTATATCTTTTAAAGCACTTGAAAACTGGATTGCCTTAAAAGGTCAGGTTGAAGAAAACTGTCCTTTTTAATTTCTTCACACTCTCCCTTATTTTACCAGAAGTGGAAATCAAAAAAATGGAAAGATTTTGTTCAGCTTCTAACTTAGCAGAAAGATGTTTAATCAACCTTCCCCTCGCCCCTCTATCCAAGATTTTGGAGGCATTTCTGGAGCATCTGTTGCAGCTGCATGAAGTGCCATCACCTGTTTCTGATCCTTGTCATTTTAAAGATCATGCTGTCTGGTGAATATACACTGTTCTCAGAAAGCAACCTGTCTTCTGATTTTTGACAAAGCTCTGATGCAGTGCTGCTTAAAACTATGGCTCTGTCTTGCTTAAGTTGATATGCAGTGAGCATCAGCCTTACATGAGTGCCTGCTGGTCTCAGCCCTCAGTGTGAGGTCAGGTGGGAAGGAGGCAAAGGTGTGAAAATCCAGTTTCTTTTGGCAGGCAGTCTGCATGGATGGGGTTAAGAAAGTAAAGGTATGCATTTATGTGGATTGCATGACCACTTTGAAAGTATACGTAACAATCTGAGGGGATGTGTAAATTGCTGTCATAAGACAGCGCTGACATTTCTGGCTACAAGCTGATCATAAATTAAATGATCCTAGTTCCGAACATGTAAGTGCTTGATTGAGATGAGGGTTAGTCATCAGCCAAGCAACATTAACCAAGTATAAAATAGTCCTGCTTCTGCAGTGTTTGGTGTAAAGGATGTGGGACCTGCCAGCAGGGTTTTATAGGTTCTGTATACTTTGTTTGCTCTAGAGTATTTGTTGAATGACTATAAGAGGTTAGTTCAAGCAGTAATCCAAGCAGCATGTATGCCAGGAAAAAAGGTAGTAATTCCAGGGTTTTGTTTTGCAGCTCTCCATGTCTTTCACTTCACAGTAGTGTTTTTGACATTGTTGAGATTACAAGTTTGGATTACAAACTGGTGTTTGAGATGGGTGAGGTGCGTATTCAAGGCAGGGAGGTGTAACAAAGAATTTTAAATGGGAAAAAGAGCAGTAGTGTCCTGGGGAGACCTGCCCACATGAAAGGGTAAGAGAAAAGTAAATAAGATGCTGCATTAAAACAGTTCGCATGTTGTAGTTTTCTTCTGTTGCTTGGACTAGAAGATTAATTTATTGTTATGCTATCAAATCAGTTCTACTGTGAGCATTTGGCTGCTGTGGCTGAGAGCGAGGTGGAGAGTGTGAGCTCAGGAGGGAAGGAAAGAAGTGCTGGGACTGTCTCCTGGTGGAGCTGGGTCATAGAGAAGAGAATTGGAGAGACAGCACATCCCGCATCACAATTAATGCCCACACTTGAGATCTGCATATGAGGTGTGCAACAGGAATGGATATTTGGCCTTGTGACACTAGTGTGTCCCTGTGCAGCACATCTGTCCCTCCCTGCAGGACCATGCAAAACAGGGTCTGGTCCTGGGTTGCTGCACTTCTGTGTGGTTTGTTGGGAAAATGACATGTCCCTCTGCAAGACAAGGGCACCTCCCTGGGGAGCAAATGTGACTCTTGCATCTCCCCGGTGAGATCCTGTGCCTGACTCCCACGTATCCAGCAGAGAGAGAAGAGGTGTGAACCCCTGCTAGTGTGAAATCCTCACACAGAAGCGTCTCCAACAGCCCAGGGTCCCTCAGATTACTGTGGCCAAATGCTAGATCTGCCCATGCAGAAATATCCATTTATATGTATGCACACAAGTTTACTCAGCCTACACAGTTCTTAGTTAAAAACCACAGAGGACTAATAAGCAGCAGTATAAACATCTTCTGTTGAAAATTAAAATGATAAAATCTTAATTAAGTGATTTGTTGTTTTGTTCTTGCTAACCATATGGGCTTTTTGCTAGAACTAATACTTGAACATGCTGTACAATACAATGGAAAATAAGAGGCATAGCTTTACGTAACTGTGAACAGTTCAACAAACTAAAAATTCACACAAATTTAATAGCTTAACTACATTTTGCCAGTAACTCTTTACTGAAGTCAAACTAGAATGGTGTATCTCATATTCATTACATTGAAACTGAACTCTTCATCTGTTTCTAGACTACTTTGTATTTGGTGGTGTGCCAGAATAAAGTCCAGGGTAGTTACATTTTTTTATCCAAAGTTCAGCGTAATATTATTCCTGTTAATAATATCCTCGTGGTCCTTGTTTATAAATGTATAATCCTGAGTTTAGGATTACCAGAGATTATGGGAGCACTTCTGTTGCCTTTTTCAACGCTAGCTGAGCCAAATTTCCGTGCAGATATGTTGGTGGTCTTCCCCTGAATGCCACGTTGTCAGCGCTGTTGTTTCAGTCTCTTCCTGTGACTGACTTATTGGTGCCCTACAGCTGTGGTCCTTGGAAAGTTTTGACCAACACTTACAAGATGTTGTGAGAACACAATTAGATACACTTTGTTAAAAGACCGATGAGAATGCATCTTTCTGAACCAGGTTGATTGGCAATGGGATTTTAAAAATGGATTAAATTTTTAATTATCCTTCATGGATGCAAAATAAGGGCTTTCTTCTCATTTCACAACTTTTAGAGGAGTTCTTAAAGCGGTAGGAGGTTCATCCTATTTTGAACAGTGAGGCACATGGTTTTTTAAATTTTTGGCTGCATTATGGGGAGACTTAGAAACCAGAATCTGCTTTCTGATACCATGAAGGGAGAAGAAGAAGACACCACAAATTCTGCAGTATCTTCATCTTTATCTCTCTTTTCCTACATCACCATCTCAGATGTTTTTTTGATTCCTTTAAAAAACCATTATTTACTTTTTAATCAGGGAAAGTTATATTATTATTATGCAGTTACTGGAATGTTGAATCATTTTCATTTTCTGTTCAAGAGAATTGACAATTGATCTGAAGATAGTTATTCGTGAAAAAAATCTGACTCATTCTAAATTTATATACCATGCAGAACTGGAAAACCTTTTCAGGCCCTTGAGTCAGAAACAAAAACAAAATAAAAGTCTAATTTCTTTTATGCCCCTCAAATGTGAGGAATAAGAGTAAGCTTATCTGACATTTTTTGGGTTGCAGAAAGAAGTAGCTGTAGAACAGATTTGACTGAAAAAACCTTCTGTTTTCAAAAAAAAATTTTTTTAATCTCTTCATGTCCAAGGCAGAAACAGTTTTGGTCTGTCACACTTCTCATAGGTTTTGCAAAGGAAGATGTATTAATGCTGTTTTCTAATTTGCTGCATTTCTTCATCTAGGAATCCTGTTTCCAATGAGTAAAGTTGTCCAGTCACCAAATTTTCCCACTACATTCTTAATCAAATTTGCCAAGAAACTTACAGTTTAGAATAGGTAAGAGAGTTGTGAGAGAACCTTAAAGGACTGGGAATTTTACAGTTGCCTTCTGAAATTCATTGTAATCTCATTTGCGTTTTGGGAAGATTCTCTGTGTTCATAGCTACAAGGCAAAACTGTCAAGGGTGAGATGTACATGCAAATACAAAGGTACATTGTCCTGGTAGCCAAGGGGGAATTAAATGGTCTGTTCCCAGGTTTTATGTTGGTTCCAGCTCTTCTTTGGTCTTTATATGTGTTTTAAAAGTACAAAAAAAACCCCAAACCAACCAACAAAAAAACCCACCAAAAAAAAAAAAAAAAACCAACTAAATGGATCTCTGTCCTAGTTCAGGAGGATTTTGATGAAATTGTGGAATGTCTGCCAAGTACAGCATCCTTTGGTTTACCAAGACCAAGAAGTGGCAGTGGTCCTTCTACCCTTTCTGTTGCTCTCAGGATGCTTACCTTTGCCTTTTAAAATTGCCAGTGGTGCTAGAAATTATTTCTCTGCCATTAAGTGTAAGAAGGAAAAAGTGTGTATAAACTTATGTAAAGTAACAGACTGAGCTTACGTTTTCAAACTGTTTGGGACTTCTCAAATCATTTCCATTTGTGCTCAAAGTTTCTGTGACATAATACCACAGTGTTCTAAAATAAATTAACCTTCACAGAGGAACTTTATCTGTTTCGGATTACATAGAGAGATTTTAACCTTTGAGCTTCTGAAATGAGAGTTGACCTTTTGCCTGACATAATTTTGTCTGGAATGATCTCTGTGTCCTTAGATACATTTCGATTCAGAAAACTTGGAAAACACTTGGTAGGAGAATTTTATTCATAATTTCTGCTTTTATTTTGTGATGTTTATCTATCCGGAACAGCATATTAAAAAACGTTTATCTGAATTGGAGACAAATACCTGGGATAAAAAACCACATTGTCATATGAAGATGTTTTAATATCCAGTAATTTGCATTGCGAGGCAGAAATTAATCAGATGGCATTGTTCAGAAAGTATGGCAGCTGCTGCTGCAGTGTAATTAAAGGTTACTTAGGTATAACGTGAGAATATTAGATTTCTGCCTGGATGAAGTTTCTAATGCCAGTTCCTTATAAGTAACTATACAGACCAAGCAGGTATCCCCATGACTGCCCCCGAATTAATGGGAGCAGAGATGTGCAGAGGTGGACAGCTGTGCCACTGCAGCTGGATGAGCCCTTGCCATTGGTAAGATGGGCCTCCATGAGCCAAGTGGGGACTGGGGAGGCTTCTTCTTGCATGGGCTGTGATATGAATAACAGAAAGGGAAGAAGAAGGTGGTTTGAATTAGACAAAATCATGCCTGTCAATGTGTGAAGCCCCTAGTCTGCAGTATAAGTGAGGATCATTAGATTCAGGCCCCAGCTGGACCGTGGACTTTGTTCTGCTCTCACTTACACTCATGTTCCATTCCAGATTTAGAGCTCGTTTGCCTTCTTCCCCAGAAGTGGATTGAGATTTTGTGTTGAATTTGGTGTGAGCTATGGTTAAATATCGATTATTTGTTCTTACCTCTCCCATAGGCTTTTCATAGATATCTTCTTGCCATTGCTCAGCCTTTGTTTGAATAGCATCTCGCTGGAGTGCCTCTAACACCTTCTTGGGAGTAACAAAGCCGTATTGTGCTTCAAGCAAAGCTAAGTCAATTTTTTCAGCCTTAAGTACTCCTATAACTTCATCTTGAGCCTGCAGAAAGACAAAGTAAGGCTTTATCTTGTATATCTGCATTTACAGGTTAGCTCTCTGCTTTGGATTCTAAGAAAACTGGAAAACTTTTAAAATAACACTGTGTATGTAAAGTATTCCAAAATAGTCAGTAATGTGAAGACAATGGATAAGCATGAGGGAAGTATTGGTTTTTGTGTTTTATTAGTTCAACATAAACTCCAAGATCTTCAGACCTTCATCAAAGCTTGAGTACTTCTTTAATGATTGGATCACATTGCTGTTTCTGGACCAATGTGTAGTATTCACAAAACAAAATTTCAGGGCAAAATTTGACTTGTGGTATTAGAAATTGACTTAAAATTGTTAGTGTAGGGTAGTAGGATGTTTCTTGAAGCCTGAAAGTGTTGTACATTCTGTCTGTTTTGGGTGCAGATGGCTTCTGTAGTTTAAACCCACTAAAAATGTGTCCATCTCTGGGATTTCTTCCTCCCTGCTCTGCATCCTCTGGTGGTGGAGATTGCTCTCTGCCTCCACTGCAGTGAACATAACTACATGAACTGTCTCAAACATCCATTGTCTGCAATGATCTCTGTTAAAAATAAGTATGTGCTAATCCTAGAAGGATAGAATAGGAAGGAAGAAAATCAGAAAGAAGAATCTGTCAGGGGAGGGTAACACTTTCAGTCTGACTCCTTTTGGCTGGAAGACTTCTGTATGTATCCCTGCTCATTTATGATTGTTTAAACAAATTTTAAAATATGAAATAGTCTACTTCTAATACTTGGCATTGCAGAAAAAAAAAATAGAAGAGTCATCTTTGTGCATCTTGAATGTTCTAGAATTTGGAAAGAAATGACATCTAAATTAGAAACTTAGTTATGGTTGGATTGACAGCTGATCTTCAGTAATTTGATTCGGCATTACAGGAGGTGAAAAATAAGGAATAAAAAAAGATTTTTCATCTTTTTCATTCATAATGCTACTTCCTTTGGAATTTCAGACATGATTTAAAATGTTCACGTCAGGCTCATGGTTTTCCAGTTTCTCATTTCACTCTATTCCAGTTTTAAATCTTAATAATTGAAGTGTGTGTGTATATATATACACACACATACATATTTATATGATGCAAGTGTAATGAAGAGTGTGTGCATAACATAAAAAAATATATAAATATGTATTTTAAGACCTCTCTTTTATTGAGAGGAAAAGAGAACTGTTTTGGAAGAGTGTGTGACATCTGAATTTTAACCTAAATTAAGAAAGGCCAAGTGGGCAGGAGAGAAATGTTTTGCAAACCTGTAAAGTGTTCTGTTTGTATGATGAAACAATCTGTGTAAGTTTGCCTTGGATCTACTGTCAAAGATTGGTGCAGCTATTAAATATTCATATGACATGTGTATTCTGTTGAGCATGTCTGTGTTATTGTATAAACATATACACATATATTAAGAACAGAACTACCCAGGTACTGTGTAGGGTAATAAACTCTGAAACTATGTGCTACACCCATTAGCCCACTTTGGCCAGTTTGCTTTTTCCTCTGCCTGTGAGCAGTTTTAAAGTTGCTGCTTCTGTGCAATAAGCCTGCCACAGAAATATTTTCCTGCTCACTGGAAATCTGGTTCCCACTTCCTGAAATTACATTTGACCAGGTTAGGCATCATTTAACACTTGACAGATGGTTCCTTTTCTAGGTAGAAAAATGTTCGCTCTTCAAAATCCAGTAATTTGTGGGCTAAGTGGCATGTAACACTTTTGCTTCATATTATGGGAAATAAAATGGTTATTTAGATTTTTCTAGCAAAAGGTGTTAGAATACTGTTGAGTGAGTTACTTCTTGTGGACTGGCACATAGTGTTTCATAGGGAGTAAAGCTCATGACTTCACAGGAGGGAGGATAGGAAATAATTAAGTAGAAGATCTTAAAGGTCTGTAATATATTCTCCGTATCAGCTTTACAGGGACAAATACTTTGTATTCAAAATAATTAGAATGGAGCAGCCCAACAAGGAAGTTTTGTGAGTTCTCTGCTTTGAGAGTTATTTATGGAATAAAGATCACGTTTCCTGTCTGATAGGTATACTTGTCGCTGTTGAGCAGCTAGCAGAGTAATGAATGCATCGGTTCTCAGTGGCAAGAAGGTATACTAGCTATAATTTTGGGGTGGTTTTGTACTTTGCAGTTCATATTTGTCCTGTATCAGACTAGTAAGATGTTTGCTTAACATAAAAGCAGTACATGTTTGTAGTGAACGGAGAGCTTGGGGGTGGGGGGTGGACTATCTTTTAATATGGAATACAAAATAAGACAATACATTACCTGTAATTCACCCTCGAGGACACTAAGAAGAAATAGCAAGTCATCACGAGAGAGATCCTCCCGTTTCTTGACAGAACTCTTTTGTTTTTTCTCTGCCTTTGGGCTTCTCAGGGTGTTACTGGCTTGGGCTGCATCGTCCTTCTCTTTCTGCTGTGTTTGTGTATTTCCTCTCCCATTGTAACCAACCTCTTCTTTGTGGTGGTCTTTCAGCCTCGGCTGGCTTAGCTTTGGTCTGGTTGGGCTTTCGGTGCTGTTACTTCTGGAATGCATGGTTTATATCTCTGAAGCTGAAGGAAATTGGGGGAGAAAAGTAATTGTTTTAGCTAACAGAGACTATAAAACTATTAGTATAATGGATGGTGGGTAATTTTCCCTCCCACACAAGGCTGTTTGTCATTTGACAAATGCTGACAACCTCGTGTAAACCAGCAGGACTGGGCTGTGCTCCTTACTGAATGTGAAGTGAGTCTTTAATGGTCTTAGGCCATTGTAACAATTCCCTCCCTGACATTTTGAAGGCAGCATCTTTAGCAGCAGTGCTGGGTGCATCACTGCAAACCTTGTTTCCCATTTGAGAGACAGGGCCTACCTCACCTTTCGGGTGGATACTCATTATGATGAGGCAAATTTAGATTCAGAAGCTTTTCACTAGGAAGATATTTCTGTTCCACTTTAATCATGTCCCAGCCCTTCCTGTGTTCTTGGTTTTTTGTCTTTCCAAGGGTGAGCACAAAAGCAGTCCTCAAGTAGTGTGAGCTGTGCAGTGGCATTATCCATGTTTGGCAAAATGTAGGGACTAACAAGCACATCCAGACTCCCAGGAGTGAGCAGCACTGTGAATGCTCCCTCCCCAACACTGCCAAAACCAAACTACCTTGTGGACCATGACTTGTCCACCTCTTGAAACCGTGCTGTATAAAACCTTCCTACTTTAGTGCTGGAGTCCAGCACTCTAGAGGTGTTAGTACCTGGTAAAAGGGAGACTTATCCCAACTAGGCCCCTTTGAAGTGCCACTGTTAAGGAAACATGCTCTAATGCCTTTGCAGATAAATGACTAACACTGTGTAAATATTGATTAACCTCAGGAACTCGTGTTTTGGTTATCGCCATGCAGATTAAGGAATGAATGGATTTTAGTCCACCTCTGCTGGAAAATTGTGCTCATGGATGCCATTTAGCAAACAATAGCCCAATCATGTGATTCAAAGGTAAAATTCAACGTGTTCCAAATACAAATAAGGCACAATTTTTCTTATTAAACTGCCAAGCTAATTGCTGAAAAGTTCAGAAAATCGTTATGGTCAACAACAGGCACTAGACGATTTCTTGGCTGCTTTTTGGCCTTACAATTCTGCAGCTGATAAATTCTTTCAGAGCCTCCTCCCCCACTCCCACCAGATTCTGACTTTAAATCTTAAACTCTGTTACTACACTCCTCAACTGTGGTAACTTTCCACTGAATGCTAAGAATGCTTCCTTTTGTTGTTTTTCTGCAAGAACAGAGGAAGTGGAAGTAGCTTTTGGTTTGTAATGGATGATGGCTGAGAGTGGGGTAAATTAGTCAAAAACATTACAAAAAAGGCAAGTGACATTTTCTAGAATGCTGAAGTCTCTTCTAGTCTGATTTGAAGCACTCATGATAGCTTGTATTTAATGAGAAAAACTTGTTTCTCCAGGTCTCAAAAAACTAAGGTGTGTCAGATTTGCATGGCAGTGTGCACTGGGAACTGTTTTGTGAAGCATCAACAGTGTCAGGTTAGGATGGTGCATGTAGGAAACCAAGAGTTGTTCATAGCAGGTGGGCAGCGATGTTAGCTGGTGATGATCAGTTTAAATTGGTGTTCAGCTTGGTCATTTAGTCAAATGTAGATTCTCTTTATTCACTGTGGTCTGCTTATTAGGATACTCACCTTTTGCACCTTGCTTACAGATTATTATTAGTTGGGAGGAAGGCTGTTGGTTTCCTGTGAGTGTAAGTGGCTGAATGCCTACTTGGCTTTTGTGTGCAGTTGAAGGCTTGTAAGATCAAATGCAGGAGTTGTGAGCTAAATCAGGGAACCTGAATGTACTCTGAGCTTGTCTATGGGCTTTGACACCACAAGCACAGGACTCTGTGAAGTGCATAAATAGTCCAAGAAATCCTTGTTTTCCTCCTCATGCATGCCAGTCACAGCAGTGTCCTTCACTGACATCACGCTATGTCAAACTTGATGACAGCAAATGTCAATATGACATTTCTTGTGGAAAGAAAGAGAAACCAGCATATAAGGAAGAGTTTCATACCTTTTCAAGCTTTTGCAATGGGGTGTACCTGGGAATCCTGAACTTGGAAAAACAGTCCAAGAAGGACATCCTCCCCTGCATTTACTCTAGCACTCTATACATGCTGTTGGCTTCAAGGCCACATGCCACTCAATTTTCATATCTGCAGAGAGTTTCCTGTGACACTCTTGTCATGCCTACTTCCTAAACAGGTAGATCAGTCCTTTTTGCACTGACAAAAGGCACGTGGTCCCTACGAAGGCCAGCTGACTTGCCAGACAGGCTGTGTTCCTATGGAGATGGCCATCTTTGCAGCCTCCCAGAGTGGAGTTTTCTCCTTTTCTTGTTGAGAGTTCTTATGTACACTTTACCTGTATTCTATTCTGACATTCCTGAATGCCAGTGCCTACTGTCAAATCTGCTAATGCAAATATTTATCAAATTAAGCAATTAATGCGAACTATTAGAGGTAGAAGTGACACACTAGATGTACACTTTTTTAATGGTTCTTGAATGTAGCTGATGAGAGGCACAAGCACTCTGGTATTAGTAGCCTACTTTATTAACATATACTTTCTCAGTTGATTTATTTAAACTTTCTTACTGCCTGTACACTGATAGGCATTATTATTTGTAGTCTTGGCTGTCTACAGAAGGATGTTAGTGCTAATGTGGTTTTCAGAGAGGTAGGTATGAGTTACAGAAGGGCAATTTAAAGTCTCGAATGCATAGTGTAACTGCTGGTGTAGCAAGCAAAGTGGGACCTCAGAAAGGAACAGAAACAAACATCTACCTATCCTGAAACACCTTACCACCTTCAAACTGTCAGACTCCCTAGATGTGCCACCATCTCAGAGACTCACCTTCAAAGTGCACCTGACATCTTGGACAGAACGTTAGCTACTCTCATGCCCTTGCACCATGTCAGAAAACAGAAAAAATGCCCATTCTATTCCAGAGGTGCTGGTTTTCTGCAATGCTATCAGACCCTGGAATGACTATAATGAGACTTTCAAGACAAGTAGCGTCATTTGAAATTTTCCACCTGTGTGTTTTGGTACATTGGGTTATTTGCTGTTTTGAGCAACTCTTTCCAAGTTCTTGATGGTTAATGAAGAGCAGTGTTTTATTTTGTTGGGATTTTTTCCACAAAGTAAAAATGTGAATAGACCCAAAATTTAGTTGTTCATACACCTGAAACCGTGAGCCCAGGTAATCAAGGTTAGACTAATGAGCATGAAATTTGCCTTTTTGCATATCTGTCTCAACCTGTTTTCACTTACATCCTGTAATGACAGGGTTTGTGCACAAGAAAGCTGTCTCATGAAAGAGAGGTAAGGAAGAAGTGTTTCTTTTTGTAACAGAGTTTGTAGTTCACAGAGGCTCTATGATTTCTCCTGGAGGAGTGACTCTTGCATCTTGTGACAATTTTCTTTATAGAAGCTAATTTAAGCACTCTTTCT
Organism: Lichenostomus cassidix; assembly: GCF_008360975.1. Classification (NCBI taxonomy): domain Eukaryota; kingdom Metazoa; phylum Chordata; class Aves; order Passeriformes; family Meliphagidae; genus Lichenostomus; species Lichenostomus cassidix. The sequence continues at coordinate 94,613,844 of NC_139479.1, read as the reverse complement.
CTGTACCCCCAAGAAGGATGACAATATAAAATACCTTAGATAAATAGTAAACAATTACTGCTAAAAACAATTTGATTGTTTGTGCACCTTGCACTTGTGATCTTTCATCTTGTTTTGGATCAATTACTAAACAGCAGGGATTGTAGCTATGTAAACAAGGATACTTGCCAGCATTCTCATATGATGCATTACATATCATTGCTTGCATCAAAAATGAAAGAAGATTGAAAGAGAGCATCCAGATAATGAAATTATGTCTCCTGAAATCATAGACCACTACACTGTGGGTACTTAATGGAGATTAGTTTTCCATAATGGTGCTAATGGAATAGCACAAGACCTGTGTTCTGCACTATTGTGCTTTCCTTCATATTATGAGATGCCTGTTTTACAGAAGGCTTTGCACTGGTATCTTGCTAGAAGTCACAATGTGAAGGTTCCCAAGCTCATCAGATTCTGTGCAGTTTGGTAGGCTGGGTCCAGATTAAGAGGAGTGAGATTGGGTTACACTGAGACACTGTGGTAAATCAAATAATTGCAAGTAACATACTCAGCAAAGTTTGAATCTGTTCTTGGTATTCATGTTCTTATTCTTTTTATAGCTTGTTTTCTGTTCTGTTTTTTAAAGAGCTTTCTTATCCCTGAACTGTGTGCTGTCCTTCTGTACATAAAGGAGGTATTTTCCTCTTCTTGGTGATGAACAAGTAATCTGAAGAGTCAAAATATACTTTCCTTAAGAGCCAGATGAATAAATGTTTCTGTGATGTTAACTTGGTCTCCGCCTTCTCAATCATATTCTGAAAGAGATGAAACTGCATTTGTTTTTTTGGCAGCAGTGAATAAGCAGGTGGTTCAGAAATCCCTGCACTTTTGTGGGAAGCACTGAAATATCCTTCAGAGATGGCTTCATCTTAGAGTTTTAAGAGACATTTTGCCATTTGTTTCCCCCTTTATAGTTATGCTTTTAGTCAGTGATTGATTTATGAGCTAACAAAACCCTTCACAGGACCATGTATTCCCTTAATCCCAGTGTAACGACCCTGGATTGTTAAGAATTTGCTGCTTCTTCCTAAAATCCGTGACTAAGCAAGGAATTATGTCTCTCTGATTTTTAGCATCCCATAAAGGGCAGTGCTTTTGATTTGCTGAAATTGATAGGACTCCTACCAACAGATTGACTTTTAAAATGAGTTGATATCTGGTTGCTTGGCATACCAATGTAATGGGAGAGTGCAAAGCACATGATCTCTTTTGGAAAGAGGTCTGTAATCCTCTGCCCATCACTATGGCTGTGGAATTGGGGCAAGAAAAAAAGGGGTCCCACCTTAGTTGCTACAGGTCTACAGGCTATTTTTTTTCCATCCTTATGTAGCAAAAGCTACTTTGAAGCATCATTCTCAGCTTAGTGCCACATATAGATGGCTAGGGAGAAATTAAGCTCCTGTCCCTGTTCTCCTGGTGTTGCTGTGTGCTGGGTAGTGTCCAGACATGGGAAAGTGCTTTTGGCTAGGCCACATCACATCCTCCTGCAGGTTTGTCTTGTTCTTATTCTGTAGTCCTGGTGTGGCCTTTAGGCCAGCAAATGCACTTGCTGAACTGGGGTAGAACAGGAAAAAGTCTTTAATAATTAGAATGCCTGGATCTGGCCATTTCACAGCATCACTGAGCATTTCCTGGAACTGGTGCCTTCTGACAGAATGTGCTTAGGACTTTCATTCTTCCCCTAACTGGAAATACTTTGCTTTGTGGTAGATTTGCCCCACTTACAAAGATAACAGCCCTTCTTTTTAGGTAGACTGCTTTAGTGTTTTCCTGAAACACTGCTTGCAGTGGCTTCTATACAGAGGCATGTTCTGTTCAGAGGGATGGTGTGTGCCATGACCACCTACCTCATTTGAGCTTTGCTCTCATCCTCAGGAGGCTTTGCGCTGTTTGGGTGCATAGGCTAGTCAGTAAGGGAAAAGAGACTCCTTTAACAGGTTTTTCAGTCAGGGGATGTGGGATAAGTAAGTGTTTCCATCCTGGCAGGGAAATGGCAGATGAAGCCATTTTTATGGGAAGACTGATGCAAGAGTGCTTACCTGTGTATCCTGATGCATGTGTTGGCATGCAGAGTTGCAGGGAGTCAAGCAGCAGAAAGAATATAAATTAGCAGTCTGTTTCCCCTCTCACAGGATCTTGTCAAATTTTGGTCTTTGAAGCCTTTGGGGATCCTGCAAGAACAGCAATTACTCAAATGGGAGGAAAGTCTGGATTCAGCCAAGGACGTTGACACTCCCAGACAGGAAAAGTGAATGGGTGAGAGCTGGACGTCATTTCTGTGCTGGTTGTGGTTTATGTTCATCTGACCACAAGCCAGATTCCTCATCCCTTGGCTACAGGGAGCCTCTTCTGAGACAGTGAGATGCCTTTTGAACTGTGTTAGAGTTGTCATGGTACTCTGCTCTCAGTAAAGGTACTGTGAAATTTCCACCATCTGTTGCCTCCTCCTCCCCCTTCCAATGCTGTAGTGTTCAGCAGGATATGTAGTGAGTGTGGTGGCTAAGATCTTCCCAGGCCCATTTTGGATATGTGCAGGATTACAGTCACCTTTAGAAGGCTTAGTCTGTGTGGGAGATTTTGACCAGGTCCTTTTGAAGAATATACCTGTGTCACTTGTCTGTCATTTCATTATTGGTGTGTGAATTTGTGGTTCAGTCTTCATTCTTGTAATGTCTCAAACTACAGATTTATAGATACAGATAGAGATATACAGACACACACCCCCCATTGGATTGTGTGCCAGGAGAAAGGTAGAGAAAATAACCTCTGCCATGTGATTAGTTGTTGGTTTTGTGGCTTTGAGCACAAGTTTTGCCCGTTCTGTAGATTCAGTGATCTCAGCCCATGTCCTGCTAAGTCTTCGGTGGTGTTTGCCCACATATTTAGCGGTTCAAATCACACACGTTTACAGTGCACAGCATGAAAGCATAAGCTGCTCACCTTGAACAAATTTGAAAATTTCACATTAGGAATATGTGGTTAGGAATGTATACTCCTGTTCAGAGATATCAGTTTTTATTTTAAGTAGGATTCTTCAGATCATCACCTCTTTGTGATAGTCCATGAGAAAATCAAGACTTTGGGCTTCTTGGTGCATCATATAACATTTCTTTGGCAAAACTGGGTATCTCTTTCGAAATCTGAAATGAATGCTTGGATTCCACAAAGCTTCCAGCTCAGAAATCAGTACTTTGAGACATGGACTGATTTTTTTCCTTCCCTATGGTAATAATTTGAAACAACTTCTGCTAAACCCTTCTTTCCTCTCCTCCGCAGGAATTCAGCTCTCCTAGTCTGTGGTCCACGCTTGTGCCAAGTTGATGGTAGTCTTGGAAGATGACAGTATATTTATCACATTAGAAGTGTACAGTTTCTATAGCAAATAGGTTAGACACAGTGGACTTGCTCGAGGTGATTTGTCTTCGCAGTGAGGAGCTGCCCCTGCCACGAGCCCACAGTGTGAGGCTGAGGCTTTCGTTGCAGTGGGAGAAGAACTCTGAAGTTGCAGGTGCACTGTAGCTTCAATGTGCTGCTGCAGGGTGACAGCACTGGTATAATCCTGTGTTTTCATGGGTTCAGAAGGTTGAGGAGGAATCAAAAGTAAAATACCCAGGGTGTCTTTAGCTTTCTACTGCTGGGAATAGAGCGTTGAGGGGAATTTTACACAATTAGCTGAATTGCCTCTGAGATTAACAGGGGGATTTTTTTTTCTGCATGCTTCCTTGGGTTTAGGTTTGTTTATCTTTCTTTCTAAAAGTAAAATGTTTCATACTTATTTTGTAATTAGAAACCAAAACCTGGATCATTTATAAGGATTACTGCAAGAGAGGTTTTTGGTGCACGTGAAGAAAAGTTGCTGTAACATCAGGTAGATCTAATAGTTTGAAAAGGTAAACTCTGCAGTGCCATATTATCTGCTTCTCTTACTGAAAAAAAAAGGTGAATCTTGCACTTTCTGTATGACAGATTTTTATTGGTAAATTGAAATAAAACTCAGCTGCTCCAATTGCAGTTGTATGAATTCACTTTCCAAATATAAAATGTTCTCTTTTTATGAGCATAAGAAATAGTTAACATTCTTTAATACAGTGTTTGTAGTTTAAAATTTATTAATATTTAATTTACCATTGAATTTAATAATTATTACTATTATAAACATGGTTTAATATTTATTGTTCAGATGCTGTAATTTTGGCTCCAATGTGTAATTACTCTGTAATTACAGTATTATCTGAAGTAAAACCATGAAATAGTGCTACCTGAAACAAAAATGTTCCTATCTTAGTAACTGTGTCTAAAGTCATCCTTTTTTCCTGAATATCTTCAAACTACCCAGATGTGGACATTTAAGTAGCTGGATAATTCAGTGTTTCAGTTGATAATTTCAGTTTTTCCTTACTGTGTTTATCTCTCAACTCTCTGTAGGCATCAGTTTTCCTGAAATCTCTAGAGGTGCTGTACCTTTTCTCCTCTCTCTGCCCTGTTTGGAATTGGCCTTGGTTCAGGCTGGGACCGCTGGTTAGACATTGGACAAAATGTGCAGCCTCCTTGCTGCAGAGAAACAAGCTCAGGCTATCCTTGGGAAGAACACTCTGGGAACTTTGGTTGGCCCTTCCCAGATTCATCTGTCATGGAGACATTCATGAAACTGAAGGGTAGGATATGCAGACTTGTGAAACAAATAGGTTTTTGCATGTGTAAAATGTTACTGTAAATCCCAGAGGCAGTAACTAAAATGAGGTATTTTAGGACTTGAGAAGGGGCTCTCCATCTGTTTGGTTTCAATCTTGCATATTGTTATTTTACAAAAGGAAAAAACCCAAACAAAAAATTTCTAAGTTTTGGGTTTCAGGATAAGCCAGAATTTTCTGTGTGGCAGGTCATACACCTCCTGTCTACTTAATGGTGAAGGTGTTGTGTTTTGTTTTGTTTTGTTTTGTTTTGTTTTGAGTGGTTTGTTTGAGGTATTTTTGTTCATTTGTTTGTTTGCAACATTACTGAGGGTTTTTACTGGCTTTTATGTATTACAGGTTATCAGTCTGATCTAGTTCATATATTCATTTCTCATCTCACTCTTTCCCTTGACATCCATGTGCCTCCCAGGTCAATAGGTATGCTTCTGGCTTTTGCTTTCTCCCTCTCTTCTGGAAACTTAGTAAATGAATTTGTGGGTTCATGGTGTGAACCTGTGTGAAGGTATTGTCTCAGCAATGGCATTAGTTTTGTGTAAGTTCTGGCAGAGTTTAAAAATGAGGGAAAGTTTCTCAGTGCACAAGGCTCTCTTAAATGTTCCATGTGCTTGCATAGGCACAAATGGACCCTTTCTTCCCTGGGTTCAACCTGATTTTGATAAATGGGAACTTACAAAAGCAACTGTTTCTGTCTTCCTGACAATATGGGTTAGGTTATTGCCCATACTTCTTTTGCTGTCCTCACCAGACCTGATGCAGCCAAAATGCCATCCTTGTCTGGTAATTCTAGAAATATTTCAAGGTGAGTTTTGTGATAGCAGGTTTAAAAGAAAAAATTCTCATTTTTGTAGTATTCTCTCTCACTTGCAAAACTTCTTGTCACTGCAAAAATGGGAATATTTAATGTTCTATTTTAGTTATTTAAGTAGAATTTAACCACTGTAAATTGAATATTTTTCTTCCTGTGTTTTTAGCAGCATGACAGATCTCCTCATTTTAGAAATATTCTGAAAATAATAAGATACAAAACCTGAATATAACTAAGATAAGCCTGTCAGAATAAAAGGCAAAAGAAGTTTAGTCATCCCAGTGCCATTTTTACATCTCTTCAGTGATTAACTTTCCCTACACAGACACAGTTGCACATACCAGCACCATTTCAGTGGCCACCATATATACTGTAATAAGGTCCTGCCTTTCTGATGGAAGGTAAATTTTCTCTGATAAAGTGCTTGTGACAGTCATCTTCTGTGCCCTTCAACATTCTGGTAATGCATCCATCTCCATTTCCAATTTACTCATGGTTTTTTTGTCTGCTTGGTGTTTGCATGGAGTGCCCTACATCCATGAGTCGTGCAGAGGACACAGTGAGGACTACAGAATAAAAAAGTACACCTTCAAAGTGTGTATATATTAGTTTTCTTCAAGGATATTTTTGACAAGAGTAGATTTGTTGAGACATTTGTGTGGGAGTGTTCACCTCAGTGTTGCTTTTCTTCACACATGAAAATAAACCACAGACTTTTAAATATCCTGAGAAAAGTTTCTTCAAAGACAGATCAAAGGTCTTTACTAATGTCTGAGGAAGCTGCGTGGCTGCCTCTCTTGTGAACTCATGTCTATGGAGAGCTGGCTAGGACAATCAAGATCATTATTCCATTGATTTGATCATTTGCAGCCTGCTCTGAGAGGAGATGCCTTGTTTGGAGAAGGAGGAGGTGGGGGAATCCACAGATGCCCCTAATTTTACCAAGAAAGTAATGAATAAAATAGCTTTTAAACCAACTCTTATTTTTCCCCACTATCCTCTGTGGGATTCTCTGCTTCAAATTATTTTCTTAAACAGTGCATGTACAAGAGTTTTGTATGAGAGTGAGTCAATTGACTTTTTACTTTTATAAATTTTATCTTCTTTTATAGCTATTAAGTTCAGTGAAATGTCCAGGTATGGCTTTCACATTACAGAAATTTTATATTTTTGTTTGTTTCCTTGTTTTTTGTTTCAATTTTGTTTGGTTTGGGCATCATTTTTTTTTTGCTTGCTTGGTTTTGGTTTGATGTGTCCAAAACTCTCTTTCTATCTCCTTTTACATCAAAGCAACACAGAAAACATACGAGCTAAGCTTTGAAAGTCTATGAACTTCTCCATTAGCTGGAATTCCCCACCTTTAGGCAGCTTTCAGGAAAATAAATTAATTTTTATTCTTTAAGGCCTGGATTTTCTTTCTTATCTGTTTATGTCTGTTTGCTTCCTGGACTGCATCTTTTATCATTCATACCAATTCTCTGATAGCAGAGAGCTCTCAATTCTTAGAAGCTGCTGAGAATAGTGATTATTTTTTGAAGCATTTTCCTGGTTTTGTCATGCAGGCACAAAGCATCTGTGGGTGCTTAGCAGGACTTCAGGCTTGTATCTAAACCTAGGTTTTCCAAGTTGGTGGGCTTGGTTTTTTTGTTAGTTGTTGTTTTAAGCCAAACATTTTTAATACCATCACCATCAATGACTATATTCTTCTCCTATCTACAAATTGGACAATAATCTTTTGTTGCCTTATCTGATCATAAATGAAATAATTAAATTTTATTTTTTGTAGATGCTAGGGTTTTCTTTTAGCTGTGGACTAGATTTTCCTTGTATATCCTAAAATTTTGGGTTTTCATTGCATTCTGTGATTTGGTACTTTGGAGAAATACTGTGGTTTTCTTTGGAGTCTGTAATACAAAACCAGTGTGATGCTGTTTTATTTTCTCCTTCCTTGCTTTTCTCATTCATGACAATACCTCAGTATGTAACAGCAGGCTAACATCTTTTTAAAGGCTGACTGAGATAATCCGTAGTTGTGCAAAAAATTGGCTCTGGCATTTTCTTCTCCCAGCTGCAGCTACAAAACAGCACATGCATGGCCTTGGAAGATTCCTCAACTCATTCCCCATTCTCACATCCTCCATATTTAATATTCAAGAGAAAAATTTGAATAAATGCCCAAAATATTTTTCCCAGGAGTTTAATGAAAAGAATATCTCTCTCAGAACTCCAATCCTCTCACCTTTCTATGCAAATTAGACATTATTGTGTATGGAACAGAGATTTTAGGTTTGGTGTTTTGATGAGGGGAAGGTATGAATGGCAGGAGTTCCCTCCTCACCTCTGAGCCAGGACTGCTGACTGGCACCACCTTTTATCCTGCTTATCCAACTCCACATACGCTTCCATAGGGCTCTTGCTGTGATGTGTGGGGACAAATTGCAGGATTTTGGTAAGAGCTCTTGCTGTGATGTGTGGGGACAAATTGCAGGATTTTGGTAAGAGCACCCTAGGGGTGCTCTCAAAGTTCTCCTAAGAAATTTTGAAAACATTTATTTCTAGGCTTTGGTGGAAGTGGAAATCGGTGTTGTGCTGGTCTTTTGGATCAAAGTCTCTCTTTGTGACAGGAATGTTCATTTTTGCTTTTTGTTGTTTTGGAATATTTTTCATTGGTTTTCTTTGTCTTCTTTTATTCTTTTGTTTTGTTCTTATTAAACTCTAGTTCTATTATCTAGTGCATGTTCACCTCCACACAAATGAACACACAGGAAATGTGAGCTACCTTGTAGATTCCCAAGTCAGCTTTGTAGTTAGTTTTTTCATTTTTGAACACTTTTTTCATTAAAATTGATTATTGCCTTAAATAAGTGAAAATAAAATTACAGTGGTGGCTTGTATTTTTTCATATTGTTCATATTAATTAGTGTCTGTGGCTATATGTGTCTGCCAGGAAAATGTGAAAAGCACAGAATTTTAGAAGTAACTGTACACAGTGAAATTAATTTTTGTATATTTTTACATTACAGGTTTTACTAGCCATGACATTCCTTATTATTTTTTATAACACCTTACAGTATTCCCATAGGAATATGCCCTGCTCTGATGACACAACTTTGGAAAACGCAATAAAAATGCACTGGAAACCCCAGCTTTCTAGTAGGAAGTTTCTTGTAAGCAGTGAAGTTAAAATGCCTCCTCCCAGTAAAAAGGAAGTAGGACAGGTCAGCAAGCCAGGTAAATGTCCCTCCTCTCTGTCACAAGCTATGCTTTCTTCTCATTTTCCCCTGTGTTGGAAGTTTGGTCTTGAGGCCATCGTCTGGATTTTGGTGTAAGGCAGGTGGAGAAAACCCACATATTCCTTTCACTGCTGCATAAGGACCCCACAATTTTGCCACACGAGGTTCACATATAAAGGCAAAAGTTGTTGATTTGTGGCTGCAGCTGTGACTTTATCCTGGTTTTGATGATACTGTAGGGAAGGGCAAGGCGTGCTCGAGAGGTGGCGTAGAGCACATGCTGTTTGTTCCTGTCTTTGTTTTTCCATTTGTTCAAATAAAATATGGCTCTGGCCAGGTGCTAGTCCAGTGGCTAGTGAAAGTGGAGGACATGGATTTTGCAGATGTAAATTAGAGCATCTATGAATATTTTCAAGAGATTGACATTCAGAGAGGTCCCAAGGGAATAGCAGGGTCTGTATGCCTTCTTCCCCATCCCCACCCCTCTAAAGGCCTCTTTGAAAAGCCCACTTGAAACAGCTGTTTATCCTTTTGGAAGAATGGTACTTAAAATGAAAGCAGAATCTTTGTATTGCCCAGCTTAACTGCTTGGCACCAGTTGTCCTCCATTTTGGTGCAGCTTTGTTACATGTGTGTTGGTGCTGGAGACTTGCAGAAAGCTTGTCCACCTGCCTCTGATGTGCAGTGACAAGCAGTGTGGGACTAGGCAGAAGCAAGGTGGAACCTGAGGGACACAGCAGGGACCCTTCTGCTGCCTGTGTTCAGCCCTGCAAGTATGAGAGCATCTGGGTAGGAGCTGTTCCCTGAGCAGCAGTTATCATAAATGGGCTGATCTGCCAGGACAGCCCCATTGGAGTTGCTTTCTTGGTCTTGGTGGCAATTATGTTACATTGCTACTGGTGTTTTCCTGGCAGCTGAGGACAAATCTACAGTTTTTTAGGCGTGTTGAGGAGGGCATGAGCAGGTGACTCTAAATGTTTGCATTTAACGTGGAAGTCCTTCTCAATGATGCAATGAATCTTACCCTGCAGGCACAGACAGCTTCCTTAGCCTGCTGCTTAGCAAGACTTCACTGAAATTATTTTATCAGAAGCTAATATTTAGCTCCTGAGAGCCCCATGCCTCTTCTGCACATAAATAATGCTAATTTGTTATACATTAAACCAGCGGGTTAGTGCTGCTTCTGACAGTACCGGTGCACCTCATCATCTGAACGTACAGACATCTCTCCTATAGATATAGTATATACATATATGGGAAAGACACTGCCTGGTCAAAATTCTGACGTGTACGTTTGTTTTTGAACATTTGCTTAGCATGAAAAAAAAAGATAAATTCCAAAATGGACACTTCTTCCCCCTTTTGATTACTGGGTGGTTGTAAAGGAGTCATTTTAAGGCACAGCAGGGGTGCATATGTAGTGATCATATGTTCCCATGCATTAACAGTATTTACATTCTTTCTCTAAGAGGATAGTTTTTCTTAGTACTTGTTCAAATCAATCATTCACTCTGTTTGAGTGAATAAGTATTTAAAAAGTGTTAACAGTAGAATGGATTTACCTTAAGATGACACACAGCCTTGAATAGCTAGCTGTTCCTGTATGTGCAAGCAGTTCTATTTGAGGAATAATCACAGATCCTGATACTTCTCTGACACCAAAATTTAAGTTAAATTTCTAGAGGTAAAATAAAGATAAGGCTTTTAAATGAAAGGCCCAAGAATCTGTCCTATATCACTTAATGCCAAATACTCAGCAAACATCAGGGTGCCCATGGTGGGATTCTGCAAGCTTCGTTTGAGCTGATAGGCCCATTACAGTCTGTGGGGCTGCATGTGCAAGATTGGATTACAGGGTTAAGGACTGTATTTTGTGACTCTTATTGCTCATATAACTCTGAGTACATGTATTTTCCTTTAAGTATAGTCTGGACAGTCTCAAAATGTAGCATTTTAAAGGTCTCTTGTTAACGCAAGCATATTTATTAATTAAGGAAACAAATGTAGAGACAGCAAGATGTTTAATTTGGGGTTTAGTAACTTTCTTGCCATATAGCCTTAGAAAGGAAGAAAGCGAGGGAAAAAAACCAATGTATACACACACACACACACACACACACAAAGCCCCCCCCCATGAACCAAAAAAACCCCCACCAAAGAACCAACACCAAAAAAAAGCCCTAACAACTACCAAACCATAGGATTTACTGGGATAAGAGAAGGGAAGATATATTCATAATTGAGAAGTAAAACTGACTGTCCAGTTTTGTTTTTAGGGTTAGAATTGAGGGATAAAATATAGAAGAAATGCATATGTGTGATAAATATGATGTAGATTGTGGCTTTTAACACCAGCCTTAATAATGTCAGAAATACCATTCATCACAAACTATGTAGGTTTATCCTCAGAGCATTTACGTAGTGAGATTGTTTATGTCATGGTTTGTGATTCATGCATATTAGAGCTGCACAGCTGAAATGTTCCCATCTCTTTAACATTAGTGATTTCTTTAAAATGTATGTGGTGACAGGCAAAGGCTTCAACAGTTAATGGTAGTGCTTCTTGTTTCAGGAAATAGAATTGGAATAAGTTGCTCTACTAAAAGTTAAATAAAATCCATTCTTTTTTGGATAAAATGAAAGTAGCCTTTTGCAAATGTACATTCTAGATTTAGTTTTGCTTTATTTGAACATGATATATACAATTTCTTAATGTATATAATGTAATTCACAGCAGTGATCATTCAGAAACCTGATCATCTTTACCTTACTGCATCTGCATTGTGCCTTTCAAAATGAAGTTGTTGCTAAGGGGATGTTGCAATGCACTGCATTTCTTTAGAATCTGAATGATGAAGAAGCCTTACAGCAATTTTTTGTTCTTGTGGTGTTCTTCAAATGTCTGTTAAGCCTATGTTATCCCAGTTGATATCTTTATGTTCTGTGATCAACAGAATTTGTCAGAGGTGTGGGGCTTTAAGAATCTAGACTAGATACAATTCAGTTTAGCAAGCAGAACTTGATCCTAAATGATTACTATTGTTCAGGGCCTGTAAAAATAATTTGGAGGCTTAGTCAGTACTACAGTCATAAATGTAGTGAGCAAGCTTTGAAAAAAGTATTAAGACCAGCATCACATGAAGTTATACAGGCCACCTGTGCAAGACGTAACCCTGTGGAGATGAAAGGCTGCCTTCCCAAAGGGCTTGTAGGACACTTGTAAGGCACAGTTTTGTCGAATTCGCAGCTGCATGGTTAGGCATGGGCTCTGGTCATCTGCTCCCTGGCCTGGCAGGTCCAGCAAAGGCAGCATTTGGCCACTGTCCAGCTGCTGGAGCAGTGTGTTTGCCAGTGCTGCCCTGAGGGGTGCCATGTGTCTCTGCCATGCTCCCTGCCCTGGCTGCCTCCGGGTTTGCTGCTGTGCCCTGGAGCACAGAGCACCTCTGCAACTGCTGACCTTAGCACTGGGGACAGCAGGCTGGCCTGGGAGGATGAAGGAGCAGAAGGGAGGGAGAAAAGAAACCCTTGATGAAACATGTATGGCAGTTTTAGGGAAGTATCATCCAATGTTGGAGTGTCGTCTTTGTGTTAGGGAAGCTGTGCATGCAAAGTGAACTGGACAGATTATCTGGAAGGCTGTGAATAATTCTGTGCCCTATTGTGGGACTCAAATAAGGCTGTTGTTTATTTACATATATAAAATTGCCTGTCTCTAAAAAAGTCTACTCATACATGTATGCAAACTCACTTCACTGTGAAGGAGAATTGTAAGGGCTGAGACCATGACACCTTGTAAAAAAAGGCTGACTCTGTGTCCAGAATCAGATCTCTTAATATAAATGTGCAGGAAGGTTTTCACACTAGCTTTGCATATGTACGTGACTTGCCTGGCTGTAGGCAGTGAGGAGGGATGGAGCTGGTGTTCAGAGGGCACTTTCACAATTCCAAGGGTGGATTCCCAATCTGGAGAAGCCCTGCTTTCTCCATGAGGTGTAGCAGCAGATTGGTTGGTTAACTACATAAGCTCTGAGATATTAAAGCCTCCTTCCTTCCCTGTTCTGCACTCTTCCTTCTCAAAGAAATCAGTTTCTCTTCTCAAAAATCTTGAGCTTCTTTTTCAGTGCAACATACAAGAGTTTGTTTTGCTGAAGAATTAGAGTCAGAATTGCAGCAGGAAAATTATGAAAATAGATAGCTTATCAGCCTGTACTTCTGTTTCTGGGAGAAAGTCCTGAGGCAGTTATTAGCAACTGATTCTCAATAAAGAGGGTTTGTAGGGGATCCCTTGTCATTCTGGGAGTACTTCAGCTTAGTCCTTAGAACTGCTCAGGAACCAGAGGGCTTTAACACAGCAGGTAAGCTAAACCAGAAGGCATCATTTTGCCTTTGTACAAACGTATTTTGGATATTGGATGCAGTTGATTCCCTGTCTTTGTAAAATGTAGAGTAGAACCAGAGTACCTGTGCTCATCTCCTAGGACAAGCAGACCAAGACTACTCAAATGGGAAACAAAATGTGTAAGAGGCATGTGATTTAGGACTCAGATATCCTGAGCAGTACACATGAAGTAAATGGAAATAGATATTTGCTCATAGCATGGTGATGGTGGACACTCAGTGGATCAGTTTGCCACAGAATTGAAACAAAGTGAAGTACTTTGTTGTACAGTAGGTAGCCAAACCCCTGAGGTGAGTGCCACAAAGTGTAGCTGAGGCCAGAGGTGTCAATGCATTCAGTGAGGAGATTCACACAGGAGCAGTTTGGTTGTGGTAGTTTAGCAGGATGTTCTGAATGCAGCTAAAATCCTTAAGTGAGAGCTGAGGGCATGCTTAGGAGAGGGATCACTCCCATTGCTGTCTTTGTGAAACATCTGCTTTTGGCCACTGTCAGAAAGGTTTTTGAACTAGATCAGCCCCTGGCTTTCCTGATGCATTTTTCCAGTAGCACAAGTGAGAGTCTAGACTATTAGTTCTCCAGTACCTGTTAAATCTAGGTAGTGAAATACATTTTGTAGCAATCCACTAATTATTTACAGTAGGGAGTCAGGCTAACTTTGCCCATGCAATACTTTATACATCAGAAGTTAACTGCTGTCATGAGTCGTTATTTCCATTGAGAATAGTGATTCATCTTTCCATGAGTAGTCAACAGAGCTCTCAGTGGGAATGAAATTTTAGCTCATGTCACCATTCTGTAGGAGAAAATACATATGGGAACAGGACATTGTCTTTGGATACATGTGTTTTCTGTTGAACTGGATTGTCTAAGAACTTTTTTTCCAAGCGTTTTGAGCAAATTTAATATTTATTTGTCTACAGTTAGCTTCAGAATGGTAGTTATGGAGGAAAAGGTTTGCTCTTATGGAAATAGGTACACTTCAGTATAGCCTCTCAAATGTGCTCAGTCCTGATTAGGAAAACCAACTTTTACCTGCTGTAACTTCTTCTGGGGATGGTATCAATATTTTACCTGGTGTGCATTTCTGCTGTATTCCTTTTATCTGTCTGGTGGAAATTTGCCTTACTTTTCTTTATTTGCTCATCAGAAGGGTCTATTAGTGATGTTACTTACATTGGAAAGGCTTCTTGGGCAAGAGCTAACCGTACCAGATATGCCTTCTACACTACTGTAACTGTGAAAATTTGGAAAGAACCATCATTTGGAGAACACAACTCCAGGATCTATAAATCCAGCATAAGTTACTTTACATTTTCGTTGTGTCCTTGTGTTGAATTTTTTGTTTTCATTTTTGCTTCAGCTGTCTTTTTAATACTCAGTATACATAGTAGGGGAGTTGGAATGGAATTTGGAAAAATCTGAAGTTCAAATGTCAGTTTTACAAAGAGAATAAATATGCTACTGAACAACACCTGTATAAAGTTGAGGATAACAGTGTATGTATTTTCAAGTATTGTATTTCTTGTGAAGAGATGTCTATGAAGATTAAATCAAAGGACAGCTTTTTGAGAGGGCTTTGAAACTGTGCACCATGACAGGATACAGGACTTTCATCTATTTAGTTTTAAGAACTAAATTTTGGTACGGAATTCCCAAATTCTAATCTTTAGGAGTCTTTAGGGTGTTGACATCCTTAAAATGATTTTCATAATACAAACCCAATGCAGGAGAATCACTTTTCCAAGTGCAGGGTCCTAAGCTTTGTGCAACCATAGAAGTGATGACAGTGAGGGTATCACTTAGAGAATGCTATCAATCATTTTTTTCCTTTGGTGCTTCCTGCAGCACACTATGGTTTAGGCAATGATTGTGGTAAGAGGCTTTTAAATTATTCTAAGGATCAAGTTGATTTGACATGTTTTTTAACCAAGTGTTTATTAGTTGAAATAATCTTGGGTGTTTCTTGGCGTAGTTTATGTTTGAGTGGGAACTTGAATCATTGTCAGAAGTCTGTGTATATTTGAGCATGTTAAGCTGAAGTTACCAAATGGAACCGTGGGAGGCTTTTGGCTTGTGTTTATGGAGTATAAACCAAAGCTCCTATGATGCTGCCTGAAGAGCCACAAAAATGTTCACTGGAGTCAGAGATGCAAGAAAAAAATGTATTCCATATAGCCTGTCTACTTGCCAGTATTAGCTTTTTCCTTGGGTTACTTTCTACTATTTTGTTCCATCTAGTTTAAGGTATCACAAGGGACGAGACTTCCTCTTCTTTACTGTGGAAATTATTTTGCAGTCCTCATAAGGCTTCATGATTTTTTTTTCCTTATTTATATTTCCTGGTTCTTATATTTCCAGAGCAGAACCTGCATCAAAATTGTCAGGGGTTGCTTTCCTGTTAGGTTTGGCAAAATCATTCAGGCTTCCTACTTGCTCCTGTCTGCTTTTGTTCAACTGTGTGAAGCAGTGAACATTCACGTGCCTGAAACAAGAAGTGTTTTGGGATAGGTGATACTTTGCTGAAGGCTGCCGTGAACATTTTATGTCTCTCAGACTGGCTTTTCACATAAAGTCTTCCTAACCAGTTTCCCTTGTTCTCCTCTCTTCCACCCCTCTGCCTTGTAACATTAAGGAACTTGTGCATAAGCCTCACAATAGGCTTATAGAAAGGCCAATTATAGGCCCTTAAAGCTAGACTAAGATGAAGTCAATGATTCATCAGTAAGCAAAAGCTAAAATTAATCACGTAACCTGCCTGTAAGATTGGGCAGTTTTTCCCCATTTCATCAAAGATAATTTGTCCCTAAAGAATATGTTACTTGTATTTGGACAGTTAGGTGCACAAGACAAGCTAATTTGAGTTGTTGCATGAATCTTCAGGAACGTGTGAGCTTTTGCAATTTTTTCAAACCCCAAAACATTTCTGGTTTATTATAATTTAATTGGTTCCTTCTATTTTATCTTTTAATAATGTATAACAAAAGTAAATATATATTTACTCTAATAATCATAACTAAATTCATCAGGAACTGTCGAGATAGGACAAGGAACATTCATTGGAATGTTATTTGCTTCATGAGCATTTGTTCATGTGATTCATGAGCCAGAAGAAGTGATTGCTTACTTCTGCGTTCAGTCTTTGTTTTTTGTTTGGTTTGCTGAGCTAATTTCTAGTGTATTGATTTGCTTCTCAGTTTTAGCTGGAGCTACTGTACACAATAAGGTGCACAGTGGCAGCTGCTTCTTGAAAAGTTGCCATTTGGAAGGAAGCACAGAGGCTGTCCTGCAGACCTGCACGCACATGTATGACACACATCACACGTGGATACGCCCTGCGTGCCTCAGGTGGGAACAGAAGCTGCCAAAGGCATACAGAGACTTTTGTAACACAGAATCAGTTTTGTGAAAGATTTGGTTCTACATCATTTTTCCCCCCCGAGTTGAGTTTGTAAATGCTTTCTGAGATCTGTTATGCATTCTGAAGTGTTACACATTCTGATAACAGATGAGCTAAGTTGCTTGCTGCCAAAACCCTGCAAAGTGTGAGCAGTATGGAGCCTGGGGAAGAATGCTGGTCTTTTAAAACTATGCCAACCTTAATGTTGTAACTAAATTATGGTTTAAATCACAAAGTCATCCCAGTGTTCTTGGAAGAAGATGCAAGCTAGGATCACTGTACATAAAGGGGAACGATGCGTGCAAGACCTGTGAACACATAGTGAAAAAGGTAAAAAAGAAGCTGTGGATATCACGTCTTATCAGGACATTTGTGCTGCATGATCACAGTCTCTCACCAGTCTCATAGCTGAGCATTTTTAAAAGGTACTCTGCACTCCTAGTTGCTGTTCTCTTCGAGCCTTTTCTGGTGCCTGAATTGCAGAGACTGTGGTTGGCTTACAGCTGTTCTTGTCTCCTCCACGGCCCTTACACAATGCGTGGAAAAGCAGCAAAGCAAAGAAACTTGAGTTTGGTGATGTGGTAAGTTTGTATCATCTAAAAGCTGCTCAAATGGAAACCCTGGCCAGTGCAGTTCCCTAAACTGATAGGAAGTAAATTTCCACCAGGAGTGAAACTGAAAAATCATTAAACACATTAACTTGTATACAAGTAAAGCTTGTATGCCAGGTACCACTAGCCTGCATCATTGTGGCTCTGGCTGCCCTCCCACAGCCAGTATAACATGGGTGCAGATTTTGGCTTGTTTAATGGAAATACGGGCATGATTGATACAGATCAAATTTTCCTGACTGAAAGATTCATTCCTACACTGAGCTCATGCTAGTGATTGTGTGAATGCTGCTTCATAAATGAATTTAAAAGATTTCTGACAGTCTGCCTGGCCTGAGACAGCTAGTTTTAAAACATCAGGAAATTCTGTGAGGGTATTGGGGATGGAAGTTTGTTGTGTCACCTTGTAACTAAATTATGTGCAAATTCAGAGTACTCTTTGCTGCTTACACAATTTTAGTGCAGCTTTATTGGTCCTACTGAGCAAATGGACAGTTTTATTTGCTGAGAGTCAGCCGAGTGTGTCTCTGTGGGAGAATGCTGACAAACCAAACTATTTTAAACCTGGGTATCTCTCTCTGCTGTTTTTCAAGCACAATGTGTCTCTTTCTTCTGCACATACCATGTTTTTTTGCCTTCCCATCCCTGTTTTTGCCTGGCTGCCACAAAGCTGGTAACACTTCTCAAGTTCACATCGCATGCCCTCTTTGTGATCTTGCTCATTTCTGCTCACCTGAAAAGCTCAGTCTTTTACTTCCCTCCCTGAAGCCCCTTGAGACTGTTCAGCACCCTGAAAACTCATTATTCTTCAAGTGTTCCTGCAAGACTGCAATGTCTGTTTTGGTGAGGCAGTTAAGGAGTTAAAGGCTTGGGGAGTTTCAAAGAAATGCTGGACAGCTGCTGTAAAGTATCCCTACAAATTCTAGCTGACCTCATTCTTGTCAGACAACAGTGATAATATCCAAAAACTGGCGCAAGACAGGAAGTGTTTCAGGAAGGTATGTGTTTCATGCAAAGACACCAGAAATGTGCTTTCCCCAAGGCCCACTAACTGTAAGATCCATATTAATTTAAATGAAATAGTGAATATCCAGAATATGTTTACAGAAACATCATTTCAATCCAGAAAAAACATTGTTTGTTGCTCTGGTGTACAAATGGCAAAAGCAGTTGAGGTAACCACTGTACATATTTAGTTTTGTTGGCTATGTAAACCTCCTTTTTAAATATACGGAGACTTCACATAATTTTTTATGGTTTTGCTCACTATTTTAAGGGATATCTTTGACTTGGAAAAGTGGTAAAGGAGGAATACAAATCTAATTACAATAAATTTTCCCATTCACTTTATACTCAAAGATTGATTTGATATCTAATGAGCTTTTCACTAATTTAGTCAACTGAGTTCCTCAGTAAGCAGAACAAAGTCCCATTTTTCCCCTAATGCATTTTCTGACTTAGAATTTAAAAGAATTGGATTTTGAATGATTTAATATTTTTAATTAGCCAATCCACCAAGTTGTCTGCAAAAAGTATCCTGTATGTACAGGTTCCTATTATTTTCATTGTACTGAAAAATTCAGACATGAGAAATATCCTTGTATTTTGTTTATATTTTTCAGTAGCACCCACATTAAAGCATGCAAATAAGAATAATTCCTACCAGTTCAGAGCTCTTCCACTGGTAGTCAGGGATATTTTCCCGAAATTTCCTCTTAGTTGTCTCCAGGATTGTGCCTCTTATAGCATGAATCTGCAGTAAAATTCAAAAGTGAATGATTATTTTTTTAAACAAGCATAAGTAAACATTGCATGAAAGACTTCTTTAGATTGCAGAGGTCCTTATTTCAGCATTAGCTTGATAAATTTTTATAAAATAATTTTTAGGAGTTAGACAAGATCCAGTAAAGATTCTACCATTTAAAAAGTTGCACATAAGTAATATAATTAACTGTAATGAAGATGCCTGTAGGAATATCTAGATGCCTGTAGAACATCTAGAAGATGCCTGTAAGAATATTAAAACAAAGCACTACTATTTAGCCTCTCATCTTTGTTTCATTAAAAAACTTCATTCTTCTGTACTACTTCTCTATATTCTTCTATAGTTTAATAAATATTCGTTTACATATTTAAATATTAATTTACAATGTTTGGTAGGGAGTGAGCAAATTCTAGCTATTTATCCAGCTATTAGTAATTTAATTTTTGAAAATTCACCTGTTTGTGAAGCTGTGTCACTGATCTTGAAGGGCCCTTTGAAAAGTGTAGCCCACAGCCAGAGATCATGGGGACATTGAATGGTATAATAGCAAAGGTTGGGCTCTTTTGTAGAAATGTGACCAAAGAGCTCAGGTGAAGTGCATGAGGAGATAAAGACGGGCTACTGGAGGGAAGAGCTGAGTGCAGCTGAACTCATCCCTGCCACATGCTGAGGAATGAAACAAGCATGACTTGTGTTTTTAGAAGATGATCCAAGGATGTAACAGAAAAGGAAGAGAAGGAAAATGGGATTATTTGGATGCAGGAAGGCCTTTTTTTGTTATTTGCTGGTAGCAACTCATTTAATACACAGTTGTTTCAAACTGATTTATATTTTATATTTGTCTGCTGTTTCTGGAAGTTGTTGCCAAGAGTGAAAAACCATAAAATATATTTCTAGTATTAAACCATCTATTACTGATGGGTAATGACAGAGTAGAGGGAGAAGGCACCAGTTAGTCTGGGTTAGCTCATGTGCTCTGGATAGCTCTTTCTTGAACCCTTGCTAGGCTATGCTGATTTCCCACCGGTTTTTGGATGTGCTGAATTGTCTCCATGTCAATGTCAGGTAATCTCAAGCATTCCCACGATAATCTTCCTCAAACTTATTCAGGTGATGTCCCTTTTGATCACTTTTCTAGTGGCTATTTTAATAAGATAACAAATACCAGAATGGCTGCAAAAACACCTCTTAACAAAAGAAGCACGTTTGAGTTTTTAAAACTACAGATGCCCTCTGTTGTCACTTACATTTTACTTATCTTTACTTTTAAATGCTACAGGCAGAAAGTTTTGGATAAGTGTTGGCTTTCTTGTTTAAGTTTGAATTTTTGATAGTGAAAGAGGGAATTCATTCTCTAAACTCAAAAGGGCTAACCTTTGGAGAAACTTTTTGTAATTACAGAACAGTTACAGATTCAGACACAGGAGGGAGATAAAAACAGAATCCAATTTTACTAATTGTTGGTTAAAACAAAAAAAAAGAAAAAGTGAGATGCAGTGCAAATATTCACCTTAAAAAAAATGCCTAGCAATGCAAAATATGAGAAATTACATCAGTCCATCAGTCTGTCTCCTTGGCTTTTCAAGGAGATTTACCAAAAAGAACTTCATTAACTTTTCTTGTAACAGTGATGTAAAAAATGTGTTATTTAAGGGTTTTTTTTGTTTGTTTTTCTTCAAAGTATATTGGGTTGGTTTTGACCAATAAATGTAGTAGATTTTGTTTCTGTTCTGTTCATCATTCCTGCCAGTTCTGTGGCTATTCCTTTTTGATTTCCTATTCTGATCTTCCTCTTACATCTTTAGATATCCAGCTGAAGCATTTACCTCCTCATCAAATGTATAGAAGAATTTGGCACTTGACTTGGTATTCTGAAAGAAACTAAAAGCAGGCTGTTGTGATTCTCCCCATCAAAGGCTCTTCCATGGTGCACATGGAACATCAAGGAATACAATGTTTTACTGCTTAGAAAGCTCTGTTTGAAAATCTGTGGGTTTGTTAGTGAAAAGAGTAGGATTTCTGAATTGATTTGGTGGATTTTTTAAAATCCAAGGAACTGTATAATACAGTTTACAGAGATTTTTGTTCAATTCATGTTTTAACCTTTTTGCCACTGAGCTTTTTAAGGTGGATAATTGAGATAAGGCCTGGCATGGATGAGTCAAAGGTGTCAGTTTTATGTGTAGTTACCTGTGAAATGTAGAAATGCTCAAAATCACAACACGCTGCTCTCTCTTGCATACCTGGAATGACACCTACACATGCATTAATAACCAAGAGGAAACATTAAAGTATTTATAGGGTGCATGAAAGTCCTAATAGTGACAAGGGTATGTAGAGTTTCCAAAGAGCAAGGCTGTAGTTTAGCGTGGTTAGACATGCCTTCCTTGAGCAAATGGGATAAAATACCTAAGTCTCTCTAGCGTTGTCACCTCTCTCCACACTTACAGCCTGTTTATGTGCTCTTTGAGTAGCAGTTGTACAAACTTTCTTGACCAGCATTTTCTTACAGAATTCTTACAATCACTGCAAGAAAACCATTTGCATTGCACCTGTGGCAGTTTGGTACTTGTTTGTGCACTGCTTTGACTCTCTACCCTTCTTTCAGAGGGTACCATCTGATTCTTCTGAGCCTGTTTCTGCTCTGCTAAGGGAGGTGGTGATGCTGCCCTGTTTTGGTAAAGCATCCTTCTGATTGAGAGGTGAAAGACCAGATAGAGCCTTCTTTTCACTCATCCCAAGAGAACTTGAATACAAACTGCATGAAGGCTTGCAGTCTCTGAAGGAGATTTAAGGAAATCCTGCTGGGATTTGATTCTGTGTCTGAGTCATTTGAGCTTGTTTTTTGACCCATTAATAAACCCTTGTCACACTACTGCTGTTGCCTTTTGTTATAGTCATTACATTCCTCTGGAGTCTCTGTAGCCATTGTCTGTTTTGTTTCTTGGGTTTTGTTTTTCTTCAGTAGAGATAGATTTTTAAGTTGGCAAAAGGCATCAAATTCAGTTCCCACCCCCAGAAAACTCTGTGCGTTTGCATGGGGTATATAATAGCCATGCAAGCTCCACTGCATGTTCCCCTTGGGAAAATGCAGCTTCCTGTCTCACTTCAGTAGGTGTGCAGCCTTAATGGGCTGTGAGTGTTCCTCCTCCTTGCCTTTCTGCAGCCCTGACTGGCAAAGGAAGCAGTGCCACAGAGGAAGGTATAGGAAAGGCCTCAAGGGACCCACATATGAGCTGTGGGATATTCAACACTGAGGAAAGCTCTTCTCACCCTTTCATGTATGCTTAGAGGCACACACAGAATCACCCCATGGGACAGATGCCTTATGTATTTGAAAGAGTCTCTGTGAGCTTTGGCTTTCTGCTGAGAGTGTGTGGGCCATTTGGAACAGACAGCTTTCTCAGAGGGGACAAAGGTCAGTTTAAAATTTTTCGGTTTACTATGTAATGCAAGCTGTTGGCAGATTTGGAAGATACCCTTGAAATCTTTGTCAAGGAAGAGGCCTTTTGTTTCCAAGAGAAAGTTTTGCATGCAGAGTGGGAAGAGGAATATTTGCTAGATATGTCTGAAATGTGTTTATTTTGAAAGCCACCATTAGATTAGGTGTAAACTGTGAGCCTGGTTTGTATTCCTCAGGGCAGGGGAAGATGGAATCTGTTGTTTATCTGTGTTGCAGGTTTTCCCCAGGGTGCTCATAGACACTCCAGAATATTCATTAAGCTGTTGGCTTTGTTTCTCTAAATCTTTTATTTGGTTTTAAGTCTTAAAAAAGCCAAGCTAGATACCCTCACTCCTCCCACAATACGCCCAAGTTGTGAAACTGTCCCTAACACTTTTGCTGAATGAAGCACAAACACCTACTGTTTTCTGGCAAACCCTGTTTATCAATGTAGACACTCTTTTAAGAGCTGTTTCACTGTTGCCTGCATAGTCTTTACCTGACCTTCAAAAAGACTGATGACACAGGGAATAGTTGTAAGGCAGATTACTGCCTATTTCAGACTTGGGTTTATCAGTGTTTTCCAGCACATGACAATGAACAAGTACCAGGGGCAAAATTTTTTTTTGCTTCTCTCAAGTCACTGTTGGCTTTAAAGCAAGAAGCCAGGAAAGGGACATGCCATTTACATAAGAAAACCTTCAAAAACCATTTCAGAAAACCTTCAAAACATCTTGTTTTAAATTTTAATTAAGATATTCAGGCCTCCTGTCATGGTATGATGGAGAAGCTTTCCAAACGGGTGCATTTTCTTTGTTATCTTGCATTCCACTAATACCGTGATATATTGTGCTACCATTTTAGCTACATAGTTAGTCATATTTTGTACACTACTTTTAATATTGCAAAAAGAATGCCATTAATAATGAGTAGGAACAAAATGGTTAGCTGCTTTTCACTGAGGTGACACATTTCAGCTGTATCAGCTCAGCTCTTGTAGAGGATCAAAGACAAAGGTGGTTTCAATTTCTAGAGTTTTGCTTTAAGATGGAAAGTAGACCTGCAACCCTGTGGTTCAAAGTCCTGAAGCTAAGAAATGAATTTGACAGTTTGTTGCTTAGATAAAATAAGAGGAAAGTGCGGGAAAAGGGAGTGTTCAATGGGAAAGAAGCATCAAGAAAATAGGCAGCTTACTTAGGAAGACTTAAAAGCAGACATTTAAGCACACATTTTCTGTGGGTGCTCTTCTGGGAATTGCTGACTGAAATGGCTTTTGTGGACTTAAGTTTTAACAGCTGCTGCTACCACCTGCACACCTTTGCATGTTTTGGGTGATAATTTAGTTTGTTTCAAGAAACTTATAATTTCATTCTGCTTTTGTAGTAACCTATGGGGTTTTTTATTTGCTTCAGAGTGAGTGGAAGTGACCTGCTCTTCCTTCAAGTGACCATTACTTTTTCAAGATGTTTAAGGTGAATTAGCCATAAAAATAATGGAGATTATAGCCACCTATATTGAAGTGACTGCAATCAATTCAGACTAATAATTTTTTAAAGTAATTCTGAAAAGTAATTCTGAAATTTTCCATTTTTGTCTTGCTCCGGTGATTCCTCTTATCCTTTTTATATTTAGTGGTGTAACCAAGATACCTGCCTGAATCATGAATCTTACCTAACAGTACACTTTGTACTCATTGTACAATTAGTTCACAACTGTACACTATAAAAGATGTTTAAAAACATCTAGACTAACATGGAAATTACGTAACTGTGGTGAAAACTTCAAAAGAAAGCTTGGGGGTTCCCCCCCCACTCTTTGCTTTGTTTAGGTACATGTTTGGGCTGGTTTTTTATCCGTGCACTCTTGCAAATCCTTCGTATTTGTACTTTTAAGTAACTGGTTCATCAGGAACTTCTAATGAAGTATGTAATCTCACAGTGGGAAGATATCTTTTTTGGTTTTTCTTTTTCCTAGTTTCCATGTTCTTTTAGGGTGTGGTTCAAACGAAAACGAAATTTAGGTTGGTCTTTCCTTTTTTGATCTGTGAAAGTGTTTGTTCTGTTAGCATTGCTCTGCTCCCTGTAAATCAGACATTCTTCTCGGGCTGCGTCAGGTTACTGATGACATGATTAATGCAGGAAGGGTAGAGAAGGATGACGTAGTGGCTCATGCAAAGTTTACCTGAGAATTATCTGTAGCTCTCTACTGTTTAGTGTCTGTGTGAGTCATGGCCTGAAGCTCTGCCATTCCCTGTTCTTCAGCTGGGCAAGATCACACTTACCTCATCCTATGTATGCATTTCTCCCTTTTCTGCCAGATCTGATTAGAAGCACTTTGTTTTAAACTCTGTTTATGAAACATTGAATACACTTTTTGCAGATTGCTGACCATAAGGCTAAAAAAAAAGTGCCATTAGATATCTGTGATCCAGACAGCTTTAGAAACTTTCTCTGTCCTTACATGAATTCTGATTTTTATCAACTGAAGTCTTTTTCACATTCATGGGTTTAACATTGATAGTGTTATGACATTAGGTGAGCTTTGCAATAGGACCGTGAGTCAGTTGCAGTCTGTCAGTAAAGTCTCCTGTTTCTTCTTGTGTATTTCTACAGATAAAAGCTTACAAAATACAAACAGCAAGTTTGTTCTGCTGTTTCCTGCTTTTGCAACTTGCTTGGGCTGCAGGTGCAAGAGTTCCCATCAAATTTGGTTCACTTATTGATTGACTCCTTAATGAAGCATTTGGGAAATTTATCTTACTGACATGAAAACGAGGGCATGTTCTCTGATACACTTTGAAGACTTGGTCATTCCCTTATTGAGGGCTGGCTCAATGTACCTGCATACAATATTTGTTCTGCTGTTTGTGTATGTGTGTCCTTTAACTTTCACATGTTTTCAAATCTCTTAGAAGACCAGAATGAAGTCAGTGTAGAATTTCCAAGTAATGCTGATTATTTATTTAAGATTCCTTTGTTTTCTCTGTAAAACTGTCACAGAGTCTTTGGTATCCTTCAGGACCTCAGCTTTCCTCAGCTGAAACTGTCGCCTTTTCTTGGTGTAAGCTGCTGTCTGAATTATCTTGTGCAAAATGTGCTTAATGTTTAACTGTACAAGAGTATGCTGAAAGCAAACTATCGTTTTCCAGCCAGCTCGTATCTCACAACCTGCCAAAGCCTATATCAGGAACACAATATGTGGGAAAAAATTCAAAAATGATAGAAAAATGTCTTGTGGGAAACCTAAAATGCCTCGAGACTCATTCTGTTAATAAAGAATGTTTTTACAAGCACAGCATTATCCCCTTTACTTTTTGACATTTTCAAAAATGAACGCTTGAGAGCATAACATTTGTGTAGAATGTAAACAACCTTGGTAAGTGGAGAAGTGACATTTCTTGGAAATAACATTGCCTTAAGAGAAAAGAATGGTTAAAGTGAATAATTAGCCAGAAAAAAGTAACAAACAACCCAACTGAGTTCTAAAAGGCTCAACTACTTCTAATAAAGGCTATACTGATGTCTTCGATAAAATTTTACGTGCACTTTGATTATATTTTGCAAACATATCTTAAAGGAAGACAAACATCCCGTGATCTGTTAATCTCAAAAGGTGCACCAGACGAGTAAATTCTCATTGTAAACACATCATTAAAATATCTCAAAGTTCTCTAATGCAGTGTGAACACATTTTACATACATTGCAGTGTGTGCTAATGGAGTTAACGATTATAATTACACAGATGTCTGAATGGGGATGGCAAAAGTTCTTGTTCAGCTTAATGTTGTCTGTATTTAATTTTGCTGCTTTTAAAGGAAATGTTTACATAAAAGAGTAACATAGATTTTATTCAGTGAGTCAGTGTTTAGGCAAAAAATAAGCATATTGTTTGACACGTGCCTTAATGTAAGCTGTGTTTCTAGAATCTGTCTTTCAGTTTGAGCAGGGAAATTGTATTTCTAGCTTTTGTTTTCTTCAGGTGAAATAGCCAGTGCCTTGGCTGTAGAACTGATACTTTGCTTTCTGTCTAAACCCCTCTTCTTTCACATTTTCAGCTAGAAAATGAATCAAACAAGGCTTAAAAATGGAGGGTTTTTGTTGGTTTTTTTTTTTTCAAAATTGAAGGGCATTGAATGAAGTAGAAGTGTAAAAAGTAACTTCTGTAAAGCTTGTACCTTCAGTTGTGCAGCTTTTTGAGGCAGGGCATCACCACCCTCCAGTTCATCAGGTTGTGGTTGCCTCTTGCTGCACAAAGCAGCAAACAGCCCTGCAGAGAGGGAGAGAGCTCTGTCTGGCTCCTTGGCTCAGGCAAGCCCACAAAGGCAGAGGAAGCTCTGATTGACGAAGGACCCAAGAGGCAGGAAACAGATGTTGGCAGCAGTGTCCTGGCTCAGGTAGCCAGATAACAAGTGTACCAAGCCAAAATAACTAAGTGGGTTAAATGGCCATAGCTGCAGCTCGGTCTTATTTATTGGGCTACTTAAATCTAGTTTTACCTAAGGAGTAATGTGTCTTTTGCACATACTTTTCTTTGCTTGACATTTGTGGTGTGTTGTTGAGCTTCAGAGAGCTTGTCTGGTAACACTGAGGTCACCCATCACATGTTTCTGTGTGCAGTTTAGGTGCATTTCTCAAATGCTTGCTAGGGGCATCTTGGTATTCTGGTAGTTTTTATCTTCTCTGTGGCTAAAGACCACCATGCACAGGGGGATGCAAAAGGACAACATTAGAGTCTTACATATGCAGAAAAAGTCCTTTGAAGTCTCCAAAACAATGAAGATTTAGTATTTTATTTTTGCCGTGTATGCCTTTTTTCCTGTGGCATTTGCTAGTACATTAGTTGTACCAGGACCATAGGAAGCCTGCAGCAAACTGTTTCAGTTGAATGTTGGCACCTTATTTTCCAGGGAGACTACACAGAAATGCATTTTCAAATCTGCTTTCAGATATTTGATGTTCCTGGTATCCATTCATCAGTTAAACAGTCTCATGTTACAAGATTCCAGAAGGATATGGGGAACCTCAGGGTTAAAAAAATAAAATAAATTAAAAAACTACAAAACCACAGCAAAACAAAACAACAAACAAACAAACAATAACCAACAAACCAAAAACCCCCAAATAAACAAAACTAACAAAAACGCCACCCCTGAGTAGTGCAAGTGGGATGGAAGGAAATTATGATCTCAGGGGGTAAGCATGATGCTTAAAGGCTGTGCCATGAAGGCACTGTGTCAAAGAGAGGTGGTTCATGCTTGTGATGCAGTGGAACAGCAGTGCAGAGGTCTGTGCCTGGAGCCTTTCTTATGGCTCCTCTGGCTTTTGAGAAGGGCCCAGGCAGCGCCTCTGTGATGGGATTTCTTGCATTTCTTTTGAGGCTTTGCCTCTGTCAGGTGTTTCTCAGAAGCAGAGCCTTTGCTCCTGGTTTGTTGGTGGCCTGGCTGTAGCTGAAATCCCTTTCAGGGTTGTTGCTGCCTGGCTCCTGGCTCGCTGTGGGAGCCCTTAGTCTGACCTCCAGTGGGTGGGTAGCGACAGGGCAATTCAAAGGGTTTCTCAGTGCCCTCTTGCTCTGTGGTTTAATGACATGAGAAAAGTGCATCACGTTACTGTCAGATCTTCCTTAATTCCTGCTCTAATTTCCTCTTGGGATTTGGTGAGTTTGTCTTGTTTTTAGATAGCCCTGATTTTCCCTCATCTCCCATGATTGCTGCCGCCACCATTTTTCCATTTGAGAAGGTGTTTCCAGAGATAACCTCTTAAGCTTCCTGAGTGCAACCCTGTGACATTCTTAATTTGTACGTGTTATTTTCTGCCACATCTCTAGCATTGGAAATTTCCATTTCCCAAATCTCTTTAGGAGAGGTAGGAAAAAACTTGCTTTGTGCGGGTGATGAGGCATAGGAGGTGTATTTGTCTTTTAGATCTTTATAACAAATATTTTGCATTTCTGAATTTACTAAACCCCCCTTGTAGGTAAATATTGGAATTTGCTGACTGAGAATCTGTTTTAATATCATACAAAGTTTTTTCTCTTGTAGTAATTGTCCTAAGTGCATGAAAAAGATAACAAGAAGTCTCAAAACTTAACACTGCTATAGTATTTAAAAGCTGGTTCAAGAGATCAAGGGAGTTTGTTTTCTTTGTTAAATGCCACTTAGTAAAAATGGAATAAATGTATGTAAAAGTACTGGATCTGATACTTCTCTCATTGACCTGTTATTCTAGGGAAGAAGGACTTTTATCTGTTTTTCAGACAGTCATTCCCAGTGTTGGGGATGGACCAGATGAGAAACAGATTTTGATGATAATAGGTTTCAGCGAATTTCATTCAAATGGCTTCCCAGGTAGGAGAGAGAGATCTTGGTGTGAGTTTGTGGACCTACATGCATTTTTTCAAATCCCCATAAGGCACAAATTCATGGGAAGCCAAACCACATTGGTTCCACTGTTTGTAGAGCTGTTTGCTCTTTTCTGTGGTGGTTTTTTAAAATCAAATTATGTCTGCCTTTGCTAAACTTCTGTTGTGTTGCTAGCTTTATTGTGTATGTTCCAGTTGCTAAAATACAAGAAGCCACAAAGGGCACCAGTGTAATAAACAAGAACAAATAAGGACAGTCTGAAGTGCTGTTACTTGCAGATAGTTGACTTAAAATCTGAAATAAAAAATGTTTCTGTTTTTGGCATTTATTTTAGTTACAACTTTCTTGCACCACTATGAACTTCTTTTCTTCCTCTGGAATAAATACAAGAGGAGTACTGCTCACTTGCAACTATTTAAGAAATGCAAGCAATGAAAGTAAAAATTACTTTCAATCTGAGAATTAGTTTTTATCTAAAAGTAATTATTTTACATTCTAAATGTTAGATCTGTTTTCAGTTCTGTATGCATGTTATGCAAAATTTTGAAAACATCACCTTCTGATGAAAGTTCAACTTTCTGATTTTTCCTATTTTCTCATTTCTGATTACCATTTAATATAATGAAATTATTACCATGATGCTTGTGCTTACTTTAGCTATAGTTATTTATAAATAGCAAGGATTTGGCTTGGAAAGCTATGATTATAAAAGCAATTTGGCATGGTAGATATCCTTCAAAATCCTCCTATGTATGTGTAAGTGACAACAGTATGAGATTACATTCAGTTTAAATTTGAGTCCTTATTTAAAAGTTACTGAATTTCTGCAGTCCAGCCTCCACTTTGAAACCTTGAAAATTACCTATTTGAAGTTTGTGTCTGTATGATCCTTACTACAGAATTGCTGCAATTTTCTTTAGAGACTCATCACTTCAGGCAAACTCTTTCCATATTCCCTTGTCATGCTGCTTCAAGATAGGTTTTCCTCTGGTAAAATGGTTTCCTTTATTACTTATTTGTTTATATTAGTAGTGGTTTCCCTTGTACGGTTAATTACTGTTTGAAAGAAATTGCAATTTCCTGTTCTGGTGTAACTTGTTTACTTTAGATTTGTTTGGGAATTCTTTCTATTTTGAAGGTGTAATGCTCCAAGGGATGATTTTTAATCTCTTACCGTCTCCTCTCTCTTTTCTTCTAATTTTAGGTAAGAATGACTTTTGCAGTGGTTTTATGATTTTGAAGAATTTCTACTTTGGTAAAGTATTAATCTCTCTATCTTTCTTACAAAAATGGTATTCTTTATCTCTGTGTTTAAGGGAGGAGGGGGAATTCTTGGCCAAAGCTGGTGCTGTGCCCTTTTAAATACTCTGGTACGGTTGCTGGAAGAGAGTTTGAAAATTTCAAGTAGATGTTTGGGTTTATCTTAATAATTTTCTATATGGTAGCAAAAATGGTAGCAAAAAATGTACAAGCAGGTTATCAACTGTCACCTGCAGTAGTTTGGAGAAGTTTGAAATATATTTCCCTTTAATGAAACAGTGTGTTGCTTCAGATTTCTTGTGGAATACCTGAATGCTCAAAGGCCTTGCCCAGGTATATAATGAAGCTTATCTAGTGGAAGTTCTTCATCTGTCTATACCCAAGAAGAATTTAAAACTAGATAGTAAAAAGTAGCTCAGCTAAACACACACTGTAAATTAAATGACAATTCAACAGGGTAATTAACACAAGTTGCAATACCAGGATTTCAGAGTTGTTTCTTCTTTTTCAAAATAAAAAAGCCTGGTGTGTCTTTACAGGGTAATAATGATGTGGGGGCTGTACTGAACTGTGTTTTTCCCTGCACAGCCATAGCTAACTCTAGATTTGGAAGCTTCCTGTTAAAAGGCTGCAATCTCAAGGGAAAAGATCTTTCATTTAGCAAGCCTAGAGACAACTTCTGATTATAGGAGAATCGGTTTATTGTGGAAAGTAATGCAACTATAAATATGACTTCCTGTGCAGTAGGCATGTTTGCCAGTTTCTGGAAGCTTGAAAAAGGAGATCTTGTCTGGTTACAATTCACAATCAACCTATGGAAAGGAATTGGGAACAGCAGTCCGTTTCTTTTATCAGGGACACTCTTGGTTCAAACTACTACAGTTCTGCTTTTTTGTTCTTTTTCCTATACGTATACAGTTTTAATTAATCAGTGAGAGGCCCAGCATGAGGTAATGCTGGAAATCAACAGTTTGAATCCTGTGATTCTTAATAGAGAATTAATGGAAACAGAGGTATTGCTATCTCCTTGGTCAGAGAAGTATGTCGTTTGGACAGTATCTAAAGGCAGGCTCTGGGCTGCTGTGTGCTTAATATTCCTTTGGGGTTTGTCTGCTTTTAGAAGACCAAAACTAAAACAAGAAATAATGTAGTTCATACTGGGAAATAATCCTGATCTTTAAAATTCTCTAGCATATGTATTGTCACAACTTAGTCAGAAGAACCCTCTGATCCTTTGTGTAATGTAAGGCAAAAATCTCTTGCTTATTATTCAAACAGATTTTACGTGGGTTTCAGCCTCTAATAAAATTATTGCAAGCTGCGTTAATTTTAATTTTTCTCAAGTCTTAAATGTTCTCCTTCCTTGCCATTCTGTCTGAAGGGCCATTAGAGATGTTCTTGAAAATGAAAAGTTAGAGATGCTGTTTCTAGAGACAAAGCTTGTAGTTTCCCAGAAGTGGGTGCACAGTGTTTGTCCTCATCTTTACGGCTTCCCATGAAACTGGATTCCAGCTGCAATGAGGAAGAGGTGGGAAGCAGTATGACAAGGAGAGTAGGGTAGAGAGGCATAAAGAATGAGGAAAAGGTGTGAGAAAGCTGGCATCAATCACTGCTTCAGAGAGAAAGAAAACATTGATCTAGGATCTAAAAGGTGGGATTCCTGTACTTGTTCTCTATAAACTGGCCTTGGCCATGTTCTTATTTTTAGAGTAACTAGGCCTAGAAGATATTCAGGCCTTTAGATAGTGGATCTCAATTGGTGGGAGAAACCTAAGAGGCAAAAGGGAGAAAGCACTTGTGTTCCATGTTGTGCACACACTCTTGCTTATGTACTTTCCCTCACTCACAGTTTTCCTTTCCTGGTAATCTCTTTTGTTGGTTAAAGAATTATCGTATTTGAGAGTTTGAGGCTGAG
Source organism: Lichenostomus cassidix (assembly GCF_008360975.1). Taxonomy (NCBI): domain Eukaryota; kingdom Metazoa; phylum Chordata; class Aves; order Passeriformes; family Meliphagidae; genus Lichenostomus; species Lichenostomus cassidix. The sequence goes on along the minus strand of NC_139479.1, from coordinate 94,581,922 downwards.
CAAAGCTTTAATTACTCTTCTGTGCAACTGCTATGCAGTGTTATGTACTCCACAAAGGACCAGAAACCTGGACATTGTGCCCCTGCTCTGGGCCACATCAGCATGCAGTGCATGTATATTTACTGCACACACAGCACCAGCCTGGGCCGTATGGATAGCCTTGCTACAGTGCAATTTTCTTTTTTCTCTTCTGTGCTTTGTTTTCCGAATGGACAGTAGCTTGGGGGCAGGGAGGAAAGAACAATGCACTGTGAAAAAAACTAGATTTCACTTCCTTGAGATCAGGTATTGTACTGGTTTTATAGAGATAATTTTTCATTCAATTAAGAAAATAATTAATAGACCTGTATTTGAGTACAGATAGAAATACTACTTTCTTTCGTCTGAGTTCTGTCCTTTTACTTAAAGAAGCTATGTTCATACGAACAAGCTATCTCCTCTGAAGGTTTTCCATATCACAAAGCTCATAGTCTAGGGAAGAAATGAAGTATGCAGTTCAGATTATTCATTTTGAAATATAAATTTAACTAAAAAAAAAAAAAAGTATAGATGTAGATTACATCACTTGTTCTGCAGTACTTACATTTTCTACAAGGATACCGGTTTACTGCCAAAATATGACTCAAAAGATCAATAGCAAACAATCTGTACAAGTTTACACAAGAGAACTGAAGTACTTCATTCCATAAGCATTGTGTTTTAAAAGCACACATTTCAAAAATAGATACTTCTTTGGGAAGGGTGCTTTCTTAATTCTCACTCTTGCTTTCAGAAGTATGTCCAAATAGTTACCGGGTTGTTTTTTTTTTCTTTCTGAGAAATCTGTTCCTGCACACTGAGGATGTAAGGGAATTGGAATGGCTATGGCTCTGAATGCTTGCAGTTAGCAGAGGTCAGTCATAATATTTCTGGCCACAAAGACAGTCTTAAATTTTAAAAAAATTTACAAGTTTGATGCATATTTATTGTAATGTGGAATTGAAATGGAGGTTTGAGAGGTACATTCCTATTTAAGGATATGCTGATTGTGGTGGCTGTGGTTGAGGGAGACTCATTTGTCATGTCTTTTTAAATATTGCTGTGCAGTGCATTTAATGTTTAATGTGCTTAGATTCCTTTTAAACCCCCTGGATTTTGTAATCTAAAAATCTGTATATTAAGAAGTGATTGATACTTAATGTCTGTGCTTGGTTAACATTCTACAGAAAAAAATTACTTGCACAATGTAATACTGTACTAACAGACATATCTCTCTTTTTTGTATAGTATTTTTTTTTTGAGTGTCAAACATTTTGCTTCTCAGTCATTGTCTTCAGAGTTCTTCTAATCATCTGTATGTTGGTCCATTTACCAAGACAAACATCAGAAGGGAAAAGGAAGGAGAGCTGCCAACTCTCCCCTGTTTCTTAATCTGAGATTAAAAAGTTGCACATAAATTTCTCAAGCTCTAGGAGGAAAAATGTGCAGTTTAGGAATGAATCCTGTCCCTTTTTGTTCAGCTCATGCTTTTTATTAAACTCTTTGGCTCTTGATTTGACATTATCTACCCAGTAACTGATAGTCAAAGTCTCCACAGCATTTCCAACAATACCAAAGGCATCCTGACCATCTACAGATAGTAATGTTTGATTGCACTGGGGTTTTTTTTATGCTGCAAATGTTTGAGTATGCTATAGCTTTTAGATTTGAGAAAAGGCACACATTCTAGAAAAACAACTGAAAAAAGTAAAAATTGGAAAATTTGGTGTAGGTGGGACAGAAGGGCAACTGAGGTAGTCAGGGCTTTCAGCTCTGGGTGTATTGCTGAATGTTCCTTAATTTTGGCACTTATCTGTTGAGATTGTGAGAACAACCTTCATTATTCTTAGCAGTTAGCCCACCACAAAGGTTTGTTCTCCTTTTATAGGGGACTTGTCAAAATACTATGACAACTAGGCTGATTTTAGACAAACAGATCCTGGCTTTAAAAAGACAGTAAGTCTGCAAGTCAAACATGGAGGGCAGCCATTGGCACTGGAAGAAGTAAGAAACCACAGATTGTTTTCTCGTTGGATGAAGAGCTTGAAGCAACGTAAAGTTAATTGAAGAATTCCTTGAAAGTGAAGTCAGCCTAAAATAAAAGCTAGGGGTCTATAATTTACTAAACGTGAAAGCTTTGTGAGTAGTAGTGAACATAAAAGTTTGAAAAAAACATATTTTAGTAAACATATCTGGCTTGTGTTATGGACTGTCCTGTTTTAATTATTCATCCAAATAATGTAGATTTGCAGTATGATCTCTAATTAGGCACGGTTTGATTTATTGAGCTGGCCCTACATAAACCATGATGTCATGCTGTACTGCTCAAAATTACAGCTCTGCTCTTGCAGTTTAAAGACGATTATTTTTAACTTTGGAATGCTTCAGTTTTGTGCATCTTGGCTTTTAGCTTTGTGAACTTAAGATGTGCTCTGCTCCTCTCCTCCTCCCTCCCACCAGATCAAAGCAATCTGTTGTAATGTAACCAGAACAAAACCCATTGAAATGGACTTCTGAACGCTCTCAGCTTTAATTTTTGTTGGTAAATAAGAAGAAAGGCAAGACTCTTCATGCTTGCTGTCAGGGGGGGGTTGAGAAATAGGTGCAATAGGTATTGAACTATGTTGTGCCAGGTGTCCAGATGCTGATGCCATTCCAGAGCAAGAATGCTTCGATTTTGTCTCCAAAAGGTCTTACGTTTTCTTTTGATGCCGTAATTGAAGAAAAAGAAAAAGAAAAAAAGTAGAGGGATAAAAAGCAAGGGAAAGAACCCAACCACACACAAAACAAAAAACCAAAGAGAGAGAGAGAGGTGCAGGATCCGCACTGCCTGTTACTGCAGGTAATAATTATTTCCTAGGAATGGGAACTCTCACGCACATGAGTTTTTACTCGTATGTGTTGCATTTTCTGCTTGTTTCCCGTTTGAATGGGAAAATTTGCCTTTCCTTAAACCCAGGTCTGTTCCAAATGCAAAAGGAAGGCTTTGCACAGGAAGGTTTCCACATTTCTGTACAGAGGAAGTCTCACTTCTGCAGCAATGAGCAGCATCCCTTTCTTCCAGCGTTCCTGATCTGGACTTGTGGACAAAGGGACAACACACACCAGAGTGTGGGGGAAGGGAGAACTGAAAGCTGGATCTGAGTATAATCTCTCCTGCCAACCTCACTGAGCACGTTAAGAAGAGACCCAGCATTTCAGGGCTGTGGGAGTCTTTCTGTGGAGGTGTCAACACTAGGCTAGGAGCCTGCAGCCTGACAGCGAACTGGGGAGGGAACACAAATAAAGGCATGGAGGCGTCACAGTTATACTGGAGGCACTTAATTACCTATAGATATCAAAATGTGCGGTTTGTGTTCAGAAGGCAGTAGCTGTGCCAAAGAAAGGCAGACTCCATTTTCTAACAAAGCAATTTCTGACTGGGGGGGAAGGTGAAAATGTCTTCCTGTGGATTTTAGTGGGAGGACTCCGTGAGCTGCTCTTGTTAGTGATTGCAGTGTTTCAGGCTCATGCAGGTTGAGAACAATGCATGTTGAGTCATTGCAAAGCTGTACTTCTCATGAGGAGCCTTGATTATATAGCAGCTGACTGAGTTTCTATGCTATAAATTGATTACAGCTTAAAAGACTCATAAAAAGTCATGGGATTTCTTAGGTTTTTTTATAAGGATATTCTCAAATGAGTATCACATTTTTAATATAATCAGTTGTTGACTAATATATTGGTTTTAGATGTGCTCTTAGTTGTCCTATAACTGTATTCAGTTTAGGTAATGAGGCTTGGAGACAGTGTTGCTTCAGGGGAAAAGGAGTTCATACCCTTTCAGTGCCTTGGTGCCAGTGAATGTAAATGGATGGAAAGTATGTGTGAGTTTGCTAACGAATTGTATGTATAGTGGAAATACTGGATGTTTGAGTTCATTTGCTCTTTTTTGACCTGGTAAAGTTGCCAACTGAAACTAAATTTAACCATCTAGAATAAGGTGAAGGCATTAATTCTTTGAACATTCGAGTCTCTGGTTTGCAGTCAGTAACATGGGCCTGTAATGTCTCGGTTGTAACATATTATCAGTAAAAACAGCCAGCTTTCGCTTTTGAGCTGATCAACTGTCTTGTTGAACTGTCTTATTGATGAAATAAGTGTTAGGTTTCAGGTAATTCCATTGTGAGATGCTCATGTTTTGTCTTGTATTAATATATGCTTGGGGTTTTTTTTTAATATCAATTACAAATCTGAATATAATCTCTTTTCCAGGATGGTAATTAGCACAGTTGAAGTCAATCTTGCTCAGAGATCTGAGTGAGGTGACTGTCATCCACGGTGTCTGTCTGGGCACACACATACACAGGCATTGGTTTTGTCCTCACTTTCTTTAGTGGATCTGGCAATACACTTGGTACAGAAACAAACAGTCAGACCTTGAGCAACTTATGACTGACAGCCGTTTAATTCTTTTCTGTGTATTAAATGACTGATGTAGATTTAATTATTTTTTTCTGGCAGCTCTTCTCCTGACACTTACTTGCTGAAACTGGTCTTGGAACTTAGAGGAGCAGCTTGCCTCTGAGAGTATTAACAGCTTCTCCATCATTTTGTCTTGTCATTAAAACTGGACATTCACCCACAAGCTGTCTCACAGCTCTGTAGTTAAGGACTGAAAATACTCTGTGAGTATCTTTAGCCTGCAATATATGCTGAAATGATCCTAATGGTCAAAAAGTTGAGAGTGGTGATGACTGTCATAAGAAACGAACAGGGAGGTGGGACATGAACATGCATGCTGTGATACCTCTGGAATTGCCAGGAGGTTACCAGATGGAAAGTTAATGATGCTTTGCTGTTACAATACTTCAGTAGCTGCCCTTTCCTTTTGCTTTTCAATGTAAAGCTGTTTAGTGTCACGTTAAAAAAGTCTCTTAAAGAACACATGCCTAAAATTATTTTATTGTTACTGGTACCAAAACCAGCTGGGATCACGGCATACAAAAGTACAGAGAGATGGAGGTGATCAAATGTGGTACTCAGGGAGTCTCATGAATGTGAAGTCTTTTGAATGATACAGGGAGGAGCACATTTGGCAGCTGCATAATTTGAACAAGTCCTTGGGCATTGATTAATGGTGTGCTGGTCACATACCAGAACTTCCCACATCTCTTGCAATATTCTGCCCTCTCATTTCCACTTTTTCAGCTGCAATTGTTCTCTGGCCTGTTTTCGACAGAACAAGCAGGCTCAGAACAACCAAAAAAAACTGAGGGAGCTCATCTGTGCTTGTCTGTCTTGGGTGGAAGTGGTTAGGGAATGATCATGCAAGCAGCTAGGCTAGTTTGAGGAGTGTTGACCTGCCCTTTGGCTGTGTGTAGGAAAAGGGAGACCTCTGAGAAGAGGTGACTCCTGGCACAGGATGCATGCTCACAACCAGTGATGTCTCTGCCCTGCATCTGAGGATTACACAGACAGGTACACAGATTATCATCTGACTGCTTTGTCATGGGTTGCTAACTTGAATTAGTTAGTAGAGAAGCTGTGATGCCACAGGTCACAGGGTAGGCTCTAGGAAAGCTAAGCAGCCTTAGTGGCTGTACACTAAAAGGCAGACTGCTGCACTTTTTGGCAGAGGTTAAAAACAGCACAGCTTTGCTTTTGGAGTTTTGTGAGACCAGTTCTGACTGGCACAGTGGAAGGTGCGCTTTTTCTCAAATGCAGCTTTTGCCCAAGTAAAACTTTTTCATTATTGATTATATCTGGACTTCAGGAGGCAGTGCTAAGATGATTCACATTCATTAATTAAACTTCCAGCACCATCCTGGGAGGCAGGTTTAGAGAGGAGGAAATGGAGATGAGTAACCTAAAGGTGCAAAGGGAATCTGCTTCAAAGCTGAAATTAAACTTTGGCTCCAGGCATCGTGCCTCTGGAAATTCTTACACTACTTGAGTTCATGTCAACACTGTCCAATTACAGCACTGTAATTTAGAGTAATGTATAAATCTGTATCTACAGTGGATAAGATTTGCATAAACCACAACTATTAACAATAAAAGGACTTCTATTAAATAATTAAGTAATAAAAAGATCATACCATCAGTAGCATGGATAGCCTGGCTAAGAAAGGCTGCCACTTCTTTATATCTGGTTTCTGCTGAGCATTGGAAAGTAGATATATTGTCAGACCAGTGGCCACCTAGTCCTGTATCTCATCTCTATCTGTAACAGTTAGCCAGAGAAAGATTACAGAAACAAGACAAGTCTACAGTTATGCTCTTTTTTTTTGTCACGTCTTGCTGGTTTTGACAAATCTGCTCAAATTCTATTCTGAAATCTATTTCCAGCTTTGAATTTTGGAAATCGTGCTTCATTGTGGTAACATACCCATAGTAATCTGTCTTTTCTTGTGAACTGTGTGACTAAGCACACCCAAGCCTCCCTCAAACACGTTTTGTAATCACCATCTGCTAATGGTGTGTTGTGATATATACTTGCATTTGTGAAGTTTCTTTTACAGCAGAATAAATTCATCTGTCCACCATAGCCTAGAAGACTCAAGAAATGTGGTGAGTCTAGTTACAGTGTTTGTTGTTTCATCCATTTTATAGAACAATTAGTGGTTATGGAAACTGCCAAAAGACCCTTCCTTGTAGGAATTTGAAGGGAGATAAGGAAGGCCCTTATTATAAAATGTGGAGGAAGTCACTGTGTTTTGTGTTTTGTTCCCTGAGCTCTGTAGTTGCCTCCTTTCCATGAGTGGGCCTGTCATTTGTGTTAGCATCATGATATGCTTGCACTGAATGGCTTTTGTATTATCACAGGCCACTCAGTCCACTTAGTAATCTTTGAGAAAAGCCTTTTATGGCTTTGTTTTTAGTCCTTGTGTGAGCATTGTTCTTTTAAAACAACAATATCATAAAATGGTTTTATTAAAAATTGCAGAAGTAGGTAATTGATTAAAAATATTTTTCTAAGATTTAAAAGAAAAGTTGTGATTTTTTTTTAGTACTTACACGTGGTTCTGTATTACTGTAAGGAACAAGGGAGATCAGGAAAACAAATTTCCCCTGGCTTTCATTGCAGGCACATGGGTCAAAGACCCGGCATGTTGTTCTCGGAAGAAACCGTTTCATTTTTCCTAATGTGGACATGCAGTACTAAAGCTTGCTGGTTTATGACTGAGCAGTACTAAAATGCTGTTTATTGTCAGTCTCTTCACATCTGAATCATGTTATTTAATCCAGATTTTCTTTGAAACCAGTCAGATGTGCAGTATGCATGAATGCTTGGAGAAGCCATGGGTGTTAGGCACACTCTGATGCTTTTAATTATTTAGGTTAATCATGAATTTCACACGTGGAGAGAAAATGCATATTTCTGTTCTCTGTTTCAGTTAACATATTGAATGGAAGGTACAGCTGATTTTTTGTAAGAAAAAATAATTCTGTGGAAAATAGTAGGTTTTTGGTTTGCTTATGCTATGTGTTTGGAAACTAAGGTTGAGCTGGTTTTATGCATCCCCTTTGTAATCTATGAATGTATTTCTTTGTTTGCTTGGACAAGCATTTCACTAGGAAACAGTGGCATTTGGTTTCTTTGTTCCTTCATCCAAATTTTACCGAGGAGGAGAAGAAAAAAAAAAAACTTTCTGGGTTCTAGATAGTGATACCCTCTCTTCCTGGAAATAAACGTATCCTAATTTTTCATCTGGAAATAAACACTTACTTATCTTCATTTCTCATGTGCAAATCAAAGGCAAGAGCTTCTCATTCCATCTGTCAAATCAAGGGTTAGTATGTGCTTTGTTGCATCCTGACCTGACACACATTGTTTTTATTTTCCTTTTACCCTTTAATTTATAAAAGTGACTGAAACCTGCAGAAAACACCTTGGTATGTGGAAATTTAACTTTTAGCTATAGGAATTAAATCTGGCACTAGATACTGCCTCTTTCCAAGAATCTTGTCATTCCTGCAGTTTGCAAAGCCTTTATATCATCCTGTATGGATGAGCTTCTGATTTATTTTTCTTCTTTATAGACATAGTATTAATCAAGTATAAGTAATGAAAAATCAAAGAGCTATATCAGAGAAATGGGAGTTTAATTTCTGTTTGGAACATATGCCTAGTCATGACTGTCAAGGTTCTTTTTTCTGCTCTTCTGGGGCTTTTTTTAAACCCATGGCTAGAACATCCCATATGTTGTAATACTTTCCATTTGCAGAGCCCTCTGTTTGATGATTGCAAGCTGCTCTGTAAACATTTTTTGGTCTGACAGTCATTTTTCAGAGTCTGGAGCCCTCTCCATTTTTGGTGGGAATGTGACTAAGTGATTTGTTCAGGGTCATGCAGGGTATTAGCTGGAGCGTTGTAGTAACATGGATTTGTAAATTTTTTGCCTTCCTGATGTCTTTATTGTATTGTTCTCTACATTACATAGTGTAGTGCAACATACCTGGAAAATAACTAGAAAAATGTTTTGGACTGAAAATACAAAGTCTGGCGAAGACTAACTTGGGAGAGTTTGGAATAAGTAATCATTACTTCCTTACACATTTTTAAAATTATGATCACTAAGGATAATATCTACACTGGACTACACTAACAGTCTTATGAAGATACTTCCTTTTAGATTATTTTAGATGATACACAGATGCTATATATTGCTTATGTGTAAACTTGAGTTTTGGATAATTATTAAAATTCCAGAATAGAAAGTGTTAAGACATTTTGATCTGCGTGGTCTTTCTCTCTTTGTGTTTGGTGGTTTGGGGTGGTTTCTTGTGCATGGGGTTTTTTGGTGATTTGGGGGGTTTTTTGTGTTCCCATCTCTTCCCTGCTGGATATAAGTGCAATAACAGCTGTTAAGTGTAAGCAAATATTGCATACAACAAAGGTGATAAGAAGAGGGGATTTTCAGCAGCTGAACACATAAGATCATTTCAGTTCTAGGTGTATAAGGAAGGGTAAAAATTTTGGTCTCCCCAATAAAGAGGAGCATTTAATAACGACAGGATTTCTTCCTTTTTTCCTCTTTAATTCTGGTAGCTTCTGTGGACTATTATTTCTGTTGCTGTTTCAATATTTGTGTTTATGAAAAAATATCATCACTTCAAATAATATTTTTGTCGAGATTATGGTATTCCTTATATATTAAATAACTTGAGAATTTCAGGAAATTCAGTCATGTAATTACAAGGTGTTTGCACATTGCTTTTTGTGGGTAGCATAACTCCTTAAAAAGGAGTTCCTCAAGAGTGTTGAGAATATTTTACAAGGATGAGTTAAGTGAAACATTTGTTCAGTTACCACTGGTATTCAGTAAGGAAGAGAGCAGATGTGATAGTGGTTTGGGAGGCAGTTGAGGTAACATCTAAGAACATCTGGTGGATGTTTCCCTAGCAGCTGAAGGAGCTACACAGATGCTAAATATTTTTCCCCCGTATTCTTATAATGTTTGGATGTTTGTGACTAGAAAGGACACTCATCTCCCCCAGTACAGGCTTAGATTTGCATCAGTGAAAGTTTGCCTATGAAGCTGAAGAGAATGATATGGAGAACTTGAAAATGCTTTACTTAAAATAGCATCCATGTAATAAGAAAGCTTTTGGGCATTTCTCACCTGCATCCACTGATAATGTATGTAAGGGAGTCTGTACTAGCTTGTATTAAAACTGTCTGTATTTCACCCTACGTCACAGGCATTAGTTTGCCAATCTACATCTATCTCTGAGCCATTAATATATGTAGAAACATTTTCAACTTGGCTGTTACCTGTTCTCAGAAAGTTTGAGCTGTTTTTTTCACAGATGTTCTCTACATGAAAATCAGAAGGTTTTGGGGTTTTCTTTGCACATAACAATGGGATTTACCAGCTGTTAGATTAATTGCTTAGGCTGAAAAGGTAAAAACCAAATAATTTTACTGTCTTCTTTTGAGAACTCAACTTCATTAAGGTTATGATAAGAGCTGGGAATGTTACAAAACATTGATTTTTTTTTTTCAGTAGCATCTTATCACAAGTGTTTATTGAAACCTTCTCGGTTAGCTGTCCCACCTGTACAAGTCACATTAACTCGTTCCATCAAATCAACAGACTGAGAACAGATGTTCCTATGAGTTTCAAAAGCAGCTGCAAAGCTGTATGGAGTCCCAGCTGCACAGTCACATACCTAATCAGAGCTAATTTACTATTGTGTGCACACTTTCCATTCAGAGTGCCATGTTGCTGGGCAGGAGCAGTGATCATCTTCAAAGTGTTTAATTTGATGCGATCTTTCTGGCTTAAATTGGCCATTTAGGTTGTTCAGTGTCTAATGAAACCTGTAAAAAGACTGCTGTGGGCTGTCCTGTGGTTACAGCAGCTAGTAGAGCTCTTTCCCAAATATCCTGTCTCTTTTGCTTGGCCTGGGTGAACACTGCTTGGTGGTGCTAAACATGGGTGGGATGGAATGGGATGCCCTCTGTCATGACCATGAAGAATTACCAGAGACCATAATAATGTTGTCATCTGAGAAATCTTGTTTAGAGTTTTTCCAAGAATGCATAATTTGAAGCTTGTGTTATCATGTCCCTTGGTTATTCCACTTAGCAATTGGAAGATAGGCATGTAAATTTATTTTCAGTAGGATTGGCCTTCATGAGCCACAAATGTGCCACTTCATAGATGTAGCTTAACATGATGATTTGCAATTGGCTGATTGCAAATGCTGGCTTCAGGCTCCAGAAGGTGCTTACAGCACTATCTGTTCCTGAGCAGGGTGGAGTTTCCTGCTAGCTTAGTGCCAGCTGAGTGGAAGGAGAAGTTTCTCTTCTATTTATTAAATGATATTTTAGATAAACTGGAGTAATTCTCAGATGTGTTAATTTTTATTCTTGCTATAAAGATCAATCTAATTCTTCTTGTGGGACTAAGGCAATTCAAAATTCCAAGTTCTTTGTCATGTGTTTTGAACTCAGCATAGCCGAGAAATTTGAGCTACCATGTTCTTTCTCCACTGGCCCCAAATGGGGGGAGAATAGGGAAGCAAAGCCCTTACTCTTGGTGGTTACAATCTAGAAAGGGTTACTCTACCCTCTGCAATAATTATGTCTCATGAATGTATTCTTTGGTGCTTTTGTTTTCTTTCTACTCTCTGCTGGCTTACATTTTTCTTCTTTGTCTTTTCTGGCTGCTAATTGCAGTATGCTTTAGAAACTGTTATATGGGGAGTTGCTAATTAATAGGAAGAACCTAAACTTTGATATATTTTGGTGAGTCTCACTTGCTAGCAACTTTAATCACATAACCAATTTTGGGAAAGAGGGAAGCAACGCCCTCCCCCATGAATTCTTAATTACAATAAAACAGTTGCTGCATTATTAGGAATGTAACCTAATGGGCACACAGTTAAATATTTACTTGAGAGTTTATTTAGTGTAGCTTGCTTTCTTTTCAAGCTACAGATTTCTACATTGTGTCCTTTATTCAACTGTTTGGTCTTCCAAAACTCATAATCTCTGTATCTGTGATGTTAAAGAAACCAGAGTGTGAGGTCAAAATTTCCATTACATAGCCAGAGAGGAATTTCAAGGAACAATGCCAAAATAACTTAAAAAAACAAATTTACAGGAAAGATGACTCATCAATCAACAATTGCTGCTTTAGAAAATAGAATTAGTTATATATGTTTCGGGTACAGAGATGGACAAAATGCACCCTGGCAGGCAGGGTTAGATCAGGGTGATTTGTTTGTTTGGTTCCAGATGTTTTTACCTTGACCTATGCCTCTTCCACCCCAAAGGAGGACCTTAAGTAGCACAGAGCTTCACATTGCTGGAATCATTGCCTCTCAGAACTGCAACTATCTAGCAAAAAGGAAAAGATTTTCTGGTTTCTTTTTGCTTGCACTGATTAGCTAAGCAGCTGAAGGACAAGAGGAATAGTCTCTCCCTGTGCTTAACTGCTCTTGAAACTTAACATGAGGCCACCTGAGAGATCAAAATATAGCCTTTTATATTTGATGAAGGTGACAGACTTCTGCTTCAGTATGCAGTAATGTGAATGTGAAAAAGATGGGATAAAAAGCAGCTTCCCCTCTTCTACAACACTGTAAAAATAGCGCTTAGGAGTGAAAACCGTTCTGAGAGGAAATGTGTTGAGCTGTGGCAGCGTCTCTGGGGGAGCATGGCAGGCCTGCTGCTTGTGGCTTTTTGTGTCATGCCAGCCCTTCAGTGGGAAAGGCTCTGTGCCTTGAGCCTTTGCTGCTGTGTCAACTTTATATGTGAAGGAACTAATGAGTACTGTAACTTTCAGGAGATGGCACTGGAGGTGAATCTGCCATATCCTATGGTTCTTTCTGCAACCCTGTTTGCTTTCTCGTCCAAACAGGGAAGAGGGAAGGAAATGGTGTCACTACTCACTGTCCTTCTCACAGAGGGTAGGTTGGATGTTTCTCCCTGACAGGATACGTAATGATTCCATAAAGCTTTCCTGCTCATGAGACACTTCATCAGAGTAGCATACCAACTAGAGGTGTGACTTCTGACTTCACTGCTTTTTGGCTTTAAAATTAATTTAGTCAATACTGTAATTATTTGTAAGCATGAGGCACACTTTTGTACCCTGCAGTATATATGTTGTTTTTACAGATTTTCCTTTGCAATCACATTCTTTCCCGGAATAATAGTGTGGCAGCCTTGATAGTACATGCCTTTTGAAAAGGGATGTGATCTGCAAACCAGCCCTGTGTGTTATATGTGTTTTACTGCATTTAAGTTTGATGCTTCCCTGTATTAGAGTTCTGAAGATGTTAGCATATTTAGAGCTGACTTCACTTACTGAAGCAGATCATGTTTCCAAGTGTGCAGACTGTTTCTTCTGGAGCTTAAACCTGTCAGAGAACCATAGGGACATCCTCTCTCTTAGTATGGATGGGTGGAGTGTTACAGGTTAAGGGTTGCACTTCTGACATTCAGTACATTTGAAATTGTGAGAAACAGCTGAAACTCTTGTGGGTAGAGGACAGAGTCACTGACATGTTCCCTGTTTCTCCCCACTGATGCCAGATGTATTTACAGCACAGCACTGCAGAGCTCAGTGAGGCAGATCTGTGCCATGTGCTGATGCTGGAGCCTCTTCTCCAGGACACAGTTCAGTGCATGTTAGCAAACAGCACAGCGTAGTTAATGGGATTGGGGCCAACAGTGATATGGTTGCAGAGTCCTTTTGAGGGTTAAATGGGATTGCTGCAGAAATCGATGCATTCCTTCACCCCAATCCCTTTTTCCTTAGGTTTTCTTCACAGTTTGGATTTCTGGATATTTGTTTTTAACATGTTAGTGCAGAGAATTGGATCACAGGTGACATGTCTGAGTGATGGCCACAATACTTGCAGGTTTCAGAACACAATTGCCATCTCTTGGCTTAGCCTAATCCTCAAGGGTGATAAGTAAACAGACCAAAAGAGTTTCTCCCAGTTTTCCTCAAGAAGTATTCCCTTTTATCCTTAGAGGCTGGAGAGCCTAGCAACTATCTCTGTGTTTTATTTTCCTTAAGATGCTGTGATACCATGGTGATGAGTTATTAATAAACCTCCAGGCAGATGGAGAGAGCTTTTAACTGAGAATAACCATATATGAACAAATGTCATGATTTGGTCTGTTGGGCAGAGCAGCTGAGCATTTAGTGCAAAAATACAACTTAATCTGCAAATAAATCAGAGCAGTCTTTTTGCTTAAATGTCAAAGTTACACCATGTTTATCGAAGAGCAAGTATTTGTAAAGCACTGCATGCATTATTTTAAATATATGAACATAATGAATTAGAGCAGAGATTTCTTTTTTCAGATTTGTTGCATTTCTGAACATATTACAAACTGTTATAAGTCCAGTAACAGTTTCCTGTACAGCACAATGCTCTGCTTCAGTGGCACTGACTCAAAATTCTGTAAGTCTTTATACTAATGTGCAGTAATCTCTGTAACAGTGACACTAATCCCCTCTTCAAATATGGAACTTGAGTTAAAAAATCTGTGAAATGTAAGCTTTAAAGCAGCTTTGGGGAATTAGTAATTTATAAACCCTCCATCTGTCATCCATACCAATAGAAATGTCTTTATAATAACAGAGCAACAGGGTACTCACATTTAGGAAAAGCAGTGAAGCCTTGAGGATTTTGGTTTTTTTGTTTCTTTGTTAATGTGGAAACGGCATTAATTGCTTAAAAGGAGCAGCAAGAGATTGGTTACAAGTGGTGTTAAATTGTTAAATTGCCATACCCAAGCCAAGCATCCCGAACCTCTTGTGCAGTTTTACTGTGCTGCAGTCAGTCTACATTGTGCTTAAGCTGCTGTTAAAGGTTTGGGGTAATAATGTCTTACATGACAGCATTGCAGGCTTCCCGAAGTTCTCACTTATCAGCTGCTCAGATGCTAAAGGGAATAAAAGCAGCCATCTCCACAAATGTTGAAAGCTGGACAGAACATTTCTTTTTAATATTTCACTTAACAATTTCAGATTATTGTATTTATTGGGAGAACAGGCCCTTAAAAGTCTCCATCTGCCTTGACTTGCAAAAAGTTTGTTTCCTCTTCTGTGGCCTTGAGCAGGAATAGAACTGTGGCAGTGAAAAGTCCCAAGTAAACAGGTAAGACACACCATTATGTGCATTTGTAATGTCTGTAGCACTCAGTGATTTAGTGCTGTGTCCCTTTACACTTTACACGTTGTGAGAGACATTGTCTGTGGCCAGTATTCTATTTTAGTGTGGTACAGCCCTATTTGGAAGCCTGTGGTGGTATGTGTTTATTGGGTGGACAGCATTTAGGTCATATTAGTCTTACTATCAATCCCATTGAAATTTCATGGAATTAAATGTGTAACTCACGTGAGAAATTCTGAAAATGTTATCCATGATAACCATGTTTCTCTGCTTTCCTCTTTTCTCTCCACTATGATAATCTATGTTGGTTAAATGGAATTCGTATTCTGAAATTTGCGTTAAAAATACTACAGAGAGAGACCTAAGCACATTGAAGAGCTGAGAGCAAAATGTACATGACCTCTCAACTGAGGTATTTGTAAAATATAGGTGAAGTGTCAAGAACTGCTGTGACTTTTTATTCCATATGGGGATATAAGGGATTTTGTGAAGCATTCCAGCAGAGTGAGACAACCAACAATCTTTCTGCTGTGTGCGTGAGGTACTTTATTATTTTTTTTCCATGTCAGAAATGCTTCTTCTGAGTAAAAATCCTTCTTTTTTGTTGCTTTGGGGTGGCTTTTGTGTTTGTTGTTGGGTTTGGGTTTTTGTTTGGTTTTTTTTTTTAGCAAATGAAGCAAAACAAGGTGTCCCATCTGTAAAATGCACTGTTATTCTCTAAAGAAAACTTTTTAGTAGAAAGATACTGGAAAAGGGACAGCCTTGATGAAGCAATTGTCAGGGAAGCTAGGGGAGAACGTACAGTGCATGAAGACTCATTGATTTTCTTTGTAGCAACCATGCTCTTTTGCTTTTGAGGTTTCATGAACTCGCAGGATAAGACACTTCTTACTTCATAAGCCCATCTCCCTTTACCTATGCAAAGAGTTTTGTCTAGATTTAAACTCAGCTGTAGACTTGCTGCGTTTGTCTCTGGCTGCATTGTGGTAAAAAAAAATGGGAACAAACCATTACAACATGTATTCCGTTGTCACTATGTCAGGCTGGAGTTCTCGGAGGTGTTGGGCTGGGCGCTGTCCAGTGTGCCAGGCATCCTGGGGAGCTGTGTTTTGTTGAACTCCTCTGTCCCTGCTTTATTGTAAAGAACCACACTGGCATGTTGTTTGATCATAGAAGAAGGGAACACATTTCTCTCAGCAGCCAGCTAAGTGTAAGTTTGAGGGTCTACAGTGCAGTACTGGGCTGTGCAAATAAGCTCAGAGAGATGACGAGGAGTACAGGACATGACAGTGAGACACAGACACATGCAGTGGAACTTAAAGGAGTAGTAAGAGATAAAACAGATGCGGGTTAGAGTTGGGGCAGTGGTGTTTCCTGGGGATTCAGGCATAGTATTTTTCATCTCCTAAAGTAAACTACTTTAGGAGGAGCCATAAACCTCAAACCAAGGAATGGTTTGAGGAGGTCAGGCATCGTATGTGAGAATCAAAGAGCTCACTAGTGAGTACTCCTCAGTGTGTAGCTGAGGAGTTCTTCCCATCATATCTTAACAATGTGAATTTGGTGTACAGGTGGAGGCTGGAAAAACAGTTTGTGATAAGCTTTGCAAAAATTTTTATTACAACTCATTATTTCTCCAGTTTACAAATTGCTTCACCATATTTGGGTCCTAGATACTTACTGCCTGATAAGGAGAAATTGTTGCTATTTACAATTTGGAGTTTTATTATACACACTGCTGTGGTGTCTTAAGTGCTTCTGTAAGGAGGAATTCAATATGGAAGATAATAGAAACTGTAAAATTAATTAATGAGGGAATTGCAATAGGGATGGCAGTGTTGAAAGCCATTGATGGTGTGGTAGAAAGTGGTTTACTAAAGGTATCCTGTAGAACAGGCAGTAATGCTAATGAAGTCTCAGTGCTAGTGCAAATGCACAAATGAATTTTTGAGGTAACCAAGGAAGCAGTGCATTCATTAGTTTGATAAAAACATTAGTTTTATTAAAGGTGTGGTTTGAGGTATGTTCGGCTGATGTTAATTGCATGTATTATGGGGCGAGTATGATTTTGTGTCATAGCCATCTCCTCTATTTCTTACTGTGAAGTTTGTAAAAGCTGCAAGATTGCTTTCTCCCAGGGCTGTTGGTTTCTTTTACAAAGAGCAGAAGCTGAACTACCTTGATCTTTTACATTCTACTGGCAGCCAGCAAATTCCAAATTCAAACCTTTCTTTAATTTTCACCACTATGACATAAACGGACATTGCACATAAAAGGCTGAGCCATTGCATATGGATTATGGCATAAAGAGTATTACAGTAACAGAAATGCCCTAGTAATAAATTTATGTGAATGGTAACCATGTGTCTCTGGATGCCTCCTGTTTTTCATTCAAGTTAAACATTACTCTATCAATACTTGCCAGATATCTTGCACTCTCATGTCTCTGCAATATTTTTAAGCCTTTTGATGCCTTTCAGTTTTTGAAGTTATCGTATTATTTTTAAGATCCTTAAATTAGGTCATAACAAAAATATTTCTATTTATCTAATCCATTTCCCTGTCTTCAGACTGCTTGGTGTACTGGAGCATGTAATAAAGTAGAGAGATTTAAATGGCTTCCTTCAGTATGAGGAGAAAATACTCTGAAAATCACAAGTTTCCTTTAAAAAATAAAGCTTTTTCAACAGACTGCAGTATGAAGGGAGTGGCTGTGAATGATTAAACTTCCTTGCAGGGGGTAGGATTTGTAGGATACAGAGCTAGCCAGTCACTATATCCAATTTTTGAGAAAAAAAAGGGGGGGGGTGGGGCCGAAGGATTTCTATAGCTGGTGACTACTGTGTGTCAAAAGTGAAGTGTTGGGTCTTATATCAGTTTTCCAGATGCTTTGATTCGAATCAGGTGTGAATCCAGTAGCCCTCCAGTTGTCACTGCGCACAGAAAGAATGGAGGAGTTGTGCAGCTTTTCTTTTTAATCACACCAGTTATCATCTCTTGTTAATCTTGTGCCCTGCTGACCAAACATGAGCACATTTCCCATAGTGCTTGTGACTGTTCTCTTGTATGTGGTAAGGAGCCTGCTTAGGTGAGTGAGAGCAAACAGTAATTCCTCATCTCTTTTGCTCTAAGCTGCAGTCACACTGAGGGCAGATGATAGTCACAGCTTGGAATCCTGGAACAAGCTTTTCAGGCACTGCTTTTGTCCTGGAGTACTGTCCATCTAATACCACCCATGCCCTGACTGTTTAGCTTTTGCTACCAGTTAGGTTGTTCTGCCTTCACTTTCAAGTTGCATTTATTCAACACAATGGGTAGAGTTCCTGAGTAAAGATCTCATTAGGAGGCAGTGAACCCATGAAGCATTTTGTCTGGATCCTGCTTATTTTGAGATAAGCAGTGCTGTTCTCAAACAAGGCCTGACTGTACTCGACATCTATTAAAAGCACCCACTAGTTTAAAAACAAAAAAGCTCTTCTGGAATCACGTAGTCTTTTGAAATGTCTCAAAACTATTCAAATGCTGGCAGCCAGCATAAAGCCTTTGCCTGATCCTAATCTCCAGAATGCAACAGGCATCATTGCCTGGCTATTTTCAGCCAATTCTGTGTACTGCACATCTAAAACTAGAACAAAACTGTCACTGCTCTGCTTTACTTTCCAACTCCAACTGCTGCAACAACCCTGTTCTCCTATTTTTTTTTCCCTCTTCAGATATTTAGAACAAAATCAGGCACTTCAACCCAAGGTATTTTTTTTAAGGTTGCAGTGTTCTTTGGGCTGGAGAAGCATGATGTATCTGTTGGTAAGCATTTGATTCCTACATTTCCTGATCTTTTAATCAAATAAGGAGCTGTTTTAATAAGACATATATTCATATTCATAATTCCCATATACCCATCAAGTTTTCAGAACAAATCTGAATATGTTCTGGAAACTTTTGTGATATTTAATCCCAGAGTTGGTGATCTCCCTTGGGCAATATAGCTTTGCATTGTCACTTGTCTCTGTCTTCCTTCAGCTGGGCTCCTCAGTCCCAGATTTATGTTTTCTGCTTTGCTTTTCTTACTGCTTCACACTCTAAACTTTGCCAGTTTTTACTTTTATTTGCACTTTCATTGCTTGCTGATGAGTTGTCACTGGTAGCTGTTGCTTGTCCTGTGGTTCTCACCCCCAAGGAGCAAGCTGACTACCCCGACACTGCTGGTGGACTATAGAACTATAGATTTTTCTCTCGCTCTGAAAAAACGAAACAAAACCCCAAAACCTAAAAAGTAACTAAGCTCTCTACAACTTCTTTCTAGATAGAAGCAAAGGTCACAATAGTTGGGCTGTCATTTCTGCCAGAAGCAGAATGCCTAGTCCTTTCATTTTGTGTCATTTGTTCTGGCACATAATAGGTGAAGGAATGAACCTCTTTACTATGTGGGTGGAATAAAAGGAGAAAAGTCTACTGTAATTTCTTTATTATTAAGGAGAAATTGGTAAAGGTGCAGTAGTCTACTATGCAGTAGGAGAAAACAGAATGGCATGTGTTTGGAACTGCCCTTCTTGATGATCTTGATCTCGATCTGTCCTGCCATCGATGTTTGGATCGATCCATCAATGTCTGGCAAAAATTGGGAGGGACGAAGAGAGCAGGGTATTTGCTGGACAGGATTCTGAAAAGCTGAATTTGATGATTTGAGCAATATATTGAGACAAAATCAGTTGACCTCTCCACATCATCTTCCATAAATTCAGCCCTTGCATTTCTCTAAAATAATTATTTTGTTGAATTTAGGTGTGGATCTCCTTTTTTCATATAAACCCAGAGAATAAAGACATTCTGGGGTTGACATTCATCCACCTGGTTCAGATTAGACTTATTACATCACTAAAATAGGATTTTATAACTTTCCTACTATAACTGCATTTGAGTGCTTTTAAAAGCATTTTTTTAAAATTGGACATGATAATATTTGAGGCAGTATTTTGGCTAATTGTTTAAATCTGCATTTAGACAATTGTTAAAAGGAATGCCATTTTTGTTATGTAATATTATAAACCACACATGCCCTATAGTCTCTTCTCTAATTAAGAAACAATTAAAATTACAAAAAGTCTACTTCTTGACACCGAGTTTTAATGACTTTATGCTTTAGTTGCATTATAGAAGCTCAGGGGAACACTAATGAGACATTTTGATCCCTTTAAAAACTTCTATGAATGCTGATGTAGGAGCTGAAAATAAATATTCTCTCAGTCTAAATGATTATAGAGTTAAACTACATGGGGTGCTCCTGACTTCAGCTGCCACATTTATAACATTCTACAATGTGTAGTTGTCACAAGGTAGAACAGCACAAAATTTGACTGACACTTTTTCAGACCCCATAACAGAAAATAATAATATGTCTGGCTTATGTAATTGAATAGATCTCTAAAGTATTCATGTTTGGAGAATGAATTCCTATGCAGACCAAGCTTTTACACTGGGAAATAAGACTCACCAATATATTTCATATTTGCCTGTGCACCACAGTATTCACAGCACGTTTTTTAATTCACTTCAGTTCAACATTTTAATTATATGTTAAAACACAAATACCTGCAGGCCCAAATAATGCTCTTCATGGACTGCTGATTTTTTTCCTTTTTAAGTGATGGAAACTGCCTGGAGTCCTGAGACAATGGAAGGTTTCAAGGCTTCATGTACAAAGTCATGGAAGAAATATTGGAGTGTGCCCTCAGGCTGATTATTTCATTCCCTCCCTTTCTCACTCACACAACACACGTGTCTCAGACCATGGTCTGAGTGTCTATTGAAGTATTGCTTGCACTGCTAATATAGGTTTTTGCCTTTTTGTTAAGGTGCATAGATTGTACAGAAGTTGGGGGTGAAATTAAGGTCCTGGTTCAGCCTTCTACCAGCTCTGTGACACTGCCCATATGTTGTTGTGACTCTTTGTTCCATCAGTTTTGTCTTGCAGTAGCTCTGAGAATGTCTGTGTAATGGCTTAGAGGATGGGTGCAATGTTCATTAAAATAGTCTTCATGCCCAAAAGCCACAGGCAGCCTGACTGATCAATTCTCTCTGAGCTTCCATTACACAAATTGTATCTCTGTCATGTGGGGATCTTTAGTTCTCCTGTCTACATCTAATACTCTTTTCTCCTGAAATCTTCAACTGGATTTGATCTTCTCAGTCTTGAGGTAGACTGGCTTTACCTAAACTACAAGCACAGCAAAAATCGGTACTGGCTGACCACATTGTTTTTGTTTGTAGAGCAGATGGGATGTAAACTCTGTTTTATACATGGGCATCCTTCACCAAGATGCAGAGGTTCACATACTCAATACCTGACTTTATTAAAGCACTTGAAAATGGTAAGACATTATTCAGGGGCTTCATAGAAATATGGCTTTTTATGGCCTTGTTTGAGTTAATATCCATCCTGAATGTGTTGAAGTAGCTACTGTTGTGTAAGGATTTGGTCTTGTACTTGAGCTGAAGGTGTACAAACTCCAGTGAGTGGCTTTTCATGCCCCCAAACCCACAGTGTTAGGCATCATGTAGTTGTTTGGAGGACTGAGTGAATAGAAAGAAGAGATGACTTCAAGACTCAAGTTCTTTGATCCAGAATTTGTTTTAGTACTAATTTGACTTCAAATCATGATCCTGTTTAATTGTTTGGGTGGATATAATTTTTTACCCTAGAAGAAATAGAGGTTGCAGTAACTATGACAAGGATTTTAGGTTGGAGGCCTGAGTTCTAATTTGTTTCTTACTGACAAATGAGAAAATCAGTGAATGATTTTGTAGCTCAGCTTGTTTTCAGCAACTCCAGAATCCTTTGCAGCCAAAACAGCTGTTGTCAAACTTCAAGGACCAAATCCAAGAGATGTAATTTTCACATTCTTCTTCTTAATAAACTTCAGCAGTTTATTAGCTTATATACCAACCTTACTAACAAGGTTGGTATATAAGCTAGTAAACTGCTCTGTATTCAGTAGTCACAGCTGGGCTGCTCCCATACCTGACCCTCACAGAGCTACTGCAGTGTGTCTAGACATGTCTTTGGATCTACATGCAATGGGAGCTCTGCATTCTCCTCCCTTACGCTTGCAACATCTTCAGCTTTTTCCTCCCTTCCAACTTCCCTGATTGCATTCAGACAAGGACAAAATTCTGTCATTTAATCCTGCATGCTTTCTCAGTATTGGCTGCCAGATACATAGCGTGTGCTTCCTGTTCATTTGTTGTCTTAGACACTGATTTTGCCTGTTTTAAAGGACTTTAAGGTTTGGCAAGGCTAATATTATAGTGACAGTTGAATTCTTTCACCAAGTTCTTCCTCTTAGCTTGACTGCTTTTCTGTTCCAGGGGAGAGCAATAACCAATTTTCCTTTTTTGCTTTCACTGCTCAGCTTGATGCTAATCTGCTGGCATTTCTTTCTCTGATCTGTTATTGTCTGCCCAGCCTCAGTCTTGCTTCCTTTATTCTGACAGCTGCTCCAGACTAGCCTTCTTTTATGTCCTTCACATATTTGTTTGTGTGTCATCCTTGTTGCTGCCTTTGATGTTTGTCATGACCTTACTGAGATCTCTGCTTGAAGGAACTTGCCTTTATAGTGGCCCAGAAGGCACTGAAGAACTAAGTGAAGGGGAGGAATCATCTGGAGCCAACGAGTTCATGGGCTTGTTATCAGTAAATAGTTGTGCTTCTTCCCTTTTCCACTGTATAGGATAGCATGCAACTTCTTATGTTTTTCATCTTACACCTTGTACACTCTGCATCTGCGCTGACAAGAGTGACCAGGTGCCAAAATGGACTGGGACTTGTAATTGAATGTTTTCTTTGGTTTAAGCAGCTGGTGGGGTTTTTTTCCCCATAATGTTACAAACTTACAAACATACTTGAGCTGCCTTTCACTCTCCCTTTATAAGATATATTCCCCCCCCCCCCCCAAATATGAGGTATTAGATTTTAAAATACTGCATTTTTAGACCAATTGTGGTGATTTCATCCTGGAATTATAGGGGGCTTCCAAAATTATATTTTATTCAATGAGGTTAGAATAAGCATCTCTTCACTGTGGTATTGTAAAGAACTGATAGGCAGACTTCTACATGCAATTCAGCATTTCGAAATTATATTGTATAGAATTTAGAGTATTTGGTCAAGAAATGGGATGATGAATAAACTGGTGGAGTAGCTGTATAGCCAGCTGCTTTGAAGTAGTGCTCAGTCATTTAATTTCCCATGAATTTTTAATAATAAATCCACCCTGTTTATTGTATTAAATTCCAGATGGTGCGAATTCATAGACCTCTGTGGTCTGTCAGTGACAGAAGGATTTTGAGACATGAAACTGTTTACTTTCTGCACTTTCATTTGCTTTGCACTTTGCTCCTTCTAATAATTAAATTATAATGTCTGAGATTGAGACTGGAAGCAGTTCTTTGTCATCTGCTTCTCACCAGCACAGTTAAAGTTTCTCAAAAGAGAAGACGTAAGATTTGAATACCCTAAACTATCCAAATTAGTGTACTTTTTCTTGGTGATAAATAGAGCCCTGGAAGGTATCAGTTAATTCAGTCTTAAAACTTTAAGAGGTAATTTTGACAGGGTTCTGTAAATGTAGAAAGTTCAGCAGAGTAACCAGAGAAAGGTTCCTAATGAAATCCTGGCTTTAGTGGTGAAAACGTCTGTCTAGTTTTAATAAAAGCTTGATTACACTGCATTCATGAGGATTTCTGCAAGTCTGCCCTGATGACATATAAACTTTAAATTAGGCATAGTCAATAAAAGGCCACCTAATATGGCTTCATATTTTGAGAGGTTTCCCCATAATTGCCCCAGCTAGTTAGTCTGTTTTCTAACCATTTTGGAATCTGCATGTGCTGAAAGAAATCGTCCTGGGAAAGATGGAGCTGGTACAGCTTGTAATGATGTGAAGTGACCTGACAAGAGACCTCCCCCCTGCAGCCTCCTTATTTAGTGACCTTCCACGAGTGATGAGACAGCAGCAGCCTTCTCCCAGCAGCTGTTTTCTAAATTTGGTCTGACAAATGGTATCGTAAAGGTGGCAGGTGAAGTTAAGAGATCTGATCTTAACATACTGATTTAACAGCCACCAAAAGGTACAAAAGAATATAAGGAAAAATAATCAAGTGCTGTCTCTTTATCATTGTATCAGTTTCCTTTGCATGGTCCCTTGTGAAAGCCTTTACTGATGGCTTTGAGCTATGTATCATTATAATACCTCCAGTAAGCATTACATAATAGGAAAAATATGCTACATTGAGCAATGAAACTGGTGTTAGCCAGTCCTGTGGCCCATATCAAAATGCTCTCACTAGTATTCCCTGTAACAGCACTTCCTCAGATGTAATGGACTACAGCATATCATCAAGTAAGAGTTCATACATCTGCTTTAATGTTTTTTGCATATCCCTGTTACAAGTAATGGCTGTGACTACTCAAGGGAAAAAGAATCCATTTTTCCTCTCCAAAATAGTTCAGACAATTTGCAAGCATATCCTCTGCCATTGCTGTGTTTGCATGGCTAAACAGGCAAACACTCTGTGTGTTGGTTCTCTCAGGCATTGAGAAAGGAAAGAAAGCACAGAGATGATAAAACCACAAGAATTAACTAGAATAACTGGGTAGACAGTAGCACTTACTTGATTTTTACTGTTGGTTCTCTTACTGACAGTTCAGTAGATTACAAGTTGTCTCCTATTAATGGTGTGGGTTTTAAGAAGAAATTTGCAGATTAAGTGCATCTGAGGGGCTCTGACTAGAATGGGAAATCCTTATTTCAGAAGTACTTCAGATGTTAGAAGCTTTGAAAAGGGTCTTCTCTCTTTATTGTAGAGTGATATCAGTATATATATATGGGCTGGAAATAAAAAGATGTCATTGGAATCAGACCTACTGACTTGATATGTCAGATCTTCAGTCTAGGATAAGTCATGAATTCAGGTGCTTACCTCAAATGGAGCTCTTGTACTCAACTTCTGTCTTAAAATTATTCTAAACTATTTGAATTCTCCTTAAGTTAGAACATTGTACTGTTTAAGGTGCTAACTGAGAAAAAAAGTCCCTTAGCAAGGATCTTCATTTGGATGGTTATTTCCTGTGTTCGCCTACCAGAATTGAAGCATAGAAGTTACTTTCTGCATGGAATTGAAATGTTGCAAGCTCTTCAGAGGTTACAGGTTTTCAGTTGTCATTTTGAAGACTCTCATGACAGATACTGGTAGGTAGGATATATGTAGGTTTAGAGTTCTTTTGTCATAAAGCTTCAGTATAGAAAGTACACTGTAAAACTAATATATTCCAAATATGTTGAGTTACAAAAGGCACATGCCTCTGAGTATGAATGAGAGTTTTAGCCAAATGCAACATAGAGTATTAATGTAATGGATGCTTAGATTTGTCACATTAATGACACAATGAATTCTAGCACACAGGCATTGCAAAGGGGAAGGTGGCTGGTGGCAATGGAATGGACAGATGGACTTTGAAAAGTTTGCAGTGAGAACTGGAGAGGACCATTTTTGGTCATGGTTTTTTTTTTCATTTAAATTTTAGATAAGTATTTTAGAGACTAAATTGGCACCACAAAATAAGTTATGAAGGCTCATAACTTATGGAGGATGGAGAAAGGCATTATTCTGTAGCCACAAACAGGGTCTATCTGGCACTTGGGACCTGAAGAAAAGTTCAAAGTTGTGCCTGTAGCCATGCATGGTGTTTGCATACAGTGTGGGAATGACTTGTTTCAGCTGGCTGAGAAGCTCAGCATCTGCGAGTGCTCATGGGTTATCATTTCCTTCTAAGCAAGAGTAGGCACCCATCCTCATGTTCAGGGCTTGCTCTGCTCCTGCCAGGCAAAGGGGTGGGAAGGGCAGCCCATGGGCCATGTGTGCATCCCAGCAGTGGCTGCTGTAAACAATTATGTCTGCTTCTGCCTGCACATGGGTAAGCAGGACATAGCAGGAACCCAGCTACAATCTTGTTTACCCAGCCAGCATGTCTCAAGATATAAATATTTTTATTCTTTTTTTTCTGGAAATTTGTCAAGTGTATTTTGGGTTCAGTGGGAAATTTATAGTGTGATGTTTGGTAGCAGTTGTATGTTATGAGGATGGTGCCATGAGAAACAGGATGCCCAGGTCCTACCGTGTTTAAATGATCTTTCTAGGTTTTACTGCCACACTCAACACCATGGTATGCAAGTGCTTCCCAAGCCCTCTGAGCTGCAGAGGCAAGGGCTGGAGAGGCACTCTGTGTTATGTTTCTTAGGGATGGAAGTTAGAGGCCTATTGCTCTATACCTTGGAAGAGATTTTCCTGGTACAGCAGGTTATTTTGTTGCCTGGGCTCTGAGGTAGAATTCTTCAACCACCTTAAAAGTTGTTGGCAAAGTGACCTTGAAGAAAATTGCATCAGCTACTGTACTGGGGGATGACACAGTAATAATGTGTTGAACTAAACTTCAAATCCTAAGGCAGGATAGGGTGGTGGCTGTGTAAGAAGTGAGTTAACCAACCAGTGTTGTTAAGTGCCTTTGTCCAGGGCATACTGAGGGGCCAGACAAGATCTTCTGGGTGCTGCTTAGCTAAGCACAGTTCAAATTCAAACAGGCCTTGTCCCAGAGGGCTTATGGACAGTATCAGTGGAAGGAAAAATGTGGAGAATGCAAAAGTAAAAGCAACTGTGCTACATGTGTGAAATCAGATTAGTGTTATGACTTTCGTTCTGTTAGTGAAGAAATAGCATGCAAGAAGGAAAGGCTGTTTTAGTGAAGAGGAGGAAAACCAGAAAGAATGAAGGCAGAGCAGAAAAGAGCAGAGCATAAGGTTAATGGGCCCAAGAATAAAATAATGAAAGAGGGTGCAGGGGTTAGAGGAGGCAGAGAAACACCATGTTTAAGTAAGGCATAAGAGTAAATCTAATGTTTGTACTACACTTTATATTTTGAAGAGTGCATCCTGACCTGCACTCCTACAATAGCTTCCTCTAAAATGTTGTGTTGGAAAGGATGGATACTGAACTAGCCAAAGGACAAGCGGAACCTGCTGAAAGTACTTGTGCCCGTTTGATGAAAACTTGAGCTTTGGCATGTCTAGTCACTGAATGGATCTAGAAGCAGCTTTCCTTTTTCTTTCCAATCTCAAATGCTTCACAGTCAGAATTCCTATGCTGCAATCACACTGTTATAAGAAAGCTGCAGACCTCACCTGTTGCTCCTGTGTTGGCTGCAAGAGGAATTGGACCTTTCTGCAGACACCAGTTTCACTGAGACTAGAAATCAGCTACTGTCCTACAGCCTGTCCCAGGTCTAGCCCCCCTCACCCCTGGCTTTGGAGTCCACCCCTTCGCAGCTTTCTGTCTCTTCTGGGTTAACTTCATCTTCCCATAGGATGACTCCCAAATTCTCCAGGTCCCTGTG
This sequence comes from Lichenostomus cassidix, assembly GCF_008360975.1. NCBI lineage: Eukaryota > Metazoa > Chordata > Aves > Passeriformes > Meliphagidae > Lichenostomus > Lichenostomus cassidix. The sequence continues at coordinate 94,554,831 of NC_139479.1, read as the reverse complement.
TGCCTCCAAACAAGCCCCAGTCCAGGCCTGCATCCCTTCCCAACTTATCCCAACCTAAGATACATCCCAAGAACGGGCTTTAGAGCTTTTTGTCTCTGCTAAATGATTTCCTTCACTGGTCAAAAAAGTCAAAACCTGAGGGCCAGAAAAGCAGCACTTGATGTGCACTTTTGATTCAAAAATAGTTGACTGTTTTTCTGTGTGTTACTGGCACTGTTGCCTCCTACATAGGATGCTCAGAGTTCCTCCACTGTACATGGGCAGCTTTGAAGGTGTGCCCATAACTATTTGTGAGGAATAGAGAAGGTAAGCTGTAAAAATCTGATGGCCAGTAATACAGTAATATGGATGATGGTGGGTGAATCTCAGGAAGAAATTAAAGGCTATTTTTATCTTTTTTTTTGTCCTGGTTCCCCCCTTCCTTTTTTTTGGCACCCAGAATTTATAAAATTAACCAAATTAGAGTGTTCTGGTTTTGGTTTTGTTTTTTTTGTTTGGTTGGTTTTTTTGTTTGGTTGGTTTTTTGTTTTGTATGTATGTCAGTTGTGCTTCTTCGTTAATATACTGGAAAGAGCATCTGCACAGCCTATATCCTGTTGTCCCACAGCTCTATGTCATTTGGATAACACCACCACAACAGGCCATTTCAGCCTCCCAACAGTTGTCCTTGCCAGTCTGTTGCACAAAATGGTGTTTTTCACCCTTCATCAGAGAAGGAGACGTGCGTGCTGCGCTACAGTAAATAATAAGACATAGTTTGTTTTTTTAACCTTTGTCTAGCTGTATTTCAAAACTCACAATTTATCTAGTAACTTCATCAGGAGGCTGGGATGTTTCTAAGGCAGTGTAAGCAGAGATACCACATAGCTGAGTTGGTTGGGAGAGCATGACTAATGAATATGAGAAGATCCACCATGGCTGTGGGTTTAACTCCCAGATTTCCAATGGGAACTTTGTGAACTGAAAGCTGCCATGAGCTTCCAAGCTGTGTCCTTGCCCTTGGTGTGCTGGGACCCCTCTGACTCAGGGCTCAGCACACACCCCACTATGTCCTATTCCAGCCAGCTCCTGGTTTTCCTCCCTCAGCCATGTGCCTGCCTCAGCTCAGGTGGTTCTGTCCTGCAGTGACAGACACAGCAGAGAGCTGCAGTGCAGGTCTGTAACTGGGGATATCTGTTAAATCTTTGCAAAGGAACAAACTGCACATTTAAAGTATAAAAGTGAGCATTACAATAGGTGCTATGACAGAATGCATTTTTACTTTTGCTTTTATTAGCTCCCCATTTGATTTAGTAATGTTTCCTTTCTGCTTTTATTTTGGTGGTTCTTTTTTTACCTTGTTTATTCAAGAGTACTACATGCTATGAATATATAAATTCAGGCTGCAAAGCTGAATATGTACACATATTAGCAATGGGAGAGTTGGGGTTTTTGAGGCGGATGTGTGTGTTGGGTTTAAAGTATCCAGTCTTCTGGTCTTGTAGACATTTGGGATGGGATTCTTTCTTCCTCTGTGCATATTCTGTTCAGCGAGTTGACAGTCTGATACTGATTAGGGCTTTTGGAGGCAACAGGAGTACAGCTGATAAGAAAATAATGAGTTGGTGTGTATTTGTGTGCCATGCTATTCCCTACTGAATTGTCTGACTACCAAATACATTAAGGAGTTAACAACTGAGAGAGGTTTTCCTGGAGGGGTGCTGATGGAGCCTGGTGGTTTTGCAGCTGAAGAGCAGGGGTTTAGAACCAGCTGTGCCAGCATAAGAAGTTTCTCTATTCTGCCTATTGTCATTAATTAGTTATGCTAAGGTGATACTCGGCAAAAGGCAGCTAGCAGTGAGCCCAGTATGGTCTTTACATGGTTCGTGTCAGAGTAAAGAGGAGGAAAGGTGATTTTCCAGTTTGTGCTGCATGTTCCATGGGCCCTTTCAGTGCAGCAAACAATGCCATGGTCATAGTTAACTGTCAGTAATTTACCACATTTGGATTCCCAAAACAAAATGTAATGTTTAGTTCAGCTTTGAATGGCAAACACTTCCTTATGGGGCTTAATTGCTTTGTTTACATGCAGCTAGTTACTTATCATGTGGCAAGAACAATAGGCTGAGTGCCTCACTTGAACCATGATCAGAATGAGATAAAACATGAAGACAGTGAGGCTCTATTTCTTAAACAGACCACAGGTCAGATGCAGCCTCCTTGGCTGCTGTCTTGTATGCTGCCTGGCATACTGTTTGTCTCTACAGCAGCTGTGTGACTTTGCCATATGTCCTCGCTGTCTGATCTTCAGCTGAAAACAAGTGATATTTCTTGGGCCTCTCTATTTTCACATGGACTAGGCACCTTCCTGAGAGCTGTGTGACTCACAGACCATTCCTGGCACAGTGCATGCAGTGAACATCAGACCATCACACGAGGCTTTGACCTCACGTTACCCCACAGCTTAACCTGGACCATGCCCAGTTTGCAACAGAGGCAGCTGGGTTTTCTTCTCCCTATAAGGAGGCAGGGCAGGTCCTTGGGGAAGCATGAGCCTTGATTTCTCAACCAGCCGCACCTTGTGGGATGAGGAGCAAAATGGAGTTGACTTCAGTTAAGCCAGATCTCTGCCCGTCAGTCATGCCTGCTGCTGACAGGAGACCTTTTAACAAAGGTGCTGCAACCCTGCCAGAACACTTTTCTTGTTGTCATGCAGTCCTCCAACCACAGGCAGTACCCCGTGATGCAGCGTGACAGGAGTGCGTGACCCAACACGTGCTTTCCCTGCCCAGAATTTGAGAAGTTCATTGTCAGGTCTGCCAGACTAATAGAGACAAAAGAAATTTTTTGCTTGGGACTGCAGCTTCCACCCTTATGGAGTCCCTTGAGTCTTGGGGGAGCGTGGAGCTCACGCCAGGTCTCCCTGCATAACTTAGTTTTCCTGAGCTCTGAGCATAGAGGACATTCCAGAGATTCTTATCTGTTTGCTTCTGGTGGGTTTTTCCCTTATAACATCTGGATTAAAAGTCAGAAATTTTGCTGAGAAAGATTCCTGATTTGTTCCTCAGGTAGTTTCTGTTGGCAGAAGGAATTCCACATTACATCTTCTTGTACCAAAGGTGCAAGATAGATGTTCTCCATTAATTTGCCTGAAGTTAAGTAAGCTTCAGCCTTATGAATAGCAGACACAGGGATACCAGCTGTGTGAGCCTTGGTGCCATCCCTGCAAACTGGAGAACAAGTTGCTAACATTTCTTAGTTTGTAAAGCTGTGTGCAACTGGGAATGAGAGGCCATTGAAGATACGTGCAGAAAGTTTAAGTGCTGGAGAGCACCTGTAAACAAAAAATCTTCTTTATCTTACTTTTTCCATGAGTGAATTATTAACTGGCACAGTTGTTTGCTCAAGTCTTAGGTACAGTTTACAGTTGTCACTTGCACTTGAAGGGGTGTAAATGGATGCTGATATCCTTTATGGCAGTCTATCTCCACAGCTGTTACTCTTCCCTCTGTAGGCAATCTCTTGCTTGGAGACATGATGCAAGGCAGAAATATTTCCTATTTGTGTGTGTTTGTGGTACAGAGGAACCAAATCATGCAAATAACTCAACAAGACCACAATGACAGTGGTATTTTAGAGAATACTACAAGTTATCATTACTTTCCCAAGCCTTTAGACTATGAAAATAAACTTTTTTAAAAGTCTACTGAAGATTTAAGTACTAAGAGCCCATTCCCTTCCACGACCATCTAAATGTATGATGATAAATATGTGAACTGCTTCTAGAGCTGGAAGCCTCCTCAATAAGACTACCACTTGTTTTGAGCTTATACAAGCATTTATAGCTACCATGTAAATTGAAAGTTTAGCATGTCTGCTCTTGCCTTGTCATTCTTCTGCTTGTGTAACACAGAGCCCAGTAGTAATCACAAAAAGAAGAAAACCTTCAGAAATATGTCTTTGAGGAGGAAAATTCCCCACAAGGATCAGTTATATTCCTCAGAATAATTCAGCATCTAAGTCGGGGGTTCCCAGAGGAAACCTGGAAAGCTGCTAAGTATGTGACTCTCAGACAAATTTTCAAATTGTGACTGTTCTGCACTGTCATGACAATTATTTTTTAATTTTTTTTTTGTCATGCAGCCCCTAGCCTGATGTCCCTCCCATTAAGTTGCTCTCCATGAACAAAACTCTGGGAACTCCTGAGTTCATCATCCAAGAAAACCTTTATTTTGGAAGACAGACTAAAAAGATAATCTATTTTGTCAAGTGTTTCCAAACCTCTATAAACATACAGGCTCCTCATCTGGATGATCTCATGCATGTATTCATCAAAGTTCTTACTTAGCTTTGAGACAACATTTTCAGCAAAACAGCAATATATGGAATATATAGAAAGGTTTTGGGTGAGATCCAGTACAAGCATGTCATGGTGAAATCATTCTTAAAAATATTTAACAGCTACCTGGTGTCTGATCCAGAGAACTGGTCACAACTACACCTTCCTTTAGACACTTAAGTGAATGGCACATGTGAGCCTTGGATGTTATGTGAATATAGGGCAAGGAGGACGTGGATCATAATTTGTCTCTCAAGTTGTCAAGCACGTTCCTCCTCCATTTTTTGACAGTGGATTGTTGATAGAGTAATAGCTGCTGAAGAAGTATGAGCTCATCAGCAGTCCTTACCAAAGAAACCTTGTCTGGAAACTCTTACCTCTCACTGGAAGTAGAGAAAAGGAAACCTGGAACTCTCTGGCTTAAGAAAAACCATTTGGTACTATAGAAGTTAAGTGAAGATTGGCTAACCTGCTGGAGCATCACAGGCTGGAAACCTGAATGTTCTGGCAGATGCCGTCATTTTGGCAGCGGAGCAGGTGGCAGTCCTGCAAAGTCCTCATGGTCTTTATCACGTAGTGATAGGAAGTGGCGTTGCTGCTCTGGATGTAAACATCCTAAAAAAGAAGTGATTAGTCAGTGACTCCACAGAAATAAATGCTTGGACACAGTTGATAGCATGAGTCTTGGAGTGGAAGGTCACAATATGAGTGCTTTGGAAGGAGTATTGGTGTTCCCAGTGATAGATGTAATACCTACCAATGATTATGTCTTATAAAACAAAAAACCCCAACACGAACCCAGCAGTCTTACAGGGTCGTTGCTTTTCAGCTTTCAAAACTCTTCTGGAGAGTTTTTGCCAATGGGTGGTCTGAAACCCAGACTGGTTAAATATCTGCTCTGCCTCCTGTCACCTTGGAAACAGGGAATGCCTACTGTGAAAATGATCTGAAGGATCCAGGATGGAAGTTCATATGTTCATGTACACAGAGTTTTTCCCCTTTCTTTGTTGCTCAGAACAATAATATGAGAGCACAGCAAGGTCTGCATTTCCAGCTATGTGCACAGTGTAACAAGTACATTGGGGTGGCTTACGGCAGGCAACACTTCATGGTAAATGCTGCATTGGAGCTAGGAGTGCCCATGTCTCTACTGCTGAAAGTAGGGAAAAACTTACTTTTACTCTTCATGATGCAGAGCATGCACTTAAGCAGTTTAGCTCCTTATTTACTGTAGCCAGTTTATTGTGGGCCATGGTAACTATCTATGTTATATGTCTGCTCTTGCTTGCATCTCTGGGAGATAATGAGATTGTGTAGTGGTTATTTTGACAGCAGAGGGTTTTTTCCCAAATTCCTTTGCTTCTGTTCTGTTCTTTGTGCAGCCCACTGAAATAATCTCTTTCTGTACTGCGGAGTCATAGAGCCCTTTCAAGGAATTTTTCTTTTTTGTTGGCAGCATCCATAGAAAATTCTACCTTGCAGTTTTGTTCCCTCAAAACATCAGTCTACATCCACCCATTTAAGTCATCTTACTTTTGTCCCTAATCTATCTTAATGTCTCCAGGCAACCAAGAAACTGGCTTTTCATCTGTCTTGAACTCTTGAGAATTGCTCAACAGTTGCACAAAACTGTTTTTCCTCCTTCTGCTGTGAAGATAGTACCAAATTAGGAGTGTAAAATGGGCCAGGCTTTTCCCTTTTGCCTGGGGCTGTGAGCTCATGGCCTAAAGATGGAGAGATGTTCCTTGCTGTGCTTGACATGGAGGCCTGAAAGTCCTTTACTCCTTTAGGCATTTTAGGGTTCTCAGTGTCTTACAGGGCCTTTTTGCCAGCTTTCCACACGCTTAACTGTGTGTGGCCATGTAAATATTATGTGGTGTGCACAGCCAAAGGATAGAGTACCCCTAGAAGAGTGGAAAGAAATGGAGCTAACACATTATTCCTGATTTTCTTGCTCCTTTGTCAGATGCCATTATGGATTTAACAGTTTGTGATAACTAAAATGTTGCCCTTCTACTCCTGTTTTTTCACTGAATGTTTCAAGAGGGCTGCCAGGATTACCACCTTGGGTTTGTGTGGGGGTTATAGTCTCAACACTTGTGATTACAGTAAAGTAGGATCTAACTTCAAGTCACGGCTTGATGTCCTCTTATCCTGGAAATTAAGTTATGCTGATTTAAATGTCTGCATCCGTTTTCTTTCTAAGGTGCACAGCTTGGTTTTAAAGAGAAATGCTTGCCATTTTGGGACAGACTGTGTGCTAGGTTTAAGTTCACTTAGCAAAGCTTTTTTATTGGAGTGGCTCATATAACTTGTTAACATGCAAGAAATTATTAAGCTTTCACTTCCTCCACTCCCATTTCCTGTTTGGATGTTGAAAGGAAGCCCTGATTGCTAATTTGTGATTAGCCAGCAACCCAGAGTGAACTTAATCCTGTGGGTTTGTGTGGTGCTTGCCTGTGCAGATATGCCTCGCTCAAGAGTGGGTCTGCTGCAGCTCTCATGTTTCATGGGGAGAGCTGTAAACAGTCTGCTCTTCTTTCCGTGAATTCATGGGCTGCCTTCTGAGAGCAGAGGTGATGCCTGGTCTGCCAGAGCTTGGGAGGCCACGCTAAAGCGTTGGATGCTGCAGGAGAGAAGGGAGACATGAGGGTATTTTCCGGTCTTGCTTGCCCAGGAGGTGGCACTGTGCAATAGTGGGATTTTTACCTGCAGCGTTTGTCGTGTGACCCTGCTGTGATTGTTTGAGACATGACAGATGAGTGAAGTTCCTTTGTAAAAAGAGAGTGCCTTGTACTTTTTTTAGGATGCCTCAGCTCTCTCCTATGTGAAATGCATTGTACTATCTGCTTTGCACTCGTGTGTCAGGGAACTGACCTTTGTACACCTCCTTGTGCAGTCAGGATCAGAACTGGGTTTGTGGGTGAAATTGTTCTAGCCATGAAAAAATGGTGATGTCTTTGGAGCACCCTTACTTCCAAGGCTTTTGTGCAAGTCCCTTGATATTTCCCATACCTGCTGACAAAGTAGCCAAAAGAGAGGTATATACATGTAGTATGTACTAGAAAATCAGAAAGTTTTGAGGAGTCTCTGTGGGATCTCTCTGTCCTGCATGCAGTGTGCTATGCTCCTGTTAGAGTACCGGTTGCTCTGGGTTAGTGCTTGTATGTAAAACACACAGAGCTTTTTCAAGGGATCTCTGTCCCCACCTGCAAGTGCCTGACCTGACTTGTGCTGCCAAATACAACACAGCTCAGATAAATCGAGAAAATCTTCCAGGTCTTCTGTTTTTATAATGGTGATAACCTGGGACTATTTTCATTTCTCTCCCCAGTAACAGCCTGAGATTAGGAGCACATACAGATCTGTGGGTAATTCTGATCTTGGAATGGATATACTACTTTACCAAATCTTAGGCAAGCTTATTAACCTTCTTATTTTAATTCTCAGAAAGGTCAAAAGGGGTAATGCTTTCTTAACACAAGAAATACAAGAAATATTTGTAACACAATGTAACAGATATGTTCACAATATACCTTAGAGCTAGAAATGTTATGTGAGTGCTAAATACTTTTGTTATTATTAATCGAATCTTAAGTGGCATATACATCTGTAACAAAGGCCTCTTAGCAAACACGTCCTTTGAAATAGCCTGACCCTTTCCACTTTTTCAGAGACATTAATAGTTTCCTGGCTCAGTGTTTTAGGAAATGTCATCATAGTCTGGAGGAACCAATAAAAACATAAGTCACCTATTTTGTCTGATCATTTTATGCCAGGATATTTGAGGCTGGAAGCTGTGGGGTAGGAGGGGACTGCTTCGTTTTTGTGGGTGGACGATGTAATGGTTTTAGTACTGCTTTGGTATAACTTTACATATTAGGACTTTAGAACTGTGTGAAAAGTAGTATTTTTTGCATTCATAGACAGAGGCTCTAGGTAGTTTCTGTAACTATTTTTTCTGTAACTATTTTTCTGAAACTAGTTTTTCACCTTGCTATGCCATTTATTGCTTCAGTGCCTGATGTAAGGGATGTTGTCTTTGAGGAAGAGTATTCTGTTGGTTTTAGACTTACATTGTCCTTTAATAGAGAGGTAAGAGCTCTTAAGAAATGGCAGTGCCTTAAAATGAATGATGGTAGCTGATTATGGCAGTATGATTGGTGGGACAATAGCTTATTTGGTATGGTGGAAGCAGACCATTTTCTACAAGCAGAAAACACTATATGAAATCTCAGTACAAAGCATCATTACATGACATTGTGAAAAGCAAACGATGAGTGTCTGCAACAGACATCCAGTGACACTTTGTTCTCCATTATAAATGCCACCATTTACAGTGGGCCAAACCCTGCCATCCTTCCATGGTTTTGATTCTCTCCTTTCTGAGGCAAAGACTCCAGCAAGTGTGTTAGTCCTGACTATGATCTCTTGGTTGTGGAGAGCAGACATGCATGGCAGTTTTTCCCCTACTGTGCTGCTGTCTGCTGCAAGCTTCACAGAGCCCCTCAGAGGTGGGGACGTCTCTGTTACTGTTAATTTACACTTGGTTGCATGGAGCTGGGAAAGGCTGTTCTGACCCCATTTATCCTCTGCCTCTTTCCAGAGCATCCTCCAGAGAGAATAAAAGTTTTTTCCCGTTTTTGGGAAATCATGCTCTGTGTTTTCTCTTCTGTATTCCATCAGCATTGGAGACCAGTGTAATGTTTGTCAGCAGTCTAGAGAAACTGAAGCATAACACTTACTTCATCCTGCGTAGCTATCTGTACAGAAATGAGTTGCAGCACCAAAAGAGACAGCCACCACCACTGCAAACTGCACCATAAAGCATTATTTGGACTCTGACCCTCACCTGCCCCCCCGAAGTAGAAAAATCAAACAAGATTTTTTTTTCAGCTTCTGCTGTAGCCTCAAATGGAGCAATGTACAGCTGTCAGTGGCTCACTAAGAGTTCAAACCATGTTTAAGCTGCATTTCAGCATCTGCAAGTCCCCATTTAGAAATGCTTGAGGATTTCAGAACGATGCAAAAGGAGGGCATGGGTACCAAGATACCCCAATTAGAGTCCAGTCCAAAGGGGAAATTGCTGCTGATCTACTGCATTTGTGTTTTATGAATTTAACAAGGTATTGTGTCAAGACTTATACAAGAAGCCAACAAATGAACCCCACAAAGGAACCCCACAAATAACCCTTTTGTTGACTCTGATCTCCCTCTCCATCTTTCAATTTAATGTGCTGAATGCTGATTCTTACTCTTTTTTCTACCCAAGCTGAGTGTGTATCAGCCCTGTGGCAGAAGGACTGTGTCCTGTTGCCTTCCACTCATGACAGCCACTAGGAAATGTTTCCACACCAGAGGCGTCCCCTTTGTACCTGTCAGTATGGCTTATCCTCTTTCATGTGTGTTTTAGCAGGTCAGGCCTAGACTTGTTACTGTGAACTGTGCCATGAGATACCCCTTTCAAATTCCTTCTTAAACTGGAGCTGGATCTGTGTTTGGAGGTGTCCCTGGGGTGTCAGTATCCCCGAGCATGTGGTGATACCAGGGTTGTTGCTCAGTCCCAAAGCACAGTGTGCAGTCAACAGCTAAACTGAGGCAATTTCTTTCCCAACTAACACCACTGGAGACCTGAATAAACGTGTCTTAAGCAGGATGTGTAGGTGAAGGGGTGAGTACCACATTGTTATTGTTGTTGCTTGTTCCCATGACACATTTAGAAAAAAGTGCCCATGTCAGATGCTCCTACCAACTATTCAGGGGCTTCTGAGTAGACAAGTCTCTCCTTCCAGCTGCTGTCTTCCATGCTTGGATTTCATCTCAGTCATCAGGGGGTGTAGGCCCTGAGGGGAGAAGTGTAGCTTTTTCTCTCATCCCTGTTGCTTGGGTTGTCAGGGTTTAGGGAAGGGAGAGCTCTTCTCAGTTATGTCCTTAGTTCAGTCATTTGCAAATGGGAGCTTTTTAGTTTTTATTGGTGTGTGGTTCAACTGTCATGAGCTGTGCATGTACTTATTCTAAAATAAATACCTCTCTCATCTAGCAGAGGAATTGTGACATCAGGAAGAACCAGATTTAAAAACAAGGTGACCATTTTAAGCCTCAGTTTGCACCCCACTCCCCTCAGGGTTTTGTGATGATGGCTGGAATTTCTTCATTGACTGTAGGGTGTTTTTCAATAAACAGTGAAATTCTCCCAAACCAGCAACTATCCAATTCTGCCCAAAGAGATTTCATTAAAGTGAAACTGTAGAGAAGATGAAGGCAAACTATTTCTTACATTGTCATCTTACTCCTGTGTCCTACCATACAACTTGGCCATAGCAGTCATGTGAAAATGCATGACCTGCTCTGTAAAGCTGAATACCCTGTGGTCTTTGTGTTTACAGCAGATACAGGGAAAAGGTTTTGTCTTCAGGCATGTCTGTGCAGGGCCTAGAACACTTTTGGCTCTACATAAGAAATAATAATAAAGGCCAAAACCTCGTTGCCAGCTAGTGAAATGAAAATGCTGTACTTCACAGTTATGTCATTGGAGAATTATATTTCATTAGAGCTGATATTAAAAACCCTGATGTCAGTTGTGAAATGTGGCTGACTTCAAATTTGCAAAACACATAGGAAATTTTTTCGTAATGTGTTGTCACATTAGAAGTCTGGCAGTCTTTTAGGTTCAGTCATAAAACTTTGAGCTCTCAGAAGGGGAAAACCCCAAGGCTATTTCCCCCAGGCTTTAAAAGCTTTGCTTTTACTAGCAAATGCCATTTTTATAAAGTATATGCAAGTAATGTTCTGGATGCTTCAAACAGCAGCAGCTGTGAGGACTTTCAGGTTGGAGAGCTGGATTAAGAAGTCATGAGAAGTAAGTTATTCTAGATGTTCAAATGGCAACTCTTAGAAAGTCAGTGAACATGGTAGAGAATAGCAGTCCAAATGGTTACTGGTTATTAGATGCAAAACCTCTCCTGTTGTTTTGCCATTTTCCCTTCCCGTTTGGTGGCTCCCAGGCTTGTGTAACAGGGACGGACTGTGTGCACAGCAGTTGAGTTGAGTTGGCTCCAGCAGGTCACTGATCTGCAGAACAGTTTCCATGTTAATCTTGTTTTCACGAATTTATGGTGTACTTGTAAATCAGACTTTTGCCTTAGTCACGGTAAAGATATGAGGGGTATATGGTTATATATATTAGCTCCTATTTTTGCTTGCTGTACAATATGTGAACATCCAGTGCAGTATGTAAGATTAGATCTGTCACTGTTATATTTTATTGCAGGAGATGGTGAATGATACTTGATTCTAGGCAGGATTGTCTGGTTTGGGTTTTTGCTCAGATGTGGAGAACTTGTGAACATACATACGTTATCATTTGCTAATAGAAAAATATATTGTGGTTAAACAAGCAAATCCAAACTGTTTGTGGCTTGAAAATATGATAATGACTAGATGTGTGTCCTTTTCTGCTTGGATACATCCAACTCCACACTGTTTTCCATATTGAACACTACACTGGGCAGCAGCCATTGTCTGAAACATCCACTCAGAAGCTGCATTGGTGCTGTACCATCAAATAAGACTCACAGTGGCAGAGCTCGCATTTGGGGCCTTTCTCTCTACTCTGATTATAATCTCCTTTCTCCTCATTGATTTTTCCCCAGATTTTAAGGAGTTTACAATTTTCAGGACTTCACTCTCTCTTTTGAAATCTGCTAGCAGTGATAAGGGACAATATCTAATAGACAGCTGTAAAACATCCCATGCAAGATTTTCTGTAGGAAGGAGTCTCAAGTCAACTTGGTACAACCCTTCTTACAGGTCTGTCCAACTGTGTATAGCATTTCTTAAAAATTCACTGCAGTTAATGGCTTTAAAGTGGTGAATCTTAGTAATGTAAAAGCTGTTCAGTGGACAGACAGGGCTGAAATGCCAGTTAATCCCTGGCTGGGCAGATGCAGCTGTTCCTTTTTGAATTTGTCAGCCAACTTGTGTGAGCAGGTCATTGTTTCTTTGGTGAGACAAAGGAGTGGGATGCTTGTGTGTAAGGGTTAGATCAGCCTGTGGGATCAGGGTCTGGTTAAAGGAGTTTGTTTTTATCAGCACATTCTGAGGCAAGTGGAAACTGGATGGTTTGGATTAGAAGTCCCTAAAGTGTGCATCTGTTCAGCTTGTTAGCTTCATGCACTTGGGGACTGTAAAATCAGTGACAAAGGCACCTTTTTTTTTTTTTTTGGTGAAAATAGTAAAGGCATTAAGGCATTTAAACACTTTCTGGAAACAGAAAACATTCCCATCTTTTATGGACATGTGGTCAGCCGGCTCTTGCTTGTTCCCTTATAAGCAATATTAACGGGAAGAAGTTGCTACTATTTCAGGTCAGTGTGTGTGTTTTCTTTTACAGTTGCCATGGCACTGGGAAGACAGATATGTTCTGTAGTTGTTTGTCTTGTTGTAAGATGTGAATTTTATTTTGAGCACTGTATTTGCAGCATAATAGCATGTGCAATAATTTTCCATACCTCACCAAAGTTGCCCCTGTTGGAGTTCCTGCACTCTATTTTCTCTCATTTGTCATATAGTCTGTTTTACCTGCTCACCTTTGTGTGCTCTAGAGTCAGTAGCTCCCACATACAGCCTTCAAATTTTGGGCATTCTATTGCCTAGTGGATACTTAAGGTTGGAGACATTATGTCATGGTTACAATCTTACAAAAACACAAACCAGAGAGACTAATCTAGTAGTTTTTTATACAGCTCAGTAAACTTGGCTGACCTACAGCTTATCTCCTGAGGAGGCGCCCAATATTGATTTAAAGACTTCAGGTGATGGAGAATCTAACCAAGATTAACTGTAAGTTATAGCTACTAACTTTTACTGAACTCTGTCAGTGTTTAAAAATGTAATTTTACTTAAAATAAAGTGCAGCAAAACAACAGCAGCAGCAGCCACAGCCAAAATCTATCCTCTCTCCTTTGTTTTCCTCATGTTTACTCTTTTTTTAGTGAGATTTTCATCACACTGGTTGGAATCAAATCTCACAATGCTCCAGCTTTTACTTTTTGCTATTGCAGAAATAATTTTGGGGACGTCTGAAAGTTTTTCAAAGTAAATTTCACAATTTGGAGTGTGTTGGCATAACTAGAAATGAGTCAAGCCCAAGACACACACTGGCGTTGAGCCTCAGTTTTTCCCTGCTCCAGGTTCCTGTTACTTTGATGACACCTGTCGATGGTTCACTGAGAGTCAGCTTTACAGGTTGGCATGGATGAGTCTGATTGTCACACAGGAAACTGGAGTGAGTTGTCTGGAAGTGTCACAAGGCTCCCTTACTGTTACCCCTACACGTGGCTTCCAGGTGCAATACACTATTGAAGAAACCAAGAATTTTTATGTTGCTCTGTTATGGTTAGCCAGACCAAGTAAAGCGAACCTGTTTTGTCTTTGCATCTCTTTGGCCTTGCCTATTTTGTTTGTTTTATTTGTTTGGGTGGGTGGGGGCTGTCTAGGGTTTTTTGTTTGTTTTCTAAAATAGCTGAAAATATGGATCAGCTTTAGAGGTAATAGGGAAGTAGCCCATAGCTACCGAAACAAACTTGAGTGACTCTGAGTCATGAGAGTGGTAGACCTGTTCATCAAGTTTGTTAGCAGCGCATGTAAGAAAAATGCAAAAGCATTTTCTGCTGTTGCAGAGTGCTGGGTTTGAGAATAACAAAAATTCAACCCTTTCAGTTACAGCAGTGACACAGCCAGAAGCTGGATTTGGGGCAGCAGCACTTGTATATCCTTTTCACAGGGTATCTAAAATTTAATCAGGGGAGAGGGATATACAAAACACCCAGCTGTCTGTTTAGTTAAATTTGTTCCTTGTTGGACAGTGTTTAGGGTCTTCTGAATTAAAAATAATTAAAAATTATATTTCTGCTTTCTGCTGTTTCCTTAACCTTGCTAAACTGAAGTCATCCCTTAGTAGATACATGGGCGAATAAATGCTTTGCCAATCAAAGCTATTTACAGAAGAGGGAGCTCGTGTTTTCCATCACACCTGTTTTCAGCAGTGTGCCCTCATGGGTTTTTTTCTTTTAAGGTTTCATGAAATGAACAGAAGTGACTGTTTTTTCCTATATGTGTATGCAAGAATTATTAAATTTCTAAACTTGTGACAGTGGTTTTCTGACCATCAATATGATCAACTCTCTTTCAACCTAGTAGAAACTTGATTGAGAGTAGGAATTGACACAAACTCATGTTACAGGGGAGGCAGATGGGTTGGTATCCTTCTTTTGGATGAGCTGTTTCTCATCCCAGATGTAATCTGAAGAGTTTTGCCATTGTTTTATTCTTATGTCATATGCAGTTTATAAGCCAATTTTTGTACCCGAGAAGAACATGTGGTCTTGAACCATTTTAAGTTTTCCAGGATTTGGGGTTTATTACTGCTATGAAATGCTTTCACAACAGCCTTCCCTCAGTTGGTTTTCTGTATTTATTTTATGCTTATTATTTTGAAATTGTTGTGCATCACTGCCATTTCCTGGAGGTTATGAAATGACCTTTCAATTAACCAGTATGCTGGTTTTGTTGAGAGGGATCCTTCTTAATTGTTTTTCTTTTCTTTTCTTGGCATATGCATCTTCTTTCCATGATACATATTAAGTGGTATAAAAACCAAGAACTCAACTTCTTCAAGGGATATGTCACAAACAGACTCCAAGTGTAAATCAATGCAATTATGTGCTGGCAGTTAGGAGGTTAAATAAGTTTCCAATTTAAGAAACAAGGCGGGAAGGTTGTCTGAAGACACTTGGGGCTGTGTCTTTCCAGGAGCCACAGGTCAGCAGGGCACCCACTGGACATGGGATAACCAGGTACCACACAGTTCCTGGGCCCTGAGGGGCTCACACAGTTCATTGCTGCTGCTGCTGCTTTTTGCTGCATATGACTCAGTATCCCTGGATTCCCAAAACTTGCCTTCCCAGCTGTACCTTAAACAAAACACCTTGCTTGATCCTAATGCTACAGATGGCATTTGTGATGTAACTTTTTAGCAGAATCTGTAGTCAATGGTGGAAGCCAAAGGAGCATCAGAGTGAAAAATGTTTTGGCTCCTTAACTTAATGCTAACATCAGCTCAGCTGAGCTCCCAGATTCCCATTTGGCAAAAGACAGATTACATAAGCAGCAGTAATTTTCCCCATGCTTGGAAAGAATTAGTCAAAATGCTTAGCAACTCCCCACAAGTGCACCAGGCTGCTGCCTGCAGTTCTCAGTCAGAAAGCAAAAATACCTTTTGGTAGGACCATGGTCAGCCTGACAAGCTCTGCCTTTGTGGGCCAGAGAGGTCTGTCTGCTGTGCTGACCACTCCTCCTCTTCTCCCAAGGGGATGTGCTGCACTAGCTGGAAGTATCCCATGTGGCAAAGCCAGCCTGGGAGCTCTGGGGTGGGCCAGCCTGAAGGTACCCATGGTTAGGGTGAATGTTCAATGAGCTTTATGGAGTTCTTTACCTGATAGTAAATTAGAACTTAAAAAAAATCACAGACAAATGCTCAATGCATCTCCTTCTAAACAGAGGGAGACTGGCATTTGGAAAAATTCACCTTTACATTTGGCTGGAATTTATTTTTATTTTCATGCTCTGTGTGAGGATTGTTTGGTCTGATCTCAATACCTCTGTTTGTGCTTCTAATACAGATGCCTTTCATTCTTCCTCTAAATTATACCAAATGCTCAGTAGGAAGAGCAGATGTTCACCAATTACAGAAAAATTAATTGCAAAGGAAAAGAAATTTGGGGGCAGGACAGGGCATTTTAGTTGCCAGGTCACTCTTGCACAGGACAATCTGCTACATTTTGTGAGCACAGACAAAGGCAGATAGGGGATCCCAACTGATACCCTGCCCTGGGCTCCTCCTTGGCCATCACTGGGGCCATCAGCCCACCAAAGTCCCACCTTCATAGGCCCAGAGGAGTACAGGGGGACAATGACAGGCAGAAAACTATCTAAAGACACAAAGGAAGGGACACCAGGTCCTGAGTCCTTTCCAGGACTGTCCGAGGAGAGCCTCAGCCCCAGGGTCCAGATCTGAAACCCATCAAGATGAGTCAAAGCCAGAGCACTTTTTGGACATATCTAGATATGTGAGACAGTCTGTGCCAGCAGCTGGAGTGGGCTCATTTGTCCAGGTGCCAGCAGCTGGAAGCACTGGGATCTAGAAGCAGTTACTGGGCAGACTCCATGAGCCCAGCAGCTGGAGGAATCTGTATTGCCCATGTGTGTGGACGTGTGTGTGTGTCTATAAATATACACATACGTGCATAATAAGGACATGTATACATATAAAACAGACATATTCTGACTAGCAGACCTCTTCCTGTTCAGGAAGCCACCTAAAATTAAGTAGATCAGGAACATGCAAACCGAAATTTTTTGGAAACTGGTAACCACATGTGTTTTTAGACTTTGTACAGTACCAGGTGAGCAGCAGGAGCTTGAGCAGTATGGATAGGCAGTGAAGGAAGTGATATGACCAAACTGACTTCTTTGAGCATAGACAAACAGTGGCATCACTTGGGCTTCCTGGAAGCCTTTTCATTCCCCTGTGAAAGGATGGCCTTTACTAGCCTTTTCATGCCCCTATGCCTTAGGATTTTGACTGTTCCTCATAATGCTGTAATCAGTGCCCAAAATACTTGGTTAAGAGGATTAGTAACACTATATCACAACTTTCATCTCTTGATGTACATCATAATAAAATTCGTTGCAAAAGATGCAAATAAAATGACTGTAAATTCCAAAGATAGTTTAAAAAAGTGGTGCTTATTATGCAGCTGGATGCCATCAACTCTTTCCTTGATCATTATTCCATTTGGCTTGTTAGAATTTGCCTAGTGGCAAGTTTTCACTCACCACTACTCTTGTAAAACCATCTGGTAATCACAGTTACTTCCCTCTGAATTTTAAAATCTTGCTCATTTGGATGACCCATATATCATGCATTTTAAAAGTTAAAAATAAAAGCAGCTCCTTGCCCCAAAACAATTTCTAGCTTGACCTTTCCTCCATTTGAAAAACTTGTGGCAGTTCAATTGGGAAAAAGATGGAAAAAACAGACTTGTGTGGAGAAAATAAAACTTAATTACTCAGGTATCACCAAAGGGGAAATCTTAAGAGGCAGATACTATCTAAACTGCGATTTGAACAAGCTATCAGAGGCAGAAGATGGATCAGTTTTAGTGCAAATAAATGGCCAAGGCTAAAGTTTTATGTCTTCAGCAGAAGACAACAGCCTGAAGAACTCAATGGAGGAGGTAATACGGAAGAAGAATGGCTTTCATCGTTACTTTAGGAGAAGGAAGCAGTAAATCTGCAGCATTGATTTTAGTGCCATGTGAGGTGAATTCACCCATGCTTGCTTGCTGAGATCACATGAGATGATTAAGTCTGTTTTATGGTAACACACGTTTTTGAGGGCTTTGTGTAAACTCCTGTGTAAGAATCCTTTAATGCATGTCTGTCTGTTTAATACTATCCTATCAGGTGCTGAAGTTAAATTTGGCTTCTACTTTTGAAGGGTTTTGATGATGGATTGCCTGGAATCTGTGAGCTATGACCTCTGGAAAAGTGTTATTTTGAAACCTCTTTTTACGTTGGTACTAAAAACATTAAATTTGATAACTGAAGCAACATTTGTTTTTATTCTAGCAATGGAAGCTGTTTAGAGCATTGTTTAAATGGCAGTTAAGAAACCCCTTGGGGAGGAGCCCTTCAATAGCTTGTTTAAAGGGTTAACTCCTTGTAATGTTAGTCAGCTCTCATTGAACTCTGATAATTGTGTGAGTTTTGGATTAGCAAGACCCCAGCTGCTCCCAACACCTTCTGGTGGGTCAAATGGTTGTGGAAGGTGTAAGTGCAGAGCAAGGACTCATCCAATGACAGTGCCCACTGCTCCTTACAACCTGCAATGCTTCTTACAGAAACCTGGCCTCTAGGGTTCTTTCAAAGGATAATACAGCATGTGTGAGCTTTAGCTTAATTTTACATATGGTTATTTTTGGTTATTCTTGATTCATGTTTTAGTCTCCTCTGGTCATCTTTTCCCAGCTTGCCTGCATGATTACGAATTGACTTGAAATATTTCTGCACTTCTGTCACCACTGTCTAGTATCAAAATTAAACCATGCAGTACATCTGATTGGGGCAAGCTGTCTTTTGGTTTTTTTCCTATTCTACCTGAAGTGTTTTGCCTTCAGTGTGTTAAAATATGAGAAATGATAAACCCAGCAGTGGTGAGTTGGTTTTTCTGCAGTGTTAGTCAACAACTGATGTTAGTTGTCTCTCCATGAAACAGAGAGAGCTTGACTGACTTTGAAATAAATTTCCCAGTTTTCAGGGCCAATAACAAAATCAAGGGATTCTGTTTTCTGCTGGAAAAGCCATAAAAAGAAACATCTGAATTAAACAGCTAAATTAAATATTAGCATATTTTGGAAGCAAGTAACTATTCAAAATATGCAATAAAATCTGCAGTTAAGGTTACAGGACTATCTAACTTTCATTTATATTTTGCAGCTGCATATAAGGACTGTTGAGCCGTGTGCAAAAATTTAGTAATTTACTTAATTTCCTGTTTGAATTTCTTGTTTTGGTTGTTTTGATTGTTTTGATTTTGGGGGAGGTTTTGGGTCTGTTTTTTAAAAAAAAGCTTGTTAAGTACCAGTATTTACTCTGAGGAGTTAAAACATAATGTTCAAGTTATACATGAAGATCTAAAATGCTACTTTATGTTTATTGGGGGAAAGACTGACTTAGCTATTTAGAGGAAAAACTACTCAACTGACCACAGAATTTGTGAATTCACTTTATTTGAGAGAAGTGTGCTATACGTGATGAATTTTGTATGTGGCATGTTCTTTTGTGATGCTAAGATCTGCTTGTAAAATACCAAGAGAGCAGGAAGGTGAAATACTTTGTAAGAAATACCAAAGGATGTGAAATTTTAATTTTGGAAGGAAGTTTTCATCATTAGGTGTTGCTGTTGAGCAGCTAGTGGAGTAATGAAGGTACTAGTTTTCAGTGGCAAGAAGGAATGATCTTTATTGTTTTGATTTCATCACATATATAGAGTTCTCAAAAGTCACCCAGATTGGTCAGTCAGAAGCCTTCCCCCAGGCCTGATTGGCCAGGCCTGCACTGTCCAAGTTCTGGGACACTGTTCTAACAACATCCAAACTTTATCTTTATTTATAAAACACAAGAAAATTTCTCATGGGAAAAACCTGTGCTAACCACAATTAGGTGCTTGTGCAAATGTAGCAAAAAGCTTTACGTTAGTATATACATTGAGGAAGTCTGATATCAGATTCCTTCTGTGGTTTTTTCACAGAGAAATGTCTGTAACTAGAAAGTAAGTTTTGAATTCTACAAAATCAGGAGGAAGTTTGCCATTGAATTCCATGTGACTAAGATTTGGCTTATGGTGTTTATGGCAGTCAAACTGGATTCCTTTCTTAGTCACGCTGGTGAAGCTTAAAGCCGTTTGCTGGTCACTGGTTGTAATCCACAGTGCTGGGTTACTGTACAGAAAAACCCTCCAAACAGATGTAGCTTTTAATAAAGAAAGCTTTGGAAAGATTGGCTGTGCTGGGGGCAAGTCTCAGGCCATCTCATCAGACAAAGAAAAGCGAAGCATTCCTTAACACAGCACAGAGATAGAGAACTTCAATGATCAAAAGCAGCTTTTTACCAGGAATTGCTTCAGCAGAAGTACAAAAATGTGCTTCAAGTTTGTCTGCTTTCCGGTTTTTTTGTGGATCAGCAGTGAAGTGCTAGTTCAGATGTTTCTAGGAAGGCCCAGCTTTATTTCAGATGTTTGTTGTGAGTCTATGCTGTCTATTTGGACAGGTCTCTGTGGGCAGAAGTAGGTGGAGCTTCTGTCATTGTGGAAGTGCTCCCAGTGGGTCCAACACAAAAGCCCTTTCCAACCTAGATGATTCCATGATTCTATGATATTTTGTCAGTGTGATAGCCAAAGCAGGCAAGTGGTTAATAGTTCATCCCTTCCACTTTTGGCATTAACTAAGAGAATGGAATCAATAGACACATTAATTATTCTGTTACATTCTTTCCAAAAGAAAAATTCCCAAATTACAGTAATTTCATGGAAGTATTGCAGCAATGCTTTTTAATCAGAAATCTTAATGGCGAGAGGATGAAAATTACTATCCGTATTGGAAATGCATAACAGACCACCAAACATCAAGAAATATCCATAATAGGAATTTTGTTTTATAGTCTTTCTAGTTTGAAGCCAAGATACCTAACAATCCTGTTACGCAACATACTTACGCACTTTGCTAAGTTTTGATCATCAGACTCCCCATGGAGTTTGAAAGAAAGGAAATAAAAAGCCCCTGACACTAGTTTTGTTGACCCTCTTCCAACCTGCTAACAGTTCTTGTGATATTTTTATTGTTTAGGGAAAAAATTATAAAAATTGTCTTGCAAGAGCATGGGATCCCAGCTATTCTGCAAAAGATAAAAATTCTAAATATTTTATAGGATGTGAATTGCCAAGGCTAGAGGCTGTGAAATTTGCACTCTAGTTTTTGAAACACAGCTTCAGATAGTTGCCAGTGAAATACTTCAAGAAATGTGCTCTACCTAGAATTGTAAATGACTCTCACAAGGCTTTAAATAACCTGTGTCATAGAGTCACTGTGGCTGCATGTGAGAATACTTCATAATGCTGTGCTCGATCTACTACATGACTGGCAGAGCTTCAGAAATGCTATGCTTTGGAAAATCACATTAAATATTTTCCCATGCTTCAGTTGACTCTTAAAAGTCTTTGCTTCTAAAACACAAAAGAAATTATGAGTCACTGCAAGAACATGTAATGGATGTAACTGCTGTATTACTTCATTTTTCAGATTTATTGTATTTAGCCAAAAGCATATGTATTGGTGCTGTTTGAAGACTTTGGTCAGGATTTCGTTGCACTAAGAGGAAAATTCCTGTACAAGTCAAAGGCACAGTAAAGACCCCCAATAGGCTAGCTGAGCTAATAAGGTTGAAGTGTGAGAGAGTTGTGAATGATCAGAATCAGCTAAAGGATGGGAAAAGTTGTTGGCAGATGCAGGGTGAGAAACTAAGGAGAAAACAAGAACCAGTTTTATTCTAGATTATACAGCAATGCAGTGGTGCAATTACAGATGGTAGACCTTCCTTTACCACCTTTATGGGTGTTCCTCCCATGTCTTCATCCTTCCTAACAGGATGGATGGCAATTTACTTCCTTTACAATATCACTGTTTTCTGGAGCCTTTCAAATGGATGAACCAATTAACACGTTACAGTAGGAAAAAGTTTGTGAAATACCACATAATTTGGGTTTTTGAAACATAAACGAGACACTTGCCTGCCTAAATCTGAATGCACTTGCCTGCCTGCATGACCTAGAAGTCCTGACATGGTGATGTAAGATGTTTCCATCCTACTAGTTAATTTTTTTTAGGTAGGTGCTGCTTCCTCAGAAAGGCAATTAATTGGGTTTGTGTGACAAGCAGTTCAGACCTGTGTACTGTCTTAGACATAATGAGCTGAGTCACTTTGTCACCTCTGAATGAAAGATAGAAAAACCCACCACATGATCCTATAGGCTTTTGTCCCCCAATTCCTTTTTGCTCATGGCTGAGGTCGTGGATCTCTACAGCTGCTGCTCAGGAGTGATCAGAGGGTGTTACTGTGAGCCAGCTGTGAGGAGCTGTTCTTTACATGTAAAGTCAAGTCAGTCTGCAAACTTGGCCATCTTTTTTTACTGCAATGGCATCTTAAGGAGCTGGAGTTCAAAGGCAAGTTAAAAGTAGAGTGAAACAGCCTTGTTACAAGTAAATGGTAGCTATACACAAAATTGGTATAGACTATGTGAGTAAATTTTGCCTCATTTGTAGTTTAAATGAAAGAAATATTCAAGTGAGATTTGGCCTCAAAATTAAGCAGTTAAAACCCATCGAACTATACATCCTTGTCTCTTTTAAGACAAACATTTTCCTGTGTTTTTATTTAGAATGTTTTAAACTAAATTTCAGTGGGATTTTAATTTGTTTTGGATTAAATCTTTCCGATTGAGGGACTGTCTTACCCTTCTGAATTAAACATTGCATAAGGAAACTGATTTGCTCAGGGCTTATGCACTGAGTAATAGCTGTACTGTTGCTTTGTTCCTACATAATTATAATAATTTCTTTGCCAGTGGCTATATAAAAGTTTAGTCCATTCATTTAGATTTTTTCTCTGAGATGTCTCTCATTCCTACATACTGCATAATTTGTAACTCCACATTCCTCACCACCATGCCAATAAAAGAAGTGTCATTTCTGATATGGGATTAAACTGTTGCTTCCAAATGGTTTTATATAGACCCCCACATATATCAAGGCAGTGGAAGGAATTCTTTAGACAATCAAGGGTAGCATCTTACAAATTTCCTTTTAGTTTAAAGATGTGTGCTCCCTTTACAGCAGTTCTTCTACTGGACTGTTCAAACATAGCCATAAACTGGGGGGAGCTATTGAACCGCTCACTATCCATGGTGAAGTTATAAAAAATATCCAAACCTGCAAATTATTTGTAGGAAAAGCTACAGGTCAGAGTGTAATCTGCCAGATTATACTTAGGTACTTGGGAGTGTTGTAAACACATTGTGCTGGGTTGGGGTTAAGGGTCACCCAAGAAGGAAAGCTGCTGGAGTTCTATCCCTTAGTGTCCCTGTGCATGGAGAACCCTGCTGGCACTCTTGATCCCTGACAGAATAAGATCAATACATTATTGGCTATGTAAGATCAGCTCATCACAGGAATTTGTCCTCATAGGCTGACTAATCTTTTAAATTTGGTAAGTCAAACAAATGCAACTCTAAACCGTGTTTGGAAGGGAAAAAGCATATTTTGTGTACAGTACATCCTAGAAAACACAGAAGAGGCTAATCGCTCCATTTTCTATGCATACCTGGGGATAACAGTGTTTCCTTAGTCTCAAGCATTAACTGTGTTCAGTAGTGCTTGGTGATTAACTTCTGTGGCAAAAAGACAGTAGAGGGGCCTTTGGATCCCTACCTGAAAATGCGTAATTTTGAGCTACTTTGCATCTGGAGGAAAGAAAGTTCCAAATTTTGAGGTCAACCATATTAACAAACCTCTGCAGATATATTTTTAGTTCACTGAATGAAAGTCAGATTTGGCTGGTGAAGAATGTGTTGCCTTCTGCTGAGTGTGTTAGCTGATACTTTATTACAGAATGAAGTGTTTTCTTTCCCATTTTTCTTTCAACTGGCAAAGTGTAAAACTTCCAGTTTGTGCTTGGCCTCAGAGAAGACTTTCCCCTGCTTTCTCCTCAAATTTCTGTGTGCAGATTGTCAGTAGCTTTTATGCTATTGTGGAAAAGTCACTGTTATTGTGAAGAAATGGAAAAATTGCTAATTCTTGTATAGATTCAAAGTAGCAGATGTTTCCTATTGTCTTCTCAAGAATGAAATTTAATTGCTGCATGCTACTAGACTTTAGGATTGTCAAGGGAACATTATCTCACTATAAAAATAATTAAAACCTTCTTTCAGGATAATGCACGTGTGGCTAATATAAATGTTGGCCACAGGCGTTGCATCTGGGGATTTTATGATTTAAGGTACTTTTTGAGTGCCATGTTGTGATCTCATGTCTGAGGGTACAAGTCCATTGACTTCAGTTGAAATTGTTCTGTTCTCATCTGTGAGATCACAGTTCCTAAAACCTAACTCCTAATACTTTTATCATGTTCTATGCCTGTCTCTTGGGGCATGGGAACATGTAAATGGAGCAACTTTTGAGTACGTTGAGTTTTCACAGTGGTGCTTTGAGCTAGGTTTATTTCAGTTATATGTGGAATTATAGGGGGCCAGAGCAGTGAGTTGGCCTTGGAATGCCCTGGAGTGTGTGTCTGTTCTCTTGCAGAACCTATGTAAATGTTTACATTTGTTTAATGTGTGGGCTCAAAGCTGAGAGGTACTCTGTGCTCTGGTGGTGTACCTGTCAGTTGAGATTTTCGTGTCCTGTCAGCTTGTGGATAGAATTCTGGATTTTTTTTGAATCAGGTGTTTCCAGCACAAGGATATCAGTGTAATACAGCTTGGCTACATCAAGAGAATTTTTTAAATTAGCTGGGTGTGAGACTTTGGCTGCGTTAGATGGAATTGACCAAAAGCTGTTTTTCTTCATCCCTCTATGGTCCTAAAATACATGTTTTTTTGGTACTGGAAAAAACTGGTGTCTATTGTGAAAGAATGAGTAGTGGCATGTCCAGTTTTCTAGAGTTGTGATTGATAAGTACATGCAGCTCTTTGAGTTGCTGACATTATATAAGCACTGAGTATTGTACTTTTAAAATTATTTCTTCCGTAGTTGTTAATTGCCTCTAAGGGAAGAAAACACAAGAATTTTGAGCTCAGAGGATTGAGTGTTCAGTGTTCCTCAACTGCTCGGAACAAATTGCAACATTCTGGGGTGGGGGGGGGGAGGGGGGAGAGAAATATATATGGGAGATCACTGTAAACCTGTTTAACCCAAGCAAAAGTCTGTTACTTGAACTAATTGCTCTGTGATGTTCTCCTGGTTCAGTGTCATTGTTCTGGTGTAACTTATCTCAAGGCCAGTTTGGTGGCAGGAGACCAATGGACCAATACAGGGTTTATATTGTTTGCAGTCCACTCCTCATCAGCTTGCCAGGGAGAATATGAATTGAGAACAGTGCCAGCTGCCTTTGACCATGGATCCTAATGCTGCAGCTCAGGCAGCTGAGGTGCCTGTGATTTAAGGCCTAGAGATACTTTGAATTCATCACAGTAGGAAAAAAGTGATCAGATTTGAATAAAAGAATGTGCGTGCTGCAGTGATAGGCATGAAATTATGGGTCCATCATATGCATCTTCTGCTTTTTTTCTGTATCATTGATGTTTCTCAAACCGTTTATTTCCCAGTTAGTTTCCCCTGAGTGTCTGCAGCATGTTAGAACAGAAAGATAATCTTCAGTATTAGAGAATGTTTAAATGCATACTTTATAGAACAGATTTCTTTAATCTGTTAAGGGGGAAACTCAGGGATGAGGCTCATCTGAATGGGACAGACCTTAAAGTGGACAAAAGCTGAAATGTTTTGACAGCTCACACAGCTTTCTCTCAGCAGAGCATGCAAGTAGGACAGGGAGTATTTTCAGAAGTACTCATCAGGAGCTTGATTCTCTGCCCACTGAAATGTGTTGTTTGTTTTGGAGGTTTTTGTTGTTGCTTTTTTTCTATTGACTTCTCTGGGAGTGGATCTGAACCAAACAAATTCTTACTTTCATAATGTAATGGTGATGTTTCTTGAAGAACACTGGATCGCTGCATCTCTAGTTATCTCTGTACCTTCACAGGTGTGTTTGCACTACAAGCATGGATTTTCTTGTGGCCTGTTCCTCCTGTGCTCCTCATTGGATCAAAGTACTGCTTTAACCCCAGCATGATTTGTATGTGGCATTTGTCTTTTGAATTTCTCTGAATAATAAGTGGTTTTAATTCCTGCTAAATGTTGTTTACTTCCTGCCTATGAATGGTAAAACCTCAATGTCTGTTTCTCATATACTGTTTCAGGAACCTCATGCAATCCTAAATGGAATGCCCTAGGGAACAGCAGATGAGGTCAGCCCTGCTGCTTACTTATCTTGGGATTCAGCCCTTCCGCCCTTGTTCTTCAATAGTAACATTCTTGGTTCAAAGCCACTATTGAAAGGTGAAGATCCCATGGAGAACCTGTATAGTTCACCTGGAGCTGATGGTGGTGCTGTGGGAAGGCTTTATTTCAGAGGGGCAGCCATTGTCCTCAGGGGCTTTTGGGAACTTGTTGCACTCGGAAGTAAGGGTGAAGAATTTTTTCCTTTGATGAGGACCAGATGGAATTTCAAATATATTCACCTCTCTCGGGTTATATATTAACCTGTATCTCTGTCCTTGATAGATAGGATCTTGGCAGAGCTGAAGGGTAAGACATGCATGGTAAGGCTTTGAAGAGCATAATGGCTGAGCAAGCCCTGAGAGGGGAGGGCACTCAGCCACTCTTTGAAATGATTGCATTGTTTCTGTGCAAGATCTTGCTTTTTCTGATCAGTAACTTTTGAAAATTTTTCTCATGTGGTGACTTCATTGTTCTCTATTTATTGTACATCTTAAGCGTATTTTAAAACGACTTGAGCTGATGCCAGCATCAACATGTCTGAGCAGTTTTGATGCAGCTTAGGTAGCTTTAGGCCTGAGGTCGTATGAAAAACGTTGCTTTAGGGACTAAAGTCTTAAATTCTATACCTGCAGGAGTTTCCATAGAGATTTCAAAAGAACCAAGCAAGTAATTCTCTAGAATTGACTGCAATAGCTTTTGTTATCTGCTTTATAAACTTTGGAATTAAATATAGTGAGTTTTTTGGAACAAGTATATTGGGGATGGGTTAGGGGGATGAACTTGGCATGGAAGTAAAACATTTTGCAGGATATTGATTCAACACAATACTGAATAACAGACTGCTTAAATTACATCATCACTAGGAGAATGTGTTCTGACTCCATTTGCAATTAAAAATACTAATGGTAATAAAAACCCCACAGTCTATTTTTCCAGCTAATCCCCATGTTTGTGCTCCTCTGTTTTTTCTCTTGAATACTTTTCTAATGGCTGTTGGCAAATTTAAGATACCAGTTGGAAGGAAGCAACTGACTTTGTTTTAGAAGTGATCCTGTGCAGTATCTTGTCTGCAGATAACTGACTCCCTCCATAATGGCAGAGCTATTTGTTTGTTGGCACATCCATTAGGAACAGTTGTGCCTCCAAAAGCTTTGCTCTTTATTGAGTTTTTGAAAGACCTGCTCCCAGTCTAGAGGAGTGAGAAGCAGCCTTGCTTGGAACAGACTCATCCACAGTTTCCTCCAACCAGCCAGCTATAACTGCCATGGGTACCTCTCAAGGTGTCTGGCCATCCTGGGTGGGGAATTGTTTCCCTGTGCCATGTTGGCTGCACACATTTCTGTGCCAGACTGCCCAGGGCCTCACCTCGCTCTGGACCTGAATTTCAAAGAAGTATAAAAATCAGGAAATGTAATGTGCCACGTAAAACCACTTCTGGATAGAGCAAATATCTACCTTCATGTTCTTGCACAGTGTTCAGCATAGCCCAGTTCCCAGTGGAATGTTTTCATCATCCACATGTTGCTATTGCTTTGGCTTTTTAATGTCTTGTGCAGGGGTGTAAGGCAGAGGTGGCGATGTTGGGTTTGGATTGACTGTGGTAATGAAAAGCATGTCCTGAACACTTCTTTTACAGTGTCACTGTTGTGTTGTGGTTGGCTGCCAACAAGTTTGCTCAACGCAGTCAGGTGAGGTGTAAATGACATCAGCTCCTTTGGTGTTTTCCCCTGAAGGGAAGGGCTGAGCTGTTCAGGCAGTCTCAGCTGTGACACCCCTAGCTGCACATTAACTCTGGTCTGGCACCATTTGGAGGATGTTGATGGAATGCTGTTGGGATCATTGTGTAATGTAGGTAGGAATGATAATCCCTCTCAGTCCAAAAAGTGCAAGTGCAATTGAGTCCACTCGTTAAGCCAAAATCCATTGCTCTCTGTGCTGATTCACAGTGGGAGCTGACATGAAATATCAAGGAGAGATTAGCGTGCACAGCGTGCTGTGGTTGAGAGCTTGTGCCACTTGGTCAGACCACGGCATGAGACTGTGGTGAGTGTTGAGTTGCTAATGTCTCCTCAGGTTACTTGACGTGGGTTTGTGTGCAAACAGAGCAAGGTGGCTGATTGGCAGGCTGGCTTCAGAGCCAGGGGTTTTAGAGCACTGCTGAAGAGTGGGCCTGAAATATCACCACTTGCAGTACCTCACTAACAGCAGCAACTCCTCTGAAGCCTTACTGAGGAGGGAGAACTGGTCTAGATTTAACTTGATGTTTTCAAATTATTTTGCTGCTTTTTTCTTTCATAGAGATTCCCATGTACTGGTGAGCGAACAAGGCTCTCCTTTGCTAAGAGAAGTTTAAGTGTTTTGTTGAGCTTCCCACTCAGGAGTTTCATGTTGCTATGCAGAAGTCCATGCATGGAGGGGTTTTTTTTGAAAAAGATATTTCAGCCTTGTATTTCTCTATGTCAAACACCTGTCTTTTCAAAATCTGGGTATCACTGGGAAGAGGTGTTCTCCCATTCTTTTCACACATGTGTCTTTCTAGCCCACTTTTTCTCACATCAGGGACGTACCTTGCTCAGGAGTTCTCTGTAGCCCATGTTCACCAACAGTATCATGACCCAGCCCTGGCAGAGCATTTTTGCTGAAATGGTTTTGCCATTGCATGTTGTGGAAGAGGCTCACTGTGCCTGTGTTGGTGGTGGTAGGCATGCCTGAAATTTAGCATCACAGAATATTCTGAGTTGGAAGGGATCTACAGGGATCATCGAGTCCAGCTCTTCAGTGAATAGCCCATCGAACACACAACCTGGGTGTTCTTAGCACCATGCTCTGACCAGCTGAGCTTATCTGTGAGAACTGGCAAGAAATGCACGTTCACCTCAAATTCCTAAAAGGAGAAGTGGCTGTTGACTTGGGGAGTACGAAAGCAACAGAAAACCAGGGCAGATTACAAGTTTCACAGATGTGTAGGAGCTGTTGTATTTTGGTCCCTTCTCTAGACCTCAGGCGCCAGATCTTTGTCTCTGTTGCAGATCCCAGCCAGAGATGAAGGCAAGCAAATCAAACTGCTTAAGTAACCAGATCAAAACAATGTAGTAGACTACACTGAAGGATCTGTTCCTAAACCTTTTCCTTGTGATGGAGTATTTGTGGAGGGAAGGATGCAATTGTGCTGGTGCATTATTGTTGAATATGTGAACTCCCCCTCCCAGTTGCTGGCTCTCAAATACCTTGTTATTGCCAATGCACTGACCTCTCCTATGCTGATTGCGCAAGACCAGGTTGAAGGTCTGTCGTGTCATCACCTGGGAAACTAGAAAATAATTGGAATAAATCCCATTGAAGTATTTATAGATAGTGATTGAGTCACAGGGGCTTGGAGTAGATAAAGATACATCTAGTCCAATCATAAAGCTTTTTAAAAATAATTTTTAAAACAGGGATGTAAGAATTCTATCAATGTTGGTAATTTCTACTTATGAAAAATAATATTCAGAGTTTCATGGGGGGGTAAAAAGGAAGCTACCTGTGGGGTGGAGAGGAGATGGTGGTATTAGGTAGCAAGATTTGGTGCAGTTGGGGTAGGTGGACGGAGCTATAGGGAGCTCACAGCTCTCCTGCCAGACTGCGTTCAGTTTCTGGGAGGATGAATGTTCAAGAGAAGATACGTCAAAGCTCAGCTCTCACTCACTGGTGAGAGCCTCTGGGCAGTACAGCCATGTGTCTGAATCTCCTGTCCTCCATAGTGTGCTGCTTGAATTGTTACTGCTGCTGCTGTGGTGGGCAGTGTGTGTGGGATGTGCCTGCCCAGGTCTGAGCTCCTTAAGAGTTTGCATGTCTGGTCTGGAGCAACTGTTTTGGCCTGGAAATTCATGGGTCCTTTTGTACTGAGGCTACATCCTCACACAGCAAACTGTGGTGGGAAAGAGTTTCCCTTTGTATTATTATGCCAGCAGGGAAGTTTTATGTCACATGATAACGTTTCTACAAGCATAGTCTTCCTGCTGTGGATTTTGCTGGCCAAAAAATCACTGCCTGCTTCCTACAATTGCTTGCAGATCTCCCAGGTTAGTGGCTTGCTCTTTCTCTGTGACTGCCTTGGATCATCACGAGCAGGATTAGTGCTAAATAGCCTGAATTAAGAGCCATTGCTGGGCTGGTTTGTGCAGCTGAACTGGGCACAGGCAGCTAAAGGGGAAGGACTTGAATAGAGGTGACGATGGGCTCAGTCTTCCCCTTTCCCCTCTTACTTAAGTGGTCACAGCCAGTGCTGACTGGGGATGTGTGATCAAAAAATTCACAATAGACATCTGTGCTGTGATACATAGACCTTGAAAAAGTAAACTTGGTCACCCCAAGAGAGATATGTTGGCTCTGTCCTGGTGCTTATTTCAGAGTGGATGCTGTTCTGTATTTGAATGTACATGCATGCAAAATGTTTGAAAAGAGGCTTAGAAGCAAATAGGGTCCCTTACCACACCCTGTCACTGGCCTTTTTTCTGTTTAATTTGGAAAATACAAAATGTGCTTTCATAAAGATCCTTGCTGTGCTAGCAAATGTGTGTAACCCACCAGTTTGCTCCCTCCTGATCCAATGCTGGGAAAGTTTTTTTAGAAGAAAGAATGGAATAAATCATTCAAATGACTATGTTTTGCAGTGCCTGCCTACCCAGATGAGTAGTTTTCTGAGCACTGGGGTTGAATATGCCTACTTTTTAATAAATTTGTGTCCAGTGGTTGACTGTGAGTCTCAGTGGAAACTTTTCCCATGGCTGAGGAATTTGCTGGGATGCTCCCCTCTCTCTGTGATCACACATGCCAGCCTCGCCTTTCACAAAGATAATTATAGAATTGCCTTCCTGCCTGTTTTCACAAAACTTGTAAGAACTTGCAGGAATTTGCTTTCTCCAGCTTTTTGTCAAACCTTGGCTCAATGGCTGTATGCCAACACAAAAATTCTGGGATCAACACACAGACACAGACATACACACAGAGATATTGTGGTTGCCATATATAAATCTCATTTCCCTGAGAAGAAAAGAAAAAGGGGTGTGCAGTGGGAGCCGCATTGTGGGCTCTGTGTGGGACAAGGAGTCACCAAGAGTGTCCTGAGAAACAGAGATCTTGCATGTAATAAGCAGGGGGTAGGAGGAATACAGCAGCTTCCCTTTTCCCTGTCTGCTTGGGCTTCCCTGCCTATGTGCCACCAACACTATAGGGGATGCTTGGTGGCTTTCTTTTTCTTTTGAGGTGTAGCTCAAGTTTAGCACAGTGGGTATTTGGAGAAACAACCTTACAAGTAGTTAGGAACAGGGAGGATTTGCCCTATTTAACCACAAAGAGTTTTCAGAAATAAGAGAAATGTAGTGATATTTCTAGTGACCCTAGGAGAAACGCTGTTAAACTGCAAGCATGAAAACATGTGATTTTAGATGAATGAAGGCTATTCAAAAGTATGTTTCCCACTCTGGTGGTAATTCACTCTGTGCAAATAATGAGCATTTACATGTAACATGTCCGAAGTGTGGGAAAAGCATAGTTCAGTCTTGCATATTCAACATGTGAAAAATCAGTAGATGTAGAAACACATACCATAAATAAGCAGAAAAACCACACATGGGCTTGCAGATGTTTTACCACATCAGTGAGATTTGCATACTGTTCCTGGTGTTGCCATTTAACTTGGCATGTGATTTGGGAAAAATCATATTAGTGTTCTGTGCTCTGGCATATCTGTTTTCACCAGGGACTATTGCTGCCCTCTGAAATCTCACTCTACTTGTAGAGAAGTGGGCTTTTTTTTTTTTTTTCTGATAAGCTTTGTAGTATTTTTTCCAGTGTAAATACAGAAGGTGCTGGGAAAAGGACTGTAATTTGTAGTTTCACAACATAGTTTGAGCATCCTGGGTTTTAGTAGATTCTCAACCTCAGACTTAAACCCAAAATGAAGAACTAAGGGTGTAGTGTTTAGGTTTAGCTCATAGTATAGGATGAGCTGGAGCACCAAACAAGCTTTTCAGATATAGAGGTAAACCTGAGAAAGTAGAAGAGTTCAGGCATGGAAGTGCAATGGTGTTTCCCAGAAACAGCCTGACTCTCAGCACAATGGCTCATGTCATGCTGTTAAGAAAAAGCATCTCAGGGTCTGAAATGGAGCTCAAGTCTACAGGAATGCCTTAGATGGTTTTCACCTTGAGTATGGGATCTGCTTTCATGGTGATATTCAGGGGTATGGCAGCTGTAGAATGAGAGGTTTATGGGTGTGTGATAATTTACTCTGTTTACTGATAGACTCACCTCCCTTTGTGCAAATGAACTTTAAAGGGAGACCATATAATCCAGTTAGCAATTGCCTTAGCTGAGAGAAGTGATAATGTTCTTTCCTATATCTTCAGCTGCTTGACAGTTATTGTGAGAAATTCCACTTCGGAGGCTAAAACTTCCCTGCATATACCAGCATTTATTTATTTTTAGCTTTTCTGAGAATAGAAGGTTTCAGCCACACTTCAGTAATGAGAGAAGAATGAAATGAGGTTTTCTTTGTCCCCAGAAATGTTGGTTTTAAACATCCTTTCAGCTGCGTGGATGAAATTGTAAAATTGGGATGTGACAGTGATGCTCCAGAATTCTCCAGGGGCGTTTGAGCTTGACTTCATGGGCTCATGGAGTTTTTTGTGGCTGATACAGAGCCGATGAAGCAGACTTTTCCAGTTTGTTTTTTCTGAACCACACAACTAAGGAAAGATTTACTGCAGAAGCATCTGCAGCTAATTTAGCAGAACAGTCCAGTGAAGGATATTGCTGCAAATTGCTACGGAGACCTGGCATGGTTGGTGGTGAGGCCAGAGAAGAATCTTTTGCATGGCTGTGCAAGGCAGAAGGTGCCTCAGTCTCTTGTGCTCTTGCTTGAACTGAGACAGCATTTTTCTAGAGTCATCCAGTGGTCTGAAATTGCAGATAATTTATCAACAGTGAGGTCTTGTTTCTCCTTCCACTTTTCCTTGGTTACCCTCAGGAAGTTTTTTGATCAAGGAAAGATAATTAGTGGAGGAGAGTGTTTTGCCAACCACATTTAATGGTGGCATGACAGCCAGGTCCTCAGCGTGTTCCTCGGGTGCTGCAGGGTCCAAGTGGGTTGGACCAAACCAAAATGGTTTTCTGGTAAAATTCCTGTCCAAACTGCTGAGGAGAGCAGAGTGCAGAGAGTTCCTGGTGTCCGAAGAGAAGTGCGAGGGTTGGTTTTTGTTTTAATTTTGTTGTTAAGCTCTTTTCCAAGAAAAGACCTGGCTGCCATTGCTGCTCTGATTTTTCTTCTTGTCTCATTTCTTCCCTTCTGCTGGCCCATGTTTGAGTGATGGGATACGACCCCTCTTGCATTATTCCTGTCTCATTTTGCAGTCCTAAGTTCCTCATATGTCCCTCTATTTCCTTCCTTATTTTTTGTTATGATGTTTAAAAAAAACCCAAAAGTCTTTGATGGCACCACATGGGCTGAAAAATGTCTGGAGGATCATGTCATTCAGTCTACACAATGCTTGGATCTCAGCCGTTCTCTGAGTTCATTGCTTACATGACCTCTAAATATTTATTTTTGAAATGGGTTTATAAATTGCTATGATTGATTAAAAGACTCCTGAAAAATGTGGCTTCTTCTAAACACATGCAGAATAGTAGTTGGTTTTAATAAAATAAGACAACAAAAAAGCAAACAACTTCTTTAATTTCATGTGAAGTATCAGATCAGTGCAAAACTATATGTTGTTTATTCTTTAAATTTTGTGGGTAGAAGCTGAACAACCAAATGTATTCAGAATGACTATAACCTTGGCAGCAACTCTGAACTCATATATCAACATTTCTAATGTGAGAGATGTGACCATAATCTTCTTTCAACAGCCACACTTTGGGGGGTTTATTTTCGTTTGGTTTTTAGTGTATTCCCCTTGTGCTTTTACTTGGACAAATACTGTGTCTTACATGATTAAAATCAAACTCCATTACTAGTGTATATTTAAATTGCTTTGTCATGTATAAACAGGCAAACTGAATCCAATTCTACATTTGTATGTGAGACATCAGATTCCTGAGACCCCTGGTTAATTGGAAATCAGTTAATGGGAATGAATTGTTGCTTTGTGATGAAGGCTTAGTGAAACTATCTTAATAGATGGTTGACTGTAAGGGTCAAACCCAGATATGAGTGTGGGGAAACCTGTAGGCTAAAGCTAATCTGATGAGATATAAATACTCACTCAGCCTTCCTTTGCTGCAATGATAAACAGTCAAAACACCTTCATATGTACTTGCCAGGTAAATATATGAGAGGAGGTTTGCCTTGTGGAATTTTAGAATGGATGTATTATACATTTCAATTTTCTGCTAGGAAATCTATTTTTGCAAGTACTTCATACCAGAATTTATGCTACAAAACTTACCAGTCTGCTCCAAGAGGCATAAAGAGCCATGTCAAAGACAGATTTATGACAGATTTTTATTTGCCATGGCTGAAGTTATGTGGCAAGTATGGCAATGTAAAAAGCACAATACTTGAGGTAAATGGCTCAATCTGCTAATCTTGCTTTCTGAGCAGTACCTGAGAGCACAGATGACTTGATTTGCCAAAAACAAGCTTTAGGAAAAGTAAATTTGACATCTTGTCTTGACGGTGTAAGTGGGTGAGGGTAATACTATTCAGCCATAGTGTTTCATTATAATTACCAATTTAAAAAAACAAAATAACACTTGAGTACATGTTATTACACTAACATGATCCAAACCCAGCTTTCATTGGAGAGTCCAACTGCAGAAAATGAGCATGATTTTTGAAGTTAATACTCCCTTACTACACAGTGCCTCCACACACAACAGCAATAATATCTGTGTAATGGGGCATTTCTGTTCCTTTAATGACCACTTACTGCACTCTTGCTGGTCATTAGCCCTATGGGTTAATGACACAAATGTGGATTTATTAGTGCTGTAAACCTGTGGGAAACAGTGAGTCAAATTAGTGTCTTTTTCATAACAACAACTGCTGTGCTTTTATTAGACCTGAGCATGGTATGTCACTTTCTACAGTAAAAATGACTGCTTGTGAACCATTTCAGTTGCTTGAATGATCTTTCATCACTTGGCTGTAACATTTTGAATTGTAGAAAATTTTCCCACTTGCTAGCAAAGTCTCAGTTCCTGATTTAGGGGATCAAAAACTGTTTGGAAATCACTTTTTACCCTAGAGTGAAATGTTTTAATTTAAAAATAGTGCTTTCTCACCTGTAATGTTGACACAGTAGAGACCCTTGAGTTCCTTGAGAGGATAAGATATGCAAGATGTGTGTGTCTTAATGGGACTGTTCATAAACTAACTCACTGCTGGCCTGCAGCCTGAAATGCAAAACTGATCAAAGAAACAAGTTTCTGATGCAAAAATCGGTACAGTACTTATTGCTCTTGGATTTTAAGGAGTAAATGTACCTGTCAGGCCATGTTTTTGTATTTTACCAGTCTGTGCCATGTCTATATAACCATGAGAACATCTCTGAGATGATTAGAGACTTCAAAAGTTCTGTAAGTCAGTAAAAATCCATCTCTTCCCTTTTTTTGGTGTAATTTGCCATCCAGTTGATTATGGTCACTTCTAAGAAGGGCTGCTGAATACGTATCTTACTTGCTACCCCCTATGAACCAGTTCTTAAGTTCAAGGTTAAAAGCTCTTTCTCAATTTGGTTGTTTTTCAGTAGAAATGAACTTTTTTATTTACAACATTAACAACTGTGTATCTCTTGGCTGTAATGTTCCACAACTGATGAAAAGGAGCACAGAAATAGTCAAACCTTAAAACCAAGAACAGGAAGGACCTCTAAGAGATACATTTTAAGAAATTGTTGAGTACAGTAATTTCATTTAGTGTCCATTCCTGTGCTCTGAGAGGTGTGCTGCCCTTTCTTCCACTGGCTGCAAAATCTGGGCATGTCCTTCTGTTGGTCTGATGAAGACAGTTCCTGCATAACCCATCCCAAAAAAACCTCCAGTGGATGGGCTGTTGGGGCCAGGTCCTTGTGTAGTAAAAATGGTATTATTGTCTTGTAAGCAGAAGGTAAAGAAAGGAGTCTGTTGCTCCTGGGCATGCAGAGCCATGGAGTGCTATATGAATCCCAGGCAGTTGCTTTGCTAGCACATAGGGAAAAGGAGAGGGGAAGGATTCTGAATCCTTAAGAAATATTTCTTCTTGATAGAGTCAGAAATTCTCTCTGTTTCCTTGGGCTGAGCTGGAGACAGCTGCTATTCCTCCAGACACTGAGGAAGCTGGGCGTCAGCACTGTCTGCTTCAGATAAGATTAATAATGTATGGATTCATGGGGAATGGAGGCTGATCTGTTGGGATGTACTCCTAGTGAGGAGGAGCAGCTGCCTGCTTTGGGTCTCCTGGGAGGAGCAAGAGGAACCATCTGAGACACTTGGGCTTGACTCCTGTTCGTTCTGCAGGCGAGTTGCTCACACCTTGTCACAGACTGTGTTGGATGCAGCACAGATCTGTGGACGTGTGATCATGTCCAACTCCTGGCTCTGTACACTTCAAAACTCTCTTAGGAAAATGACCCCACAACTGAACATAAGAATACAGCAGAAGGAACTTTGTTTCAGACTTGTATATAGCAGGCTACAAGTGAGCTTAGTGAAATACATGCTGACCCAAGTCTTGACTGACAAACCAGAACAGTGGCAGTTCTTTTAATTAAAATCCTCTGCAGTCACTTCTGCTTCCCAGTTTCAACTTGGAAGCTGAGAATTGTTTAGTCTCTTGAATGCTTTCTATGTTGTTCACAGGTTGCAGGCTTTTTGACCTATCTCTTTCACATGTCTTTTATCAGCCAGAGTATTTTTCAGAGCCATGGAGCAATAAGACTTTGTAGGCTTAGGCTTTTTCAGGCTCATTTCAGAGGTTCTGTCTGGGACCAGTGCACCATGTTATCTACCTTTCCACATCCTTGGATGCAATTGAAAGATATGGCATGAGTGAAGAATGGAAAATTAGGAGGGGAATTCTAAATCCTTGGAGTCCGCAGCATGTGAAGGCTAGTACTTTCACACATTCCTGGTGAAAACTTAACCTGAGGCAGGGAGAGCAATAGCAGCTGTTTCCTGCTGGCTTGAACACGGTGTAAGTGGTGGAGTACCCAGTGGGTGTTAAATACATCACTCAAGCTCTTCTGAAACCTGAACTAAATACTCGGTCTCCCAGTGTGGGGAAAAAAAAAAAAAGAAAATGACTGAGGCTTTCAAATCTGTGCAGAGACTGCCTCTCCAAATAAAAAAGTCAACTTTTGTGCCCTATTCTGTGGTAATAATTTGATGCTTTTTCCTTTTTGAGGTTTTCAGTCCAAGCTCTTCAAGCACTGGATTTCCTAAACAATTACTGCTAGGCATCAATGACTGGTTTCCAGCCTGGAATAATTTCTCTGGAACATGCTCCAGAGAATGCCATTGCCTTTACCTAATTGTGTGATTATTTACTGTAACAAATTTTTACTGTAATAGTTGGGGTAATGACAACTGTAAAATAGAATATCTCTGGTACTGATGGGTTAGCAGTAGTAAACAGAAAACAGTGATTGCTAAGCTAGATGCCTTGCTAGATATGTGAGGTCTGTACCTCGCCTGTTGTCAAACGAAATCTATTACCATTCTCTTAAATCACATTTATTTCATTGCTTCTACACCGAGGTGAGACATGCTTTTATCCTGCTCAGAACAGTTTCACCCTGGAAGACTAATCTAATTCATATTTTATTTTAATTGGGTTGGATTTTGTCAGCTTTATGGATGCACTGGGGTAAAGGACATGTGAATTTGCTTCTCTTTTTTGCCCCTAGCCTCTTCAGTGCCTGTCTTCTCAAAAGATTTAGGTAACAACAGTGAACAGCTGGCAGAGTTGGGCTGCATTTGGCCTGGTGGTGTAGCAAGGAGGACTTGGTACCTCTTCATAGGGGTAGGAGCTGCCAGGAGCAAGTGTGTGTCCACATCTGTATGGCAGTGCCTCTAGCAGGGACCAAGGAACTGTACCTGTCCAGACACTGAGCAGGGGGTGCAGCAGCTCACCCTGTTGAGAAGGGGAGAGGGTTGGGTTTTGCAGAAAACAAAGCATTTTCCAAATGACAGCAAGGAGAAGTGTTCTGGCTCAGAACTAGAGCTCTTGTCCTCATTCCCTTTCATGCCACCACTGCCACTGGCTTCAGTGGTGTGTGCTGGCTGCCCTTCTCTTGGGTTTAGCCCTTTCTTCTTGAATACTGTCTTCAGGGTTGGCTTTTTTTCCTGGTCCTCTCACACTATCTAGATCTTTCTCTGGTTTTTACATCCCTCTTGGAGGAGGATTTGGTATCTACTACTGCTGCTAGGTAAGGACAGTGTACAGCCACCTCTGCAGGTCACATGTAACTGATAGTGGGGACTGCAGTGTCTCAGTAGAAACAGGGAGAGTAGTGGGCAGTTTAACATTTTCATTTCCATACAGTAGCAAAACACTGGTGAATTCATCATGCAGAGAAGAATGCTCAGGAAAATTTATGTGGTTTCTGACTTTAAAGATATAAATAACATAATCTATGGGTCTTACGATGTATTAGCTCAAAACGTGCTTATTTTGGGATCTGGTTCTTCATTTGCCATGTATTTCTATGCATGTTTTGTCAGTCTCTAAGCATGACTCCCTTAAGCCTGGATTATACAGAAAATGTAGACGTTGCACCATGTGTTGAACCCTGAACATCCTGCTTTTATCTTGTCATGTTATCTCGTATTATTATGCTAGTTCACTGCTGGGTTTTTAAACCAAATGCTACTGTGGCTCATCTTTATTATAACAGAGACTTATTTTAAATTAAAATGCTTTATCAATACAAAAAACCCTTCTTTTGTAATTAGGAATGTCTTTGTGCTTTTAATTAATACAAGTATTGAAGATGTATTTGGTTTCTGATGCTATATTTGGCATTCTACAGCCACATGATTTTAGTGATATATAGTTAAAATGTCTTTTGAAAGCCTCTATAATAAAAATAGAAATTAGATTACCTCTGAGACTTTAAAGAACTGTTGAAGAATTTATTAGAGCAATGTTAAAATATGCTGTAAAACGAGTCATGTTAGTCTGCAAATTGATCTGGGATATCTGGGGATTCAGAGTGCTGTACTACTTGGATTAATTAAAATGTAGTCAGCTGAAACCTTCACTATAATCAAAATTGTTCCCCAGGGTTATACCTTCATTACAGTCCTGGTGTAGTCTTCCAGTCCTGACCATTGCTGAGCTAAGTAATAGTTCAGTTCAAAAAAAACCAAAACCAAAATGATAAAATTACCATGACAATACTTAGGTGTATTGTTTGGGGTTTTTTACTGCTATGCTGACCTCTGCTTGGTATCGTTAATTCTATATAGCCATCCTTTCTGCTCCCAGAGACAAGCAGTGAGAGACACAGTGTCTCTGATGTGAGGGTTATGCTGTTTTCCATATTGCAAGACTTGGTATATTTTACAATTTCTGTAACTTTGGCTAAGGCGCTGATCTCCCTCTTCCTATATCATCCCTGTTGTGCTGTGGGTAGTATTCGGCTACACAGGGGTTTCCTTATCAGCAGTCCTGCAGTAAATCAGCAAGGAGGAGACTGCATTTCCCACCAGGGCCTTGAAGGAAGAATTCACATCATGTGAATTCGTACAGGATACCAGAAGACATCTGCCTTATGAGGCTGTCTCCAGAGTTCAGACTTCAGGACCTAGATAAAGCACTGCTTCTGTCTCTCCCACACTGTGTATATTCTGACCCTGGCTTTGCAGAGTCTGTCAGCAGTTTGGCCTTGAGCTGGATGTGGTAGTGAAACCCTCTGGATAAAGCTAACCCTTATCATTCTCTTGTGTCATGTCAGGGCACTCTTCCTGCTGAATAGCAAATAGAAGCTGCTGAATAGCAAAGACATGACAAAGAAGCCTTTGATTGTGGCTGTCAATACTGGAACCTGGAGATTGTAACTCAGATGCATCCTACTGAGTTGTATCTCTTACAGAGGGAGCCCCAAGTTTGTTCTTCATATTGATTATCTGAATGCAACTGGTTTGGATTCTCAAAAATACTTTTTAAAACACTCATGCTTTTTCAAGGGTTAAAGAAAGGGATTTCATGTCCTTTCTGTCAGAATATAATAAACAACTATTATATTCTCCTATAGCACTTCCAGAATCCCATTGAACTTTACATGTTACTTAGGCTCCAGCACACCCTGTTAAGGGATATATCTACATCTTTTTGGGGTTTTTTCTGCAGTAAGACAAACTGAGATGGAAGAAGTGCTAGTGGCTTGCTAAAGGCTAAGCAGTCCCTCTCAGATGAGTCCCTCTCAATGCATACTCCCAAGCTCTTTAGTGTAACAAAGGACATACAGGCACCAGATAAATCCATCCAAATAAATCCTCTAGAATTCCCTCCTCTGACCATGTGCACTGGGCATTTACACACAGGAAACACAGCATATCAACTTATCTATGTAGTACATCATCAGCAATTGTATAATATTAACTGCTCAGTACATACCATGGCTTTGCACTTTTAAACCTAGAAATGTCTTCAGTGTTCCTGTGACATGTCATGTCTCTATTTACGTGACATGTTGTAGGAAAGGACAGCAGAGAAGAGTGTAGCTGTGCCTTCTGCAGTGATCACTCTGTACCCTGCACTGTTTGATGAAGCCTAGCATTTCTTCCTTTTTTTTCCATGTCAAGGAGCAAACTTGATGGGAAACCCACCTGGTACATTTATGAGAGGGCAGTCTGAAATGGAGGAATATCTACACTCCCAAAGAGATTTGTGAGATTCTTTGCCCACGTAAGGAGACAATTTCTGGGAAGACTCCATAAACCTATAATTAGACTACATGCTGTCCACCTCAGACAGCTGGAAACATGATGAAAGTTTGTGTGAGAGGGAACAAAGTCTCTGTTTTTCCCCCTTCAAGAGCCTCAAGTTGCAAAAAAGGTCATTTAGTTTCAACATCTTGGTGTCTGCTTGTCTGTGTTGAGAAACTCCATCACAGCCATTGTCTCACCTTCTGAGTGGGTTGGTGCTGGTGAGAGGGTGAATGTGCAGGGGGAATGTGCAGCCTGTTGCCTTGGCTGAGTGAGAGGAACTGCACAGTGACAGCAGGTGCTCAAGCACACAGCCCTCACACATCATCTCAACCCTTTATTTTTCTCATCTACTGACAGCCTCATCCTGTACAGTCTCACTTTCTTCCCAAGTGGGACTTCCTTGCCTTCCCCCTCTGTTAGGCAGGTGTTGTGAGAGGGGACATACATCAGCTTGTAGTGGGTGACATCTCTAACCGTTGTGTTAGCAGAACAAAATGCAGTGACAGGAAGAGTGACTGCTGCTCATTTGCTGTTCAAACTGAGTGTTCTTAAAGACAGACAGGATGATGTAAAATGCCTATTTTTACTATACTTCGCACATGATTTTTAAATTGTTTCTTTAGGGAGAGTATCTAAATTATTTGACATACATTCAGAGATTTTTTTTTTCTTTTGTTCCTACATTCTTATATTCACCTGCAATATTATAAGTGGTTAAGAAAATTGCATGAGAACTATGCTAAAATACAGCCATGTTGTAAATACTGAATTTTTTTTTGTAGTGTTATTTGTGTGCTCGGGATTGGACAGTGTTCACTGTTGAAGTGAATGCTTGCCAGTGAGATTGTTGTACTAAAAAGCTGGTTATGAGTGAAAAGTGGGAAAGTTCACCCCCAAGGATTTCTTCTAACAGAGCTATGTTTAATTTTATGTAAAATTGTAATTTGCAGTTTTGCAGCTGTCTATATGCACGTGCATTCTCTGGTGTTTGAGATGGAAGAACTCAAGTGTTGTTGGATTACTTTCTGTGGCATTTTAGCATCAGTTGTGGTCACTGTGAATTTGCTACGACTGAAGGAATTTAGGCTTGTGCAATCAAAGATAAGAAATTTCTATTAGTTTTGTATAATCCCAGTTTTAAGTGTTTCTTCCTGAATGGCTTAATGCCACATTGTGTAGGTGGGATTTGCATTGGGAATTGTTTTAAAGTTGACAGCCTCCATCTTCTCACGTGAATGGGTTGTGCATCCATGCTGAATAATCACCAGAGTAAGGACTGAGACCCAGAAAGTTGTACTGAGTGGGACCACAAAGATGTCTGGGTGAGAAGTAGGGCACAGGTGTAGCAGACTGAGGTCTGCCTGCAGTTTTCCTGAATTTAGAGCTGGCACGTGCAGCTGCCAAGCAGTGTGGTATTGCAAGCCCAAACAGTACCTCAGTGTTCCAGTGGATTTCCTGGTCTGTGCCTTACTGTGCCTAGTTGTGAGCATGAAGCTTTGCTGTGCTTAGAGGAGACAAGAGTCAATTTGCCACAGTTAAAAATAATATTCTGTAATGCAAAATGTGCAAGCCAGTGTTGGAGGTGTTTCTGTCAGTCCCAACACTTGTATCAGACTGAAAGAAAATGCATATGAGTCTAATCCTCACCTCAGGGTATAGTCTTTCCTGCAACAAGATACTTACTACTCTACCACTGGTGCATGGAGAGCAAAATGCAGCAGGGCACCCTATGGACAAGTTGTATTGTTGGGTTTTTCCATCCTGTTTTTGAGAGATGGATATCTGAAATCAGGTCAGACAAAGGTTGGGGCTATGTGGCTAGTTGTGAGTATGAACTTTGATTTCTTTCCCTGTCCTTGTTACAAGGAAGTCTCAGGGGAAAGTAGTGTTTAGCAGAGTTACTATAATTATGTAATTAACTGTTTGCTTCATTATAGCTTTGTGCTTTTTCTGTGTCTATAAGTATCTCTCTTTCCTGTACAGCATCTATTGGCATATAATCTTCCATCCCTTCCTGGAAAGTATATTCCGAAGTTGTGGCAATAGTCACTACAAGTTTTGAAAGAAAATTTCTGAAAATTTCAGTGCAGGATTTAAGGTAGAGCTCCTTCAGCAGCTGTAGTAATCTGTTTCATACCAAATGCTGT
This sequence comes from Lichenostomus cassidix, assembly GCF_008360975.1. Taxonomy (NCBI): domain Eukaryota; kingdom Metazoa; phylum Chordata; class Aves; order Passeriformes; family Meliphagidae; genus Lichenostomus; species Lichenostomus cassidix. The sequence goes on along the minus strand of NC_139479.1, from coordinate 94,511,737 downwards.
GTTCCTCCCCTATGCAGGTAGACACACAGAGCTGTACCCAAGTACTCACAGACTGACTCCAGGTGCCACCTTTATCTTTCTAACACTCTTCCAATCCCCTTTTGGGTGTCCCTGCCTGGATGCTAGCTGCAGCACCAGCTATGCATTGATGCTGGTGGATGGAGGTGAGTCTTGGGTCCTGCAGGTTGACTGCAGAGCTGTGTAGCATTGGTGCTGTGGCATCTGCCACCTCTTGCTAAAGGTCCTTGTTTCAGTATCAGCTGAGGTATGCTTTGACTCTCCCCAAAATCCCAGCTTGTTTTTGTGGCTTCAGCTTGGCAGGGAGGGAGGAAAATCCCAGGGTTGTTTGTTGTTTGGTTGCACCAGAAGAAAGCCCCAAGGCAGAGCATAAATAGAGTGAGTAGAGTAGGGAATCTGACTGCTGCTGGGACTTATCCCCCTGACGCTGTTTGGATTTACCCATCTGGCTCTGGCCCTGAGGGGGACAGTGCCAAAGCAAGGAGTGTGTGAATGTCCCCTTGGAGCTTAGCCTGGCCAGCTGGCAACATACATCATCAGCCAAGCTTTCCCTTCCTCCTCCTCCTCCACAGCCTTGGACATGTCATTCAATATATATGGCCATGCCTCCCACCACAAGGGAGGAAGGTGGGTTTCAGCCCCATCAGCCCCCCCAATAGAAAAGAAAGGTTTCAGTCTTTCTTACATGCAAGGAGAAAAAAATACATCCCCTCATTTTTATTTATTTATTTTAAATTTTTTTTTCACTTCCCTGATGCTCTCCTATAGGGTGGACATATTGTGCCCATTGGAGATCCCACCTTAGCAAGACCAAGCTAGCTCATGATGCTGACATTTTGCAATGGAGTTTTATGAGGAGAGACTAGGAAGAGGAAGATCCTACCAAGTAGGATTGGCCCCAGAAATATGTTAGAAGCAGATTGAGGTTTGTCTGCCTTAGAATATGAGGCCTGTTCATTCAGATGTGCTTCTTTCTAGCTTCTTCTGGTAATGCTATTCTCATATTCATCATCATACTGCCATTTTCCAAAGCTGTCATCTTTTCATCTCTTTGTCAACAAACCTCCCACCAGTTTGGGTGACAGACACATTTTAGGCTCAGCTCCTGTGGGGAAGGTGTGATGACCTTCCCTTCAACACAAGCCCATCCCTGTCTGCCACTGGGATACAGCAGGGCTCCTGTCTGTCTGCCAGGGGTCTTTGTGAATGCTGCATTAGTAGGCTCAGACACATCACTACTGCTTTTTTTTTAAGCCAGCCCTACAGCCCTGATGTCTTTAATACTGATGGGGGAGTAAGTAATATTTTCCCACATGCAAATGAAGAATGTGTCACAAAAACTGAGTTGATTCATTAAGCAATCAATGACTTTAGGCAAAGCCTGAACATTTAAAATTTATAAAGACGTATTTTTCCCCTTTTCTATCATTTTGTAACAATTGTTTATAAAAGATTGTTCAAATCCTAGACTGCAGTAGATGCTCTTATGCTGTAAAGCCTTTTACTTGCTGATGAATTTGATAAATGGATTTGCAATACTTCAGTAACCTCTTTTAACAGCCTCTTCAAGTTCTAGCTATAAAAACCTTCTGGAGGAATCTGAATTACCACATGCAACACAGCCCAAGTTAGTTCCATGGCATGATACCATAATTTGTTAAAGAGTCTTAGGACTGCTAGGAAGGTATTTTGTGTGAAAAAGATGGTGTTTATTACATCCTTCAAATAAACGTAACACTCAAGACTCTAAGCATAAATTACTGAGCAAAATCAAAAACAAAGAATGATGAGATGATCTTACACATAGTTGAGAGTAACCAAAATCAGAAGTTTCTTCAGCAGCTAAAACTTTTGCCAACTTATAATATTTCACAGCCTGATGCATGGTATTGTTTAACCAGCAGCTATATTAAGAAAATACAACCTGAAATAAGTATAGGAATTCGCCCAGTCACCTTAGCTGAACTCCCAGTGACTTGGTGACCTCTCTTGTTCTTTGCTTAGTTTCAATCCAGAATCCATCTGCATTTCTTCAGTTGCTTCTGCAAAGACTTTTATGCAGTGATCATATTGTGAAGAATTTTTTGGTGCTGTCCCATCAGTATTTGATCCTTTGGATCAAGTGGACCTTTCTACCCAAATTTTTCAGGGTACCATTCCTGTGTGTGCGCTGTGGTCATGCTGCATTAGAAAGTGTGTGTGTGTGCCAATGCAAAATCCATGGCTCCAGAGTGTCTTTACATGACAACATTCTCCTCATGTCAGACCCACACTGCAGTATCATGATGCCCATGTGACCTGAAGTGTGTTAGGATCTCCTTACAGACAGGTATGCAATGATGTATTCTGTCCAGGTTTTTTTTCCTGAAGAATCACAACAGTTTAAAATGGTGCTGAGGAAAATTGTTGAGCCATATGTGTTTTTAAAAGGAGAAGCAATGCTGAGCCAGTGTATAGCATACAGTGGAAAGGAAACCAAATACAATATGATCTGTAATACTGCCTGCACTCTGGAGCTGAGCAACTTATTTGGAACTATAAAGGGATTTGAGCACGTTAATTTATTAACTATTATTTTTTTACTTATATCTGTGCTATTTGCAGCAAGCTCTGTATTGCAAACTTGATGCCATGCTCGCTCATATTGTACAAAATAACGTGGCTACAACATCACTCAGCACATGTAAATGCATGCCTGTATATGTAATGAGTGTGCATATGGCCACACATTTGGGTTTCTCATTTTCAGAATGATACAGTCTACAGGCATGGCTGTGTGATTTTTACAATCCTTTAAACAGGTAAAAATCAGATAGTGTATTTTCTATTGCACGTGCTGATACCCTTTTAGTTTGCCATTTCCTATAGACAGTGATAATGAGAATTTATATTTTTACATGAAGATTTTCATAATCCAAAAATACACTTAATGCTGACATGCAGAACTGGTATAGCAGAAAAAGCATATCTGATCCAAGTCATAAATTGCTCTGCAATTAAAATGACAATACAAAAATGAAGCAACCTTACCTTAGCTCAGGAAAGTCTTTTTGCTCTATCCCAAGCAGTTTCCTCTCCTTATTCAACTGAATAGGGAAAATCCACTTAAAGGAAGAAAGATAAATACTAGAAGAGTTAGGTATTTAAAGAGTTCTCATCTGAGCTGCTGATCCACTTGTTTTTAGCAAATTGCAAAAAACCTCGATCCAGCAGTAGCTCAGAGCGACTTTGCTATCCTCGTGTGTTCTGTGGGCTGAGAATCTGCAAGAATAAACCTGAGACGGTGCTGCAAGAGAGAGACAGCGGGGGGGACCTTGGCACGGAGTTGGACCAAACTCTAAATATAGCCCAACCCACTTTCTGTGCAATTCTCTTCATACTCTGAAGGCAGATGACCTTGTCGGAAAACTGACCTCCCGGTATGTCCCTCTCTTAGCAGAGAGGATCTAAGGGAACGGGACTGCAGCATAAAGGGACAGAAAAGCAATCAACCACCTCCTTGCAGCAAATGAATTTAGGTATGAGCTCTTCTTTTCCTGGTAGTTGGAACTGATTGACTCGTAATGTGCTTTATTTGATCATTTAAACAGATGAGCTGCATGTCAGTTCACAAAAGGCCTGTACAGATGAGAGATTGCTTTGTAATTTTTAGTCTTAAATAGAGAGCACTGACATAGATGACAAGCCCGATACCTTTCCTCCTCTCAGAAATCTTAATGCATCAGAGTGTGCAGTATTTCTCTAAATGCTTCTGACTATAAAAAAATTATCCTTCCTTTCATTTGCTCTTATAATAAATCAGTTTTTGGAAAAGTGAGTTAAATCCACAAATGTATATTCTAGTACCGCATCCACTTGAGATGCTAGGATAGCTTGAAAGGGGACTAAAAACTGCAATATCAGAGACCAAACTGCAGAGAAGTGTACATTATATATGCAGAGGAGGAAGCAAAGAATAAGAGGCATAGAAACATAACCCTTGTGTCTTAGATAGGGAACTGGTTTTCAACAGATGTTTTATAATCCGGGGAATTTGCCACTCTAACTCTGTGTGGCAACATGTCAGGGTATTTTGTTCTTAGCCTGAAGGAGAGTTTAATTTGATATGAGTCAACCTGATACTCTCAAATGGGGACCTGATACTTCTATGTCATATGAAGGCTTCTAAATAAAAAAAGTTGCAGAAATCGGAGCAGCTCAAAATGTCAACTATCATGTTGTGTGTAAAGATGGTAGGAGAGTTGGGATAAAAGACTGTTTGCAGGATTGTTCTTCAGTGTGGTATATTCTTTGGTGGTGACATCTATCCGAGTGAATGCTACATTATATTCATGTGTACAGTTTCCCATATTCAGAGAAAACCTGAGAAAAATCAGGACTGTGATAGCTGCATACTGCAGATGTGTAGCTGCAAAATATTCGTGAGCCAAAAAGGTGGGAATGGTACCAGTAGTCAGTAAAGTAGCACTGTGTGTCTGTGAACAATAATTTGTGCTGTTAAGTTTTTGTGAAGTGTGCTATATATCATTTTTAATTGCAGCCTACTATTTTTGGCAAGTTCCACTGTGCAGTTTTATCATGATCTATAGACTTGAAGTACACAGGATCAGCCAGACTCTCTGTGTTACCCTCACAGCAAGAACTACAGCTGTGAGCCACAGCTGCTTCCCAGTATGGAGAACAGTAAAAATACATGAATCACTGGCAGTATTAAGGGAGACATCACATCTGGGACCATGCTACATTCCTGGCTAAAACTTGCTCATAGTCAGACCTAGGCTAGACCCCACCCATTAAGTAGTTTTATGGATTTATCCAAGTTAATCTTTCCTCCCAGTTTACCTATTTCTTTCCCATTAACAAGGATAAATGTTTGTCAAAAGTTAATATGATAACAAATTAAGAATGCTGGTGTTTGATTTTGAAGACAGGACCTGAAAAAGGAATGAGTCCACCTCCAGGTAAGTGTATCTTGAATAACACATTAGCACTGTGTAAGTAGTGAAATTCTGAATGTACAGGTCACCAACATCATTAAACATGGATAACATTGTGCTCTCTGTGCTCCACGGTGCTACCCTCATGAGAGCCAGACCAACCCTACCAATTCCATTTCCACAGTGTCACTTGCAATTCTGTCCCTCTCTCTAGTGCTAGGATATTGAAATCACCACAGATCCCTTTGTTCAGACCGTGAAGGTGATGAGGATAAAGGAGGGAATATGTACTCCATACACTCATGCTCCTGCATGAGGAGTGTACTTTTCACCCTCTTTTTCACCAGCTTTCACCCACTGCAACAAACAGCAGCTTCCATACATGATAGATGGATAGTTCTTTAAAAAAGAAGGAATCACAGTGCTTGGAGGTTCTTAAAGCACAGGAATAGTCATACTTCGCCAGGAGCTGTGACATGCACTTCTTCCATAGGAATATTGTGGAGAAGGAGACATTTGCTCATACAAATAATACACTGGTTGGCTTTGGGCAGGGAGTTAATCTTTGGGGAGGCTTTTCTAGAGTGGTGCTGTTCATGTGTACAGGGCTCTAAATGTTGCATGACCAACCCCGGTGATGCAAACTTCCTGAAAGAAGGGGAAAAGGCTTTAAGAGTGGTTGTATGTGTTCGTCAGGATGGATGGAAAAGTGTTTTGTCTGACAGCTGCATACACTCAAGTATTCTTTAGGATGACTTCTGTGTAATTTTTCTGTCTGCACCATGAAGAGGAAAATGTAGTAGAGAGTCAGGCCCTAGTTTGTGCCTAGCTTTTCCTGAGCTCTTAACTTGTGTTTTCCTCACGATGTAGAAAGGCCTTTCCACTTATGTGTTGACAATTTTTCTCTTTAACTGCCCAGCTTTCTTTGGTAGCATTTCCTCTGGAAATGAGTTGGGTCTGACTTTTCCAGAGCCCAGGCTGTTTCCTCTCCCAAATGCCTGTGTTGAGGTTGAGACTTACTTCAAGCCAGGCCTGTGGGATTCTCCCTCAACGCACTTACACATTCTGTAACTAGTATGTGTGAACTGATTCTTCTTTTGATTAACCCCAAATTCCTAGACATTTGTAGCTGTTTAAATATCCCATGGAGCATTTACAAGGTGAGATTGGGAACCACAATGGCTCAGACAGTTTCCAGTGTGGTCAGCTGTATCCTGGCTTGCCCTGTTCCTCTGCTTTTCAGGGTTGGATAGCATTCTCTTACGAGCATAAGCTGTTGCACAGCATTGCTGGCACCCTTTTGAGTGGTTTCTAAACTGACTGAATGGTGTGCAATGTGTGGTATCTATCAGGAAGAGAAGCTCTTTTTACAAGGTTAACATTTATAATGTTCATCTAGTAGATTTGAAAATAGCCAAAATCTTGTGCTACTTAAACAAAACAATCTCCCACTTCCCCATCTCTCTAGAAATATGCTTTTAAATTTAATTTGGAGTTACAAGAAGATCATTGGAATTTTCAGCATAAAGGATAGTTTTTGAGACAACAAAAGAGAAAGAGTGGACTGAAGTGATTTGTGGGTGTTATCTCAGCCTTCACTCATGATACCATCGGTGAAGGGTACAAACAACAGAACTGATTTGTACCTTGTGCTGGAATGTTCTTGTATGTTTAGCCTCTGGTTGCTCTTTTTTATCAAGCCCATTATGAAGAAATTAAATTGGAATGGCAAGCAGTAAAAGGACCTGTCATGTTCCTATCATGTCAAATCTTTGTGTTTGTCCTTGGCTTACCACGGGTTTTAAAACTCCAGTGACTAAACGAATGCTGAGTTCTCCCTGCTCACCCTGGTGATGCTGTTCCTCATTGTCCAAGGCAGCAGTAGGATGTCAAATTCAACCCTTACCTAGCAGGTGAAAAAGTTACTTTTGTTAAAAGTAGGGGTGGCCTACCACTCCTTACCTCTGATCAGTCATGTTCTGTGGCTTTTCTACCATCTTTCTGTCTTACAGGCAAAATATAAAAATTAAAAAGTCAAATTAAGAATAGGGCAAGGTTGTAGCTATACTACAAGCTGAGCCTAACTTTGATCATATAAAGTTTATTCTTCTGTGCTTACATAGGTACAGCAGAGGATTTCCTCTGGTCTTATTCTCTGATGTGCCCTTTATTTTGTCTTTTAATCCACTCCCAGTCAGCAAGTCATGTCAAAAATTAGTTTGGAAGTACCTGTTTTGAATATTAAAGGAAAATTGTTTTAAAAAAGGAAGATGTAATTCTTAGAAACGTATTGTGGGAGATCGTTTACATCACAGATAGTTATGTCTGTGAGCTAAAAAAATTTTATCAAATCAGAGTACAGTGGAAATTAATAGTATTCCATTAAGACCTGTTCTTTTTTGCTTGAATGGTGAGTGATTTTAATTTGAATTTTCCATTGGGGTAAGGAAGAGGAACCTAAACTGAATATCTTGTCACAAGCTTTATCAGGCAGAAACAGTTGGTTTTGCTAAATGTGCCTTTTGAACTGCCCCAGGAAGGGGTTTGCATTTTAAGAAGAATGTTATCTTTTTCTTTGTAGTACAAGCTTTTTCAGTACCTACAAGTTATTCCAGGGAATGCCTACAGATTGGCTTGGCACAGGCTTAGGCTGGATGGAGTGTGAAGAAGTTTATGTGGTCTGAATGTTACCATTTGGTTCTTTGATATGATTGCATCTGTTTCCACTGAGTCACACATTGTCCACCCTCAGGTGTGCCTCACATGCACTTCGTTCGATTCCAGTGTCCATTTTGCAGAAGCTAAACTGCAAAAATGGTATAAAAGTTTTCCATTAAGCTGTGATATTACATCTTTTGATACAATTAAAAACTTTTTTTTCATTTATGTGTATGTGTTCTTGTATTGATTTCTAAAACTTGGCTTACTCTACTGTTTTAAATTATTTAGCTAATCCTTATTCATGGATATAAAATATTTTGTTATTGGTTTGTTTTTTTCTATAATCTGTCATCTAGATTTCTCAGTCGTGCCACTCACTGCACTTGATGCATGCCTGTGATGAGGAGAATTACTTATTTTTCTGGGGTTGCCAGGGGACCCTTTCTAATTTAGCCAGAGCAATTTGAGAAAAGAAAAGGATGCTGACACTGTCATAGCTATTTTTGATGCAATGGTTACGTGGTGATCTTCCCCAAGGGCAGATTACTTTTGTGTCTAACATTTTTATCTGATTTACTAGAAAATTCTGAAGTATTGTCATGGTAAATAGCCAGCAACTGGTCTGAAGAACCATATTAATAATAAAATGTGCATTCTTAGCAATTCCATGGTCTGGAAGTCCCCAAAAGAGCTTCATAACTATTGCTTGGCCAGTTGGCTTTACAACATTGGGCTCCAGGGTAGCTGAGCTATTATTAGGTTTCTCAGCAGGAAAAAATCAAAGCTGTCCACTGCCTACAGAAAGGGAATTTAGCGAGGATTGACCTGGTAGACATGAAAGAGATCCTCCTTTTAGGGTTAGCTGTGCTGGTGACTAACAGCTGAGTAATTTGGGATTTGTGCAGGAGGTGGTTTGGGCTGCTGTGAACCACTGAATTCTGTACCTCCTTCTCCCACTGCTATGCAGAACCTTTCCCTTTTGTCAGGGAATTATGTTAATCCTTTTTTCTTAGTTAACCAGCCCACCAGGCAGGCCTGTTGCATTTCAAAGAGCTCATTTGTGGTTTGGATACTAGTGGGCAGTGTGGCAGGACCTGCCTGGCCCTGTGTTTTCTGCTGCCTTGAGGAGTGATACCGTAGGGGTGTGATAAACACTGTCATTGCCACTTTTAGCCCAGCTACTGTGGTCAGCTCAGCTCTACTGGCAACAGTATGAGCAGGGACCTGGGAGCCAATTTTGCTGACAGCTGTTTCATTCCTACAGAATTTTAATTCACCTTGCACTGTGTGTGGGACCTGCAGGAGAGATGCAGTGAGAAAAGTTCTAAGTAGTGCATTGACCTTGAGATTACTTAATCTGATTCACTGAAGACTGAGGCCAGTTTTTAATAGCAAAACTGAGAATAATAAGGAAGTCTCAGGTTTTTTTTTCCTCTGACCTCATCGATGCCTCTCTTCTCCCTTCCCCCTAAGAAAAATGGCAATTAGGAAAAGTCTCAAGGTGTGCCCAACACACTTGGCATTTTAATTGGCATCAAATATTTTTCAGTGCACTGAATTTAGAGGTGGGAGCCCCGAGAAATATCATCCCCCAGATTAATGTACACAGATCAGTACAATTTAATCAACCAGTAAGTAAAAATATCACTTGCAAAGCAGCCTGAAATTAATCCATCATAGCACACCCAAACTGAGTGAGCTATGCCCACCTACAGAATGATGACAAGCACATCATTTCCTGTTACATAAAAAAACTACCTAGTGGAAATTATTCTCTCTCTTATCTTTGTGTATGTATGCATAACAACATATTTCTGTTCCAAGCTTTCTTTTTATTTACATATTGGTTGTTCCTACATTAGGAAGAGTTCTAAGAACCTTGCCTCCTTTCTCTCTCAAAAAGCTTGTTTTGTTTTCTTCCTATTCTCATCTTGTAACAAGCTTACCATGGCTGCCATAGTTTCTGTGAGCTGCCTTTATTTTAGTCCTAGGCTGGCTTGAACCACAAGTTGCATTTCCTGAAGAATTTTAAGACTATTTTGAGTCGTAACTCCTTATTTATTTTGGGGCATTTGGAGGTGTCCTGCCTAGAAGAGTTTCACTTCTTCAGTCAGCCTTGCTTCTTACAGGAATTAATTATTATGTTGTGGTCACTATAACTCCTATGTTAATAATTTCAGAGCAGAAGAGCAGCATGTGAAGGTCAGAAGTCTCAGTACTGGTAAATCAGCCAAGCATATGCAATTTTGTATGTACTAGCTACTTTGTATGAACAAAATTGCATTCACATCAAAGCAGATGTCATTGCATCCTATATCATTAAGGTCTTGCTTGCCTTTAAAAACATTATAGTAAATAATGAAAAAGGTATTTATTCTTTGTGAATATATTCATTAATAAAGGAGATTATTAAATTACCAAAATACCTCCGTACTTTTTTATTTGAATATGTATAAACAGGCAGATGTGTATGTATTAATGTGTGTTTCTATGTATATAATTAGTATACATACTGATATACTTAGACATACATGCATATGTTAATATTAAATTTGAAAGAAATTAGAAACCAGAGCAGTGGATGATTTTAAACAGTGATTGATATAAATGAGAAAGTCTTTGTGTATGTGTGTGTGTGTGTGTGTGTGTGTGTGTGTGTGTGTGTGTGTGTGTTAAGCAGAAATGGCTTTTTCCATTTTTGCGTGGTTCAAAATAAGATCAAATATAAATACATAATAACTGGGAAGCCTGTTAGTATGTGCCATGCTGGTGATGTAATACCAAAGCAAAACACATGGAGAGTTGTGGAATTCCCATTTATTTTTCTATATTGAGAGCATTTTGTGACTGTTCTGATGCCTTTGATGACCTTGTGGTTGCGTAAATGCCGCAGGTCTGAGGAAAGCAGATGCAGAGAATTGCTGTGCTCAACAGCATCACCCTCCAAGCAGTGTGTCCTGTCAGCACCTGCCTGCCTGCTCCCTTGCACCTCAGACCAGATGAAAGTCAACTTTGTATAAATCAATTAGGTTCTGCATTTGCACCAGCTTATTATTAAGCAAGGATTTGTGAATTCTCCTGCTCTGGCAGAGAGGAGTGTCCTGGGAAGCTCAGCACCTCAAAGCAGAGCAAACAGTGCTGGTCTGTTACAGACATGTTTGTGATCTGTGAGCTTCTGCATTTATTTGCATCAAGTTATGTTTTATGTTGTGAATAATCCCGCTGACATCAAGGTAACTCCTTGCAGAGAAAGGTACATGGTTTAATGTGAGCGTGGTTGGCAGAGTCTGGCCTCTGGTACTTTGATGCCTACAACAAAATGCTCCTGTCATCACAGGAGCTGACATGGTGTCACAAACAATTACAGCTTGGGATGTGCTGCTGTCCTGACTGGGACATGGGTGATTGTTTCTGGAATAAAGTTCTCCAGTTGTATGAAATAAAGATGCTCAGGTGCTGCAGAAAGATGCTCAGATTTGAACTGTTTTCAGTGATGTTTGTTGAGTCTGAGTCTGTGCCCTCTTCCCTCACTTCTTGCTGAGAGCAGAGGACATTGCACCATGAAGTGCTGTCCAAAACTCAAATGAGCAGTGAACAGGTGGTACATTGTCAAGCTATTTCAGATCATGGAAACCATTTGTCCAGTTTTAGATTGCTATTGCTAGCAGTGTGTCTTTTAGTTGTGTGAAAGAGAAGAGGTTATTTAAAACTTGCACGACTCCTGTTTGCCTTTCAGAGCATGCCAAGTGGGATTTCAGAAGGAATGCTTGCAGATTGCAGGAAGCTTCCCCTCAATCTATTTGATACAATTCTCATTTATTTTCAATGTGAAACATTGGAAAGAGCTCACACAGCAATTCAGTTCAGTGAGACATGCACAAAGTCATTTTGGGGTGGTGTTTGGGGCTCAAGCACAGTGAGCAAGAGGGATGAAGAGGCAATCCTGATTTCTTTGATGTACTTCATTTGTATCATCTTTCCAGCCTGCTTCAGTGGAGTGTGTCCAAGACCCCAAGGGTGTGGAGCTGGAGTGTGTTAAAGCTGGTCACTCTTTCAGTATCTTTGGAGTCAGGGCAAATGAGACAGAAGTCAATGATGGGTCCTTAAATACAGAAGCTGCCCTACCAAAATGTAGCACAATGAATTTTCCAGATAAAGGGTGATACACAGTGAAACAATCCCATGGTAATGGCCAGTGGTAACAGTGGATTACCAAGACACCTTTTAAACTTTCAGGAGTATGCTGAGTAATGTGATTTTTCAGCCTTGAACGAAGCATTATATGTGAGATTCCAAAGTGGCTGGAGGACTTAAGTGCTCAGTGACTTTGGAGAGGAATATGCTGTGCAGGGACAGACATATGGTAGAGGAGCACTTGGACATCCTCAGGAGAACAAAAAGATATTTGGTCTGTAATGAAAGGAAAGATTTGTCTCACAAACTTTGAGCTTTCTGTGTTGCCCCATTCACCTGCTGCTGTGTGCTGGGCTGTACAGGAATATATGTGTACATATTATACATGTACATATTATATGGGCACATAATTTCTACATGGGCTCTGGCACTCGTGTGGCCACAGTCCATTCAGCTCCCATTTGAGGCTGTGCCTGCAGAGAGAATGAGGCAGATAGGCTAGCTGAGCTGTAGTGTTCTTGTTGCACACATCCCTGCACTTGCTCTAGAGCTGGACAGCGAGGGCTTTTCTTGGTGGATTCCTATTTTAAGATTTCAGAATCTGTCTTCATCCTATTTTGAGATGCAAACAAGTGCTGTCATTTCTTCCATGACATTTATTTTGGTCTTAATTAAGTTCATTAACATATTTATCTAGCTTCTTCACTTAGGAGTGTCTTAGTTGTACTGAACAGAAAACAAATTGTCTTCTCAGTTGCTGCTCTCTTTCTAAAGCTATTGTGGTTTGCCAAGAATCTAATCTATATCAAGTAAGATTTCATGACAAATGGCATCCAACCTGCTAAAACATTCACTGATTTTCTTTATTATCTTTCAACTTCCTAAACTTTCTTGAACTTTTAAGAGCTGTCAGAACCCATCTTTAGGGTGCTGACTGTTACACAGGCTTTTCAAGGGGGGAGAAAGGAGTGACGATTTTCAAAGCCACTGCCTCATTGCCATATAATATATAATGTTGCATCAGTGGATTAATAGAGATTCTCCCCCCACTGTTTATCCCTTTACTTAACTCTCACTTAAACTCTTTTGCATATCTTTCACGTATCCTTTCACTTACTTTTTTTCAGTAGGTACCTATTTCAGCATGGAATTTGTAAATACCAGCTATAGCTGGTTTTCTCTCTCTCATATTCTCTGGCCATCAGTTTACTCTGCTTACAGCTAGTGATTCAATAGATACAGTTATGTCATCTATACTTGGGGTGATGCTTAAGAAATCCTTCTGTTTCTCTCTTTTCAAAATAAATAACTTTGAAGCTGTAAATTAACAACTTTGGAATACAGGATATTACATTAATGTCTGAATACCTGTTGGGCAGAAATATTCCAATTACAGAAGTTGAATTAATTCAGTTTGATGGATGATAATGCTTCTGGCAATGATCAGGGAATTAACTCAGTCCCCAACAGAAATGTCTGTGTTTGAATACATCTAAAGCACTATTATAAGACTATTAAAGGGAGCTGTTGCTCTGCATTTATTTTTTCCCTAAAGTCTCTCTGTAGGTAAGAGAGATGAAGAAGAGGATGGGTCGAGACATCTGAATTTAAATAGTTGTCTTTCAAAACATAAGCCTATTTCAGTCCTGTGCAAATTCTGCTCAAACTTTGGGAGCGGTGCCTTTGTCTAATAATTACTGAAGTAAAACACACAGTTAAAATGTACTTGCAGGAAATGTGTGCATATATTTTCATAATATAAATCTATATTTTTATAGTAATTATACCTATCTTGTAATTTTTCCTCTGTAATGTGTGTCAGTAAGGCATTTTGGAGCTTGGGATGGGGGTTTTGTGCATTTTTGTATGTGTTTGCTTGGATTTTTTTTGTCCTTCATCTGCAAGACTTGTTTTAGTAAGAGGAGATGACTTTCTTTTGAAAGAAGTATCAGCAAACTTAACAATAGAATGTATTTGTTAGAGCTGTATTTATTGCCAGTTATGAGATTGTATTATGGTGACAACCTTTCAGCTGGAGATTTTATCCCTATATTTGAATGCAAAAATGGATAGATGGATTTGAAAAAAATTAACAAGAACTTTTCTTTTTTTCTGATTAGGTCCTTCAGATGACGAAGCTATTGAAAAAGCAAGTGATAACAGGACAGCAACACGTCAAGACTCAGATTCCAAAGCTGCTGTGAAAAAGAAAAGAAAGCGGGTTTGTAAATTAAGCAATTGTTTAGAACACAAAAATGATAATGCATAGGGAAACATCCTTTTGTTCAGTAAAGGGACAGTTTTCTTCAGTCTATCTGATCTGTTCATGTAACAAATTTCCTTTTTAATTACGTTGCCTTATTTGGATGTGATCACATTCAAGAACATTTCAGTAATAACTTCACACTTGTTTTGTGTGAGTTGAGATTTGCCAGTCACTACAAAGAGACTGTCCAGTGGTACAAGCCTGGATGGTGCTTCTGAGTATCCTCACCTGCAATCTTTGCCCTTTCCCTGCACACACAACGTCTGGAAAGCTGTATTTATATGTTGTACAGATTCTCTACCCAAGCATGTCCCCAGTGCAAGATCCAAATGAAAAAGAATTTAGGTCCACATGGATTGATGTTTTCTTACCCTTGCGCTGCTAAAAGCTTAATTTAATGCCAGCATGAGCTGTGATGTTCAGCGTTACCTGGAGTGTGCCAAGGAACAGGCAGCATCACCCCAGTTTGAGGAAAAAAGTCATCTAGAGGTCAGCTGATTTTAAGAAGTTTCTTGTTTGAAGGTAAATCTGTTCTACCTTCCTCATACCACCCAGGAGAATCGACTGAGTGGCTGTCAGAGCTAAAATTACATTGGAAGCTATCTCTCCTTGAGGTTATGGATATTAATTTTGACCCCTAGGTCAATAGTAAATTCACTCTGTAATGCCTAGGCAATTGCCCAAGTGAAAGCCATTTGCAGGGATGTTCTTTTTTTGTAACAGGGAAGTGTAAACAACATGGCAGCAATTACTGTTCTTTTGGGTGCCTTTCCAAAGAGACCAAAGGTGAAGTGATCCAAATATCTGAATTAGATCAGTGTTTTGATTAGGAAAGAGAACGAAGCAATACAGGAGACAGCTGAGCTGCCTTTATCTGTGCTATACTGGGGGTCAGATGCTGAGGAGTGAGAATTCTTATGGAGCCACTTTTAATCACCATTTTCACTTAGGCATTTAGAAGTAGGTCAAGACACTTTGTTTGGAAGGGTTGCTTGACCCTTTTTAACATAACATTAGAAAGGACAGCCAACACAAGTTACTTGCCAAAGTGGCCTGGGACTGCTCAACTGTAGCAGAACACTTGCCACTGGTCTTTCTGTCATATAAAGAATATCAGCCTGCATGTTGGAATCAGGTAATTTGATGTTTAGACATGAAACTGCAAGAGGGAAATGCTTTATGGGAGCATAAAGTCATGGATGGGTTATTGTACATCTTTTAGACATACAGAATCAGGGGTATTTATGGAAAGCTGGTGGTTTTGTACTTCTGGTGCAAATAACATAACCCATTTTACTCGTCCCTGCCTTATTCAAAGGCTGGAAGCTGTTCTGCAGTGGACTTGGCACCTTAAAGCCAATCACGAGACAACCAGAGTTAGGAGCATCTATGTTCCTAGTCTGCAGGCTGTCCTCAGGCTTACAGTGAAATGAATAATCTGTCTCCAATCTGAATGACGCAGTGGTGTGTTTACTTTGTCACAAACTCCAAAACTCAGAGTGTGTGGCTGACCTGGAATGTAAACTTTCACACACATGCAAGACTGTTTTCACTCCACATTTGAATTTCCCATAACTTTGGCAACATGTAGAGAAAAAAAGCATGTTAGAAATATAATACAGGAAATATTTTATGTTCTGTGTATGATTAACAAACAAGGAATTTATGACTTTTTAGTTCATAAATCAGTGGTCTCGGCACAAATTTCCTGTTTTCTGCATTTTAAGAATTTCCATGTAAAAATAGCATAAAAACACAGAGCACAAGGGAGCCATGTCAAAAAACAGTTGGTTGTCTGCTTTGTGTCTTGTAAAAGAAAAGCATGCAAATGACCTTTTCTTAAGGGTGGCATGCTGAAGAGCTGTTGCATGAGTAGGTAGGCAACCAATGCTTGGATAAGGGTCAGAAGTTCAGGCTAGATCAGATGCTGAAATATTTTAGACCGCAGATCATCAAAGACGTGTAAGTTTACAGCCCTTCACCACCATGAAGTTTCTCTTTTTTATGTAATTATTTTTAATGTCTGAATAAAGTGGATTTGCTATTGCTGGGCTAATAATATACTATGCCTAAATATGTATATCTGTAGTGTAAAGGAGGTAATTTGGAGTCTTAACATGCTTCTCTAAGGAAGCAAGGCTTTGACTACAAGCCTGCTCTG
This sequence comes from Lichenostomus cassidix, assembly GCF_008360975.1. Classification (NCBI taxonomy): domain Eukaryota; kingdom Metazoa; phylum Chordata; class Aves; order Passeriformes; family Meliphagidae; genus Lichenostomus; species Lichenostomus cassidix. Next base: position 94,495,560 of record NC_139479.1, on the reverse strand, counting down.
TACTTGTTTCTGTGGCTGTTGAAAGAAAGAGTTACATACTCCCTTCAAAAAAGTAGCTATGGCAGTTGGTGATACTTTCAAACATTTGAATGAAGGATTGGCAGTGAGAAGTTTTTTCTTTTAGAGAATTTTTTTCAGCTGTGTGGCACATTTCATTCTTTTCTCATACAGATACCAGTTGGGAGTGTTTGCAGAGTTACATAAAGCAGTTCACGATGTATAAGAAGGGAGAAATGGGCCCAAAGTGAATGAATGACATTTTTCAATATGCTGGAGGAGTGGTAGCACCACTGGGATAGGGAACCACCAAATTCTGCTGGAGAACAGATATCAGATTGTCCTTTTTCTGACTTTTTGATTGCTTGTAGGTATCCCCTGACTGAAGCAATCCAAAGGCTTGTTCTCTGCATAAAATATGATGTTGAACTTAAAATTTATGAATAAAACACCTGGCAAATGGCCTTTAAGTATCTATGGACAGCTGGGATGTGTGAGAGTAGAGCAGAGGGTAGCTCTGTTTCAGTCTCAGTGTCTGGGAATGCTAATGGTAGGGATAGGAATGAAGAAACGTATGGTGGTCTTTTAAAAACATTTGAATCAGAGTCAGGACAGAGTTTTTTAAAATAGAAACAAAACAAAAGTAAAACCAAACAACTTACATTAACTCTGGAACAATTTTGTTAATTGAAGTGAGTTTCCATTTGCAGTCATTCCTTCATTTCTGTTTATACCTGAGAAAATCAAAGGGACAGATCTCTGTTATTGAGGCAAGGTATGATCCTTGTCACAACTTCTCATGGGTTTTGATGCAGGCTGTTACATTCCAGCCCTAGCTGTGGAGTGCTTTTCTGGCTCCAGCAAATCCCCAGCCAGATCTTCTCTGGTAGTTCCTAAGTTTAATTTCAATCCTCAACCAGTTTCAGAGCCACTGCTATACAATGCTGCTGCCTTTGCAAGGACAGTGACTGTGGCTGCATCACAGCACAGAAAGCAAGAGGTCAGTTATTTGTGTGGAGCATGGTGGTTAACTGTTTTTATAGCTAATTTAGCCAGGGGAGTGGGGAGAAAAAGAGAAATGTAGGCATAATATGAACAATTAAACTTAAAAAAAATGCTTCTCATAAGGCTGTGAGAGCAGGCTTGGAAAGGCAGGAATGTGCTGGGTTGGGTCATTCATAATCAGTTGCCATGAAGTGTCCTCCTGTTAAGGTGGAAAGGCCCAGATACTCTGAATTTCTGTTAGCTTTCCTTTGGCCCTCTTGGCCTGACTGAAGTTACCTTCCCAGGGGAGCAAAGGAGCAGCTTCTCTGGCTTTCAGCTGGGCTCCCTTTCCTGCTGATACTTTTCTTTCAGGCTTTCCCCTGGGAGTAGGGCTGGATTTGCTATTCCTGAGCTTTTTAATGCTCCATGTGATGAGTCTTCTCTGCATTTTCTCACAAGAGCAGAGTTTTCCAGCCAAATGCATCATAGTAGCATGAAGCTTTTTCCTGCAACTCAGCCTATTTTCCCATTACTCTTCAAGTCACTTATTAAGCTCCAAAGCCTGTCTATGTAGATAAATTTGCATTTCCATGAGGTGGAAGGCCCTAAGAAGGCAAAAGAAAAGAGAATTGCTATGTTCAAAACAAGGGAACTCTGTGCCTTGCTTCCTCTGTTTTGGACAATTTTAGGTGGCTAAGGACAAATCCTACCCCTGGATTATGTGAACAGGGACTCTGGTACAAATGGACTAATTCAGCCTGTTCACTCAGGCACAAAACAGGGTTTATGACAGCAGCACATACTGGATTGTTCTGAAATGCACCATGTATTTTTCTTGTGTGTATTTGACCCTGCCTGCTATGAGGAGACAAAGCAAGAAGGGGGTAGGACAAATTTGAAACATGTTTTCCTAAATTTTGCATTACAAGTGTAGAAGGAAATCCAGAGCATGATTGTTTCCAATTAATCTTGCCCAGTTCCATGCTATTTTTTACCATCTGGATGCTCACCTTAGACCCAGTTATTTTAGAACACTACTGGCAAAGTTTAGAAAAACTATCACACACAATAACAGAGATTTAAAAAATAAAAGTAGTGGTAGATTTTGTTCGTCTTTTCCTCCTGATGTTTTTACCTAAAGTATCAAAACCTGTTTTTCACCATTATGACTACACTCTGAATGTTTCAATTTTCTGTTCTTTTATTCCTCTCTTGGTTGCAACAAGTGTCTCAATTCCAAAATTACTTCATGTACATACAACTGTAAGAATTTGATTCCTTCTACAGGTGGGGAAAATCAGTTTTATTTGTTTTTTCCTAATCCAGCATTATAGTTTCTGTATCTTCTCTTACCTCACTTTGGTGAATTTTTTTCTTATTTCTTCTTTTTTTAAATGTGTTTTGCAGCCTACAGAGTGTTTTCTGAGTCAGCCTGAAAAAAAGCAAGAGAATGCTGTAAAGGCAAAGAAGAGGAAGAAGGTATGAATGTCCTGGAGTGTGTTTGGGGACTGGGCAGTGTGTTTATATGCTACTACAAGATGCAGAATAGGGACAACCCTGTGATGATGGGAAGTAACATGGTCATCATGTTGCAGCCTCTTTTAGAGAAGAATAGAAATATCTAATTCTTAAACCTCACTTGAGATACCTATTCCCAGCCTGAGCTGTGGCATTGTGTCTGTATTGCACTCAGGGGTATTATATGGCCACACCCCACTTGTAGGTGTTGCGCACCAGGGAAGGGTGACTGCACCTAAGAAAGGTGGAATTTCAGGTGCTGCAGAATCTGACCCATTCCTGCACTGTGGTCAGGATCCAGCTGCTCTTATGTCTTTTGAGCCAAGGACTGTCCTTGCTCACTCTTCTCCTCACAGCATAAGTATATAAATAAATACTCTGTATTGTCCCTCTGGCTGTGCTCCATCCTCACCCACAACAACAAACACACTCTGCAGTCTAGATGGAGATTATATGGCACCAGGCGAGTTAATTGTCTTTCAGGGCAGACTGTAAATAGTTGGCTCCCTCACAAGGTTGAGGGGTGGCCTTTTTATGTTATGTTAGCCCTCTTAATCATCTGGGGAATGGGAAGCAGGAAGAGTGGGATTTTGCTGTGGATGCAGCTCTGGCAGAGTAAGTACAGTAGTGACTCCACTGGAGCCAGAGCGAAGGCATCCCATGGCAGAGGCTGCTGAAGCAACCCAGCACAAAGACCCTGTTCTCAGGCAGACAGCAGCTGCTTAGTTACACCTTTGCTTTCAGTGCCCCACCAAGCTGACATACACAGCCTGTCAAAAAATCCCATTAGGAAACATTTATTAGGTTGATCTGTGGCTTCCAAACAAAGTGCTGTCTCCAAACGTAAGGAAAAGGGGGGAAAGCCCTTTTGCTTTTAAGCATCTGGAATGAATTGGAAGAAAAATAATAAAACTTCCTACATGGGGAACTTTTCCCCACAGCTCTCCATCAAGGAAGAGAGTTTGCTCAAGTGTCCTTGCTCGTGCTCCTGAGGAATTTCTCATTACATCAGGCTTCTCCCCTCCAGGGGGCCATAATTTTCCTGAAGGAGCCAAGTGGCCCAACGAGTGATGTAATGGTCCTGTGGAACAGCATCTTACGCTGAATTACCAAGTAAAATGAGCCTGATAATTCTATCTTGCTGTCTGCTAAATCAGAGGTTCCCAAATGTGGGTCACTTCAGAGGCAGACTGTGGGGCAGGGGCTGGGGAAAAGCATTTGTGGTTTTTGGAAGAACAATGGAGAGGTTTGATTGTGGGCCTCATGCAGGGCAAGAGGGAGAGACAGAGTGGTGGGGGAATGGGAGAGAGAAGGGAGTGGGTGCTGAGATGGAGTGAGGGAAAGAATGGATGGAAGAAGGTCTGTCCCTGACATTAAAATTCATGCCATACCTCTCTTCAAAATTTCTCTTGATCTTTGCTGTCCTGGACCTTAGTCTGCCAAACTGAAGGTACCCACTGTCCCTTCAAAGCTGCCAAAAATGTTTCCAGGCCCACCTGATCTCTTTGAAGTCCTGCTTTGCCTTAAAAACACTGACCCTATTGCTCCATCCTAACCACACCCTTCACTTCTAGATTTATGCTGCCATGTGTCCCCTTGATGACAAGTTCAGTTTAGCTAACACAGCTGAGAGACCTTAAGCTGGCCTTCCAAAAACTAAACACATCTCAGCAAGAACAAGAGAGGCATCACATTCTTGTCATTCTCTCCAGACTCCCTCTGTCCTTGAAAATCTGCTGTTTTCTTAAATGCTGGCAGATCATTCAGATAACGGGAACTTTGGGCTGTTCTACCCACCTGTGCCATTTAATTATGGGAAAAAATACAGCAACCTGTTCACTTCAGTGAGATTTCAGACCTGTTGCTTGGCAACATTCCTAAGGTGTAAAACATGATCATTATTAACTCATTTTCAGTCTCTAAAAATTAGGAGTTTGTTTTAAAAATTAGACAGTGTGGGAGAACAAAGCAGCTGTGAGCTCTTGCTGCCTAACCTGTGGTTTTGTTATTTAAATTTATTTTCATCATCCTGGCATAGTATTCTGGAATATTGCTAATCATCTTACCTTCCAAATATAGATAGATAATTACCCTGTTTTAATCAAATATATAACCAAGTCATATATTATCCCTTGATTCCTTTGTTACACCTTAAGAATAACAAATTAAACAAATTATGAAAAAACCCTAAGGTTTCAAACTGATACTAAAGTGTAGCAATAGCAAAACTCCAAAAACAGCTTTCAGTTATGTTTTTTTTACAGCAGCATTTCAGGTGAGTGCACAAGATTTTTCATGTTCAGACTCACAGACCTGTCTTGTCAAAGTATCTCAACTTGCATCCAAAGTCTGCATTCCCACTAAAGACAAGGGGAATCTTGTCCCACTGTAAGGTGTTTTTCCATTTAAGTTCTAATTAAACTAATATAACTGTACAAGGATATGGAGGAACATTTATTTACTGTGTTGTTAGCTAGCCAAAAAGCTGTCTAGAAGTACCATGCTTAATCCATTTTACTTGGTTTCTTTAGAAGAAGATTTCTGATGTTCTGCAAAAATCTCCTCCAAAACCTGGTGTCCCTGCAGATCTACAAAATCTGCTTACTCAGCATTTTGGGGAAAACCGTTCCGTGATTGAATTAGAGGAATTAAAGCTGTCAGGTAAATTATCCTATAGTTAATATATAAATAATATTTATTTCAGTGTACTATTGACTTCTTTTTCTGCAGAAGAAAGAAGATTTTTGAGACAGGTCTTGAGTTGCACTTTTTAATGAAAATGTTTTCCTATATTTCTTTTTACTGTATATCAGTTTGCTTTTTAAGTTGAAATGTTAGTTTCTTTGGAATAAATGTGAGATTTCTTTGAGTTATGGAAATGAAACTGTTTAAATGAAATGTTTAAAATGAAATTGTTTAAATGTCTCTTTTTATTGTAAAGTATTAATTTCTGGAGCTTACTTTTCTGATAGAAATTGTGTGATTCCTAATAGTAGCTTCCAAGATGGTTTCAGAGATGTATTTTGTTACTGGGATTATCTGAGTCAATCCAGGTGCTGGATAGGGGGCTGACAGAAATGGACAAAGAAATAATAAGGTGTCATTCTCAAATGGGTATGAGATGTTGAATGCAATGGTTTTTCAGGGAGTGGCATGAATTGAGATGGTAATTTTGGTCCATGCATGAAGTGTACAAGTTTTAATTGAGGACTCTGTTCCCTGTATCCTGCCTCCAGTTTAAAGCCAGATAGGAAGGCAAAAAGCAGGACAGAGCAGCATTAGCTTTTGTCAGTTGGAGGTAGCACTGGAGGTGATGGCAACATTGAACTTCTCTGCCTTTTACTGTGCAGACAGAGACACTGTCCTTTATTTGTTGGTAGTGCTCATGAGAGCAGCAGCCTGGTAACCAACCTGCACTCACCCTTGGGACTTCTTGAACTGTCAGTGACCTGTGCCCAGTGTAGAAGCCTTTTGGTCAGCAGTGCTTTTTCCTTTTTAATGCATTAGCCTGTCTCTCTAGGTAAATTTGCTTTTCTTAACCCCCATGATTCTAGGTGGACCCTTCTTTATTTCTGTGGGGCACGTTTAGCTTCGTGACTGAATCAAGAAAACCTGGAGAAATCCCATATAAATTGCTTTGAAAAGCTTGTGTTAAGTGTTTTTTGGCATATATGGTTTTTAGCAAATAATAAATTGCTTTGGTTTCTTTCTTATTAAAAGAGCCCTTTGGGCTACTGAAGTGACCCATTTCCATATGTGTTGGATATTTTTTCCTTAATTTTTTTATGGGAGTTGAAGGCTTAGAGTGCCAAGGAGTTTATGAACTTGTGCAGCTGTCAAGTCATTCACGTCAAAGCACTGGGTAAATAACAAGCAACTACTTTGGAATTGTGTGTTCCTGTTCACTGACAAAGTGCAGAAGGTCAGGGTTGGTCAGAAAGCCAGCACAGTCTCTTGCTGCAGTCTGGAGATATGTCTTTCTTCCCCCCTTTTTGAAACTTCCATTTAAAACTGTTGTAGATCTTGCAGTGTTGCTGGGCTCTTGGTGAGGAGTCAGTGGCTGAAGCTGTGTCCATCAGAAATCACCTCTTGAATTGTCAGTCATTAACAAGACCATGTATGCAGAGGATCAGCCCCTGCCCTTCCCAACCAGCATCGAGTGCATCTTTTAAACATGATTTTTAGAGTAAATCAGCTGCTGATCCTTCAGTTGTACATATTAGTTTCTTTTGAAGCTCAAGTGCCAGTAAATGTCAGTCTCTGGGTTTAATAGGGATCAGTGCAAAATAAAAGTTTTTAGCAAGACAACACCCATTAAATGTAAGATACAGTAATGGAGAGTAAAAGAAAGTGCACAGACAGGACTTCAGCCAGGCATTAGCCACAAACCTGGTTTGTCACACTGTCTGTTCCAATGAAGACCATGGATTGATGCTCTCAGCATTAGCACAGTGCACCATGCATGTGAACATGAGTAACATCTTTGAAGAAACCTCCTTAGTTTAGTTAAAATCTATCAGCAAACATCCATGGACACCCTGAGGGGCTGTGCTTCATGCGAGACAATGACCAATATGTAAGGCTTTAAAGACACAATTGTTAATGCTCTGCAGAAATATATTGTTCCATCAGGCTAAGAGCCCTTAACAACTGGCAAGTTTTCAGACCATCTACTTTTAATCATCTTTTTAGGAACTTAGACTTTATGTATAGACATGAGAAAGGACCTTCCAAAGAACCTGTTAGGATTTTCAGTGCCATTATATGCAGTTAAATGGCATGTCTGCCACAGAGTGCTTTTAAAAGACTTCCTAGTTAACATAGTGACCAGGGAAAAGGAAGTCACCAGGAAATGAAGGAGGAGAAAGGCACTAAAATGTAGTGTAGGTGTTGCCATTAGGGTCAGTACAGTTAGGGAGATTACTACAATATGAAAGACCAGAAAGTTAACAAACTTACTGACAAGTATGTTAGTGGTAGTTTCTTGCATTTGCACAGTATGAATTATTTGGGGGATGTGCAAACATATTTCATCATAGGTACATTGGAGGAACAGTTCAGCAGTGTAAGGCTTTTGGCTGACACTTGATTCATTGTGGCAAAGACATAAGAAAACTTTTTTTAAAGCATGTGATCAACCTGTGCAGCCCTGTATTAAAGGTTTCAGGGTGGGAGAAAACAAAGGCATTGTAATTCAGAGATGATACCTTTGTTGATTTAACCCATATAAAGTTTCTTCTACATTAATTTTTGTTTCAAATATGGTAATTTATTGATGATGGATTTTATGAAGTTGGGATTTCCTCAATATGAAAGTGGTTATGCTGCAAACATATATTTTCTTTTTGCTGTTAAAAAACATGAACATACATATTTTTTTCTTTTATGATTTCAGATGCCTGTTTTTTGCCAGCCAATGATCTCACCCACAGTTTTTCTTCATACCTGAAGGAAAGTGAGTTAAAATGTTGGTCTGGGTGAGATGAAAGCTGTATGAAAAATATTATTAAGACAATATTATTACATTTTTATATGTAGCTCTGAATATTGTTTATTATGAAATATTAATCACTTTAAGGCTTTTTTAAATTTTGTTTTATGACAGGTCTTGTTTTTCTGTCTTTTTTTTTACTCTATCACTTTTTTTTTTGGTATCAAAATGTTCTAGGCTTTCTTTTAATTGCAAGGGATTATTTGTCAGTAATTTACTATGGTTTCATAAGTAAGTGTATGTATTATCTTACAATAAAAGTCCTGCAGCTGTCTGCTAACATGAACCAAGAGAATTTTTATTCTCTTGTATATTTATATAGAACTTCTGGTCTGTAAATTTTTCTTTCCAGTTGATTTTCTCTGATATAAATTGCCATATGTGGCAAAGGAAGACAATGGGCTCATCACCTTAAAACTGTTATTAAGGCTTATCTGGTTTGCTCAGTTATGTGATATTTCTGTATTTTATTTATTTTGGGCATTTCATTTTCCAGTTTCTCAGGCATGACTAAATGCAAGAGTGTTGCCAAATTTCCAGACCTCATAGGAGTCAGCATGTGTGTTCTTGCTGCTGGCTACCATTCATCATGTACTCTAGTAATTTAAAATTGTGGCATGTAGTACTTTCTCTGTGTGTGTACAAGGGCTTTTCCATTGCAGTCTGCCCTAAGTGGGCAAAGCTCCGGAGAAACCACAAGGAGAAGAAGTCGGTGGTGATGTTGGTTCTGTGCAGTTCTGCCCTTCGCTCCTTGGAACTCATCAAGTATGTCAATAGCAAATGTTGTGTTGAGGTTGGCAGTTGGTCAGGAGTTTTGTCTTGGAACCACAGGCAAAAAGGCAAAACTGGGACACTGTCCTCTGCTAGCCAGCAAATTCACTGACTCAAACTGATGCAATATCCCTTCCTCCTTTAAACTCTGGGACTGTGGTGGTTGGTTTTGGACTAAAGTAATGCTCCCTACTTCAGTTGCCTGGGAAGTGCTGCTTTTGTTAAAAACCAAAAATAAAGTGTAACCAATTTGGGGGAAACATGAAATATGTTATATTTGAGAACAGAGTAAGCCCATAAAGCATCATGATCCACCACTAGAAATCATGACTTTGCACCAAAGCCAACAAGGACAATGGCATTTCAGGGCCTCAAGTGCTGTGTGTGTCTGGCCTGAGTACTCCCAGGTCTGTCAGTGCTCTCAGCTGGCTCAGACTGGCAAAACTGCTGGGCAGAGATAACAATTTTCAGTGTGCCCTGTCCCCGTTTTTTCCCCTTCTCTATTCCACTGCCTTCTCGTGCCAGAAGTTTTGATGACTTTGATGAATTAATGTATACCTCGCAAAATGTCATGGTTGTCTTCTGTATCTTGACCCCACTTGCTGTGATTATCTGTCAGTACAAAATGGGATGGGGAGTTGGCGAGTTTGATCCCACGACACAGATATAAACATAGATAAGGCAGATAACTGTCAGTAGTGCTTAGTCCCTGCATCCAGAGACTAGCACCTGAGACTTGGGTGGTTTAGATGTATATAAACATTTAGCTCTGCAAATTAAAAATTTGGTGCACTGCACGAAGCATGCAAAGAAAGCTGTCTTAAATAACATTCAGAAAATACTGAGTATGTTGATTCCTGTTTGATGAGTACAGAACATAGAGTTTTTGCTGTGTGCCAAAATGGGGTGTCAGAAGAGCAGGTCAGGGTTTCTGATAAATGAGTTTTGGTTAACTGGAGTTTTGGCCATCTCTGCAGTGAAGACCATGGCAGCCTAGGTTTTCCCAGCAGCCTTGCTGCAGGAAGACTTCAAAATGTAGATTGGTCCATACACAGATCCTTCCTTTTGTGCAGACACACACACACAAACATTCATTCACGTCTGTACCTCAGTGACTGAATTCTTTTTTAGTTAGGATTTGGTGATGAACCAGTTTTGAACTAAGGTAGCTGTGAAGCCACAGATCATAATATTAAATAGTATCTGAAAAGCTATCTAAACAATATTGCCCCCTACTGATTTCTTCCATTGTGTCTGTCTGGTTGTTTGTTGATCAGTGTTGATAAGTAGCAAACAAGAATGTACATAGTGTTCAGAATACAAGCAGGGTTCACTGGGGGACTGTGTGTCTCAAGCATATTGAGAAATGCCAGTTAGTTTTTCTTTCCTTGTGTGTGGTCTTAAGCCCAACCCTGATTCTTGCATTTCATTGTTCATTTTTTTTTTTATTGCTAGGTCAATGACAGCCTTTAAAGGAGATTGCAGAGTCCTCAAGTTGTTTGCAAAGCACATAAAGGTAGGGAATTTTAATAGACCAAGTAAACAGCTAAATAGTGTCATACCATTTTCTTTTTAAATCCTTTGTCTGTAATGCCTTTCCTAGAGTGTTCATAGGAAGTTCTTTCCTTTAGATAGTCCTTCCTTTGATAACCCATTGGTGCAGTGTGAGGAGTTCTGCTGAACACCTTCTCCAGTAGCTCTGGTGCACCCTGTGTAGAATGTGGATGCTTGTGCACATGCTGAGTTTTATTGTTCCATGTTCCCACTAAATGCTCATTCAAATGCCAGAAGGCTCACACACACAGGGCTGTGGAAGCAAACTCTACCAGCACCCACATTTGGATTCTGGCAATTCAATGCCTGGGTCCCCAGTATCCATACCTGTAAAAAAGCACAAACCAGGGGGGTGTTGGAAGTAATGAGTGGACACTTGGCCAGTGATATAAATGCTGTCAAGCACATAAATGTCATTTACTTTATTTCACCTTTTTCCAGTATCTTCATCTTGAAGGACTTCAAAGTTAATTCAAGTTTTTCAGTTTTCCAGGGAATTTGTTTAAATGCTGAAGGAATCTTACTGTTCTCACCTCCAAAAATAGTTGGTGCAGTAGCAGATTTTCAAAGTTAAAAAAGATTGAACTTCTAGAGAAGTGTGATGCCCAGCTGGCTTATTACATTTCTTAAACTTTCTTCCAGATATAATCATCTGACAGTTTGAAAGACAAATATCATTTGTTACTTGATGGTGTTCTAGAAAGAAATATGATGAGATCTTGAATTTATTTCCAACTCCTTGAGAAGAAATTTTAAAACAATTGTGGATTTACTGTGTTTTTTCTTTTTCTCTTCAAATTAGATAAAGGAACAGATGAATATGTTGGAGAAAGGTGTGTTCCACATTGGTGTTGGAACTCCTGGGAGAGTAAAAGCACTAGTGGAGCAAGGTAGGTGAACAAGGAAGGTCTCTTCCTTAGGTATCTTATATTTGGTCTCATGAGACGTGAAACTTCAACTGTGGGTTTTTTTCAGGTTGACATGAATATGTAGATTTGGGTACCAAACTGTACGGTTCTGTTTCTCTACTTGTGCTATGCCAGTCAAAACAAAAACAAAAGGTCAAGGTTCTAGTACTTTGTTTTATGATCCCTTTAAGCTGGCATAAGTCAGTATTAGCAGAGAAAGGCAGAGTAATACTTCCACACCTGCCAGTCAGTGCTTGCTTATTCCCCCTTCCTGCTCCCTGTGCAAGCCCAAGTGTCTGTTTGGCAGCTCAGTGAACTGACCCCAATTAAAACAAAACCAGTGTGCACACAAAATCAGGTAATGAGCAGGCAGAGGTGGGAGACTTCCTCTTTTGGCAGGGATACTGATTTATGCTCACTTGAAAGTGATTGCAAAACCATAATGTGAGATTTAAAGCTGCAGGAAACCAAACACTGCAAGTGGATCAAAAGGAAATAGTGGCAGAAGTCACTGTATCATATGTCACTCTGAGCTCAGTGTAAACCTCTAAGAGGGATGGATGAAAGCTCTACTTGCTGATTTGATCTTATTTCTCATTAGCTTATAATAAAATTAATTATACTATATAAATCTCCTTTTCTATTCCCAAATTTTGAGTACTTTTACTTAGTAGACAGTTATGTACACAAAGAAAAAGAAACAACAAAATGATAAGACAATAAGGCTATTCTTTCCATTCCTCTTATGCAAGACACTGTCTTGCTCTGACTGTGGATTGGGACTCTACTGCTCCTTCTGAAAGAGTGCAGGAGTAACATACAATGTTGCTTCCACCAAAAGTGAATTGTTAGTGCTCAGCACATCAGCACATTGCCATGACAGTGGTGAGGCACTGGAGCAGGTTGCCCAGAGAAGTTGTGGATGCCCAATCTCTGGAAGTGTTAAAGGCCAGGCTGGATGGAGCTTGGAGAAATATGGGCTAGTGGAGAGTGTCCCTGCCCATGGCAGGAAGTTTGGAACTAGGTGATCTTTAGGGTCCCTTCCAAACGAACCCATTCTGATTCTCTGCTAGGTGGAGGCAGCTTATGGCATGGACACAAGGGGTGTCATTTTATCCCAAGCTCTAGTTCTTTTTGACAGTTTAGTGTTGCAGTGCCAGGTTGCTTAGAGAAGGGAGAGGAATCAAAACTGATGGGAAAAAAAAGGTGGGCATCTCGTAGAAGACCAGGGAAAAAATACAAGAACTGCTGAAAAGCAAGTTCAGAAAGGACCTTTTTCTTCACCACCATTTATGTGAAGGATAAAGGAATTCTTCAGCAGCACCACTGACCTGACTTATATTCACATAGCGCCCAGTCCTGTAAATTGCTGAGCACAGTCTGTTCCTGTTAACATCAATTTTCGGGTTAGGGTCCTTGTAACTTACCAGTGACATCAGCTGTGGAAATTCAACTCCTGTGGTTTCATCAAGAGGAAGCTTGAGGAATTACTTGCTGGCAGGATGTTAAGCTCTTGACAAGTCTGGCATCAGTAGTTGTTCTTCTTTTGTGTTTATCTTCCAAAAAGGCATAGGATTATGTGGCTAAGGGAGTTTGCAGTGTCAGGGCATTAGTTTTCCAACCAGCAAATGTAGTACTTAAGTGTTCAAAGATTAGTTTCCTTGGAAACAGACAGACAAAGATGTAGAAGCCAAAAATCATTTTGATAAGCACATGTCGTATTATCTTGGTAGTGAAATTTATGTTGCCTTTTTAGATGTCCTGTGCTTGAACTCCACAAAATATATGATTTTGGATTGGAACTGGAGAGATCAGAAACTAAGGAGAATGATGGACATCCCTGAGGTATTGTATAAGCACTTGTATATATTACATTCTGTGTATTCATTACTTTTGTTTCTAGTTCTCAGATCTTGGTTGGTAAAGTTTTCTTTCTGTAAAGCTGTCTTCAGTGGTTTAGAAACACAAGTCAACCTTCACTGATAAGCCTGTACTCTCAGGTCTCAAAACTACCTCCTGAAAAAGAATTTTTCCTTTATTGTTGCAAGCCACAGCTGTGACTTCTGTGGTTGTGCTGTGAATTTCCCATTTATGCTCAATGGATGTTCTACCTTTCCCCAGGAAGTTTCCTCAGTAGGAGGACTTTGTACAGAGTCCTGGACATTGACAAATTAGAGACATGGGCATCAGCAACCATGTGAAATTTAACAAACGGAAGTACAGAGTTCTGCACCTTCAGTGGGGCAGCCCTGGATGTATGGGCAGACTAGGGAATGAGAGGCTGGACAGCAGGGCCATGGAAAGGGACCTGGGGGTCCTAGGTGATGGAAAGTTGAACCTGAGTCAGCAGTGCCCTGGCAGCCAGGAGGGACATTTGTGTCCTGGGGGGCATCAGGCACAGCATTGCCAGCTGGGCAAGGGAGGGAATTGTCCTACTCTGCTCTGCAATGCTCTGCTCTGCTCTGCTCTGCTCTGCGGTGGCCTCACCTCCAGTGCTGGGGGCAGTTTGGGGTGCCACAATACAAGATTGAGAAGGGCCTTGAGGAGGCTGTGTGAGCAGTGGCTGAGGTCACTTGGTCTATTCAGCTGGAGAAGAGGAAACTGAGGGGAGACCTCATTGCAGTTACAGCTTCCTTGTGAGGGGAAGAGGAGGGGCAGACACTGATCTCTGCTCTGTGGTGACAGTGACAGGACCCGAGGGAATGGCCTGCAGTTGTGTCAGGGGAGGTTTAGATTGGACATTAGAAAAAGGTTCTTCACCCAGAGGGTTGTTGGGCACTGGCAGAGGCTCCCCAGAGAAGTGGGCACAGCACCAAGCCTGACAGAGCTCAAGTGTTTGGACAACACTTTAAGGCACATGGTGTGACTCTTGGGGTGTCCTGTGCAGAGCCAGGATTTGGCTTTGATGATCCTTGTGGGACCCTTCCAACTCAGCATATTCTGTGGTTCTGTGAAAAGTTTCCTTTAAAAACTAAACAAAACTATGGACAAACATCTATGTTTCTCCACCTGAGAGTAAAATAACATCACATGAGTAAATCTACAGATAGTTCTCTTAGATTTTTTTTCTTTCCTTTTTTTTTTTTCTTTTTTTGTTTTTTTTTTTTTGACAGGAGGTAGGATACGAAGTATTTAGATCTATCCACCATTTGTCCACTCCTTCTAAGATAATTCCCAATCCTTTTCAGTTCTGTAATCCATATTTTATGTTTATTGCTGTGACAAGGTATGTTTACAATACCCGTGGGGTATCACCTGTCATCTAGCCAGATGAAGAGGTGGATTCCTCCATTAGTGGTTGTTAGAAAGTTCCCAATTCCTTGCACAGTGTCCTCAGGTTTTGTACATTTAGAGCAGGCCCATATGCAGACTCTCCAGGGAAGAGGACTTTTTTCCCTATAGGCATTAAGCTGTTTGTCTAAGTATTTGAATGTGCTGTATTTTACAGCCCCACATACACAAAACAAAAAAAATACGTTGCAGAAATGAAGTAGTAAAAAAAACCTGCCTTTGCTTTTTTGGAGGCAAGGAGGCTCCCTCTTGTGGTAAATACATGAGGCTTTCTTTGTGTGGTGCTTGCACTTACCTGTAAGCTTTTTAAAGAACAGAAAACATGAAATCACAGACAGTACAGTACAAAATCACAGGCAGTACAAAAGGTGCTGATGGCAGTGGGATGGATTTTTTAAGTCATCTGACTCTTAAATCATCATCCACCTCAAAAAAATGAAGATTATGTCGCCAGTATTTCCTTTTGGGCTATTGCAAACCTGAACTACACCTTTTAGGTCACTGTAGGAAGCATCATAGCAGTTCCATGTGTCTGTCTAGGAATATAGGCCAAAAATTGTCATTCCAAGTCTATTTTATTCAGGCAAAATCCTAAGGCTGTTTAGTATAGAAAGATAAAGCTTAGTTCAAGTTAAGTCCAGGTAAGTAAGAACATTACACCATCATATAATGGTAGGATAAGCAATACATATTTATGTGTGACTACAGAATAGTGAATATGTAATTACAGAAAAGTCTTCAAACTGCTCTTGACTCAAGTAACACATCATAAAGAAAGATTTTTGATCTCTTGAGCTAGGTAAGTGGAGTATCTTGCAGGTGTTTCTCCCATTGCAGACATCAGACAGATTCCTGAAAGCTATGTATAAGGAATGTCAACAGCAAAAGATACCCAAATAATGTTTTGGTGATAAGGCATCTTAACACCACATATAAACCAATGGGATGTTCTAGCAACTTGTGGACTTCAAATATGGGATGCAGTTTAGTCAGCTTTTCTAATTGTATAAGAAATGTCAAATACATGCTATGAATAGTCACAAGTTTTCTCAGAGAGAGGAAATACAGTACCAAACAAAATTTAGGGCTGTTTGATGTACTAATTTCTTTCACCTGTGTTACTTTTGGAGTCAAAGTTGTATGCTTAAAATGAGAAGCTCAGCATACTGGCCTATGTTGAGTGCAAACCTCAATTGTCAATAATTTCTTTGCAAATTTAAGGTACAGCATTGCTAAATTTCATAGTATTTACACCCAAAGACAAGAACAGCTGGAAGAACATGTCCATTCTACTTGTTGTACTAGTCACCCAATGTTCAGTGGAGAATTATGTACAAAGTGGTATATTCTGAAAAATATATGAATTTAAAAACACATGGATCTTCCCAATTGACAGTTCTGTATCTCATGGATGGTGCCCTGATCCACTGCTCTGTCAGCTGCCTCAGCATCTCATTAGTTAATGCTGCTGGATTTTTTTAGTCTCTGTCTCCCATTTCATTCAACCCAAATAATGGAAAAAGAAGGAGACAAAAAGAAAGCTCCAAAAGAAACCACTGGAGGGATGAATGAGTTTATTAGACTATGTCTTGGCACACTGGATGGAGTTATACTACATCACAAAGGTCTAAATAAAAATGGGTTGTATACTTTCTGACCTGACCAAAGGACAAGCTTCCTGCTTTGAAATCTTTTGGTACAGAGGTCAATGGCAATACAGAGCTTTCTCAACTCCTCAAACAATACACACACCAAACCTTTGGTAAATTTGAAAATATGGAAAGTTCAAGTTTCAGACTTCATGAAAATGAAAAGGTCTGTGAGAAACAGACTTGTGATAGAAAGACAACTGTTTTCACCTTCATGTAGCACATCCTATATGGAATTGAGGCTGGTCAGGCTTTCTTATATCATCTATGCCTCTGCAAAGTGGAGACATGGAAGGATATAATCCTGAGAAAAAACCTGCAAATAAGTTATTTGTAAGTGGTAAGAAGGAGCTATAAGGAAACTCTGGGCTAACCATGATGATAAAGAATCTTTGTTCCCTCTGAAACATGTAGTCAATATTTACTCTGTAATACATTTATCTTTAGATAAGCCATAAGCTGCAGCCAGAGTGTCATAAACCAAAGGACTTTGTATGCAGCACAGGCAGCCCTGACCTTCACGCTCACTTTCATTCAGGTGGCTCAGACACAGACAGAGCTGTGCCTGTTGCACTGCCCTTGATCTGCGTGATACCACTTGTTACTCTGGAAAGTCCTGTAGGGATTTTGTAGCCCAGGATGGACCTTGTGCTGTGGCATGTTTTATCAGCCCTTTGCTGATGACAGCCTTTCTGTAGCCATGTTGAATGGGACTTCAGGGCTGCAGGGCAGATGCTGGGTATTTTTAAAAATGGAAACATTCTAGAGGACCTTGTACAGGAATCTCTTCTTTAATTTCTAGTCCTGTGGTAAGGTGCCTGAGCAAATAAATGATGGTATCATTATCAGTAACTTTTTATGCTTTCTTTGATTTTTGTTTTCTTCAGATAAAGAAAGAAACAATTGACCTACTGGAGAAGAGTATTATAAAGCTGTGCAGAGATGGATCTGTGAAGCTGGGACTCTTTTAATAAGTTTACCAACAAAGAAGTAATTTGAAACTGCATGTTACTATTATCTTGTCTGCAACTGAACTTTGACTTTTCAGAGGTCTCTCAGCACAGAATGCACATGGCAACTTCTTCTGTTTTCTTTTAATAAAAAACCAAAAGTTTTGTTTGTAGTTCTAGTATTATTTTTATTGCAGGAACAATGTCATACTGAAATTAAGAGTTACATTGCTTTCACCTACTAGATTTACTACTGTGTGTCACTAGTAAGACTTTGAAGATGAGCAAACATGGGTGTGAAAGTCTTTGCACAACTCACTTTTCTGTTCCCTCCCTGTGCTCTCCCAAAGGATACATGTATTTCTCTCACAAGAGTGGGAATCTAGTTCTTGCCCTTGGGGTCTTTGAAAACGTTGTGTGAATTTCAGTAATATGTCAAAAAGGTATTTTTCACCCATCTGTTCCAGAACTGGCCAAGTGCTATTTTCTGCTCTTGCATTATAAATTATCTGTCTGTCATATTGAGATTTTATTTTGGTTAAACTGTTGAAGTGTGCAAAAAGTATTCTTGTGTTTGTCCATTTAAATTAAAAGGAGGTGTTCTCTTTGTGGATTTTGTCATTGTGGATAGCAGGGAATGGATGGATTCTTTTTCAGAGAACAAGGTGAATAGAGATGAGGAAATCATCAGTATCTTGGGAAGCCATTGACCCAAACTGGACATTTTAAGAATTAGTTGTTCTTCTGTGATGAAAAACACATAACCTGTTCCCAGCCTTTAATTGATTCCCAGTCAATAGCAATGAATGTATTGGGTTAAGAAAATCTATTTGGTTTTCCAAAGCAATGTTTTCTGTCCAGTGCGGTCCCAGCACCTCCAGTCCTTCCCAATGGAATCCAGTGCAGTTGGAGTAGAACTCCTTTCATTGTATGCCATACTTGTTATCCAGGCAGCTGTGGAAGTGAAGGGAGGAGAAATAATGCATCTGGAATTACACAGATATTCCACTACAGCTGACAGTATCCCTGCAAACGAATAAGACATAAAGCCTACTGAATTGTGGGGCAGGAAAAATATATCTAGGCTTTTCCAGGAGGAGTGAACTGGACACCCTGATCAAAGTACACAATCCTTTGATTGGTACAAGCTGATCATGGAGATCCAGGCACAAATACAGAAAACAAGGAAGAGAGAGGTCTAGTTAATAAGTAATTCCTCACCATAATGCAGGTTTGAACAAACAATACAGTCTCCCAACAATAAAGAGAGTATCTCAGCTGAAACACTCTCCAGCACAAGGATATTATTCCTTTCCTCACCAAGAGGAAAATGAAAAACAAGACAAGTTCTCTTCCCCAAGAAGGAGAAGCACATCCTTCCAGGTGTCCTGATAACAGTGCATTCAAACAGCAGAGGCTGCCAGCTTGGAAGCCCCAGCTCACCATTGCATCTGTGCTCTCCAGCTTCTTCCTGACAGGGGCATTCTGCCTCACTGTGGGAATCTGCCTTGTCCTGTCTGCAAACAGCGTCAGAGAAATCCAGGTTGGTTTGGGGGTGTTCATTGATATTCTGTAAAGACGAAATGAGGCTAAGTTTGAAGGGAAAAACTTTTGAGATGTTGCTTCTGAATAAAGATTGTAGCAATGGTTTCATGCCTTGGACATGTGTCCAACAGCTGGTATTCCTGTGAAAACCATCAATAAAAACAGAGCACTGGGTGGTAATATCTTAAATATGGGTAGTAATTACTGCCACTGGCTGGTAATACCAAAATGTTGTCATTATTTTCTGAGATTTTGAAGGGAAATAAGCAAAGTTCTCTGGGAGTGTTTGGCGCTAGAAGAACATACATGTTTGCTGAGGCAAAATCTTGAAATACAGGGAGCCCTAATGTTTCAATCCCTCCTGCAGACAAGGTTATTCAGAGCTGTGGTGTTGGAATAGACTCCTGTTTGGAGCCAGCACTCAGCATTACACCCAGGCTGTTCAGCAGGGGTGGGCTGTGGTGCATGTGGGGATTTGTCAAGCATTGCCTGGTCAGCCAGTCCAAGGTGCACGAGTGTTCTTCACTCAGCACTCCTTTGCCGAGGAGCAGATGCAAAAGTTCTGCAACAGTCATCAAAAGGCTCTAAACCAGCTTTAAACTCGGGATAAATGTTGTGGTTGTTCATTGAGGCCAAGTCCTGACTCTCTGCCTCTTCATTTTTAACAATGTTTTTGGCAGTCCAGAGTCATTTAGAAAAGAACTGCTCTGAGAAGTCTTGGAGCTAAAACACTCACCTTTTTTTATGAGCATGTCCTTTATTACAATGTATTTTCTTCTCTGACAGATAGATTATTCAGATAAATGCTCAGATTGTTCAAAGCTCCGTGAAAATTCCTCTAATTGGAATAAGGAATGCCACTGTTCTGTTAATTTCACGCTAAAGGAAGATATATTGGTAAGTAGGTGCAAGAAACCATCTCACATTACTGAGTACTACCTGTTACTTATATCCCTATATGATAAAAGACACGAATTCTGTTCTGTAGAGCTCCTGACTAAATTTGCTTTGTACTTTTTCAAAACGTGTAATGCTCAAAATTTTATGCTTTTGCCTTTGCTGTTCATTTTGGTACCTATAACCCAGACCATGCTACTTCTGTCCTTGGTTGGGAGATTTCCAAGGACAAGATGGGGGTGGAGGAAATGGTGTTTGTGGAGGGGCTTTCTCTCTGTATCTCTCTCTCTGAGTCAGTGGCAAACCCTTGCCCTTGGCCTGGGGTTGGTTGTTGCTGCCCTGCTAAGCTCTCAAGTGAGAAGGAAATCTGAAGCTCTGACCACTTTACATAAGTAAAGTCATTTTTACAAGGGTTGTGCTGCTAATCCCCAAGGTCCTTGAAATAATTCAAGTCTAGCAGTGTGATTCTGAAGTTTCTTTTGGAAAAAGTATCCTTCATTTCCTGTCCTAAACTACCAGGTCATGTTGTTGAGACTGTTAAAAATGCTTCATGTTCTGCCAAAGAGATTTTAAACTTAGTACTGAATAAATGATCCCTTAAAATTACAGTGCAATTTAAAGTCACTTTAGGATTCTTCAGTATTGAGGAGGCTGTTAAAATACTTTGCAATTCTTCAGATTACAGTGATGGTTGAGATGAGAAATTAATTTAACTGAGTAACGGGGTTTTTATAGTTGAGTAATTATCTTTCATGCTTGATTTGCCTGCCTAGCATTCTCTTTTTAATGTGAAGGTTTAATGCACCTTCCTTTATGGAAAATTAGTGTCTGTCTTTACAAAATGATTCACAGTCATTGCAAGTTCATAGCCAGCCATGCCATCTTGAGTAAAATATATATCAGGCATTTTATTTTAGGTTTTGTTTGGTGATTTAAATTGTGTTTAATTTTGTGCCAAAATATAAAAACTTACAGTTAGGGTAAAGATTAGATTCTAGCCTGTGTCTGCTGAATTGATTAGAATGTAGTTACCGACATTTTAAAATGAATTGAGTACTCTCTTCCCCTCTTTTTTAGCAAGTAATAGGATTTCTCATTGCCTTCATGAACTCTCCTTATTGAAGGGATTTATCCTTGAATTTTAGGGTGATGTTTTTATGTACTATGGTCTGCAAAACTTCTATCAAAACCATCGTCGATACATGATGTCAAGAAGTGACGCACAACTGTTGGGCAGAAATGTAAATGTAAGTTTTCTTTTTATGTTGTGAGATCAGCAGCATTTCCAGCAGGTGTGCCTTTGACCATATGGAGAGCTAACGAGGCAGAACCATAAGTGTGTTTAGGTGGCTCTAGGGAATAATAAAGTACTGATTTTCAGTGTTTGGTCCTGGCTTTTATACTTGTTAGGGCCATTATGTCAAATAAGTTAATAAGAGATGGAGGTTGTGGGGGACAAATAAAAGATGTCAGTCCAGTGTTGCAGTTCTCAAACCTGCACCTTGTAGTGCTAATTAAAAATACATTGTCTTTTTCAGATAAATATACAGAAAGTTTTTCCTTCTCATGTTTTCAGTCTTCTTAGCCTGAAGGTTTTTAAGCTGTGCTTTCATTATAGGGCTAGGGAATTAAGTTATTCTAAGTCTTTCGTTTTGCCATCTGGCTTTGGAAGGGGATGAGGAGCAGGAAAAGGTTTGTTCTGAAATAAGTGATCATGTAGCATTCTAAGTATGCAATTTAGAGGTCTAAAGCAGGAGGTAGACAGCATCACCTGCAGCAGACCTGCATAAGGAAATTGGAGAATGCAATCATAGCATTCAGGTTTTTTTACTTAAAAATCTAAAGCATATTTTCTTTGGCTTAAAAGTAGCATTTCTTAATATACACATAGTCCATGTGTCCTTTCAGTACATATGATGGTTGTGCCATAATAATCTGTTGTTTCTATAAAATGCTTCTTACAACTCTCCAGGTGTCCTGTCAGCTTGTTTGCATCCAGATGCAGCTGCCTTTGGCTTTTGTGCCAATCAGATACACAGCTCATTGGAGCTACTTGAAAATGTTTCTGTGTTTCAACCTGAAGATTTATAGTTTCTTATAAACTGGGATAGGAAAGATGTGATAAAGTTGAGGTGGACTTTTGCTTTTCTTTCTGTATCTTCATACACCAAAATATGCCCATGTTGAACTGAAGTTATGTGGCCAGCTACATCTGCTGTTCTCCAGCACTAATGCAGCCCAGGTCAGAATTAAAAAGAAAGAAAAAGAAGATGTTCTAGGGTAAGACAAGGCTTCACTGGAACATTTTCAGCTGTAGCCATTTTACAATAGCAGGTCCCCAAACTTGTTTTTGCAGTCTGGAACCTGCAGGTTGGCAGCAGAATTTGGTGAAGACCTTAAGTTTCCATACCTAGATATGGGAGATGTTCCTGCACTACAGACCCATTCATTTGGACGTTTCTCTAACGTGACCAAAAGGTACTGGAGACTTAATTGTTCAGTGGCTTTTCAGAAGAAGGCATGTGAGGACACCAGCAAATTAAAACCAAACCCTAGGTGTGTTGCTGATTGTTGTGTGGCCTTGAATGCAGATCCAGAGGAGCTACTGCGCGCCCTTCAGCACCTACGGGAACGGAACCCCGATGGCGCCGTGTGGGGCTATTGCCAACAGCATGTTCAATGGTACGTGGCACCTTCCCCAGCCTCCTCACTGACTCCCTCTTGAAACTAGTCCCTTACCCCAGCCCAGGGAGACCTGCTATTGCAGGGTCTCTTCTTTCCCACAATAAAGGTTTTTGTTTGGTGGTGCTGCTCTGGTGAACGTGGGTTTCTGCTTCCTACTCTTTAGTAACTTGGCCCTTGTTTGGAAACTTAGGGAGAGTTTTCATTTTCTAAGGCTCTCTTCCATGTGAGTACACAGCAGGAGTGAGGGATTTAGGCCCTCTTGGAATAAGGAATGAGGATACAACAGATTTAGTGCACTTCCTTGCTAAAAAGTACTTTCTTGTGCAGTGATGGGAGAGCCTGGATTCTACCTTCCCACAGTCATGTGCTTAGAAGGAAAGATTCTCCATGTTCTCCACATTGGTTTGGGCCTCTGGATCAACGTGGTTTCGACTTTGTTCTTAGAATGCTAGAAGCATACATAGTCTTAATTTGATCCCAGGTTCTTTGTAGTAACCCAGTGGGCATAATCTGCTTATGAGTACTCTGGGGAGACTTCAGAATGTATTTCTTTGGAGGGAAAAGCAACAAAAAACCTGTCGAGACTTTCCTCCCCTAGCCCATCATTTTTGTCTTCCAATTTCTGCCCCTCCCCACTCCCACCCTTTCTTTAACCTGTTCCATGCAGCAGATTTTGGCAAGGCAGCAGTTTCCAAGCAGCTGAGCCAACCACACCAGGGGACTTGTGAAGGCCAGCTTGATTTTCATCTGCCTGTGCATCTACCTGCTGCCCTGGAAGTGAGATTGACTGTGTTGGGCTCAGACCTAGGCCAGCAGAGTTCAGAGCATTGCAGCTCCTGTTAATGAACTGTAACTGGTGACAAATAGCTGGGGATGTGGACCACAGAATGATCACTTCCTCAGAAGAGTGTCTAAGCTCTGAGGTGCTGTGTGAACACAGGTTTTGTAGCAGGAGGGAAAAAATAAGTATGTTTTCATTGGTGCTCATGCAGCTGAGTTGTGCTGTTCATGTCTCCTAAAAGGCAACCCCTTCCCCTCTGTATCATCTGGGTATCCCTGCCCATCATCCCTTTGGCTTCCTAATTTTCTCAAAAGGATGTGGATTCTCTGGATTGTGCTTTTACCTCTAGCCTAGTCCGTGAAAACACATCATGTATAGCAAAGTTTTAGGACAACTGTCATAGAAATTCTAAGGAAAACTAACTAGCTAGAGAGCTGAAAAAGTGATTTGCAAAGAAGTAAGTCCCACAGGAGCTGATGGACATGAGGAATGTGCACAATGTACACGGGGATCGGTAGGAAATGTTCAGTTTTAAAACTTCAGAAGTTCTAAGACTCTGGTACCTTAATTCTTCTTGGGAAATGTGCAGTGCTCCATACACATGATGAAACATTTCCCAGGACATTTTGATTTTCTATTCACTTGAAAGATGCTTCAATGTGACATTTTTTTGTTAATCATGCTGGCAATGAGAATGACTGTCTTTTACTCACAGATGTTGTTTATTGTTTTCCCTGCAGATACTATTGATCTTTTTTACAATCGTAATTCATCTGTGATTCGAGTGCCACTGCTGAAGACTGGAAACAGTTGGTGGACAGATAAAAATGTCAAATTTCGCAATCCTGAATCACACAATCTCTCCTCTGCATTTGCAGGTAAGAATAGTTCTGCTGGTGTTCCTTGTTTTTCAATGACTTCCCTATCTCCCCCTTCATGTGTCTCCCATTCTGAGAAAAATCTCCTTTGGGATCAATACCTCCCAAAGCAGGTTGAAGAAGCAGCTTTAGAGGGTGACTGAGAGCAGAAGACACGTTTAGCCAAAATATCACCTTTTTAACTTTTTTAATCAGTGACCATAGAAATTGGGAGAATATGGTTTGGAAGACTGAAGTTAGCCCACATCAACACCTTTCTTTATAGTTTCTGGTCATGCTTAATCTGTCGAGAGAAAGCAAGGATGCAGTTGCTTTTTTTTTCCTGTTGAAAATATCTGTGAAGGCCAATTAGCATGTTCCATCTTTCCTTCATGCCTTTGCAGATTCTCGGGCAGTTGTGAGACACGAGAGGCTGCCTTTGTCACTAGTTCTTTCAGACCTGTTTCCTAAGGCTCTTTCCTACTTATGGTTGATCTCTATCGAAGTGGAAATAAAAGCTGCCTATTCTGAGTGCAATATGCAAGAGTTAATTGTCTAAGTAGTTTTCATGGGACAGATTCTAAGTGTCACAGACAGTGCTATTAGACTGCAAAAAGGTGCCTTTCTGGTTCTACAGGAATATATTAATGTGTAAAAATGAAGGCAAACTCCTCATTATTGAGAAAATGTTGCTTGCTGAAGAGGCAAGAATGCAGAATAAATGGTATTTCCACTTGTGCAAGTCACTTTGTTTTTCCTGTGCTTGAAGATTCTAACGTGTAGCAGCCCCTGGGTACTGTTAAACCATTTATGTTTGAGGTGAGTGGACATGCTTGGAGATGCTGTTATCTGGCAGATACAATTTTGGACAGTGTCTTGTGTCTCTTCCATATCTCATACTTTGTGTTGGTAGCGTGAGGCCCAGAATTTCAGCAACCACTGCTTTTACTGACTTTCTTCCCTGCTTTGTCTCTTTGTCACAAGGGACAGCAAGACCTCCCTACTGGCAGAAACCAGTGTATCTGCTAGATGAGAGAGACAAGAGGAACAATGGTTATGTGAACGATGACTTCATCATCTGGATGCGAGTGTCGGCCTTTGCCACCTTCCGCAATCTGTACCGCCGCCTCAGGCGGACATGGCTCTTTGCAGATGGGCTGCCAGCAGGGAATTACACCTTCCGCATTTCCTACAGTATCCTTTCAGATTCCCCCAGCCTGTTGGCGTTACAGTGAGAGGGAAGTGAAGAGGTTTTGTATGGTGAACTGGCAAAGAAACGGTGCGGAACACGCCAGTGTCAGCAGAGCCCTCAGACAGGTCTGGGCTGTGGCTGACTGACAGGAGCTGTTGTGCTGGAGCAGCTGCCTCCTCACACCCAGCAGGGACAACTCTGCTGACTGAAGCTCTCCTATTGTCAGCAGCAGTTCTGTCAACATGACCATAAACT
Organism: Lichenostomus cassidix; assembly: GCF_008360975.1. Taxonomy (NCBI): domain Eukaryota; kingdom Metazoa; phylum Chordata; class Aves; order Passeriformes; family Meliphagidae; genus Lichenostomus; species Lichenostomus cassidix. The sequence goes on along the minus strand of NC_139479.1, from coordinate 94,470,235 downwards.
TCTCTTCTTTCTCCACTGATAGAGCTGTGCTTTTAAATGTTGTTTCATGGCTCTGTTCTGAACGTTTCCATGGGAGAGATGAAAGGTAAACTCATAGAACATTCTGGGTGCAACATATTGGGTAGAGGTGAGCCCTTATCCTCACAGGGACTATGTGGAGTATCATGAAAAGCTTCCCAAAAGGCTCATTTTCAACTGAGCTTTCATAGCAAATTAATGCAGTAGCAGTTCTATAAATTATGAATCTGAGATTTACAATGTTGAAAAAAAGAAAGTATTTCCATGTGCACACAAAGACTGTATCTAAAATAACTAGGTTTCTTACCACCAGCTGCTTACCACCACCCAAAAACCAGCTGGGTTTTTGGATCCAGAATAGCAGAGACATCACCGATCAGTTAAAGGAGTTTTGGCAGCAAATGCAGACCTCAAAACTTTTTATGCCTTGGAAAGCTTTTTGAGCATTTAACCACTACTTTCTCCTCTGGAAATAATGTACTCTTTGTTAGTGAAATCTTAACATCCTTCTCTCAGATTTCCCTGTTGCCAGATTCAAGGGGAGGAAGCACGTGATCCTTTCAACCGTGGTGTGGAGCGGTGGGAGTAACCCATTCCTGGGAATTGCCTACGTGGTTTCTGGCACTGCAGCAACCCTGACAGGCTTTGTCATAACTGGCATCCACTTAAAGCTCAGGAAAAAGAAAACATACTTTCAGAAGCAATAAGGTTCACCTGGCTTTCTGAACAAAGACAAAAGTGTGCAGTGAACAAAGAAGGTGCAGCACAGATCTCTCACTGTTTCCCCTCAGCTCTGGACCATTTTCAGTATCAGGTTTGGTGAATATAAGCAAACTGAGGGGCAGGGCTATTCCATCATCTCAAACCAAACTTAGCTGAGGTCCCATTCCTATTAATGTGCATGTGAGCCTAAACTTGTTTCCTAGGAAGCTTTTGGCGAGATCAGCTTCAAACAGCAGATGGCACAGTGGATTAGAATTGCAATGGCAAAGAAATTATATGGTACCAATGTCTGACCAGAAGTCAGGGTTCATATTAATGTCTTACTCAGCCTGTAATTCAGACAACATTTCTCTTGACTGAAATGGAGCTTTGGATGGGTAAAAAGTGAGGTCTTGATCCAACAAAAAGCATGAGCAGGTAGAACTGATTGCTAAAATCTGCTTGTGGGCCATGTACATGTGCTGCATGGCTTGGCTTGGGTTTTGTGTACTTTTTTCATCTCTGCTGAAAAAGCAACCAATTTACATCAGTGTATTCACTCCAGTTCAATCACACCTGCTTTGTGATTGAATGCAGGGCATTTATTAGGAGTTTGGAGTTGTTTTAGACCAAATTTTCTGGTTTTATGTAGAGAGATAAAAGAGGGAAGAGAGCTGGAGGGCATCCAATCACTGATTTACATTTTTAAAAATTAATAGAAATCTTAAATTAAAAGCTCCTTTTATGAAAAATATTTTAGCAGAAACATCTACCTAATATAACTATGAGGCCAAAATTGCACTCCTACTTACCCCACCCTTCCATGTGAAAGTTCACAAATTCTTACATGACATAGAATGGTAACTTACTGTCAATAGAAAACAAAGCACCAGAAAATGTGTCAACTTAATTTAAAGCAAACACTGCAGCTCATGAATAGGTTCACCAATTTTCATGTTCAAAATTTTACACATTCAGGAGTTAGTGTTAGGTATCACAAAATGAAGGAACAGCACTGAAGAATTTAGGTCAAGCATACCTCAGTAGATGTGAATTTTTAAAAATGGTTTTTCTGTTGTAAAAGTGCAAGTGGAATAAAATACTTTAATTCCTTTGATAAGTATGTTGTGTGCCTTTCCTCTCTCTCTCTCCTAAAAACCTTCTCACTAGAACAAGAGAGAGCTCACAGACTGGAGCAGGAGAAGGAGCTGTGTCACAGGGAGGCTGCATGCCACTGTCAAAGCATCCACATCTGATTTTGAGTGTCTGGGGCTGTGGTGACCTCTGGCAGATGAGCCCTGGTGAAGGTGTTGGCAGCCACAGAAGGTGCTCTTTCCTTGAAGCTCTGCTTCATATCTGCTCCCTGAGCAACAGGAGAGGAGCTGCTCTGTTACCAGCCCAGCCTGGGAGGGCAGTCCTGCTCCACTGATGCTTTGTGCTGACCTGGGAAAGATGCCTCTCCCCTCTGCTCTTCCTGCTCGGGGACAGTCACCTCCATCCTGAAGCTGCACAAACAGGGCTCCTGGATTTCAGCCTTTGCACCTGGATCTGTCAGGAGCTGTGGAAGAACCCCACCCCTCACTGGGCAGGACAAGACAGAGCATGAAGCAATGCATTCAACAAAGCTTAAGCTCAAACTCATTAATCTAAATCACTTAACAGTGAAGTATGCTCCTGAACCTTTTGTTCTTTTGAAAATATAATCCCATGCAGCTCTCTGGAAAGCCCTGATGGGATTTCCTGACAAAACTGAACTTATGTTTTCTGGTTCCTAACAAACCACAGGAGCTTCTTTCTTTTTCTCTCTCTCTCTTTTCTTTTATTTTTTTTTTTTTTTTTAATCTTCTGAGAAACTGACCTTCAAGAAATGAAAGGGGTGGTTAAGTCATGATGCAATTGTCACTGATTTTATTTCTTCATCAAGTACCTGGTAAAAAAAGAAAGGAGACTGTACAATGAGGTATGTATTTCAGTGAGTCAGTGTCTACCAGGAGAAAAAACTTACCTGAGAAATACAGCCTAGCAAACAGTGTTTGCCCATTACCTCCCAGAGGTTTGTGTAAGAACCTCTTCTCCTGAAAGGTACATTGTGTTCAAACCCCTCCACAGGGAAGACCTATCCTCAAACAAGTCTTCCTGTTTTTCCAGAAGCTATCCCAGTTTTCATTTATAAACCTAAAATCTCATTTTTCATCTTACCACAGCTTTAAACATGCCACATTTTTCTTGTACCCTCTGAACAGTGTCCTTGGAAGATGCTGCCTGCACTAGAGCAATGGGAATGGCAGCTTTGATTAATTATTCCCAGCAGATGGAATCTGCCTTGCTCAAAAGGGTGGAAAACAAGTATTAGCAAGCTCCTTACTCTGCCTTTTGTGCCAGTGCTGCAGCCACACTGTGGGTCTGCCCCCTGTGCCAGAGCTTGCACAATTGCACCTTGTCAGGAAAGATTTGCAGCTGTGTTCCTCAGTGCCCACACTGGGCACCCTTCTCTAGCTAGATGAAATATTTGTTGAATATTTTTGTGCTGCTGCTGCCTTATTCCCCCTAGTGTTGGGGCTGGAACAGAAGTGAGAGCTTGTGCTGGAGGATTGACCTAACCTAATAGAAGGATGGTAAAAGCATCATCAATTGTTCCTCCTTGTGCCATATCCCAGGGGATTATCCTCTTTGGTCAGCTGCTGATAGCAGCAGGAGGCACAAGTCCAGGCAAATATCCAGTGGGATTTTGAATTCATTTATTCTGGCTATTCGATCATTAGGTCAGTTGGATCAGGGAAAGCAACACTGAGGTTTGGAGGGAAGAGGTTTGAAGCAACCAGAGATGTTGCACTTTTCCTTTCGCAATTGAGGTGCAAATTGCTTTCAAAACACCTGGAGAGTTACAAGCAGTGCTGTGTCTTTGGCACAGAGCTGCTTTGGCCTTGTGCATTGGATTTTATGAATTGAGATTATGTGTCTTGAGTAAAGAGGAAAATTTTTTTAAAGTGCCTTAGTAAAACTTTTCAAAATAGAATTCTAATTAGCTTATTTATCAAACATACTTTCACCAATAGCAGGTGGGCTCTTTTCTCAGAGAGATTAATTTATATTACTTGACAATTCAATGCAAAGATGTCTGGGTTTAAGATTAGTGAATGACATTAAGAGCTGTACCTGAAAAGGTTTAAGTCAACTTTGCCATTTCCTTTACTCTCAACAAAAGAAAGATGCAGGTCAGAAATGAGGTCTAGGTTTGGTAAACTGAAATTAATGATGTCATAGATGCTTAAAGTATTAGAAAGTGCATTTTTTTTCTTGTCCCCATATTTTTTTCTAGAATAGATAAATAAAGGAGGACATTATTTATTCATTTTTTGGGGGGGGGGGGAGTGGATATTTAGTTAATGGAAAACTGGACAAAGGATTCCTGTTAACATGTAATCTAAATTTATATGGTAAAGGTGGTCTAAAATAGATGAGTCAAATGGGATAGATATTTCTGGGATTTGTTTAGGATTTTGAAGAGGGCAGTTGGAAATCAAAGCATCTTCTAGAGTTCTTTAGTTCAGTTTTTAACAGTGGCAAAAACATCTGAAAGGGACAAGATCCCACTGTTATGAAAAACTTACCTGCACTTTAAATCTCATTTCTATATTACAGGGAGGTATAGGAGACAGTTAAATTTTAATGTCAAAAACTGTTGCAGTGGTTTTGGTTGCCAGTTCCTTTCAGAATTGAGTTTCATTAATGGATATAACTCTGTATCTAGCAAGAGAGACTTGGAAATGAATCAGGTATTACAGGATAGTTCAGTAGCACTTCAGTTAGAGAATTTTTCCAAGTCTTTTTTAGGCTTCACAGTCTCATTAATATATGTCCAGTATTTGTCTGCCACAGTTGTTTTTTCTCTTTCTAACCACAGACATTTGCTTTCATCTAAAAATAAAGGGGTGAGTCCTTCATGTGAAACAAATTAGCATGATCACAGACCTATAGAATCTGGAAAAATTAGTTACATGCTGCATCTATGTCATATTAACAGTTGTGTGGCATGGAGATTATTAATGTCAATGTTTGGATGGTGTATTTTAGTGAAGCACTGTAGTGCTTTCCTCTGAGAAATGAAACTCATACAAGAATGAAGTCAAAGATGCAGTTCAGGGAAGGGAGGGCTTTGTAAGCCTTGATAACATAAAGAGAGGTTGCATAGCATATGGATTTGAGTTTAGATCTAACACAGGAGAGAACATTTGCTTGTCACATCATAAGAAGGTGCTGTCATCCTCACTGGGAACAGTAGGGTTTAGAACAGCTGATTTGGGAAAATCCTGTAACCACAGAATGAGGGGAACAGCAGAAGGGGAAGAAGTACTTTTCCTGCTCTTGGGTGTGGAGGCAGAGAAATTTGGCTGAGCTGCTCAAGATGATGTTGTATCCTGACACATGCTCTGGAAAGCCTATATGATTTTGGGCAGCAGCCAAGTTAAGTAGAAAAGTTTCTCAGTTTTCAGTGCAGTCTGAACTAGAGTGCATAGTTTTTGAGCTAAGGTGTTTTGACTGGGTTCTCTGTAATTGCATTATTCCCTACAATTCCAAGAATAATTTTGTAATGAGCTGGGAGTGCCTTGGGCAGCTGTCTTCAATTTGGTGGTCTCTTGTTTCCAAAAGAGGGATTGTGGAGCCTTTTTTGTTCACTTTTGGTCCTGCTTTTCCCTCAGGTTATGGAAGCCAGGCAGGGGAAGAGTGGGGCTTGTTTTGTTTTTGCTCACAGTCATGAATGCATAAAAACGGTTTTCTCCCTTTTCCCATGTAGCTGCCTAGGAGAGGAAAAGGGCTGTAGGGCTGATTCTGGTCCATGGCAAGTAGAGTCAGTATTTAGGTGACATCAAATAGGTAAAGATACCAAAATAGCTCATACCCTGGAAAGCTTGTAATTCAGAAAGCTCTAACTGAAATATCTGCATATTTACTGACTATGTACTGTGTACTCTGTGATTGAAAACATACAGCAAGATGAAAAAAGGCAATTTGGTTATACTCCTACACAATTGCAGCTATTGTCACTTTGCATTAAAGTGCCTAAAATGATCCCTTTCACACAGAAACAATTAAAAAGCTTGGGGGAAAAAAATGAGGTTTCCTACTGTGTCAAACCCAGCTACCCAAAGTTATTTGCTTTTTTCCCTATGACAATTCCTGTCTGTAACGAAAACTTGCATTACCAGTTATAATACTGAAGGACTCAGGGTGTAAGATCAGGTTAAAAGTTCTTGAGATTTCCCAGATAACTTATATGCATCCCTGGGCTATCTCTGGATTGTATAATCAGTGACAATGAACCTGAAAACACTGGATAACGAAATGTGTCCAAAAAAAATTGGAATGGTTAAAAGAAAGGAAAGAAGTAGTACCTGTCCTTAGCTCCAGCTGTCATAACCAGTTAATGTGTGGTGACTGTGGGGAGCCACTGTGCTGCCTCTGGGGTGACATGTGGCACTTCGGGGGCAGTGCAGGGAGAGGCTTCACACCAGCCCGGGCAATTGTAACATCTGCAGTTAATAACGCTGCTCCCCACGCTGGGTGTGCCGGGCAATCTGTCACGGTGGCAGGGGACAGCAGGGCTGTGTCCCCAGTGCTGGGCGGAAGGAGGGAGTCAAGGAAACGCTCCGAGGAAATGCACTGGTGCTGCTTCATCCTGGTGGGTGGCAGGGTGTGCAGTTCCAAGTTGTGCAATTCGATGACAGTCCCTGCACTGGGCTGGCTTTTGCTGGCCTGCGTGGTGCCATCCCAGTGTGGCACAGCCAGAAATCGGGATCAAAGTCACTAAAACTAATAAAAGAACTATCAGCGAGTCATCATCCACACCTCACACCAGTGCTTCTTGTCAGATTTCTGCGTTTGAAGCTTCTTGTTGGCATGAGAGCCAGCAATGATCATGGAAAGCCCCCGAGCTTTCCTCATGCACTGTCATTTCTGGCTGTGCAGTTCATAACAAAAATTGATCCTGAATGAAGCTGATGAGCTAAGAAGAAAAGCTATGGATAAGATTTTTATCTCTGCATGGTTTTGTTACTGATAAAATGAATTAAACACAAGAACTGCCTAACATATGTCTAAACTGTAATTGTGCCAATGGGTCTTAGGCTGTAGCTTGAGGAATTTATCATTCAGATTGCTAAGTTTGTAACTTCACCTCAGGCAACCAGTGGAAAGCCAAGTCTTAACTAAAAAAGGTCAAGAGTTGCTTTTCAAAGGGAGGTAAGAAATTGAGAAAGCAGAGCACAAGCCTGTTGGGCATTTTCATATTTCTTTGCTTTTGGGGGGTTTTGATTGAAATGGAATGTCTCACACAGTGTCAGTAAATAGGCTAAGTTTTGTAATTTGGGATTTGCCTTGAAACTTACTTGTTCTGTCAGCAGTTCCCATATCAACCTAATAGGTGATAGTGATTATGTCATAGAAATAAATGAAGTATGAATGTGTCAGGTGTAATTTTAAGTGTTCTCAGCTGTTGAAAGATTATTTTCCATAATTACCTTAATTTGATAATGCTGAGCTCTGGGGCAAAATAGGTTATTTTCCTACGGAGGAGTGGTATGATTTCAAAGCTTCATGATCATACCAGAGTTAATTGAGTTGTCCCTATTTTGGATCCTGGGCTTTACCTCTCTTGCAAAAAGTGGAGCAGTAGGTCCTAGGGAAGGTTTGTATGGAGATCACCTGAGCTGTGGGTTTGTAACACTGAATTTGTAACTCTCTTGGTCACTAATGATTTTATAAAACTCCAGACATCATCAGCATGTTGGCAAGTTTTCATGGAATATGCTGAGTTGAATCCATCAGGATCATTGAGTCCAACTCCTGGCCTTGCACATCCCCAGGAGTCACACCATGTGCCTGTGAGAATTGTCCAAAGGCTTCTTGAACTCAGCCAGCCTTGGTGCTGTGACCACTGCCCTGGGGAGCCTTTTCCAGTGCCTGACCACCTTCTGGGGGACAAACCTTTTCCTGATATCCAAACTAAACCTCCTCTGCCTCACCTTCATGCTGTTTCCCTGAGTCCTGTCACAACTACCTGGCACTGTGCTTCCCCTCACGAGGATTCCTCAGCCAAACATTCTCAAAACACATTTGGGGGGGATTCAGGCAGGGAGAGCTTGATTTCCTGAGAAAATGATGGAAAAGGAAAGTCTTGTGTATCCAAGTCTTCAGCATATTTGTTCTTCAGACTCTTCATGCCAAGAGTCAAACCAGCTGCTCACCTACAAGCAGGAGGGCTTGGTTGATGTCCAAGCTTACACCTCTTGAGAACAGACATAGCAGTGGGGAAGAAACTGGGATCTTCTCAGCTCCCCCCTGCAAGGAAGGTAGATTTGGACACAATTCATTTTTTTACTAGAACAGAATCAGGGAAATTGGTTTTGGTTTTGCTTCTTTTAAGCATAAAAAGAGTTAAGCTTCCAACTCGGTTCATACATAATATATGTGATCCTTACTGGTCAATAAAGTGCCTGTAAGGAAAATGCTGGAATGATCCTGACATTTTCCAGCCATTAGCACTTTCCTTCTCTAGTAGGAAGAGTAGAAGTCTGTGGTGTGTTTCTTTTTGAGGCCTTTTGAACACAGTTTTTATCTGAAAATAGTTATGTTAGTAAACAGATGTGCAATAATTTCTTGTCATAATATGTAATATAAATTCCTATTTTGTATAAATAATTATATTCTGAGTTGAAGAATACCACACTTACTTGATATGAAAGCAAAAACTTTATTTTCCTTTTTTAAGCTGCAATAACCCACATTCAGAATTCAGGCAATTTTTTACTCAATAGGGTTTTTTATAAGTATTTGCCATTGCATATTCAGATTATACAGTCAAGGTCTTACTTTGCTAATCAACCTCCAAGTAGCTCCACTTGTTTCTATGGAATTGTCAATGCTATGAAGAAATAAACTTTGGTGCAGTTGAAGTAGAGAAAAGCTGATTAGGACTGTGGTATTTTTATATAATTGGTTGTATAGAAAAAATAGGACTTCACATGCTGGTTTTTCTCAAGTTACATGAGAGTAAGAATTTGGTTTAATTTTGCAAAACTTAGTAATGCTATCTTGAATTGGAACTACATACAGCATCTAACTACATATAATGAATTATATGTAGTTATTTTTACTGTATACTTGTAAACAAGTATTGTGTATACATTCTTTGTGCATGTTTTTGTAGATAGAGGATCAGTTAATGAAAAATAACTTCCTTTTAAATGTTAAATTTCTGTTTGGTCTATACACAGCTTCATGGTTTGGAGACATGCAAACCATCTGAAGTTAAGTCTGAAGACACACAAAAAGGAATGCCAGGTAAGGATATTTTTTAAGCACAAGAATGAGGATCTGAAAATATTTTGAACTGCAGAACTCGAAAATAGTGAATTTGTCAAATGTATCTTACCATGCAAAATTAAAGGGAAAAAAAACTTGTTGAAACAATGTAAAATTGTATGTACAGCTCCTCAGAACTGTTAAGTGTCAGTCTGCTGGCTCTGAGATGTTCTGTGTCCAAGATCCTGAAAAAATGTGATGCTTCATAACTAGTTATTTAAAAACCCTAAACCCTGAATTATAATACTGTTCCCACAGGAAAACAGCTTTCTTGTACCCCTCTCTGCTTGTACCACCAAAGCAATTCATCACTAGAGAGAGTTTTTAAACTGTCCCATTTATGAAGGAGGATTCAGCTGGGATGCAGTGGATCATCTTGGGACTCATTCTTGCAGGCAGCTGTATTAGTGCTGGATATCACTATCATGTGAGTTTAAAATCTGATACACATGCAAAGAAATTAAAACTTCTGAAATAATCAGTAACCATTTCAGTCTTTTGATGCTGACAAATTTAGAATCTGCCACTGTTTGGAGTGGAAATGCTGCTAGTGGAGGTCTAGTTTCATGAGAGACATTTGGTTTAAAAATCAGCTTTCATTTTTGTTTGTTTGCTTTATGCAGAGAGTACTTTGTGATTACGCTTTCATCTTCCCCTACTGTGTTAGGAGAAAGGCTATAAAATATTCATAGAAGAATAGACTGTTTGTATTTTGCTGAGAAAACATAATTGCAATACCATTGGTTATAATCTGCTCTTAGAAACTGTAATTTTCTTAGGATGTTGGGTCTTTCTCCTTCACATCAAAGAACTGAATTTGATCCCATTTATTTTGAGAAACAAAGGTACCTGTCAAAGTTACACTGCATGTGGTTTGCTGTCATTCCGCAAAAGCTGGGCTGGAAGACAGCTCTGAAAATTCGGGAAGCCCATGGTAGTGAGGAGTGTTTTCCATGTGTGGTGTTACCAGGTGCCCCATGGTGTGTTCCAGCTGTGTAAGAGGTGCTTATAAACACCTTCAGGAATGGAAAATAATGAATTTGTGGCCACCAAGGCTAAGAGTAGAAGAATTGATGTAAGGTAGGTATAAAAGAAGTTGTGATAACAAAAACCAAGCAGGGCTTAGCAAGCTCTCACATACCAAACAAACATAATCCCTTTTGGAAGTGACAGCAGAACTTCCCTGGGCCCTACTGTGTGTTCAGCCCCTGCTGAACACTGCCTGGGCAGGATCTCAAACCTCATCATTCCAGCACAGTGCTGGACCTTGCCCCATCCAAGTCTATCTGCAAGTTGTCCTTCATCAACCTAGTTGCAAAATGGGACAAAACATTGTGTTGGGGATCCGACTGCTGCTGGGAGAAAAATGTTCTTCTCAGAAGTGTCACTTGAAGCCTCAGAAACTCCAGATGTGAGAGCTGGGGAGGGGAATCCTGCTTTTTGCATGCTTGTCAGTTCTGGAAAGCTCCTCTTCACTAGTGATTAATGAACTATTATTGGTGTTTGAATCTCCAAAATGATTTTGTTTTGATTAATTTAGGCTAGAGAGATTTATTTTGTAGATAGGTTGGGGCACTGTGTATTGTTTGTGGTGAGTGCTTATTTAGGTGGTGCAGATTGTGCCAGATATGACTCAAGGCAGGATGCTGAGTAGTTTTTTGAGGATGTCTCACAAGGGTTTTTTGCCTCCTTGTCTGAAGGAAGATGACCTTCCAGGATTGCAGCTAAAATGTTGCTATGTGGCCTGAGAACCATGAACCCTGTTCTGTCACTTTTTTACACTAATGAGGTTTTGGACCAGTGTGAGGCTTTGTTGGTGCAGGAAGCTGCAGCTGGAAAATCTCCTATAGTTATGAAACATTTGAGTTTTACTCAAAAATGCAAGTTTTTGCTCCCAGTCAATCAGACATTTTGAATAGAAGGATGCATTGGACAAAGTTACTTTACAATACAGATGGCTTAGGAACTTTGGGATTTTTTTCTCTGTTTTGTTTTTTTGTTCCAAAATTGTCACTGTAAAACCTGAAGAAAAAAGCAGAGGCTTGCTTATAGTATTTTGTCTCAGCATCTGGAGAATGTTCAGATTTTCTAATTTTCGTTTTGCAAATGCAATCCTGAATTCCAAGTATATTCCATCATAGGTGTTTTACACAAGTGAGTTTACACTTTTGTCTGTATTTTACAGTGTTGTTTTTTCTGATACCAAATATTTTGTGTTCACAGAAGGAGCTAAAACCAAATCTTGGATCTCAGCAAGATTCCTGTGGATCAGGAGTTTTTGCTGCTGTGCCATGAGATTGAACATCACATTCCAGTTCAGGACAAGTGCTGTTTCCATGTCTGGATGTGCTGCTGTTCAAGGTACTGTTACCAACTAGACTGCAGTGAATGTAAATTATACATTCCTGTTTCAGTTCTCATGCGAATTCTGGAGCTTTGTGAGGGGATCTTCTGTGGGGTGGAGTTTTGAGATAGATTTCCCTGGACCTCAACTTACAGTGAGCCCCTAAAGGAGTGAAAGATTTCTCTATTTTCAAAAGAAAATAGAACAACATAAAGAGGAGAGAATCACAGTTAAGGCAAAACAAATAGAGCCATCATAAACCCCACATGTTCCCGTGGTGTTGGTGTCAGCTCTGTCCTAGCATGAATAGTAGAATTTGAAGCATCAGTAATTGTAAAAGACCTTTGTTCTTTTTTCTGGTCACTTTCTTTCTAACGTATTTTCAGCAACAGTCCACACTGGTTTCAAAGTCTTTTACTTGTACCAAGTTTTCCAGTGATGTTTGTCCAATGTTCATCTTACCCTTAAATTGAGTTTACTGTGGTAGAGCAGAGGTGACTCTCAGAGTAAGGTTGTTTTCTGTCCCTTTGAAGTGTGAAGGAGTACAAAATATCACTGGCTTTTTTGGTTTATTTGCATTAGGCTCTTAATTACTTTTTTTAGTGCCTCTTAGAGGCATGTGCACAATTTGTGTGCCTTTTGATCCTAAACTACAAAAGGCACATTTAAAATCCCCTCTGCTCTGTCTTCTTTGTAGCCATTCCTCAGTTGCTCTTAGTAATTGCTATGGAGATTTCTTTTTGTCTCTTCAGTTCATGAAATGCAAAGCAGAGAGCTTTTCATTACTTTGGCGGCTAATGAATGTTACTTAACTGTTGACACAAGGTTTACCTTTCAAACTATTCCATCCAAGTCGATACTACAAACCTTCACAGAAAACAGGACTACAGAATTTCGCAGTCCCTGGGAGGTCAGGGGGTACAACAAACTTCCAAAACTATTAGTATGGACATATGTGTCATGACATTGTCCCACTGCACTTCTCTCCTGCCTGCCTCCACCTGCTTTCCTTCCTTGAGCAGCTTCAGGGGAAGCCTTGGCAGAGGCTGCACTTCTGTGCTTTGCTGGCACTGATGGTGATTAAGTTTTTACAAATCCTCTCTATTATCATTTCTTGAAGGAATTGAGGTTTTCCCTATTGTCCATGAGCCAAACTTGAAAAAGCACAGCCTTCAGGCTGTTTTTTATTAGAAAACCCCAAAAGCAGATGGCCAGGTGAAGGAAACCCATCTGAGAGCTTCCCACTGCAGAGCAGCAGAGAGAACTCCTCTATGAACCTTCCCTTCTGCTCTGGCTGGCCAGCTATTTTAGAGAACATGCACAAGACAAAGACAGAAGCTTGTATTTCACTTCCTGTAGATTAGTTGGCTGCCGTGCAGCCAGCTGAGCTCTTCTGAGATGGGGATGTGTTTTAGTAAATTATTTTTCCTCTCCTGTGCAAGCACTAGGCATTTTTGGTAATCAGAGAGCTGGCATAACTCCTCGCTGTAGGCAAAATAAAAAGTGCATGTATTTCTTTGTGGCCAGGCTTCAGTGAAGTGAGGGATAGGAAGAGTGTAAAGAGGTTACAGATGCACATGAGAGGATTTAGAATTCCTTCAACGTGTGAAAAATCACTCCCATCTTAGCTATTTTAGGTAAGTGTATCAGTTATGCTGAAGGATGAACACCACCATATCCTGCCCTACCCAAAGGAGAAACTGTTCAATATTTCTGCATGTCTCCTTATCAGAAACAAGATTCTAATCCTGGATATCCTTTTAGTGGAGAGGCAGCTGCTCACCTGAATTGCAGGTGACTTTATTGGATAACCCAGTCCCTTCCTATCCCACATTCACAGCTGGGTAGTTGTGTGATTTTGATGGAGGAAAAAGAAAAAAAATCACAATTACTGAAGGTACAGCAGTACACACTGTATCTTTGAATCTACTTTTGAGAGGTTATAAAGGAAATCTATAGAAGAGCCTGAGACAGACCTATTTCTGTGACTTCTGAAAGAGTATTTTAATCACCCATGCCTTTGTATCAGCTGGTTTAGATAGGGATCAGATGTCTGATATATACAGCATGTATTCTTTTTTTTTAACTAATAAAACTCAACTTCTTTTTGCCTTGTTTCAGAAAGACTCATGCTATGAAAGTCCAGAATGAAGGGGCTTTCCTGAGCAGAATGGATTCTGGCCACTCAGCCTGTTGGTGCCAAAAGCTGGTTTTGGAGAGTTAAAACCTTATGAAGCCGCAGCATGTTCAGGAGCAAGGCAAGTGATCTGCAGACACTTAGAAAATAATGTAAGACTTTATAATCTATAAATAATTTTATGTATTGTGGCATTGTATTAATGTGCAACCTGACCTGCAGACTTTCACTTTCCCCCTCAGCTGCATCCTGACCAGTTTGGACTCTGTCTTGCACCAAGACACATACAAAGGTAAAAAAGCTAAACAAATCATAACATTACTCGAGTGTGGTTTTAGGGAGACTGTGCTGTAATTTGATCACACAGTTGTGGGTGTGCTCACTCTAGTTCAGGTCAGCTTGCAGACAGGACACTAAAAGCTGTTCTAGTCTGCTGTTTAAACAGGAATGCTAGTAGGAGCATTGGATTTCATCCAATTCATGTGCAGGACTGTCATTACAAGTGCAGAAAAACTGTTTCCTTTCCTTTTGCAAGGCAGCAGACAGCCTTGGTATGAACTTCTGGCTATGCTGAAAACTAACACCAGTTTCAAGTTTTATATCCCTTTTTTAGATCAGAATTTGTCTGCTGATCATGTGGTTTTGTAAAAGTGATAGTTGTGCATCACACCAAGTTGAGCCACAGTGCAACTGATTACTTTATCAACAATGCTTTGAAGACTGACCTAAGGAACAGACAACTCATAAAGCTGACTGACACTGGACTATCATGTGCAGTTAAATTCCTTAGTGCTCATCTCCCCATAGGTCAACATCACCTGTTTTAATTATTTGCATGTCTTTTGACATTTTAAGAGACACCTGAAGTGCCTGGTAGAGCTACAGGAGTTTCTTCCAGCTTGCAATGAGACACTGTGAACTCACACCACCTTTCACTCATAAAAGAAGAGTAATTATGACTGAGTTCTTTACATGGGGCACTGCAGTGCTGGAATTCATATGGAGAAGGGAGAAAAAGCACAAGCAGCATCAGCTTTTCTCAGTAACTGGAAATAGCCATGGTCTGGCTGAAGGCAGAACCAGCAGGACTTGACCCCGTGCAACTTACAGACAACCCTGGCATTCCCAGACTACAGATGAATTAGATGTAAGGTAGGTGTTCACTGCAAACATACTGGGTAATATGTATGTACAATTTATTTAAAATACTTTTTAACATACAAAACCCCCTCACTATTTATACAGTCTAAGTCCTAGCAACATATACAAATACTGAGCAACTACAATACATGCTGAGGTAAGAACATACATTCGGGGAGAATACTCAAGCCAAACAAGATTGAAATACATTTTATATACATATGTCTTCACATATAAGAGAGACCCATGAAATGTACCTTTGCTTTATTGTACACAGGCAAATTCTAATCTTAGTGTGTCATGCAGTTAAACCCAACTGTTACATATTCAAATGTATCTCAGCCCTAGCAGATAATATGTTCAAAGTCTGAAGCAGGGAATAAAGCCAGGGACCAAATTCCTTCAGAAAAGGGGATTAACTTTTAAAAATTTAATTTCTGTAACAATTTCTGTAACAGCTCATGCCTCTCACATAGTGAAGTTGCATTATGTTTGCTTAAAAAATAACCCACTGTAGAGAAACTATTTAATTCTTACACCACCTTAACCTCCAGCTATCCATAGTTCTACCATTGCTGGTCTGCAGTAAAAATTAAATCCAGGTGTTATTTATACTGACTTGAACACACCCATTTATTTTTATGGTGGATTAATTTTTCTAAGCTTAAACTAGTACAGGTTGAGAATGGAGAGGATTCTAAACTTGCCTGAAGTTGTATTGTCACATCTTAGTGGAAACTAATAATTTCCCACCCCTTTCAAATAAAATCAGCTCAGATAATTTCAGTCACAGTTGCTGCTGATAGCTAAGAACACTTACCTGTTCAAGCAAAACTACAAAGATTGCAGACTATTTTTGTCAGGCAGAAAAAGTTGCAGTAACATCAGAAGTACAATTATAGACAAGAATTTGCGATTCACAAATGTTTCTTATTTACCATCCTTACATTCACATTTAGGCTTAAGACACCCAACTCTAAAACAAGTAATTAAAAAACAGTCATTCTCAATGAATGAGACTAAATAATCAAAAATTGTAGGACTGGGCTTTAAGGTAGCACAGAGTATGTTCAGCATCTTTGTTGGGGACAGGGACAGTGGGACTGAGCACACCCTCAGCAAGATTGCCCACAACACCAAGCTGTGGGGTTCAGTCAACATGCTGGAGGGAAGGGATGTCATCCAGGGGGACCTGGACAGGCCTGAGAGCAGCCCTGCAGAGTGATACACACTCAAAATGAGCCAGCAATGTGCTCTCACAGCCCAGAAAGCCAATGGAATCCTGGGCTGCAGCAAAAAGAGCATAGCCAGCAGGGTAAGGGAGGGGATTCTCCTCTGCTCTGGTGAGACCCCAGCTGGAGTGCTGCATCCAGAGATGGTGCCCTCAACATAGGAAGGACATGGAACTGCTGGAGCAAGTCCAAAGGGGGCCACGAGGTTAGTAAGAGGAGTGGAGCACCTTCCCCATGGAGACAGGCTGAGAAGGTTGGGACTGTTCAGCCTGGAGAAGAGGAGGTTTTGTGGAAACCTCGTTGTAATCTCACAGTGTCTGAAGGAGCCCACAAGGAACCTGGAGAGGGACTCCTTGTCAGGAACTGTACTAATAGGACAAGGGGTAATGAGCACAAACTGAAAGAGGAGAAGCTTTGGTTACATATTAGAAGAAATTCTTTACTGTGAGGGTGGTGAGACAACTGGAACAGGTTGTTCAAAGAAGTTGTGGATGCCCCATCCCTGGAAGTGTTCAGGGCCAGGCTGGATGGAGCTCTGAGCAACCTGGTCTAGTGGAAGGTGTCCCTGCCCATGGTAGGGGATTGGAACTAAATGATCTTTAAGGTCCATTCCAACCCCAGCCCTTCTATGATTCGATGTAATACTATATGTTAGATGCTGAACAGGCCACAAGTAAATTTCGACTCCAGAGTTTATATACAGCCCCTCTGCAAATAGATTTTCAAGTGTTAAGTGAGGATCCTGTATTGGTATTAAGGCATGGTGGCAGCCCCTTGAACAGCTCTGCAGTTTCCATTTAGAAGTTCTCCACAGCATTTAAGGACCTGGGCAGTAAACACAGCTTTGAATTACATCACAAAAACAAACAGTAACCCCTGAAGTCCATAAAAACTGGGCTACTGCTTAGGTAGGGGATCTCACATGTACAAATTAATTCAGCATCCTTCCAACAGTGCTGTTAAAATAAAAATACAGCATTTTTATAGTGGGCTTTTTTTCCTACTACTTAGGTAAGAAAGCTGTGCTTTTTTTTTTCTAACAAGATAAAAAAAAGGCAAATATGACATTCAGACTGTTTCCATTTTGTGATTACCTAGCTAAAATGAGTATACCCCAATAAATGATGGACTGCAATATTTTCATAGTACAGAACACTGAGACATTCAAAGGATACAAATTCTAATAAATACATCTGAAATGGACACTCTTTGGAATAGTACTCGTTCTTTTGCAAAGGTTTTGGAATCTTGCATGCTTCTAATGAGAAAAACTATTAAAAAAGCCCTAAGGCTAAAGTTTGTCAGTTGTGCTAAAACGTACCATATGTGCTAAATGCATGTCTAACACAAACTGTGCACCATTAGAATATTTGTGTGCTTCCTTAAGCACTCACAAAAGTATGTACAGACCTTTCTTTGTATAAGCTCACACCTGAACACACAACAATGGACACTGGGGGAGGGCAGGGCAGGGCAGGGCCTTTCTCAATTCAAGTCACTTCCACCATCTGGATGCTTCTTGCACTGCCCATCAGGGAAGGCTGACTTGGAGGCAGATGCTATTCAGAGTGGGATAGAGAAAAATGTAAAAGCAGTTGCCAGGCAGTTGCAAGTTTGCTTGTGCTAATCTGTGCCTCTTGGATCCCTAGGAAGGAACAAGACTGAGTGGCTTAAGAAGAGGCAGAAAAGAGATTGTACAGACAGCAGCTTCTGGGTTTGGAAGGCTAACCAAAAAAGCAGGAACCTTCTGAGGAACACACAGCTGACAATTCCTAATTCTGTTAACAAAAGCTGAAATAATGTAATTCAGAATCAAAACTATTTTATGCCATGAAGCTGAAGGGATTTTTGCCATCAGTCCTGATAGTAGCTTGTTAAATAAAATTGTGCAGACATTTTATACAGCAAGTGGAATTTTAGAAGATGTAGTGCTTACACAGAAAGTTAAGAGTTTTGGGTTTTGGTGTGGGGGTTTTCTTCCCCAAGAAATAGTACCATTAGGAAGAAATTACTGGCTTTTGTACTTAAACTGTTTCTCCCAATTTATCATTCACATCTATGAATTACTGAAGCTAATCACGAAGAGTTCTTCTCTCATGTCTAACGGACAATTGTACAGTAGTAATAAAAATGTCCATGGTTTTGCAGGAGACAAGCTGTTAATTGTACACACAGTTTAAGGAAAGGCAGAATTGCTGTTTTCCCAGACCTCCAATACCACATCTTTTGGTTCAACACTGTATTATTTAAGACTAACAATATCAAAACAATGGAATTTAAAAAATGAAATGGTGAGCTTTGTGGAACTGGCTTTTAGAAACAAGCCATCCCTCTACCTTTCTCAAGAGCTAACTTTGTTCATCCTTACTCCCAGAGGGATGGGCCACACTCTGTGGCACCTGATACACCAGCTGGTCAGCACTGCCCGGCCCCGGCTGCCCCTTTGGTATATCGTACAGTGCCTGTGCTGAGGATGCACTGTCTGTCCTGGATAACACTTTATTGCACGTTCCAACCAGTGGAGGAGCTTGATTCCCTGCAGCTTTGAAGGTGGAGATGGAAGGAGCGCCCAGAGGCGTGCTGGGATGGCTGGACATGTCCATGATGATCGGAGTCGCGTACTCGGGTCCAGTTACGGGCAGGGGCTCGGCGTAGGCGTGGTAAACCTCTTGGATGGGGGAGTTGTAAGGGTCCAGGTCAGCGTAATTGGCTTCTTTTCCTTCCTCTGGTTTGAAGGTTGACCTCTGGTGAAGTGTGCCCACAATTCCCCCGACCAGGGGCTGAGCATATTCTGTGTTGCAAGCCCCAACAAAACAAAATATAAACACACTGAATGGATTTTTGTACAGAGATATTACATTAAATACAACCTGTCAGTAATCTCACAGAGATCATTATCCTACATCAAACCTACATCCACCAGTGCGAATCACTTTGGAAAAGGATTCCTTTCCACCCAATAGGTAAAGCCATTGGGATAGCCAAAACATCCCCACTTCTCAGGTTTATACTTCTTCCCCAGTGAGCTGCAATTTCCCATGCTGCAAATCTGCCTGAAAACAAAGCTTATTGAAATGTTCTTCTCTTTAAATTAGATTTAAATAAGTTATCCTATCTGGCTTTGGATGAAAAGTGGTCCTTGGGGTGGAGGGTTTGTCCTCTGCATGTAGTCAGATGAGATGTTTTACCTCAAGAGATAATCTCAGTTACAAAAGTTGGAGGTGAAAAACCTGACTAGCTGGGTAAAAAGCAGCCAAAAGGAGAAAAGTAATTCCGCTTGCAGTGAAGCTGTAGTTCCTGCACATCTGCCCAATTCTGCCATCACAGACAAGCACAGAACCGAAGGCACAGTCAGTCATCCTCCTCTCATGCCTGGGTCACCAGGCTAAGGGCATGTGCCACTAGCCATAATTCCTCCTTTTCCAGATCACAAGTATGATTTAACCCCTACACTGAGGGTAGAGAATCAAGCACCACATTTCAGATTTGTGCATAAAAATACTGTGATGAAATTATATCCAGTGTGTGAAAATATTACCAAAAGAATTCTTTTATCTTTTATGAGGTTTAAGAGCAAATGCAAGTAAAGCAACTTTCACTTACTGCATTAACTTGGGCAATTGTCTATCTGCAGCACATCAAATGATATGATACTCAGAGAACAGACCTGAAAAGCTCACCCACAGAACTATTCATTTCTCCCCTGTTCCCCCCCCAAAACCAGTAAATAACTAAATGTAGCCAGATTCCTGGCATTTTTGGCATTATATATGTATGTATATAAAACATGGCCCACAAAGTACCTGCAGACTCTGTTTGCAACATTGCTGGGACTTCTCTGGGTCTCAGGTGACTGAGTTCACTGCTGCTGTAGCGTACAGGAGTTTCCTCATGTTCTACTGATTTGGTTGGGAGAAACTGCTTCATTCCTTTCCACCATCCTTCACATGGATTAAAAAAAAACCCAACAAACAAACCACCCAAGATTGTATAAATACTGTGTTTTAAGCTACTAAAATATTTTTCAGCGCAGCTTGTATTTTGTTGTAGCAGGTAAATAACTCAATCATCACTATTTTGAGTAATACTCTAAGACAACAGAGGTGTGACCTATCAGAAACAGACATGTAAGAAACCAAACTGAGGTCATTAAAAGGTTTCTTGTCTAAAGGGTAAGGCATGCTTCAGACTGCCAGTGAGCAGACACACAGATGTGCAAGTTTTCACCAGGAGGCCAGAGGAGGAAGCACAGTCCTAGAGCAGTACAGACCCAGCTGCTGCAGCTGCCCTTTGCACTGGGCACAGCCAGTTTCAGGACAATTGCAAAGGGCTGCTTGGTGCAATTGTCTGATCTTAAGTTTGTGAGGCACAGGACAGCAGGATAGAAAAGATACTTAAATTCCAGATGCTTACTAGGGCAATGAAGACAAATTTTTGACAGAACTTAGACACCAAAATTAAAGATTTTTTCCAGGACAAAAGAAGTACCAAAGCAATGGTTATGGAATGTATAACGACATCCCTTATAAATCATTTCTTTCCCCTCATGTTGTATAACTAAGAGGTTTTATAGTTTGTTCACTAAAAAAAACCCTGAAGCTGTCAGTTCTAACAGGAGATGTGACTTTTTCTATTTCTGAAAAAAATCAGAGAAAGAAGCAGTGCAGTTAAGTTTGTCCAGAAAATAAATTCAGTGATCAGCATGCCTCCCTTGGCATTAGAGAAGCTTCTGCTAGTGGAAACTGTGTTACTGCAAGCTGAAATACACATCAAACAAAAACCACGGAGTGAATGGTTTCACAAAACCATTTTGTTACCTGCACGATCCCAGTAAGGTAGATCATATGTGCCCTCAGCCTTTTTCTTGCTGTGAAAAAAAAAGGAAAAAAGGGGTATATTAGCTAGCATACATATCAAAAAATTGATTAATTAATGCTAAGCAACTATCACCTTGCAATAACTGGTCCTCAAATTAAATGTATAAGCCCCAGTAACCTGGCTTGCCATCACCAGTCTGCTGTTACTGGAGAAACCAGTTTTTAGTCAAAGCACTCCTAACGAAAACTGTTACAAAATGTTGTTTGGTAGTCAATACTAGTCAATATTTTCTCAGAAAGAATGCAATGCTTTCCACAAGTGCAGACCACAGAGTTCCCCCAGCAATACATGCAGCATTTCATTCCCACACACCAGGCTAACATTCATTTAAAGCACTTTCATCCGTCTGTTCATTACCGGTTTCTCCAATGCCACGCACAAACTAAGATAAGAATCAGAGTAGTGAAGACCATCACCAGCACTGGAACCAGAACTGCTGCCAATGCCACATCTGAAAGCCATTAAATTAAGTGGTGTCAGACAGAAAGAGCTTCTCATAAATCAGTTTGTGATTTGAAAATTACTTGGGTAAAGCACACAGTTTTCACATTTAGTGTCTATCACACAGATGCCCTAGCTAAGCTACTCTGCTATGCTCCCACAGTGCAAATTTCAATTAACATCTGGCTCTTTTACATGCATGCACAGCTGGTGGTTTTGCAGCTTATTTTGCAGGTTTTTCATCATAATCAACCAGTTGGCTTTAATATATGATTTTTCTGTCTCAACAATGTATTTTATTATTTATGCAGAAAACCCATTAGTGCAAACACTTAAGTTTTTACTCCTTTAAGAAGTAAATTCCATAGTACCTAACAGTTAATCCCAATCAGCCTGTGCTGGGTCAGTGTGTGATCCTGACCTTGCTCCCTTTTCTGACCATTTTCTTCAATCAACAAAATTATTATGCCAGGTGATGTTTTTCAAATTTCATGCCAACAAGACCACTCCAGAAAAGATTTGCTATGTCAAAGGTGTTTTGTTCTAAGAAATTATTAAATAAAGCAGTTACGCCTGATTAATTCAGAAGGGAAGTCCAAGTTGCAACTTCTCCTTCTTACAAAATTTCTCCAGTGATTAAAAGCTGACCTCAGTTTGAACAAGTTTTGGAAGATGGAACTATATATAGTATTTCCATTTTTATTTTATATATATTACTTGGCAGATTGGTTTTGTTTCTGCATGCAGTATGCAACTGTACATTTTTTATCACACATGTATTTAATAACTGGCAAATATTAGAAATAAAATACTGACAATTTGCTGTAATATTTTAAGTTTTGAGACAATTTCAACTCAGAAAGCACATTCAATATGTGCCAAAGCACTATAAGGAGTTCCCAGCCCTTCTAGTGTTTATCTGTGGATACCTTTGGTTACACTTGGGGTCACTGTAGTGTTTTTTATTTCAGGTGTGAAAGTTGTTTTATCTGTCTGCAGCGAAGTCTTCACAGAATGAATCACGTCATCCACAAAGTCAGCATTCTTCTCTTCATTCTTGTTCTGAGGTGGTGGTGGCAAGGTGATTTTAGGAGCACGACCTGCAGAAGAAGAGAATTTCTAAGATAAGTCCTTGGAAATGCTAGTTTTCCATGCCTCCTTTTCAGGAGTAGACAGCTGGAACCATTTGCTATAAAGCTTTTGTTCATGTTATATAAGGAGGAAACCCTCCATGAATCAATGACATGGAAAGCAAGTGATTGGCGTCTTTTGACACACTTGTTTTGCAGATTATCTTGTGTACACCTGAATTCAGTATTTTCCTGGTTAAGTGTAATAACTTTTGGAGAAACTCAGAAGTACCAGTTAAAGAAGGATTATGCAGCCAAAAAGTACTTCAGTCTCATTGAAAATATACCCATGATATAACTTTTAACCTCAATAATTTCACTTACAACCTTAACAGTTTCACTTCTTGTCTTGCACAGTTGAAAGTTTTCAGTTGTCTTACCTATACTAAACTGACATCCTAGCAACTCTACTTTCATTGCAATTTTCTGGTGCCATTTTAAGGGGTTAATCCTAAAAAAGCGAGCAATAATAGGTGGAATGAAATTATTGCGAACTTCCTGGTACAATTCAGTATTCCCTTGAAATATCTAGAAAAGAAGAAAAAAAAGAAGAGAAAAACATTATATCCTACAAATACAACAGAAATTGAGTTGAAATTAACTACTACCAATTTTCATGTTTTATTTAGGAAGAATAAGCAGTGCAGGATCCTATTCACCCCAGAACGGCGCTGCTGCCTGCGTGTCTCCACTCCCTTGGCCCCTTTACATTTGTAACTAAATAATATAAAGAAAGGTGTGTGCACATGTGTGCACACAGCTGTATCATTGAGAGTAAAGGTACCCTGTAATATGCTACTGATGCTCCCAGGGCAATGCCTGCTGTTGCACACATCTCACATGTTTATGGCACTGAGTAATTCTTACTTGGTCCTTTTTGGTATTTTGCGCTTACTCTCCAAATATGCGTGGACAGCATGGAGTTGTGATATTGTGCAAGCAGGAATTAAGAACTCTGCCTCCACAGAGCTCAGCAGTTCAGCAGCCTGGGTGAGGATGGTATTCATGAGAAAGCATTGGGAAGCACCCTCAAGTGTGTAACTACACTGTCCTCTCGTGGCTGCTGCCTACAAGTGCTGAGCCACAAAATAAAAGAATTCGGGTTCAGAATGTGAAAGCTCTCCTCAGTCTCACACTGAGCTGTGAGGTTCTGCAAGAGAAGGGCAAAGACTTTGTGTGAAGGATGAGCTCCAGCTGGTCCTTCACTGCCATCCTTGCACACAAGAACTCACTACAATACAGAATGAGTCTGGTGGAAGTTTAAAAGCAGTGAGCAGAGTCACTGCCAGATGCAATGTAGGCACACTGACAACTTTACAGCCAATCATGGGTTTTTCACCCCCTGAGCTGTTTACAACAGTACAGCGCCTTGGCCCAGTACTCCAAGCCTCCCTCTTCAGTAGGAGGACTGGTTTGCACCATGTCTTTTGGTAGGATGTGAGCTGTGTCTCCACATTAGTGCACAGCAGTGGGGCTCTGGCTCTGCACATGCAGCTCTGTGGTGCTGCTGCACCTCTGAGGTGACAGTAGATTAATTCCTTGGTTTGCAAGTACTGATAAAGATACTGCAAATCACGTTGGACATAGTGCAGAACAGAATCATGGCACTTGCCTGGAAAAAGATCAATATTCCAAGGAGTTTTGTGCTCACTCACAGTCTTTGGTAACCAATAAAACACCCTGCCATTCTCAAGGACAAGCTCTGCACTGTGTAATAGCTGATGTGTCTGCATAGCATGGAGCAGTCAAGAGCTATTAGCACATTTCTGATCAATGCAAATCACTGCTATTTCAACCTTGATACACAAGAGACTCCTCTTAAAGACTTAAACTCCTCAGTTTAAGTTTTTTGTAACCAAATGACTAGAATATCCCTAGAAGTTTGAAATAAAACAGTTATTCTAGGAAACTATCCATTCAAAAGCCAAAAAAAGTCCCCACTCTGAATTTAAGCTTATTGTTCTTAAATATACTTAGTAGCAACAAATTTAAGACAGAGTAAATGCAGGGCCAAGCCTATGGTGTTATTTTGGAAATAAATTAGTAACACGAAGTAGTTGTAGTCCACAGTAGACTGGGCTCCAATTTACAGCCACTTTTCCCTTACTCTATATGTATTTTCTTCTTAAGATGACAGACCTGTAGCTACAGATCTCATGAAAGAATTATTTGTTTTGGTAAGGATGCAAGTGAGAAGGAAAATACAGAGAAGACTTCCCAAGGGGATGCACCCAGCCCAAACTGCTGTACTGTATCCTTGCTTGTGCTGTGCCTGCCAGAGCCCAGTACCAAAATAAGGCACATCTGGCTGCCCAAGCAACACATGCAGAAGTTACAGATTAGGGATACAGATGCAGAAGTTACAGATTAGGGACACAGATGCCCAACTCTAAAAGTTAAGTCTCATGTTGGATTTCTGAGGCTGAAGTTTCTGAGCATGTAACAGCAAGGGCAAAAAGGATCAATAACAACTACCCCCCTTCAAAAAAGACTAACAGTAAAGATCTTTACTCCAGGCTTTTATCAGTCAAGCTTTTGATGTCCAGTGTTACTAATTAACTTTACCTACAGATCCATATTTTTTGTTACACTCGTTTTTACCTTAAAAAATAATTTGCTTCTGAGCTCAATATAGCATGGTTTTTTCATGAGAAATTCATATTCTTTTTATTATCAAATTCTTTCAATTTCCCTCTGTGCTGTCAAACAAAGCTTTTCCAACACTGCAGCTCTGATTTGTCTTTTTCCCCACAATTCAAGCATTTCTCTCTTTTTATCATATATGAAAAATTAAGAAAATCTTTTCTTGAGTACTGCCAGATCTCCAAAAGGTATTTGCAACGAGGACTACAGGAATACCTTGGAAAAGCTTCCAGTCTCCTGAACAACGTCAGGAATTTCAAGTATGTTTCAAAAAAAACAGGGAATAGAACCTCCTGGCTGGTCTGGAGTGCAAATATGGATGGCTCAAAGGGAGAAGCCTGCAAGCAGATGCATCCAAAAGCAATCTGTATCAAGTGAGGTGATGGCAGATAGAGAGAAAATCTGCTATTTTGAATCAAACTGAACCATTTTTCCTGTCATTTAACTACAGCTGCCACTTCCTGGGTGCACATGACTTTTCATGCACTGCCCCTTAATGACACAGAGAGTGCAAAGAAAGATCTCTTGCCTGTGTTTTCAAGCTCCACAATTTGTTTCATTTCATGAGCATGCAAGAGGAACAATATGGTCAAATTCAAGGAAATAGCTGCAAAAGCTTTCTAAGAAAAGTATCAAACTAACACTGAAGCCTAAAACCAGGAGGTGCTCTAACTGAGATTTTATTTTATGGCCAGAAGAGGGCACTCAAAACTAGCAAAATATCTGGGATTTTTTTCTTGTTTCATTTGTCTTGAATACTTCCCACCAACAGTCACTTTATTTCACATGTAGGCTCAGACCTGACCTTACTTTGTCCTCCTCTCTCTCAAGGAAGTTTCCTACTGTAATTAAGTTCAGTGTTCAAAAATCTCTTAATTTAACAAACCTCAGCCTTTTACTTCAACAGGATGCTACATCCTACCTTGAAACATTCTTAACCCAGAGTAAAGAGAAGACCAAGGACAGCCAAAGAGTGACCATGCTTAAAACCTATTCCTAAAAAAACTACCAGACTACTGGTTACAGCTACATGTATGTAATACCACAGGCGTACAGAACTAAGGTGAATTACATCCAAGGATTTTAAGAAAAAATTTCCAGTCATGTTGCTAAGAATCCTATAATTTCTTTAAGAAAATCTGATCTGTACCACTGGGAAGATATGAACTTTCTCATTTTTACCTCCTATTAAATACTGCAGGGCTGCAAATACAGGGAAAGTAAGATTATCTTGCTACTTAACATTAGGGATTTTTCTGTGTGGCAAAATGTTTGCAATCTGGACATACCCCCTTCTGCAAGGGCTGTTCTTTTCTTAGGAAACTTAACAGTTTTGTTAATTTGTTAATTAACAATTACGTAATTGTTAATTAAGATTGACAGAAACATTATAAAACATGAAAAATTATACAACCCATAACATTTATTCTGTAAGTACAAGAGGATAAGAAAGTAAAGATTAATTTTGAATCATATAACCTATTTTAAAAGAAATATAATTATTTGTGAAATGATGCAGCACCAGACAGCCTTTCACTAGCAACAGAAGTTTCTTGTACAGAATATTCCCACCCCAAATAGTAACAAAAATAATATCTGAATTTTAGAACTGTTCCTTACATATTTGCATATTATCATATTTTCTTCCACATTTATGCTGTTTATGATTCAAAATAACAACGAAAAGGAAAGTTATTTAATGATTCCTCACCATACCAAAAAGAGTTGTATTTACAATTGTGCAATCTCCATAGAATATACCTAGAAAGCATGTGGTCTTTTTACCTTATCTTTATCCATGCCAGGTTCTCTGTACACTGTCCACTTCTGTGCATCATCACTGTATAAAATTCTGTAGGCTGAGACGTAATAGTAGTGCTCTGCTAAAGTTGATCCAGTAGTTATAATACCTGTGAAAATTGAGGTGCCCAGTTAAGAAAAAAAACTGGTACCACTTTGTAAAAATGAACAAATCAGTTTTTGAATCCAGAGTTGCGTAGCTGAGAGTCTTCACTGGTCCAGTTAGTTTCAAGAAGTTTATCCAAAGTGCCAGGGCCTGAAACTTCCGGAGTGACTGAAACTTAGAAATTATTTCACTCACTTTGTATTTTAATTTTCATGATATAACCTTGCTAAGCCCTTTTCCCCCATTTCTTGATGGAAACAGCCCGTTCACTTGACCACAGCCCACTCCTGTCTCCAGCTGCAGACGCAGCTCTGCAGAGCAACTCACACAGGAAAGCTGGTTTGGAAAAGCTTATTAGCACAGGAATTAGAGGAGTTATGTGAAATCCAAATAGTCCCCAGGGAGGTAATAACAAAGGCCACTGGCAAACCCAAGCTGCTTAATGACAGGAAGCCAAGCTGCTGATAGCAAAGTGTGCAGCTGAGGTTACAGAGACCAACTCAGGCATTTCAGCAAGAGACAAACCCAAACTGATGAGCAGGTGATATTTCACAATAGCCTGCATCACAGGTACCAGTGGGCTGAGCTCACTGGATTTTCACCTACACCTCCAAGGAGACAATTAGCAGGAAAAGGGAAGCATCATGGATCCAATAAAACTACAGGAAACATTTCCACAAATTCTGATGGAAGAGATGTCTTCTACTATGAAACTACACCTCTTCAGCTCCAGACTCCTCAATGTATTAACTAGGACATGAAACTAAATTAAGTGTAATGGTAATGAAGTATCACTTGAGCTTTATCTAAGGCCCAGCACTGGAAAAAATGATGTCCATAACCAAACCTTTTGAATGCTGCTGAGAAGCCACATGAGATTCACTTACCTGTTATTTTCTTTTCTTTATTCAAGTCAATCTGCAACCACTGATGTTCATCACTGATAAAAGCAGCCCAAGGAGGTCCAACCCTTTTCAGTCTAGCATTTTCAGGTTTCCAAATGTTTACTTGTCCTGTTTGGTTAGGCCACTCAAGAATGGATGATGATGTGATGTGGGAATCAGGAATCACCCCAGATTCCATCCCCAGTGTCCCATAGCAACCTGAACAATAGAAAAGGTGAGGACTGAAAATGAAAACTGAAATTAAGCTGCTTGGATTTTGAGACTTTACATGCAAATATTAAACTGCCATCTAAATTTATTCTGTAACAACAAAACAAAAACAAAACACACTGTCTACTGCTTTCTAAGAGGGATGCTGGAACTAAATTAGTCATGAGAATGCCATGATTTATGCCTGTTCCAAGAGTAAATGTGGTCATTCTCTCAGTCACCCCTCACACAAAGCACTCAGTGAAAAGCACTGGCAAACTTTCATGGTTAAAGAACATCCACGGTTGATGCAGGAATGGGAAACAGACTACAGGTTCATTTGTTCCTTTTGTGTGTCTATATAACTTCCTGGGTTTTTAAACAAGCCCCAGTATCACAACATTAATTTGAACAAAACCAAAGTATGTAGGAAGTCATGTCACAATCCTGGCCTTGAGCTCAAACACATCTTTGAAATTAGTTGCAATTTTTCTGGTCACCATTCTTATTAAATGTTTCTTCTCACGTTGCATTCTGTTGGTGGCTAAAAAGCATCTCCTAAATTCAGGGCTTGCTCTGTAACACCAACAGTTTCCCCCTCTCACATGCACAGTCCCCAGAAATATCAGCAATCTTTGCCTTCAGTCAGGCAGGCTGAACAACCCAGCCTAGTTTCCCATCTCCTGTGAACTCCCCCCTCTCCCTGCAGCCCCTCTCTGCACCAAGGTGGGCACTCAAACCTCAAGGCAGAGCCCACGTGTGACTGGATCCCAGAGAAAGCCTTGCCCATGCCCTGTGAGACATAAACTAATGGCATTCATGGTTTATTGTCTCTGCTGGATGTGCTTCACCTGCCACAGCACAAGATCACTTCACTAAGGGAATCCCTTCCCTCACCTGTCATTTTCCATCTAACATGCTGCCACTTGGAAGCAGAAAGGCCTCAGTCTCTACATACCTGATTCATTCCACTTTTTTGCTCTGTGATGTTTCAGGTAATTTCTATTAAGCCTCAAAGTCAGGCAGTTCTTCCTCTACACATAGTCTCATCTTCCCCTTCACTGACCACACCTCTAGCATGAATTACACACTCCTCTATTTCACACCAAGTCATGAAAACAACTGCCAACAGCAGAACACACTAGGACCTTCACCACAGTCTGATAAACCTCATTTGAGCATACTACAGGAGTTTTCTTTTTCCCTCACCTAACTCCTGGGCCACCCCACTACAGACATTTTAATCTAGACCTGCATCTCGTCTCTAGCTTATTCAATAATTTCTCACATGTGTCACCGAAATCCACAGACTCAGATCAGCATTTTCTCCTATCACTTCCAATTTCCAGGCCATTTAATTACTTTCATACACACCATCAGATCACATTCTGAAATACAGAAAAAGCCCAGCAAACCCTGCCTGGATCACTGTGTTTAATATTCTTTATGCATAAGGGCACCAGACATGTAATTCCTTCTTTCAGCTCTTGCAGAGGTCTGGGAGATAAATCATTTTAATATTATGTGCATTATATTTTCTAATTTTTGCTTGTTTACACATTCCCATCAACAAACACTCCTGCCCAGATTCCTGTCTTTATATCCCCACTCACTGTCCCTTTTATTTATGTATTAGGAAAAGTATTTGTTTACTTTTGAGCACTATGTGCATGATTTCTCCCCCTTTCTTTTTTTAACTTTATACTTATGAAAAACAGATGTGATGGCTTTATGGCTTTTACATTGTTATTAAAACAGTTAAGGACACTAAGGAAAGGCCACTGTCTTCACAGTGTTTCCAACATCCACCCAAAGATGGCATTTAAAGTGACTTACAGAAAAACTAGCTTCCACTTAGAAAACTACAGCTAATTTATTTGGAAAACAGGTAAGATGGGAAGTAAAAACTTCACTAAAGCTTCAAAAAGGGTCAACACTTGCTACACCAATCATCAACCTGGTAGACATGGACAAAACAAGTCATAGCAGCCAAGAAAGGACACAGCTAAGACACAGAGCAAGGCCCACCATGCCCTTCCAGAGCAAGGGAGAAAGTCATTTATCACACAGCATTCAGCTGCACAAAAATGGGAGATGAAAAAGCAAAAGGGGGTGGACAAAGGTGAGGAATCATTTTGAGATTTCTTCTAGCTTTTTCAACAGACAACCAGCAAAGTGTCAGGAGTAAACCTGGAAGAAAACTAGAATACACAGTTTTTACAAATAAAGAGCAGCTCTCAAGTGTCCAGCTCTGCTTTAGCAGTGTGTTTGAAGTATGAGAGTCAAGGCACTTTAAACTAGACTGCAATAGGGAACTTAACCTGAAAGAATCTCTTTCTGTAGATAAGCAAGGCCTACTTTAAACATCACTGCATCTATAAATTAACCATCAAATTGAGACAGTAAAACTGTTACAAAATATACATTATTGAGGTATGCATTAAAACAAAGTCTCACACACGAGAACAAAAATTAAGAAATCAAATGCCTGCACACTTATTTCTATTCACAAAGATTGCATGAAAGTATTAACATGTAACACATGTGATAACACTTACCACTCGTCTTAAAGGTGAAGAGACTTGTAGATAAGGGTCCCCTGCAGAGAACAAGAGATGATGTTTTGTAGTACCCAGGGAAGAAAATTGAAACAAACTGACTTCAATTTATTTTTCTTGTGTGACTGCTTGCCATTGAAACCCATGCACGTATGTCTGAAGGGGCACTTAATGAGTAACACATCCTGTCACCAAATTGCAGTGCTTTCAGTACAAACACCTTTTCAACTGAAATCTAGTCTGGAGATGCTGGGTTAGAGACTTTCAAACAAACATCTACCCAGCCAAATGCAAGACTGCATTAAAATGCTTTCCTTTCAAATTAAGCTAATCATAATAACACAAATCAATCTCCTGTGATTGCTTTTATTCCTGGGACTTGAGATACAGTGACAAGCTACACTCTTTTCCCCACAACAGAAAAGCTGACGTTAAATTACTATTTTTCCACAGACTAGTCGGAATTTATGGCCAAGAAGAAAACCTGCCCAGGGCACACATAGCTCCACTAGCTGAAATTAATCCTGCAATGAGACACTACCAAGATCTAAGGTGCTGAAGATAAGAAAATTAAAGGAAGTGCACTTACACTTTTGAGGTGACATTGTTGGCCAAGGAGCCTTCATAGTAAGGAATGCCCTTGCTGATTACAACATTAATTTGACCACCCAGAGTATTTGACACGACGCCTGCATGAACACCAGCCATACAAAGTGATGATGACTTGAAGAAGGGAGGGAAAGAAAAATTTAACACTACTAAGTGAATAAATTAAACACCACACTGTGTACTGTAAATGCTACACTGTCCAGTTACAGTCTTTGTTATTATTACATTAAATACTATTCTTAGCTAGCTTACCTTGGTTACTCAGAAACCATTCATCTTTATTTATTACTGAGTTTATAAAATCACAGAAAGAAGGCCATGCATTTCCCTGTGTCCTTGCCAGATGTATTTGGAATGTAACTGTTGTAATTAAATAACCTCAAACTAAGGTGAAGCAGACTGAAAAAAAAGACAGCCAAGCTCAGCCTATGATAAGTTCTGTTAGACAACAGAAGCTGAAGATATAAATACATAGAAAACCTTTTAATAGAAAGTACATTGAAAACATGTTTATTTTCTCACAATTAAGGAGTGAAGCACTGCAGATTTTGTAGCTTTTAGACAAGGGCTTGTCTTTTTTATCTTAACTCATGGTTAAACCGTCCAGCAGTCTGAGCCATATGAAGCCACAGTAATACATGAATACAACTCATCCTAAACAAGTCTATTACTTATGTTGTACAAGACAAGTCAATTACCTATGTTGTACAAGACAATGGAGATCAGTAATAAAAATTGTTTTTTGCAGGGTATCATGTTCTTGCCTCCTCTCTCTGAATGACAGGATCTACTAACAAATGTCACAGTGACACTGCCCTGGCTTGCAGGCTACCTGTGCCACAGTGAGAAGGACTCATCACACCAAGTCCTTCAGGCACTGCACAGAGTAAGCTCATATCCAACAGCTCTGGGATCAAGACTGCTCTGCTTTCCCTTAAGGTAAGAGCATGGGATTCTGCAGGAGATGCAGCTCTCTCCTCCCTGCTCACCAGAAGATGTCAGCAGTGAGAGCTCCAAGCTCTCAAGGACTGTGGACATTAGGGTCACACAGAAAAAAAATCAAGATTTTGGATGTCTCTTAAAGCAGCAACCAGTTCCTGTACATTTGAAAGAGATGCATGAGAAACCTCTACCTGAAACTTGGTCTAATGTCCTGGACAATTTCATTTCTTTCCACACAGCCTGATTTCTGGGAAATTCTTTGCCTTTTTTGACTGATAAAGTATACAAAAAGAAAGTCATAGGGCATTTATTTCCTTAAGTTTCCTTCTCATCCATAGAAACCAATTATTGCAGATTTTGGCAAAAATACTCCAAACAAGCAGAACTCCTACAGATGCTGCAAATATGTGAGACAGAGACTCAATCTCATCTTGTTACTAGCTAGAAAAATTACCTTGCAGCCATTTAGTGAGGAATCACTGTAGACCAGCACACAGAGCACATATCACATTATGGAGGTATTTTTACATGGGGGTGATTGTTTAAGCAAGTAGCCTAGGATTTACAAATATTTGAGAAAAAAAAAACCAGACAGGCACACCTTAGAGTCATATTTAATGCTAAAATATTTGGTTATTAACATTTTTACATTGTCTATACTATGTGCTAGATCTAAGGGCTTATCAAAAAAGTATTCTAATATAAAAAACTCAGAGATTTCATGTAATTTTCAGTTGATTACTAGCAAAATTATAATCACTTAAAAACAGACAAAGCAAACCTCCTGCCATCCTATGGCCAGTTCATTAATTGACCTGCAAAGGCTTACATTAGAAAGTTTTTGCAGTATTTTAAGAAAATAGTACATTATTAAAGATGTTATTACCAATTACCAATTTACCAATATTACCAATTTATAAAACTACTGTCACAGTATTAACTTTGTTTTGTAAATTATTTTATAGCTGCTGAGCATGTACAGTCTTTAATCTCTCAAGTTTAACAAAAATTAAGATAACCACTGAGACACTGCTAAGAGAGGCATTACAGTGTCAAAACCAAGAGCACATCATTAAAAGAACTGTTTTTTTCTTTATAAATCTCAACTTCCCAACCTGAGAAAACCAACAAAAAAAAACAGGAAGTAGGAAAAAAACCCCAACTTTTTGATTGATCCACCCTTCTCTGCAGGCCTTACAAAAATATTTAAGACTCCACTACACTACACCACTTCTTAGAGATGGCAACCTCTGAAGCACTTGTCATTTAGCACCAGTGCTAAAAAAATTAGTACCATGTTATTCACTTTTAGGAGGTACAAATCCCAGCATCCAGGAAGCATAATCAATGCCAACAAGCATAACTGGCTTGTATTATACATCATGTGTTTTGCCAAAATTCACTTGAGCCCATGGTATTTTTACTTACATCTCTGTATCCATGAGGAATAGTGCCTGAAATATCAGCAAAGGGAATCACACATCCAGCTGGACAATACTTACTGGAAGAGAACAAAGTATCAAGTCAGGATATGCATGCACCTACAACTCTTTTAATGTTATAAAATAGTTATTATGTTTGTGATTTACAACACTCTGCTATTCATATATCACTATATAATGGTATCTCCTAATGAAAGACCTATAAGATCAGATAAAAAAGTACTCACAGTTAGAGCCCTATTTTGGAACTTGGGAAAATGAAGGAGAAATGCAAAGGTTGCACTTTGAAATGTTTCATGTACACAACAGAACAGACATTTGAAAAAGTTTTTAAAAGTCTCCACTGAAAGTACAGTTCCAGTCTCAATACGATGAACTAATAAAGCCAGCATTTTATAATATAAATACCATGTGGCTCCTGTAAATTCAAAGCCATATAAGTAACAATTTTAATTAATTTTATTTTATAAATAGAGACCTAAAATAAAGATGATTTGCAAAACACCTGAAAGTAATGCTATTTTGTAACAGCTTTTGGCAATGCTTTGATCATAAAAAACTGGCCCAGCTACCACTAGCTCATGAAAAGCAAGAGGTAAGACACCAGCACCTCTGGAGCAAGCCTGTGTTTGTGTTCTAGGGCCATTTCATACTGCACACATGAAAATTATTACATCTTCAAGAGCTAAAAGTTAATTGGTACAAACTCATTAACATTTTCAGCACAGCTCATCAACAGCTGAAGCAATGTTGTAGGCTCCATGAAAACAGTGGGATTCAGAGACTTTGTCACATGCTGAGTAAGGCCAGAACCTACAGTTAGAGCCCTCCTTTGGAACTTGGGAAAATGAAGGAGAAATGCAAAGGTTGCATTTTGAAATGTTTCATGATGCCAGGGCTTAAGTTCAAAAGGTAAGCTCAGACACTTCACAACAGTCAGAAGCTTTAAACATTGTCTTTGCTTTAGATGGAAATGGAGACAGAGAAAACAGGGAAATTACACCTTTCCCCCATCAGAAGGTACAGCATTCTGGGTCTCCACAGAACCTCATCAATGAGCACTAAAATGTGAAATGGGTTTGCAATTTTTAACACATTTCATCATTTAGTGCTCCTTGGGTAACTGCAATATGAATTTCAGTAATTAAGTTGTATGGAGTATGTTTATAAAAGCAATATTCTTTCTATGGAAATGAGATATTAGCTCCTATGTGTTAGTGCAAATTAACGAGGTTCTACTGTATTCTGCATGTAAATAACACAAATGGGAGAGACAGGAGGAGGAAGGAGGAGTGCAAATGTCAAAATTCTTCAGCTCTAACCCTAATTAATTTATGTCTCAAGTTCTCTGGGTGGGCAATTTTCAAGCTGCATCAGATATAAGTAACAAAGCGAAGCAGAAACACTAAAATTACTTCATTAAAGAGACTGGGAGGGAAACAGGTAAAAATCAGTCTTACTTGAATTCTGGTTCGGAAAAGTGACTTGCATTGTCTAAACAGGTAATTAAGTCTGGAAAGAAAAAATGTTAGGTCAAGAGGATGATAAAGACAACAAGTTTGAGTATGCTTTTTAAAGTGCACAAAAACATACATTTGAGCCTCTGAGGCTTAACCAAAAGTCTCAGAATGAATAAAAACCACATTCCTACTAAATTTTCTTGCAACAGATTTTGTATTACAGTAGAACCTTGCTAATTTGTCTGAGTGACTGGGAAATCTAATGAGAATACGAAAAAAGATAAGGAGACATACTACAAAAATTCATTTTCTTCATTTTAATTTATAGCTAAACTTCAGAGATAAATCAGAGACAGAAACATATGCTCTGTTCACAAAATTAAATTAATAAGCTAAAGAGGCCTATTTTTTCAACATTTAATGGTTCTGCAGGGCTGAACCCAAGCACCACAGACAACAAATGTCAGAGGGCCATGTTATTGGCATCCATGACTGATATCACAAATTTCATGTCTGTGTCTGCTCTGTATCAATACACACAGTCCAAAATACAGAGAGGAAAGCATCAAAACCCCTACAAAATTAAAAATTGAAATTCTTCATCTGCTCTTTTTAGAGTAACTTCCAGATAGGGTTTTTGCCTTCCGAAGCAGTTGCTGGTGCTCCTCCATTTCCTTGCAGACCATGTGTATCACTCACCTTTACAATGAG
Organism: Lichenostomus cassidix; assembly: GCF_008360975.1. Taxonomy (NCBI): domain Eukaryota; kingdom Metazoa; phylum Chordata; class Aves; order Passeriformes; family Meliphagidae; genus Lichenostomus; species Lichenostomus cassidix. The sequence continues at coordinate 94,434,487 of NC_139479.1, read as the reverse complement.
TGGGAGGAGATGCAAAAAAAAAAAATTTAAAAAAAAATAGAGCAACCTCTTTCAGAGCCTTAAAGTATCCAAAACCATAGAAAAAAACCCAAGACAAAAAACCAGTCAGCAGATGATGTAATTAAAGAGCTGAGGGAGTACAGGGTACTGCTACTGAAATAAAAATTTCCACTAGGTTAGTCTGTATAAAATGTATACAGCTTGATAAGAAAACTTGTTAGCTATCTGCCACCTTGACTATTGCCTGAAAAAATGCATTTTGTCCTGAATCAGAAGCAGTTCTTTAATTTATAACAGAGGATGGACATTCTTCCTCTGCTATTCAAGGTAAGCGTTGATATAATTTCAAAACTATAGCAACTTTTAGGTAACTGGCAGTCCAATTTCCTACACAGAAGTATCATGAAAAGTGTACTAAAATTCAGGAAATTAATTTGTGAGAATGCGAGAGTAAATTAATTAGTTCTGTGGTTTTACTAGACAGCTCTGGTTTTGCCAGCAAAGAAAAAATACCAAGTAGTTATAAATACCTGATTTGTCAGTGGTTGAATAAGCGGCAAGAAAGCCACGTCCTGAAGTGTGAATTCCACTCATGAACTGCACTGTGACTTCATTACTTTTTGAAATAATTAAACCATCCATTTGAAAGCCAAACCCACAGTATTTTCCTGTGGACAGAAGGAAGAGAACAAATATTGACCCAAACCAACACATGTAATAAGCATTTTATTCAATTTCCAGCCTATAATTTAATTTGCAGTGTAGAGTCACATTACTTTTAGTGTATATCCAAAAGCAAATATATGAGGCATGATACTAAATAATGTGGTTGTGTCCATTTAAAACAAATGGCAGACTGTGAGTTCCACATTCATTTTGTCACTGTCAACAGGTGAAAGGCTCTCATGCCCCTAACACTTGCAAATAAATGTGAGCTTATCCCATTCACCTCTAGCCATGCATAACCTTCACAGTCAGTGCTTCAAAGAACATGAGGAATCTCTCAAGGAAAAGGATCAAGTTAGGACAATGAGAAGCATTTACAGAAGCAAATGAGAAAAAAGCCCTCCTTTTCCCTCAGCTGCTGGAGCACTTCTTCCTCATAGACTCTTTCATGGTTTCTGTCAAGTACTTTCCTTAATTCTGGACAACAGCAGGCACAACTCACTGCATGTCAGCAGTATCGTATCATATCATATCATATCATATCATATCATATCATATCAATCATATCATATCATATCATATCATATCATCATCACCATTTAGATACATTACCAGTTCACTTTCTATTTTGTCACACCTAAAAAATGTAAACGGGTTCTGTACCTGGGTACTTCTCTTGCCATATGAAATTAACCCAATTTAAATTGCTGGAGTCTGGACAGTATTTCCCTTGACAGTCTTGACTATCTTTCCCCTACAGTATTTCCCCTACAAAGTTCTAGGATTGCTACCAGGTCACATTAACGGATAAATGCCTGTTAAACAGACCCCAGTAAATATTGAATTCTCCAGTCCTATTCACTAGAAACTTCAGTAAATATACTGACCAGGAAATTAATTTAAGAAAAAAAAATCTTCTGTTCTACAGGCTACCTTGATAATTTGATATTGTAAAAACCGTCTATAACCCTATTTAAGATTCTGCAGTGGATAATCAAAAGTGGGTAATCACCAGGAGTAAATGACACTGCCTGTGTTTCACCTCATCATTCCATTTGCTCTCCTCATAATGAGTATGTAATCATATCATAAAGTAGCAAAAAAAGAGGCAGGACTCCTTTCTCAAATAAAGGCAAATTACACAAGAGGAAGTGGAGTAACACTGGCCTGCAGGAATAGTTCTTATCAAATATAATAAAGAACAAATATAATATACACGCCAATTTCCTTTAAAAAGTGAACTACACTCCCAAACAATAATAAAATTAATTTTTTAAAAAATTAGAAGTTAAAATACAAATTCCTGGCAGTATTCAGAGCTTTCTAAATGTTGCCTATTCAGGTATTTTTTAACAAAGCAAGAGCATCTTCTAATAAAAACCAGAAAATAGATTTTACAATACTAAACATGCTATTTATATTGTACCAACATAACCTTTTATTTTCCCTTTCCTAAGTTTTGTTTTCAGCCACTGGATCTTGTTACGTGACTGACCATCATAAGACTCCTCTCAAAACACCATTTATCCCCTTCTTCAGGCAAATACACAGTGCAAGCCATTTAAATCTAGCTTGGATAAACTCTCCAGTGCTGCCTGCACCATGGACATATGGCCCTTGACACACTGCAGAATGGTGCACCTTATGATTCATGGCAAGACATACTTTTGAGACTATAAATCAGTTTTCTAGCTCTTCCCTGGCCTCCTGCCCATTTTTATCCATTTTTCAAAAAGCAAGTACTAGGAATGGACAAAGGATGACTGCAGTAACACCTCTGCCAATGGTATGTGCAGAACATGCAATATTGCTATTTTGTCTGTACTTCTGCATTGAAGGACCCCAAGTGCTTTTGTACAGTGTGACAGCAGGAGAGGGAATTTCCATGTCTTAAATAAGTACATCTGACTGCAGATGCACAGTAATCAGACTGTAATGAAATCTAATAAAAACCTCCTCTAGATCTTACTATTACTAGAGTCTTAAACTTAACACTGAGCATTTGAATGTTCTTTTGATTTCTTGATAAATACTCAACAGGCTTGGAATAAGCACTGGCCCTTAAAAGCTTCATTAGAAACCCCCTCTGTTTATCAATGAACCCCCTAACAATTTATTTTTTAATCGAACCAGCCAAATTTTAAGTCATTTTGGGTTAAAAAAGGTACAACTGAATTTCAGATTTTATGTGAAACAAGTATTTTAGTGTTAGACCATGTTAGTAGTCCTAAATGAAAAAACTTAGGATAAATCCAGATTTCTTCCAAGAAAATTCAAGTCACTGTTTAATCTCTCCAGTGTCTGCTGCTTTCAACATGAAAAAACACCAAAGCCTGAATCATCTGTATTTGCCACTGTTAACATCACCATTTGTCCTTTGATTTCATTTATTAAGAGCAGGACAACACACACATTTGCTCAACACACTGTGCTGCTGCACCAGCAGGCAACAGCAGAAAAGCAAGAGAAACAAATGAAGCAGGAATTTACTCGAACCCATTAAGTCCTTGTAAAAGTGAGTAATAGACTTATCAGAACTTGACGTTCCTTGCCATTTAAGGCATTCAGTGTTTCCTATTTTAGACCAAGTCTGGCTCAACAGCTCCAAGCACATACTTATTTTCACACACACTTACCTAGGTAACAGCTGGAAAAGAGTTGGTTAATAAAGCTAACATTCCACTAGCCTCTTTGGAAAAAGAGTCAATTTAGCTGGATCAGCATTTAAGTTGCTCAAAAACAGTCTCAGTGAAGTAAATCTCTCTCTCTCTCTCTCTCTCTCTCTCTCTCTCTCTCTCCAAATTAAAGCTTTAGGAAAGAAAACAAAGTTAATCTGCATAATAACTAATTTTAGAGAAGGAAGAATGACCATTTGAGTTTTATGCAAAGTAACCACAAGTCTTAACACCCTACATACACCTTGATGTAAATGATAACAGCACACTGGTATTTGAAAAAAAACCACTGACTTCTAGTCATTAAATTCTCCTGAAGAGAACAAAAATTAAACTAAGAACAGTAGCAGAAGATGGAGGATATCTGAACTATACAGCTTTTGAAGCCTGACATCCCTTAACACCACCAAGATGAACAGCTCACATCACAATGAATCCATATAAAAAGGCATTTCATATATACATATATATTCATATATATGTATATATATATATACATATATATATACACATATATATATATTCATATATACATATATCTATTCCTTTTTTTTTTTTTTAATGAAGATGGTTCTAGTTTTACAATTCCCTCTCCACTGCTTACAAGAACTTTGCAAGCTACTGGGAAATGTCTGAGAAAAAACCACACTGCAGTGGAGCTTCCTTTGAGACTCTCAAGAATCAAAGTATTAAAGGATCTGTGTTGCATTTGGCATCTAGTTGTCACAAAGTAACAGAAGTACCAACAGCATATCCAAGTTCTACACAAGACAACAGTTCTCCAACAGCGGTAACAAAAGCTCCTACCGATCTCTGTCCTGTTGGGACCAATGCCATTATGAACCCTCAGGTAGCTGGAATGACAGGAATCTGAGTCATCAATATCAAAATCCCCAAACTTGAGCTGAACTCGCTGGCCAGGCTTCACACGGATTTCCCACTCACAAACGGTGCTGTTGGGCGAGGTCCTGGGGTAGTTTATGGAGGCCAGGGTGCCACTCTCAGGGCCCAGCACGGTGTGTCCACACCCATCACCTGCAAGAGAGCAACAACAAATCAGCTCCACCTTCATCTTCAGAGCATCAGTCACACCACACCAACCATGCTGCTAGAAAACTCCAAGCGAATGAAACAGCAATGGTGAGAAAACACCATTCAGCTAATGTTGCCTTTTGCTTAGCTAATCATCACAGGTGACCAGGGAGCTGCTGAAACTTCCTCAATGAGATGGATATTCATCCATAATGACTTCAAAAATGGCATGGACAGTACAGAAAGAGTATTTCTGCTAATTCATATCTCCTCAACACCTCAGTACAGAAGGAAACAGGTGCTGAAAAGGACAGAGAAACTTGACAGTAAAACAAGAGCACATTGGTTTTTGTTACTGTACTCACAACACAATGAAAAAGATGTAGAAAGCCAATGGACAGCAAATATTCTAAATACAGCTCTGACCATTACCAAACTGCTAATATGTTGTTTTCTAATGTACTGCTATTGCAACTCTACAATTCACTCTTATTTGAAAAGTTCACTATTTCTGAATTTGCACAGCAAATTAAATTATAACTCCAACCTGGAGCCCTCTACCTAACATTTGAGTATTAATTTTAAACAGCAATAACAGTACTAAACCTAATTTGTTTAACAAATGGAAAAAAATAGCACTAATTGTGTATTCTCAATATCAAATTATAAAGAACAAACTGATAAATTTACTAAACAGCTAGGCATGCATTTCCCCCAGTATGTAGCACAAAAAGTGTAAGAATTTCTGTGCTGATTTAGAAATGTGAATGTTCTCAGAGTAACATTCACAATGATCAACATTATTTGTATTGACAGAAGTTTGCACTGACAGCTAAAAGCGTTTCATATTACACAGCAATATGTGTAGTTCTTCTACTAAATATGAAAAGGTAAGCTAAGCTTCAGGTAAAAAAAATTGTACATATAGTCAAGAATTTTAACTAAATTTCAAAATTCTTCAATGTATTACACGTAAGACTGAGTGGAAAAGTAAGTCCAGTGCACTGAAGTGACATGGAAAAAATAAACTGTGATTAATTTAACTAGGTCTGATTAATCTGTTTCCAAACACACCTAATTTCTGCTAACAAAAACTATTCTCCTTATAATCTGAGCACATTGAAAGATAGCTGCATGTTCTAAAAGCTAATGTGCTGCTGGTATACACAGAGTCATAAACAGATGCAGATGCAAACTTCAGCCTTTTGTCCTGCTAGCAGTCTGGAATGAAAATGTGCATCCTTGGAAAAGTTAACTGTAACTTCTGTTTAGCAAAATCAAAATTTCTATTTCTAAAGCTGTTGTTCAGCTGTGCTTTTACAAATGCAATTTCTCTATCCCATGGCAAATATTATTTCCATTTGGGATACAGCTGATAAATTACTTTTCTAAGTTATGGTTGATCTAACATGAGACACCATTGCCCAACGTCACAGAGAGGTAACTTAAACTTCATGTTTTATGTATCATTATAATCCTGGTTTATTTCAAAAAGCATGTAGTAAACCTAAGAAAAGTGAAAGCTTTATCATGCAGAACCTGTACGGCCTTGGTTTATTAGTTACTGAACATCCAAATGTCAGATTCCTTATGAGTCTTAATACGTTAACACTTAACAATAAAGGATTTCTTTTCCAGTAAAATGGCTTTTCACAAGCAAGTACTCACACACATTACAAAATGCATGGAATTTATTATATTAACAAGAACAAAACCAACAAATATATTCATGGTGATATTTGGGGTTAGCATTTCAGAACTCTTTATATTGCAGATATAACAATAATACTCAACACAAGCAGCAGTCAGTTTTAGGTTATGTCCTAAACAAAAACACTGAGCCATGGACAAGTTCTGTGGTTTCCCTATCCCATGATGGGGTAAGCAACTGCTTATTCATTCACAGATTGAAAATACTCTGCAGATACACTGACACAGTGGACTTTTGAACATTAAATCACAGTAGCTTTCACCTGCATGCGCAGATACACTGTTCTGAGTGTCTTTTAAGGAAAATAAAAATACTTGCATGAACTAGAATGCTCAGAAATTAATTCTTCCTCATTTCAATAGACCTGTTATTGCAATGCAGTAACCACACAAATACTACTACTTAAAATCAGGAATACCAATAAGGCACATGTTCTGTATCTTTGATTCTTCCCCATATTTTTGCATCTTAAGCCTATGCTGCTGGAAATCAAAGACAAAGGAGAGTTTGGGTCTCTTCTTTGACCCAAAATGTATTTAAACTGTAAATTTCTCCAGCTAAAAGTAGAAAAAAAATCATGCTTAACATTCATTTAAACAATTCTCTCCACTAGCTTGCTGTTCAGCTGTCTCAAGTATGAAACAATACCTGTACTATGTTTGCATGATGAACAGGACACAGCTTCCTGGTGAGAAAATCATAATGAGAAAGGACATTTTAGATCTTTTTATTGTATTTCACTTAGGTTAGTGATAACAGAAATGCCAGACACTTCATGCCTGAAGAATTTGAAGATTACCACGGCATATACAGTCTGCCAAGGGCAGCAGCATCACTCATGAGCTATTTGGAAAATTTAAAAAATCACACTTCCAGTGAAACTTGCAGAACAATGAAACCACATTTTGCTGTACTGGTACTATAAATGGGTAGCTCTTGAGCCTCTCCACGTAATGTGGTGCTTCATCATTTCTGCCATACTTATTTAAACAGCACTGATGAGCTCCAGAGACACGAACACACATCCAGCATCAGGGGAGCAATCCGCAATACGCAGCAATTTCTCCAAGAAAAAGTACAGTTCTTTGCACTACAGCAGCATATATAGGAGAGTAGTTACTTCATTCATTTGGAAGTCATTAAGTGCCACAGAATCTTTTGCTTCTGTTAATCTGTGCACATGAGAGCAGAATATCTGAGGATGCACAGAAGAGAGACATCAATTCCCTAATCAATTATTCCTGGCTGGGCTGACAACCTCTGTTGTCAGTACACAGCTGAACAAGCCTCCTGCTTTTTTTCAGCCTCCTGTCACACCACAGACCTCCTGCACTTGCAGGACAGATAAAGCCCTTTGTAGAAGCAGCAGATCACTCGTGTGCACACACATCACACCTGACACTTGGAGGGCCTGCAGATCTGCATCCAGTTTCACATGTCCAGAGGACCAAGGTCATGGCAAAGAGGAGAAGCTCAGCTCTCCACCAAAACTTGTGTTAGAAACATGGGCACCTCTCAAGCAGCTGGCAGAGGAAGGCAGACTGCTGTCATCAGGAGAACTATCCATCTCTTCTGCAGGCACCTCTGCATCCAGAGGATGAAATGTCCTGACAGATTCCATATGAGTCCCAGGCCACAGCACACTGATTTCTGATGCAATCACGCAGATGATTGAAAACAATTTCTTAAAACCAATTTCTTTACACCAACAAAATACAGGACTCAGACCTACACAAATCCACAGGATTTTGGTAACTGAAGAAAATGTGGAATTTAATAAGTTGAAAGAATACTGAATGTGCAGGAGTGGGTGCTAAGTACTCTATTAATACCCACAAAAAAAAAAAAAAAAGATAAATTATACTTTGTAGTTGTGGAAGTCAATTAATCAGAACTGTTCCCCCTGAGACCAGTTGCTGTTAGTGACTGCTGTTCTCACTATCAAAACATGTTAAAAAATAGTTTTTTAGACCAGTGAATACTTTCCTATTCCTTACTTGGAGACGAGTAAATGATAAAGACATTAGACAGTTCAATATTATAATTCATAAAGCATAACTGATGCATATCAAAACACCAATCTTCTCAACTTTAACACGTGGCATTGCCTTTTGAACAGACTCAATTTAACCAGTGGGTTTCAGGAGAAGATTTTACATATACAAGCTATGATTTTCTGTATGTCTGTGACTACGTATTGGATGTAATTAAAACTTCTTTAACTAAGCAAAGGTAGAGTCAAATCCATTAGAGTTATGCAAGCAAAAAAGGGTGTTTTAAAGCATTAATTTTAACTTCAAATACACAACTCTTTCTGATTCAATGCACTACTATAGTTTCTCCTCTTCTGTTTAGCTCCTGTGCTCTGTATTTCCCTACTTTTTATCAGCACACCACTAAAAGATGCTGCATCTGCTTTTTGCGTTTCTCTGTGAGGGCAAGGAAGTTTGCACAAAGAACAAAAGAGTTCCATGAATAAGAAACGCTGAGGAATTAAGACCACAGAGACATCAAATTCTAAATAGCTTTTTCGAGTATTTTCAAATGCCTTTATTTGTGTCCTCCAAACTCACTGCTGTTTCCACCAAATTCCACAGTGATGTTCTTCAGGAAGGAATCTGTTCCTCTGTCAGAATTAATTTTCTTAACAAGCCAACAAGCACACAGTCCACTTTGATCTTTATGCCATTTATTTGCCTCAGTAACACACTGGTTTGGGCATTTCATCCCACTACAGATGTTTCACAACATAAAATATCCCACACTGCCACAAGCGAGGCCACAGCTCAATAAACACTTGAAGGCACTTTAAATTAGCACAGCCACAGACAAAAGCAGGCCTTGTCTGCCTCTCACTTTTGGCCACATGTTCTCCCTGGTACTGGAGGCAAAAACTCATGCAGCCACATGGCCAACCAGAGCAGGGATTTGGTATAGAAATGGCTGTTAGCTTTAACCTAGAGCAATCCCATAATTTATTTCAGTGTGCATATGCAGCAGCACCTCCCTTGACAGAGGGATAAGACAGTGTGAGAATAGGGAAACACCAGCAAGTGCTTCTTTCACCAGCACTGCCAACCTGTGTTTGCATTTTAAAGAACCTTGAATGCCAGCCAGAGAGGTACAAGCCATCCAAGCCCTGGGAAGAGCAGTCACACAAGAGTGGTGCACTGGCTTGAGGAGCCAAGCTGGCTGCAGAGAGTTTCCCAACCCAGTGCCACCACACCGTGCTGGGTTTCACCAGCCCACCTCTCCCAGGCAGCTCTCGGTGCCACTGCCAAAGGACAGGAAAGGGACAGAGGGCAGGGGGGATTAAGGCTGCCTCAGCCTGGATTGAATCATCTGGTGCAGGGCCTCCTTAGAGAGTTAATGAAATTATGGGTTGAGGTTTAACAAAGACAGGAACAGGACAAAAGCATGACAAGCATCTTGCTTTTCAAAATGCTGGCAGCTCAGTGGGATGACAGGAGACAGAGGCTCATTCCTGTTCTTACAGCAAAAGTACAAAATTTAAGATACCATTACAACAAAATTTAATTGTTTTCATTTACAACACTGGCCACATGCTGGGCTAGTGATAATTAGCACTTTATTATTTTAATCTGTACATGCAGCTTTACAATCACCATCTCTGGAACTCCAGCCTTAGCTTTCAGCCGCTAAATTTTACACAAAAAAGTAGTACTTAGGAATCCTAACTCTAGCATCAACAATATGGTAACATTTTAAAATAAATTATCTAAAATCATTAAATTGTCAGAGCAGGTAGGATGTGTGCTTCCTCTGCTATTGTGTACTAACTGAACTGACTACTCCAAAATAACAGAAAAAAGATCAGTTGTGTAAGACTGTGCTGCAGAGCTTTTACTTACTGATGTCAGGGAAACTATATAAGACCCCAGGGACAGCAATGACTTGCTTAAATAGTATGCTGGCAAAAGGAGCCCATGGAGACAGGCTAGGCATGGTGAAAAGTGATTTACATGAGGACTTTGTGAGAGCACTCAATGGTACATAAAGCAGAAGCCCTTCTGATCTGCTGCCCAGGCTGAGTCACAGTGACAGCTCATGCTGGATGTCTTTCTTTGGCTGGCACATGCAGCTTGTCCACTTCCCAAGACATAGCATTTACTTTGCAATCTCCACCAACACTTTCTTAAAAATAAACACTGTTGTGCTTCAGTGCTTTAAGTGCTACACAGCAGAAACACAGATGATGAGTAAATGAAAAATAACACACAGATGGTCATGCAAAACACTATGAAACAAGCAACAGTCATGGTGAGGATGAGCTTCAAACCTCCTGAAAGCTCTTCAAACTCCTCACCACACCAGGACCACGTGAAATTTCACAAGCCTTACATATGTCAACTAAGAGGTAAGAAGTGCTCCCATCATACCAATAATTCACCTGCTAAATTAACACTACACTCAACATTTTCTCCCTTCCATTTCCAGTTCATAAATGAGACTGCACAGCCTAAACTGGAGATCCATGGTGGCAGCACCATCTAGCCTTTCCTGAGCAGCTGCTCCTTCCCTGCCCCACCTGCTGCCAGTGCTCACTGTGCCCCTGTGGAACTGCAGCACAGTTCTGTGCCAGGTTCCCATTCCACTGCCTTCTGCTGGGTGAGGGATGGGGATGGAGCCTGAGCAGTGCAGAGGGACAGGGAGCAAGGCAAGGACAGGGAGGAGAAGCAGCAGCCACAGATAAGAATAATTTCAGGTACCATGCAATCAACAGAAACTGGTAGGGAGGAAGATGATGGTTTGGGAACCTGAATGAAAAAAAAAGTGTGGATGCTTTCAAAAAGAAAACCTCAAAACACAGTTGTCATTATTTGCACCCCACAGCTGCACCAAGAACAGAGATTTTCAATATCAGTTTCTTACCCTCTCTAAAGTTTGTCACCCAACTGATGAAACAGTGCCACTCCACACCTCTGCACCAGCAGTTCCTTCTCCCAGTGTAGGTGACATACAGCATCATCTTGATTTCTAACACTCATTTTCTAATCTAATTTCAAAATTACAATTGAGACTGTTTGAAGTTTTCCCATTTTAAACAATTTCGCTTCATTCTAGCACCACAAAATTTAATACATATGTTTTAAAAGGAACTTCATTCCCACTTTTGTCCTGTAGATGTTCCCTTAAAATGAAGGTATTCTCCCCCTTTTGACCCCCTGTGAATACAATCAGTAAAATAAACCTTACGCATTACTGAATAACAAGATGATTAACTAGGAAGATGACAGTAAATTTAAACATTTGAGTCACCATTGTTTAAGTGCCAAAATTATCACAAAAAGTATAGCAAGACCATGTAGGAAGTCAGTGTATGAAGCTTCATAAAAAACTCTCTATGAACTTTAAAACTGCCCTTCAGCTTTGCTGTACCTTCTTTGTAGCAAGAAGGAAATGATGCCTTGCGTAGGAGGACTGGAGAACTTGAAAACATCTCTTCAAAAATGAAGATAGGAAGTCAGGCAAATGCTTTGTTTGACATTTTCAAATATACTTGGGAAAAAGACAAAAACTGATCATCACTAGACTTGGCACACAAGTGTTCAAAAGCATTCAATTTAATGCATTCCTCTTTCCACCCTTGTAATAATGAGATGTATTTTGACACCTGCACACAATTGCATAAAAATAGAATTTAAAAGATAACGTACTTTAGGGTTTCTTGGTTTATCACAAAACTCACAGATCTGCAAAAGAAAAATTAAGGACCAGTGGTTTCTTTCCACCACACTGAACGAGCCAAATGTCTTTCTCTGGATCTTCACCTGCCTCATTCCCATGGGGTTTCTCTACACAAATACCCACCACGTTTCCATCCAAGTAGCTGTACAAGTTGCTAGTCTTGCCAAGTCTAATTGAAGCACTTTATACATCCTATTTTTTCCTTTTTTAATTTTATATTGGGGTGAAACTAAAGAGAACTGTGGCACAGCTGCTAAAACAGTTCAGTGTTATCATCAGACATCCAAAGCTGCAACTGGGCACTGAAACAGCTACTATTTCTACTCCAAGAAATTGCAATTAAGAGACCTGAAGAGATTTCCTCTTCACAGTTAAGCAACATTTGAGGTCTTATGACTGCCCAATCTAAGTCTAGGAAAATCACAAATAGATCATTGAATAGGAGGAGAAAATGGTACTTATGGATGAAAAATAATTATCCTTTTGCAAATCTGGAATAATTTTACAGAACATTTATATACAAACCTTGATTAAATGCCAGGTCACGGATAGACAGTATTAGTGTGATGTGACTGACAGCATCATTGTGGGAAGCTTTTACACCATCATCATTTTTAGAAACTGTAACAGAAGAATTTTCAGAAGGATGGCAAGCTTTTCAAGTCCCTTTTCTACCTGTAACAATATTCATCAAAGATGTATCAAATTGTTACCTCTGACAGCACTTCAAGAACCAAGAAAATCACCGTATTTTTTTTTTCAGAAATGGTTTTATCAGAAAAACCACTGTGGGGAAAAAATTTAAAAAGAGAATCCATGTGACCTTGTGTACAATCCATCAAATTCCAGCAAGACTAACAATCCAAAGATAAGCAGCTTGTAAGGACTGTCATTTGATGGATAATATTCCAATCCTAGATGACAAAGCCTCTTTCTTGAGCTAAAAGTGAATTTGGAAAACTTCAAAAATCTGGGAGAAAAATATATTGGGAAGATTAACTAGTGAAGAGATAAAGTGCAAAGGGGAGTGTTCAATAAAGTATATAGATGATCTAACCATTGATTTTATTTTCACTTTTCAATACATAAATGATGCGTGATCTCTGGAATGTGGTTAATAAAGAAGTCTCCTGTGATTAGCTGAACTGAGTTTTCAAGTCATGAAGAATGTTAAAATGCAATACGCTTATTTAAAACTTTTCCTGAACAATGAAAAATGTTAACAAAATCAAAGGTATACATACAGAACAAAGAAAAAAAAACTTAAACAGCTGTTAGTTTTTTCTTTAATACTACAGGTAACAAAAACACTGTAATACAGTATTGCCAATGAAAGACAAACCCTGGCATAAAGAAAATGCTAGAGCAATATTTTCTTTAAAAAAAAGAAATCTTGAAAACGACAAAAATAAAAAAGCTCCTGATTATCGCTCTCAAAAAGAAAAAAGGAAGTTTGAACCTGTCTGATGCTAATTTATATGTCATTTTACAGAATGATGGATTCATAGTGCACTGAAGACTGGAAGGGCCTTTTTAAGTATGATTTCTTGTACACCTCAACTACTTACAATTGCTTAATCACTATTCTAACTATGGGGAATTTAAGATGTTGCATTAAATTTCTTTCCAGAAACTTTTCAGACATGAGCAAAGATATCTTGAGAAAGAGACTTCTTAACTATTTCTAAAGCTAGCATGCTCTAAACACCTGGAGAAAAAACCAAATAGAACACAAAACCAAACCCCCATCCCCCACTGCATCTGTTTCTAAGACATTCCTGAAAACACACCTACTGGCATTGCCAAGAATGACACAGCTGAGTTCACAAACTCGGTCCAGCTTCCACAACAACATTTACTAATGTGATAGCTATGTATGCTATGGCAGCCTTGGTGCTGAACTGGGACCTTCCTAACTGTGACATCCCTCAGAAACAAGAGGCATGGAATTTCTACCAACAGGACAGAAGTTAGTATTTTTCCGTAAGATGCTGAGAACGGAGGTTCTTAAGATCAGCTGTCAAATAGCTGTAGGAAAATAATGATTACGTGAGTCACAAAGCACAACACCTCTTGCACAGAGAGAAGTGAACAAAACAAAACATTCTCCTCCTGTCAGCAAACACTGAAAGCAAGCACGCCTGACACGTACATATTCAATCCATATTTACACACATTCTGCTTCCAGGAATCCTTTTTCTTCAAACGAATGTACTTTTTTAGAAACAATTGTCAATCGCTGATAAGAATCCTTGCACTTCTAATGGTTCATGGACTTGTATTTTTCACTGCTACCGCAAACCTATTCCAATTGTCTACAATTCGCTACAGAGGTCAACTCAAATCACAGTCTCACTGCCAACTTGCAACAAAATATTCACAAGTATGAGTTGTAACTTACTGCTTGATTTTCAGGATGCAACTCATCTCACTGAAATCAAAGAGTGCACCAACCATTGAGCTTCATGAGCTTCAAACCACCAGCTGTGCTGGTCTAAACCTTACAGACTGCTAACTCATTGAAAATTACTTTTATTTTGGTATTTGCAGAAAAAAAATAGAACCTAAAGAGAAGTGACAACTGTAAACACAGAGATTTTGTAAAAACTGCCAACAGGAAGCACCCAAATGCCATAAGCAGTACCAAGTGACTGTGATACAATTTCACAACCCAACTGATTGAAATACTGAGACACTTCATACTTGTTTAGCTATCTGCTTTAATTTCATTTTTGAAGAGTTTAGCAGCCATAAAGAAATGTTATCCTCTTACAACTCTTCACCAAGTGAAAATAAGTGGTCATACAGGGAAATATTAGAAATTAAATGCCCGAAAAGAAAGCACAGGTTAAAAGTTTCTTACCCATCCAAGGGCCGGTGTTTGGGATTTTGGAGATTTTTTTCAGGCACTAGACCAAAAATGCATCAACATATTCAAAATGTGCCATTTTCAAAATCAGTGTTATTCTGTGGTCCCAATGTCAAGTCACTGTCAGATTTTCAAGTATAATTTTTGTTTCAAATAACATGAAGTGTTCAGCTATAAAGCAACAAGCTCAAATAGAGTGTGATTAGCACAGCTCAAGCTGTTTGCCTCCAGTAATGGATGGCAAAGGATGCAGCTTAGCAAAATCTGATATTTCATAGTCTTGTTGCATTGATGAACAAGCTTCACATGTAACAACCCACCACTCTGTATAAAAAAACCAGCATGGAAAATTTTATAGATCCTATCTTAATGCAAGCTACCACATGGCCTTCTACATTAATATTACTCCTCCCTCTCCACCTCCCCCAACTTCAGTTCAGTAACAAATCCACACTCTATGCTTGGACAATAGTTTCAACTATACTATTTTAAATAAAAGTACCATGGATATTCCATGCTATTTTAGAGAAATTAATCTAAAGCAACTCAATCAGAAAATGCAG
The DNA here is from genome assembly GCF_008360975.1 of Lichenostomus cassidix. Lineage (NCBI taxonomy): Eukaryota > Metazoa > Chordata > Aves > Passeriformes > Meliphagidae > Lichenostomus > Lichenostomus cassidix. Next base: position 94,419,262 of record NC_139479.1, on the reverse strand, counting down.
GAGGAAAAGGAAATACTTTGACTACAAAACAAATTCCAGGTAATCCTGAGTGCTTTCCCCAAAGCACAGGGTGCAGTTACAAAAGTGGGGGTGACAAGCAATGGCTGTTTTAAAAACCTTTCAAAATATGGATAAAATAACCAATACAGAAACAATTCACAACACACTGAGCAGCAATTCCAACAAGGATTGCATTTGAACTGATGACTATCTGAGCCATGAAAGCTGATGCATTCAAGGCAGCCCTTAACCAGCTGATGACTGAAACTACACAGAGCAGCAGTGATCGCATTAAAAACCTAATGCATCAGTTCCCAGAGCATAAAGCAGGCTGGCAGAATTGCAGAAAAAGGAGAGGGATTACTTTTCTCTTACATGAATAACATCAGAAAACATTCCTAAAAATCTTGGAAGGTGAATATCTCCATTCAGTAGCAGGAAAATTATTTTCCTGATGGCTGCACTAACATGCTAGAAGGTCACTGGCTTGAGATGCACACAGTAACAGCATACAAGCTTCTGAAAGAACATCTACATTACCTTTTTAACACTAGCTCAGATGCTTGATTTTTATAGCCACAGACACACATATATATAAAACCAACATGCATTGTACTTCTTAAATCCAAAATGCAGTACATTCTTATCAGTATGAGAGCTCCAAAGAGTATTTACAAAAAAGGGTGATTCCTGCATTCTTTACAGGAATGGACCAGGCTAGCACAACTTCAACAGGCTCCCAGATGAGCTGGGCTGAACCAAGCCAGTACTGTGAAGCACCCTACCAGAAAGGATGCTCTGAAGAACACATGTATGTACTTTTCTCCCACCAGATCCACTTACCCACTTCAAATAAGGCTCATCAACTGATGGAGGAAAAATAACGTTGCTGAGATTCTTGTTTTCAAAAGCCAAGAATATTCACTGGTTTTAGGTCTATACTTCCAATACCAGGTCGCTTCCCCTCAGGAACACCACTCCTCCACAAAATTCTTTAGGGTACTGATCCTCCTCACTAAATCTATTTTCAAAGTGCAATGCTGGAAAGTTAAAAAGAGCATCAGAAAACCTGAATAACCCTGCCCTAAGTTTAAGCCCTGGACTTGAAAAATTCTTCCATAGTTCTCAACTAGTTCTCAATAGGGATTTGCCTCAGTGCTTCTGCCTAAATGGTACCAATCCCTGAATCCTCAAGCTACACAACTACATCTTCAAAACACTCTGCATTCTTCAGTAAAACTGTGCCATTAAAAAAGCAAAACAGTTCATCAGAGCACTGCCCTCCTCATCATAAAACACTTAATCTGATGTTAATTTGAGGGACAGTAAATCTCTCATGCAAAGATCTGAGGGTCTTTTAAACCAAAATAATTCCTTATGGGTTTGGCTGTGACTCCCTTCCTCCCAGATGAGTCCAGCCACCGACAACAGATACAAAGGGCACTGAGACACCACCCAATCTAATTTAGCAAGCACAGAAAATGGCACTTGTGTGCAGGTCAGCACATGGCAATTGCTCATGTGACAGACGTTGTGGTACTGCTTTCTATTCACATGCCTGGAGCTCGCTGCTGCAGGAAAAAGATACATCCACAATGGGCTACCCTGGCAGCTGGAACCCCTGTCAGTCCCCTGTTCTAGGAGGAAATCATCCCTTGCAGGACCCTGAGGGAGAAGCTACAGTCTCCATCCCTCTTGCGCAGCTGATGGATATGTAGCTAGAGCCATCTTCTCTTTGCCTGATTGCTTCTCCCCAAACTACTGCTGACAGATCAGCACATGCCCGCCTCTGGACTGGCCACAGCCAGTGCCTCACTGCCCACTGCCCTGCAGGGCGGGCAGACAGAGGTGACAATGCTGCCAGGAATGCTGCACAGAGGAGACACACAGTAAACTGAAGGGAAAAAGGAACACACAAATCATCCACAAATACTGTGGCTGAGTCCCAAAACACAAGGCCACGAAGGACCCTCTCCTCAGGCTCAATGTGCACAGAGCCATCAGTTCTTTCACTTGGCTTTTCAGATGATGATAACTCAGTACCAGACACTCAAAAATTATTTTTCTCTGCTATGCCGAAGCAAACATTTTAAAGCCACAGTGGTGAACCTCTTTTTTGCACTTTCAACTAGGTTTGAGCATAAAACATCCTGATGGGCTGGTATTTGTTTGGAACAAAATGTAGGAATTACATTCAAAAACAAGCATCCTATACTAATTTTTTAAAATAAAAGATTGCAAATAAATCTGCTTCAAGTCACTGGAGAATCAGCTTCAGAATAAAAGGTTACTTTTCACTTTAGGCCCTTTTTTCCAGTTTTACAGGTACATTAGTATCCACTAGGAATCCCAACAGATGGCCACCAAACTACATGTGTGATAACAAAGCTCTTGTTCTACAGACCCTACAAACTTCATACCTTCAGAATTACTGACACATTATTCAACTTCTACTTTGATGAAAGCTAAGCAACCATTCCTCCTGTAGCTGTGTTTTTCTAAATTAAAAAAAGAGGTTAAATTTAGCTAAAATAAACAATTGACATAAAATAAACAATTTTATGTCAATACCTAAACATCTGCTAAGAGCACTATTTCTCAAAATGCAAGACATAAAGAGCAGGAAGCTTGCATGGTACTGGCTTGACTTCATTCACACCTGCTTAATTGCATGAAAAACAAAAAAAAAAAAACCAACAAAAAAACTTCAAGTATTTTTCAAATATCAATTTCCTTGCAACCAGGAGCTCGAATCACCACAGAACTGTTTCAAAAATCACAAGAGCTGACTTGCGCAGCCATCGACTGGAGAGTCCCCAAGGCATCAGATCATAAAATGCAGCACAAGGCACTTCTGAAGGTGTTTGAGCTAATAAAAAATGCTCATAATTTTCCAAGACAGCAACACACTCAAGTTCAAGTCCTTGGCCAAGGAATTCTGAATTACATATGTTGAATGATTTTATATATGATTGAAAAAAACCCCCACTTGAATCCTGCAAGGTAATACAGTGGGCTACTAAGTGAAAAACATATTCACCACAGCAATACCTACATTTTCTCATTTCTCAGTTTGCTGCTCTCTGGAAGGAGAGGAGAACAACATTTGACACAATATTAAAAACAAGCTTCACATTGACCAAAATAATGTTATTTTTAAATAGGTTCGTACCAGGAAGGTGCTCTACAGAAAAGCACGTGAGAAATGAAAACACTATCTTCAGAAAAAGATGTAAACACTATGTGGTATGTGAGGCTTAGAGCCACTGAACAGTAGAAAAGAAAATGAATAATGGTTTATTGACAGAGGATCAGCCTCTCTACCATTGAATGAGGCTAGGTTCCTACATAGTATCACTCACTGTATTTTTATAAAAGAGCTTAAAAGCAACTTTACTTGTGGAATTGCCCGAGTCCTTGTTACTTTCACTGTAAATCAAGACATTCTTAGAATCCTGTTTACATATTTAATGCCCCAATTGAGTAATAGCTTTGTGCAGACCCTTCAAGAGCAAAATAGCAGCTTCATTTCTGTATGGGCCTCCTTACCCAAATAAGAATTATGCCACGATTTAGAGATACAGGACATGGGCTCCCCAACCTTCTCTGGAATAAGATAAATGAAAATATTTTGGCAAGGAAACAGTCCCTCACTAGCAGAACTCTTCTTAGAAGCTCTATCAGTTTCTCATACTGAAGCATTGTATTCGATACCACCAGTGTCCCTCACCTCAAAACAAGCTGTGCTTTTTGTTAGCAAATAAAATGAAGCTTGTCAATAAAGAGATTCCCCTCCAGCTGAAAAGTGAGATTTCCGAGCAAACTCTAAGCATTAACTAGAGAAACACTGCAAGATGAAATTCTGGGTAGGAGCTCTTCAGCAATTTCCCAAAGCATAGAAAGACAAAGTTTCACACATACCTAAAAAGCCTGCTGTCCTTGCAGCACCACTTCTTGCTGCATGGTCCCACCCCACTAACACACCCCTGGCTACTCAGTGAGCCAATTCGACTCTATCATCTGGAGGTAAATGATGACTCTTCCCTACCCCCACAGTTATTTCAGTTTTCTCCTGGAATAACAAACTCACTCTGCTCACCAAAAGGTCAGACAAGTGTCAGGTCAGCATGATGCTCCTACAGCATGAACTAACACCTTGCTGCTGCTGCCTGCCTCACCCAGCAGCAACCTTCAAAAGGCTGAATGGTAAAATAGCCCAATTTCCTCTCAAAAGCAAATGGGTCTTCTCCTCCTCCATTATAAATTAAAACAAAACCAGTATGTCAAATGCTTACTAGCAATAGTTCTGTATGTGTATAGGAACACAATTAAATGCAATTTGCTGAAAATAAGAAGAAAAGGTAAGTCCCCAAACTAGCTTGCTCTATGGACACGTCTCTAAACTTTTCCCATTCAATTAATTAATTAGCTGAATATTTCATTTATATGCAAAAACAGTGGAGTGCACATATTTCCTGTTCCCTTTGTGAATTTAAATACAGCATTTCTGAAATTCAACCGTATCTCCATCCCTGAGATGGAAAGAAAGAGAAAGTTATGTGACAACTTGGAACAGTTTCTGAGGAGATCAGTTTCTGAAACGATGCAAGACCAGCACAAGAAACAAGTGGAATTGAAAACCACGAAATTAATCTTCCCAACCCCTGTATTCACAGAAGTGAGATTCAAGATGCTGTCAAAACACTCGCACCACTTTGTCCCGAGCGCATGATCAAAGTGACAGTCACAGCGGCACCCTCTGATCTTCTGCCATGAAGTGACCAAACTGTGCCTCGTCATTTTCACACTGCCAAAGCCTAATCGCTAACTCCACCCGAAGAGGAGAAATTCCGTCCATTTCTCTAAACAAAAAAAAAAACAGAAACAAACCCAAGAAAACAACAACGCCTGTCCTGTCTGTCACACATCCCGAACTCTCACCCCTGTATGCACTTCTGCATACTCTTGGGCGAGTATAAGTTTATTTCCGCAGCAAGCAGAATGTCCCCTTACCCTCTCCCGGCTCTCAGCGAACACTCCCCAGCCTGCAGCAGGGGTGACCCGCGGGTGGGTCACGCCAAGCCCCGCACTGTGCCCCGAGCAGCTCTCCAGCCCCGCTCCGGGTGAAACCCTCCGCCGCCAGCTCCCGTGCGAGCGCGGCACCGGGCAGCCAAACAGCTTTCTTGGTTGGTTTTGGGTTTTTTCTCCCCAAAACAGGGCTCTTCTCTCGCCCTTTGTTGGCCGGGGCGGGGGCAGGCTCCGCTGAGGGGCTCCCCCTCCCAGCGGCAGAGCCCCGCAGGGCTGGAATCCCTGTCCCGGCCGCCGGGGCTGCGGGGCTCTCCCGCCGCCGCTCTCACCCACCTTTCTGCGCCTCGGCGCCTCGCAGCAGCAGCAGCAGCAGCAGCAGCAGGAGGTGGCCGGGGCGGAGCAGCGAGGCCGCCCGCCGTGTCCCCGCGGGGAGCGGCCGCCCCGGGCTCACCATGCCCCGCGGCGTGGCCGGCGCGCCCGGCGCTCGCAGGGCATCGCGGGCTGCGGGGCGGCCGCGCCGGGCCGCGTCTGAGCGCTGCGCGCCCGCCAGCCCGCCCGTGCCCCGCGCTCGCCCAAGCGCTTCCGGGGGCGCGGCGGGGCCGCCCCGCTTCCTGCCGCCCCTCGGCGGGCACGGCCGGCCCCAGGCGCCGCCGAGCCCCGGGCAGCGGTGCGGCCCCGCCGAGCCTGGGGCCCCTCGGCTCCCCGCTCCGAGCCGCGCCCTCCGGGCGGCCTGCGCGGGGCTCACGGCCCCGAACCCAGTCCCGGGAGGCAGGCAGCCCCTCAGTTCCCGCTCCGCTCCGCCTCCGCCCTCCTCGGCTAGCTGCCTGCGAATATTTCACTTTTTTGCGCTCCCCCCCACCCTCCGAGTAGAGATTGAGGCAAAATTTCAGGGAAAAACCCCAACAAAAAGCCTTGGAAGCACGAGTACTGCTGTTGTTACTAGAAGCCAATAATGTGGTGTCGTTAGAGCTGCACACGCAGATATGAGTTCAGCTCTGGACGTGCGAGGCTGTGAGCTCCCAGGGCACTGCAGCTTCAGTCCTTGTGCTCAGCTTCGGAACGTGCAAAGTGTGATCAGAGAGCTTGCCCTAAAGGCTGCACTGACCCGTGGGAAAGAAATACTTAAAAAAAAAAAAAAAAGATAGTCTCAAGTTTTAAAATCACAAGAAGATAGCAGAATAGCACACTGACAGAGAGTTACAGTAGCTGTAACTGTAGTGGATTCATTCCTCTTTTGTCAAAAAAGCATATTTAGAGGGGGGGGAAAGGGACCCTAACCACTGGTAGGATCAAAGAATCATGTTTCTAGTACCATCATTATGGAAAGGAACATTTTGTGACATGTTTTTCACTGGTAGATGAAAAGAATAATTTTCGGATGCTGATAAAACATCATGTCTATGCTTCCACAGCTGCAGTCACAGCCCAGATTGCTCCCAGTGAGGTTTGAGGGCCAAGAGGAAGGGTGGGAGCCACACCTACACAGAGATCATTTCGCATTTCTCTCAGCTTCATGACTGAAACCTACTCAGCACTCCACTGACCATGCTGTCTCACTGCAAAGCAGAAGGGATTTGGGACTCCACAGCTTCCATGGATCAAACTATCAGCCAGCATAGGCCTCATGGTTCATCCTTTCTGCTCTGGAAAGGCTGTTGCAAGTGAACCCCTGGTGGCATCCAGATCCAGCCGTTGCACTGTAACAAGTATCTTAAAGAAGAAATTGTTCTCCACTTCTCCCAAGCAGCTCTTTGAAACAAATAGTGCTTCCTGGCCAGGAGTGTCCAGTGCTGGCCCCACCAAAATGGCAGGAAAACCATCTTGGGAGTCAGTCTTCCCCAACCCACAGAGTTGCTTGAATAAGTATTTAGATTATGTTTAGATTGTTGTTTTAACCTTACTGTTCCTTGTTAAGATGCTGAAAACTGAACTATGTCTGAGTCTATGCTTACAGCTTATTAAGGGCCTTGTATAAGGGCTATTATAGCCTGTTCACAAAGAAACATGCAGGGCATTACCTCTCCTTCCTTGAACATATCATCCATACCACTTGTGCCAAATCAGAGAAGATCCCAGATTAGATTTGGTTGCTCAGACTAAAGATAGCAAAATTTTGTTGCATAATTTATTGATCCCATACTTGTGCTACAGCTCCTAGGAGGTGGCTTCTCATAGAATTAGGGAATGATAAACATGAGGGTTTTAGAACATTTCATATTTTTCCCCTTTTGAAACCTTTTAATGACACGGGAAGACACCCCAATAAAAAAAAATCAATGGAAGGATATCACAGATGACTCTGTTTTAAGTCATCTTGTAAAATGTAATAGTCACCAAGACATCCCACAACACATAATGGAAGATGAATCAAAAATAATTTATATACATTCCTTTGTCTTCCATTCACCAGACACAGTTCGTGCCATAGGTCACGTGAAGCAGTTATATCACTACAATAACATCCTTTCTGTACTACAGAGGCCACATTCCTAAGATCACCAATCATTAGTGGTATTTGTTGTGTACTGGAAAAATCACTCCTTGAATAGTTTGTGGCTTAGTAGTGCCATGCATTAAGAGGAGCATCTGAACATCCTACATGTAATTCAGTAATAGTTTCTGGTGGACCTGACTGAGGCTTCCTCCTGTGGTGTGTTCTGTCGTCAAAGTATTTTGTTAATTTGATTTGGCTATTATAAATTATTTTATTTGGGCATGTAAAAAAGGAGTATCTGAATCTGTGAAAGGGTTGATTTCCAAATGGGGTGTGAAATCTTGCAGAGGTCAAATTTGCCTAATCTATCTTCGAAGTTTATCCCGAAGCCACATTCCCTGACCACAAATGTTTTTGTGGACCCTAGCTTGAATATATTGCAAAGGGAGCACCACCATCCCGACAGCAGCAATGACAAACTGTTAAAGGTTATATACCTTAAAAGACTCAAAGATTTATAGAAGCTACAGAGCCAAGGGATTAGCAATGCAACTGATTGAAAGGCTTGTCTTAATACATGGTTTTCATGCAATAGGACAATCTGAAGAATTAGATAAATCCAGATGGTCACCATGGCTTTCAGAACCTTTCTTTGGGAAGATTCCATCACAAAATGAGTTTAGGTACACCAGCTGCAGAGTACTGCATATTTTGGCCTGTGAGAGTTCCCAGGCAGCTCCTCTGTGGCAAAAAATTGTAAGAAAGACTTCATTTTAGTTAGTGAATTAGAACTGTCCCTGTCATCAAATCAAAACAGATACAAAATTAAAATGCTGTGGGAAGCAAACACAAATATAATGACAGATGATACCAACCTCATAAGGCAAATTGCCAACACCTCTTACAAAATCAGCACAAATACTGTTTTTTCAATATGGTAAAACAGAAGACCAAACCAGCTCCTTAGTGCTGATAGAAGAATGTTTAGCCAACTAAGCATTTCTGTAATGTTTCCTTCCCATTGTGAGTAACTTCTAGAGGTAACTGAAACTATCATCTCCATCTGGTTCTCTCATTTCCCTCGAGAAGCTTCTGAGCACTGGGCTTCTTTCCCACCATAGCTCTCTAGATTTTACATTCTTTTGTTGCATTTCGAAAGCTGAATTCAGCTGGAGGGCAGGGCTGCTATTCAGAGAGAGCTCCACAAGAGCCATTCCAAGGTCTTGCATCCGGGAAGGAATAGTCCCATGCAACAGTGCAGGCTGGGAGCTGTTTGGAAGCACGAAAGGACCTGCATGTCCTTTTGAATGTGTTTGAATGTGTGTCAGCACTGTGCCCTTGCAGCAAAAGGGGCCAGCAGTGTCTTCAGCTGCATTAACGAGAGGGCCAGGGAAATGATCATTCATAACACTTCATCTCAGTCCCGTCACTAGTTTGGGGCTCCCTCCAGTGCAAGAACAATACTGACACATGGAGCAGAGTCAATCCAAAGGCCTCCAAAGCAGTCAGGGGCTGGAGAACATGAGGCACGTGAAGAGGCTGATGGAGCTGGATATTTTCAGCTAGGAGAAGAGAATGCTAAAAGGAGACCTTGTTGCTGCTTACAGCTGTAGGACAGGAGTGGAAAATGGAACCAGCCTCTTCTCAGAGGTACACCATGATGGAACAAGAGCCCACAGACACAAGTTTAACACACTAGATTCCATATTCTAAATAAAAGGGGAAAATAAAGCAATAAGGATGGTGAAACACCAGACTATGTTGCTCAAAGAAGTTGCAGAGTCTCCATATTTAGACATGTTCAGGACTCCCTTGGCTCTGATCAATCTGATCTGATGAGACTTTTTGAGCAAGGAGTTGAACTAGATAACCCCTGAAGGTACCTCCTGACCTGAGTTACGACTGTAGAATTCTAAGGCAGCAGGTATTGTACTATGGATGAAAGTCCTGTAGTTCCAGGTGATGTTCTAGAACCTAACTTTTGTTGCTCTTAGCTACTCTTTTTCATCTCATTTGGGATTTCTAGTTTCTGTCACAGCTTTCAGTAAAAATCCTTCTATTCCTCTCTTTGCTCTCACTTTTTCTTTGCACCAGTTTTTATTGCCTATTATGCTGATTTTTTTTAAGAGTAACAACAAAGTTTTAGTTGCAGAATGGGTTTAAATTCTTCCTTTTAGAAAGGAAAATGGGTATTGATTATATATTACTCACATCAATGGACATAATTAGTCTCATCTGCAGAAACACATTTATAAAACCGCCATCATATATTTACCTAAGTTTAATTATTAATTCACTTCATATAGGAGCCTTATGACTGTACATAAAACACATTTATTTGACACTCTAGAGTTATTTGGTTGCTGAGTGGTTTGTGTTTTTAAAAGAGAATAAACCCTTAACATTTAGCTCTGGGTTATTGTGGTAAGAAACATCTGTTAATTTTACTGTGCCTAAAGTCATTATCAGGGGAAAATGGTAGCATAAATTCCAAGAACAATTTTTCTTAACATTTTTACTGCACTGTATATATGAAACAATTCAGGGATGCTGGCAATAAAAATAAGCTGTTTTTTGCTTATTTAAACAGGGTAAATAGAGAAGGAAAATATTGGGGAGAATCTCCTACTGTTTTCTACTCTTGAACAAGTTCATGTTTATTGGATCAATGCCCAGTACTACTAAGATCCTTCAAGTAAAAACAGTTAGAAAAACATTTAAGATGAATTGTATCTTGTAACTGTGGGTTTTGTACACTTAAATAAAAGCAGTATTTTGAAGCATTGAGCAATATAAATTCCCAGGTTTCAGTGAATCCTATGGCTTAGTGAAAGCTGAAGGAGGAGCCTATGATTACTGTACGATTAATTAAGCACTTAAGCACAAGCAAAATTTTAATTGTGGCTTTAGCTTCTGTGGGAATTAAGAGCATGCTTAAGTCTGTATCCATTTTCTGAATCAGGACCTGTGGGTCTTCTGCTTCAGTTATTTCCATACATTCATCTCTATTTTATGGTTAAGATACTGTTCTGCACAATCTCTTCAATATATTGCAGTTTTGTCAGAATTTTAGGGGTTTTTTTTTAGCTTTTCTTCTTTAATGAAAAACTCAGTTTGAAACAATCTTTCATGACTTGCACTTGCTGCAAATTCTGTATCTTGCCTATATTGTTCTAATTCTCTGCCTGCATTCTCATTTGTTCTTCCCTCTTAAATAATTTAGTCACTGTACCAGGGTTAATCATGATTTGGTTTATACTGATTTCTGCTTCCAATCTCATTGACCAGTGGCAGCTAGAAAAATTGTAGATGTCTGGCTTCTCAAATGCTGCAGCTATTTACTGATATATTTACATGCTTGAGGAGAACAGATGACATTTATGACTAGGAAAATAATTAAGAGCACCCTTTCTTTTGTCCTTACGATGGTGAAAGGGAGGAATTACTGGGTGGCTTTTTTCAGGCTTTGTATCCAGTCTAAAGAAAATACTATGTTCATACATCAATGTCAGAGAACAATGTAATGTTTAGCTGTAATATATTTGTGCCTAATGCTGCCTACAGGGGAGCCTCAGATGTAAACAGAACCTTGAGGTGAGACTGTAATGTTACAACCTGAGATATGTGAAGACAATATCTGCAAGCTAAGATCCAAAAGGGAGAACTTAAAGCAAATTTTCTGTTTCAGAAATTGATGCAGGTGAGATTGGTAATTTCCTTTGCAAATAAATTCAAATTCATTTATTTCAAGAGTTTGTACTCTGCCTGTTCTTAAAATTGTGACTCGGGGTATGAACATGTTGACATTAGCTCTTTCTCTTCCAGATAAAGAAACTGAAGAGCAGCTTGATTTTTGGTGGGTTTTTTTGTCTGATTAATTGTAGTCCCAACAAAGCAAACTGAGCTGAGCTGAGCTGCAACAATATCAGTACAGTGATAAGTAAAACAAATTGTAGTGAAAAGAGGAGAATCAAATGTGAAAATATATTCTAGAAGCACCAGATTAATGATGAAAAGCTGAAAATCTTTTGTACAGATCTAAAAGTAATGTGCAGCTGTTGGACAGCCCTAGCTGGTACTGATGAAATTCGGAGCTAGAACTCCAGGCAAAAATTACTCAACTCCAAGAAAATCGGTGTACCATTTAACTGAAATAGCAATGAATTATAATTTTAAATAGAGGAAAGCCCGAAAAGATTAAAAGCTTTAAAGGAAATATTGCACTTTACTAATAAAGACATACATGAACATTAGAACATAGGATCAAATTGAAAGAAGAAATAGGGTTGTTTTATGTGAAATCCAAGCTTTGAGCACAGGGCAAATGCTTCTCCCTGGAGAACAGCTTTGCCAGTTACTAAAAAACCCACAAACTTGGGATTTTTTCTGTTCTTGCCAGCACTTGGATGCTGGTAAGCGATGACCATGCAAGAATTTCAAGAATCAAAATCCAAATTAAAAAATTAAATAAGAGATAGAGGTAGAGGTAGAGGTAGAGGTAGAGATAGAGATAGAGATAGAGATAGAGATAGAGATAGAGACAGAGATGTTACAAAAGGGTAATTTTCCAGCCCTTATGATTCTTAAAATAATTTTAAAAGATTCCCAAATCAACCAGAAAGTTTCATAAAAATAAAAGATAGAAGAAAGACTCCCTGGCCACACATATTTTTAAAATATCATTGTCTTTTCAGACCTATTGTTTTGGTTTTTTTTAAATTTGTGGCTCACAGTTCTCAGTTCCCTCATCCCTTTGCATTTTTAGACAAAAGGGGCAAATGACACACACTCCTCTTGAAGTGCAACACCACAGCTTCTGTGCCAACACATGCCCTGAAGTGTCCTTTGGGCAAGACTTCATGAGAAAGATGTGAGCTGCTGGATGAGATTGCAACCTCATAGTGTCCATCTCTCCTGTGAATGAGATAGGAGGAATACAAATGTTAGTGAAAATTAATTTGGAGAGACTCATGAAGAACTTGGACATCCAGTTACAGCAGATGAGTAGGAAAAGGTTCACTAAATCATATCTCTTGGGCAAAATTAAAGGGAAAGAATTACCATATTGAATATCAGAAGGTTGGAGCAGTAACTCACAGGCTTTCTGAGACAAGGCACAGCAACACAGATGTGCAGTGTTTTCCTGGGAAGTCCTGGACTGAGTGTGTATGTGCAATAATTCTGTTAAGTGATAGAGGAGGTCTGGCAACCTAACCTGCTCTAGCAAAAATGAAAAGTTAGGAAATCCTTGTCAAAAAGGTTGAGTAGATGTTGAACCTATGCTTTTCAGTGTATTTCTAAATGGTAGGAATGAAAGCCTGCAGCTGTTTTTGTGCTGAGAATGAAAAGAGAGTCTTTACAGATATAAATATAAATAAATATATAAAGACATAAAATAAATACATAAATATAATATATAAATACATTTCAAGCAGAATGCCTCAGTAAAATGTTGCAGATCAAGGAGACTCTTTTCATTGGGTTGGTGACCTTTAAGTACATGATTATATCTCAATGTAAGCTAAAATCTCCATTTGGAGTCCAGTTCAGACCAAGAGGGTATCAAAAATGGAGATGGCTTTGGTGGTAAGTTATATACTGAGATATGATGTCCAGTCTCTTAAACAACTTTACAGCAATGGGAGAAGGGATGTGAACTAAAAGAAGCACTTCTTTCAGCATGATGATGAAAACCTTCTGCAGCCTCTCATGCAAATTATAACAACAAAGAAACGATCAGCAACATTGATGTTTTTCTTTTGTCACCTCCAGTATCCTTAGGCAGCAATAGCACCTTCATTTTTATGTCAGAGAGCAGAGTATTCTCTAGGGTGTATTTTATGTTTCAGGAATCATTTATGTTGAATCTGCTGTAATAAAGGCCAGGTGATCAACCCTGTTATGCAAATGGATGCATGGAGAGAGCAAGGAAGTCAGCAACTTGAAGTGGCAGAAGGAACAAATGCTGCTCTGTTCATGGGGCTGCTTTGCTTTATCCCTTGACCTTTCAATAGATTTCTTGCCTGCAAATTCTTATTCAGGGGGAAGGGTGCAGTCAGCTGGAAGGTGATGGATTCTGTTAGAAACCACTGCATTTCACAACTGAGACTCAGCTTACACAGGGAAAGATACACAGGATATTAAAGGTGTTCAGTAACTAAAAGCCTTGTTACTTTTGGGCTTTTAATGCATATAAACTCTCAGTAGTTTAAGAGAACACGTTGCAATGGATTGGTTGTTAAGACAAAGACTTATTTTAATGACATGCAAGTAAATAGGGTATCTATGCTTTGAGAAATACAATCTATCTGTAATTGACAGGAAATATACTTAATACAGGCTATATGTCTTTGTCATTTTGCTTTTGTCTATGTAGAGATGTGAATGAAATATTGAATTAAATATTAGTCATACCCTTCAAAAACAGACAGTGACTGTAGACCTCCAGAGCTGAATCCATTCTGTTCAGCATAAGCTAAATAACCAAGCTCCCAGGAACCTGTGGGACAAGAACAGTTGTAAAGTAAGAGGTTTTCCTGAGCAGCAGACTCATGTCAATATAATTGTGTCATTCTAACTGAAGTAGCTTACCTTCAAACATTTTGTGCTGTAAAACTGATAATATAATGCTTCTGATATTTAAAGGTTATAAATAGAAAAAAATTATTTTATAAAATCTCTTTCCAAGAGTTAATCCTGGGTGTTCATAGAGATTCACTTGGGAGCGAGGCCCTGAGCCTTAGGGAGAGCTGTAAGACCTGAGAGCATTGTGAATATTTGTATCTTGCATCCACTGGAATAGATTAAGTTTTGTCTGTATGGGGTTACTGCATGCATTTTTTATTTGCTTTCTTCTTTTTGGCTAGGATGGAGAAAGAATTCTGGGGAAAAACAAACAAAACCAAACACCCCACATGTGAATTTATAATTGTATATACATACAATAATTGATAATTGTATATGCATACCTATAAAAATTATTACATTAGTAAATGAAATAAAATTAATAACTCCATTGCATTTTCAGAAGGTAGGGAGATAATAATTCTATTTCTATCTGTGAGAGTAGCATATTCAAAATCTTTTTCCCAGGACAACAAATAAGGTAGGCTTACAGCCTCCATTTTGTAATGCATAAACTTTGGTTCTGAGTACTTCCTTAGCTTTGGGAAACTTCACACCTGACTCAAAATTCGTGGCAAAATGTTTCTGACATTTATATCAATGCTTTTGATTGTCTTTTGCCAACTGTAGTCCTACTTCAGTGGATTAATTTCTGAAGTTTAGCCCATGTGGAAGGAAAATGCTTATGTATGCCATATTACTCCTTCTTTTGCTAACATTTCCTATTTTTCCTAGGGCTACTTACTCAGATTTTTTTTAAGAACATTTTCCTTCTCACTCTGTATTGAGCTTGAAGTTTGTGGTTTCCATTTCAGACTTAAAGAGGGATTTGCATGCCTGAGACATTCTTTTTTTTGCATCTCATTGGCTTGATGAAAAGACATTACCTCTCCCTACAGTCCTTGCCTGCAGGCCTCCTGAGAGAAAAAATGCAAGCTATAATGACAGCACCCCACAAGTGGCTCAACCTGGAAACCCTCACAGGAAAGATTACCCTTGCAGTGAGCCGATATTTTGCCTAGTCTGACAGGTCAGGTTTTGGCCCTGTTCTTCTAATATAAAGCCCCTCCCAGAAGAACTGAATCAAATTATCTCAGATTAATCACTATCATGTTTATGTATAAAACAGACTTATTGACCTTTTGGTAAGTGACCTGCTAACAAAAGCAAGGTCTCAAAAGATTTACCCCTTCATGCTCAGCGTGGGGCAACAAGCCAGTATAACATCTGCTCAGTGTGCATTGCAAAGCAAATGCACAATGCTGACACCATTAATCAGCTTGTCCAAGTGAATAAAATTTCAAAAGCTGATGTAAGAAAGCTTGGCTTCAAAAGCAAACATTTCATGTGGATCTGCATGGGTTCATGTAATGATGGATTAGTTAACCCTGAGAGATGAAGAATGACTCCAGCCCTATGTTTGAGGGGGGAATGCATGTAAATCTGACAATGTACAAAGAAAGACTGTGAAGAAATTACAGATAGGGGAAGTAATTTTACAAAAATTGATCACCTGCCATTGTGCCTCAAAAGTCAGTGTGTGATATTAAACACAATGAATCAAAACCACCTTGTTTTGAGTCCTACCCACAGGCTGCAAGATGTGATTAAACATAGTTTTTTTCATTCACAGAACAGTTAAAATGCAAGTAGTATTTTTTCTTCCTTTCCTTCCTTTGCTGAGCCACAGAGAGGAACTGTACCTCCAACAGAAAAATTACCTGGAATTAATTTCAGTGGAATAGATCAAAGCAGTGCAGCAGCAGTTTAAATCTGAGGTTAAATTATGAGTGAAAATTGAGGAAAAATCTGTAAAGAGAGCTGATACTTCCTTATTTAACGAGGAGTAGAACATCTGTCAGGGAAAGAGAAGGTAGGGAACACAGACACATGGAAGCTACACATGGAAGCTACAGATGGAAAAACTCTCCTCTAGCCAGCTAAAAAATGGAGGCCCTATTCTATTGCTTTGTCAAATCTGCTTTTTAGAGTCCAAAGCTTTTCTGCTTCCAAGATTCCCTTTGGAAGATGTCTCCAGACTGTAGTGTATTTTGGTCTCAGTGTAATTTTTCCTGATATCCTTTTTTTTAACCTGAATTTATTCCCGTAATTACTAGCACACTCCTTTGGAGTACAATAAAAATTCACCTCCCTCAGTAACCTTCACTGCCTTTCTTTTAAGACCTGATTCTATTATGACTTCTCAGAATATCATGCCCTAAACTTGATCCATTGGAAATTATCAGGATTATTCAAGGGGAAAGGCTCTAGCCTTAAAGAATAAAGTGGACATCACTGGAATAGGTAAAATGTGTCTTTAAAAAATCTGACACAAGTGTTTTTTCATTGTAGAGAAAAGACTACCTATCGAATGCATCAGTCTCTTAATCACCATAAGTCAGGGACTGTGTAAATAGAGTTGCCATCACATGAACTGAAAGATGTGCTGTTCTAATATAATAAATACCTTATTTTTCTGTCGCATTGTTTTTAATTTAGCTTGGGGAAGGAAAGAGCTTGAGAATTTACTGGAATATGCTATTGAGTAAGGACTCTGTCTTTGCTCCAGCTGGCTAAAGAACAACAGTAGCATAAAATAATTTTGGGAGTGATGATTATGAGTTACATCAGATCAATATAAATTAAATTATTGTAAATAATCAAAAAGAAGTGTTGGAAAAAAGGAAGAAATTTTATAAAAGAAAGAAAACCATTTGGGGAAGTAGAGTGGACAGAATAATTCAAAGTCCTGAATGTTGAGAAAGTCTGGGAGGATTTGTAAGTAGGAGATGCAACAACCCTCTGTAACCCAAAGAGGAGGGATCTTACTGTAACTGGATGAGCAGCTAAAAAAAACATTAGAAATAAAAAAAAACTTAAGGAAAAGAACTGCCTTGGAGATGAGGAAAAAATAGCACCAAAGTATGAGCTGTCAAAAGCCAAAAGGGGGAGGCATTAATTGTTTAAAAAATGGATCCCTCTGCAATGTTAGCAAATCAGAAATGAATGATTATTTGCCAAAGAAAACTGAAGAAAATGGAGGCTATTTTTTCAGTCTTGTATAAGAAACAAACTTTGCTATTTAACAATATGCACTTATAGACTTAGTATAGTATACAAGGCTTTAGAATGTGTTGCAAAGGAAAATACTCTACAAGGCATAAAGGCAGTAAAAACCAGGACAAAACAGAGTCTGGGTTTATGAAAGGTAACAGATTCTGCTGGCATTGTTTTTGACAGCAATCAGCTTTTTTAGGGAAAGAAAATACAGTGAATTTATCATGACTTCTGTAAAGTATTCTCATATAGTTCATAAATTAAAGTGGAAAAGGTATGAAATAGCAGAGGAATTGCCTGACTGTGTGCATACAAATGAGTGCAATATATTGCAAGAGGATTTGGCAAGGAGAGCTAGGGAAAGAGAGAACAAGGATTTATCACTGAGGGTTCAGGGAAGATTACAGAGACATCCTCCAGAACTGTTTATGGAACTCAGTATTATAAAATATTCTCATAGATAGCCTTGGCACAAAGAATAGGAGCACATTAATGAAATATGCTGATGACACAGTGGAAGGCATTTTCAGTATAGTGACAAAATATTGTATAAGGCAGGGGAACAGATTATCACATGAGAGAGATCAGTTTGAGTCAGGAGTAATAGAAATGTAATGAACTACAATAAAAAGGACTAGTAGGAATTACTCATTTAAGTTGACTGTTTATCATTTGAAGGAGTTCAGGGACGATGACCTGCATGTGAGGTTGATGGCCTAACTATGAGATATGACTGACATGAAGACATGAAAAAGACAAATCTATTTCTCAGTTGGGAGACAAGATATTTTAACATAGATAAGGATATATTAAATTAATTTTGCATTAAATAATGAAACATACCCTGGAATGGGTCACCAGTATTAAAAAAATGAATTTGATCTGGATTGGGTGCACAGAGAAGCATGAGAGATGGGATTCTCAGCTGCTCAGGAGACTGGATTCTATCTTCATGAAGAGCCTGTCTGGCTAAGGTGCCTAAATGAGTGATGTTGTTCAAATGAGCAATTATGTAAGCTCATAGATAAGAGGAATTTGTTCTTCACTACACAAGATGATATTGGCAAAATGAGAGGTAAAGCAAGATTTCTAAAGAGCAGAGCAGGTAGTTACCAAACCAGACCTCTGACATAAGAGGTGCAAGAAGACTAATTATGTTTTTAAAGGATAGCCAACACTTTGTGAGCACATTTTTATTAAATGATTGTTTGCCATAACAGGAGATTGTACTTTGTGGACCTCAAGGATTTTATACAGAATCTCAAGACCTTCCCACCCCCAACCCCCCCACTTTTGTCCAAAGGAAAACAAAAAAAGCAAAGAGGAAAAACGACATTGAAAATTGCCACGGACTGAGGAATCTACAGACAGTAGATTCCCCAGTTAAGACAGACAGTTCGAAAAATTGATCGTTTGAAAAATTCCCTATTACCTCCAAAAGCTTTAGGTAGTTCTCAGCTTCCCCTCAGGCTCTAGTGAATTCGCTACTTGTTCTTTGACTCCTCAATACCTCTGTGCATCGTAGAACTCCTACTTGTTTTTATAGAGCTCATCTAGGTTGAGCTTTTCCTGGTGAGGCTCAAACAGTTCTTGGACTAGGCTGTGTTTAGGTACAATCTTGAAAGAGTTTGGAAATTCTGCAACATCCTCTGCCGACACCTGATTGTGGTCTGCTGACAAAATCAGATGCACCCTTGGCTTTTGCCTTCCCCAAACAATATGCCCCCATTTTAGCTTTCTTAACCTGACTCTATTAACTTTGACAACTGCCAGGGGTGCCCCAAACACACACTAACCCACACATGGCAGGACAACAACAGCCTCCAGTGGAGCTGTGCTAGCCTGGAATGTCATCAGTCAAATCTGGGACTCATAAAATCACAGTTAGAAGATTAAGGCAGAGACATATCCACAGATTCCACACATCACAAACCAGCTCTTAGAAAAGCTCCACCAGAGATGGGGAAAGTAATTCTAAGCCATGCCCTTGGAAACTGCAGTGGCAAGCTCACTGAACTGGAGTGCTGGTGATTAACACTGCTCAATTAACAGTGATTACTTCCACTCTGTTGGCTTCATCTTCCCCTCCTTAGGCTCCACAGGCTCTGCACAGGTGTCCTGCTGGGATGCTGTGGCTGCAGTTTCTGAAGTCTGTTTCCAAGCTGAGGCAGCACAACATAAAGGTAGCCAACAAACAGATGTCAAAACTAAAATGAAACAAGAAAGGAATGGTCTGGGCCTCTGTTATAACCACAAAATATTATCAGGTGGGAGTGTGAAATAATCTTAGACCTGTTAAAGGGGAGTTGCAGATTAAAATTTAAAATAATTCTATTAAAGAAGTTGGATTTAAATTGAACATAAGATCTGATTAAATTCTTAAATCCAAAGTAACTGGTTGACTGGTTAGGTAATTATGTACACAAAAAGCAAATACTGTCTTTAATTTTAAATATACCAAATCAGAAATAATTAAGGCTTGCCTTATTTTGTGTCTTAGATGAAGTGTTACAATACTTCCCCATGTGAACTGTTTAGTGCAACTTAAGTGCTTTTGTGGCTATATAAGAGAATTCTTCAGACAATGGAGTCACATCTAGGAATATAAAACAACACATCCATAATTTTTATTTTGTGTATTACTTTAAAAAAAACCCTGTGCAAACCATCTCTTTTCTTTTTTTTTTTTTTCCCAGCATAGGCTGTCCTACTTCCAGGATTCTGAAATATGACCTATGTCCCCAAATTTCTTTTATGTTACTCATATTGGTACCCATGATTAGTTAAAAATCATCACATTTGATATGTACCTAAGAACTCAGTATGAAACATTCTGGAATAGCCTTTTACAAATCTCACAACTGTTTCATTTATATATTTTAGAGTAAGAGTATCTAAAAATTTATTTTGAGCATTAACTCAAAGAGTCCAAAGCAGTTTTTCAGTTTCATACTCATTGTAATTTTTTTTCATATTCAGCTATTGGCAACTACATTTGCATGACAAATTTCTGTAATGGTAGGAGGGGCAGCCTGGGCTTATGCAGTTAATATGACTAGAAGCCAGAGTTAGAGAATTACTCTGCAGTGAGATGGTAACTTGTGCCATTTCTAAAGAGAATTTTTCCTTTCCTTGCATCCCTTCCAGATGATCAGAGCTCATTCTTCTCACAGCTAGCATTGAAAGCATAGTTCAGAACACTGATGATACTTGGATGGCTCTGTTAAATGTATTTTAATACTCATACAGACTAGAAAGTTGCCCACTTTATAAACTACCACCTCCCATTCTCTTTGTTGGGTTATTTTTTTCTTTTCAGGGTGGGGGGGGTGGTGGTGTTTGTTGGTTTGTTTGTTTTTTATTTTAATCACAGCTGTTGCAACTACTGCTGTGATTTACACCTTCTGGTGCAGTTTCCTGTTCTGAAGTCTGTGCTCATTTATGAAATGTCTGCAAAATGCCCACCACTGAGACTTCCCTGACAACTTCCAAATTCCTTCTCATTCCCTGTCATAAAGTAACCAGTAAGTAGAAAGAGTAAAGACCACAATTCTTCAGCAAATTCCATTGCTATGGAATCACGGTATACACAAGGCCCTGATAATATCTGAGTATTTTGTACATAATTTTGTTCCTAGACAACTGCACACAGGGTCAGATGCCTTGGGAGTTTAGATCATTTTGTTTCCTATGCATTATCTAAGTGAGGAATTGCATGTAGGCAGTGCCTCCCATGTTATCAGGAAACATCTTGAAATTTGACCTATATTTGAGAATGAACTTCTCTGCCCTGAATTTCTGATGTAAAAGTCTTGCCTGATCACAATATTTCTCACCAGACTTTATTATTTGATCTACCATTTATCAGCTTTCTAGATGCTGAATTAGTTATTAATTACACACTTTCACACCACTGTAATCTCCACTCTTATGCATTCAAATGTATTTAACTATCTGGATTACTGTTCTGAAACAAATTAATGAAACTCTCCTTAACAGTGGTCTCAAAGACAGACTGAGGCCTGATTCACTTCATGTACATTAAAAAAAAATCTCCACCAAAGCTGCTGGAGATCCATAGATATCACAAGCTGGTCCTTCATACCCTTTCTGTCTAGGGAGTACCCAGCAGCATTGGAACGGAGCAGTGTTGCTGTAGCTACAATAAGCTACAAAGAAGGTGACTTTTTTCTAGACCAGCTGGTAGAATTAACAAAACCCAAACTGGCTTGCATATGATATGCATATCCTTTTCTCTGGATAGTCTGATGGAGGGCATGACTTTCTAAAAACTATGTCTAATACTTAAGGGCAGCTCCTGAGCAATGTTTTTTCCTGGAACCAGCCCCCACTGTTCATTTGATTGTTTAGTAAGCATTTCTAGACTGGTGAGAAGGGATTTTTGTCTCCAATTGAATATGCACTGCACTTGTTCAAACATTCCCAATCCCTGGTGCATCCTCTTACCTTTTCTTTACATTCTGCTTTACAGAAGTAGATGTTGTGTTCTATTATCTGATAATCCTCTTTCAAAACAAACCCCAATAAAAATATTAGTGGTTATTTCCCAAGGGCTAAGGGGAAACCTGAAAAAATTCCTCAGCATTTCTTGTCTGAGAAAGTACTTTGGGGTACCCATGGGTTGGATCCTGAGGAACCCCACAACATGTGGTGTGCTTCTAGAGAAAGTATGACCAGATCTGCATATAATTTCTCAAAATCCCAGGCATTTTTTCAAAACACCTAGTTTATAATTTCATCAATCCAAATTGTCACATATAAATTAATAGAAAATGTTTGGTTCTGAGAAAGCAGAGTGTGCTCTGTGTTTATCAGGAACAGGCTGGAATTGTGGAATGTTTATTGCTCTGAGTAAGAACCCTGGAATGAAAAGCTGAATCCTTCCTCAAAAGCCTGCTTGCTTGCTTTCCTTTTGTTTTTTGGCTCAAGAAGGATATTGACACGATTTGCTGAGCATTCCACAGAATTGCTGAGCCCTGCATTGCTATGAAAAAATTCCCTCATCACAGAAAAATACATTTCTTCAGTTAGAAGGATACACTAAAAGGACCAGCACACAGTTTACAGAAATACTGTGTTATAAACAGGTTGTAAAATATTTGAATCTGTAATTTTGAGAATATGGTTTCGTGATTTTTGATGAAAGATTAATAGGAAAAATTCTTAGGATATAAGAGCTGGATCAGATAATCAGAACATTTACATTTGGGAAATCTGTGGTCCTGTGTAGCAATTTAATTGGTTTTCCCAGACTAACTCACAGCAGAAATGATCAGCCTAAAGGAGATGTCTGCAGCATTTGTTCCAAACAATCCACTCCCTTACAGAAAAGTAGAGTCCTCAGAAACTTGCCTGTTTACCACAGATCATTTTCAGCTAGAATCAATCTTCCTGGCGCTTTGTAGGCTGAGATTGCAATCTTGCTGGAAAGCTATCAGGAAGCCACGGAAATGATAAAATCTCTGGAAGGAAAGATGTATCCCAGAGTGGATGGTAAAAAGACTTCGTTCCCTGTGACCACTCCACCTATTTCAGGACTTGACTCAAAGATTTCTCCTGTTTCACAGCTTGACTTTCTGCTGGTCTGTTGGCCAAGGGCCAGCATTCCAATTAGGCACGAGCTGGAAGATGGCCCACAGGTCAGTGCCTTTCCCTGGATACCAAAGGCAGCACTAAGATAAAATCTTAACTGAGTTCTGGCCAAGATCACACTGCAAACATTATTTACTCGTTCCTCATCTTTCATGATGGTGCAGCTGGGTTTGTACATCTGAAAACTGGGAGATAGTAATATGTGAAGCTTGTGTGAACTTCTTCATATAGAAAACAACAGGAAGAAACTCTATGAACACAAGCAGCAAAAAAACCTGAAAGCACTCTCTTTGCAAAAGGTAGCTTAGTGGACGGAGTTCATGTGAGTGAAAAAATTTATCATCTTTTCAGCACATTTTTGGAAGCATTGTAAACAACTCATTCACACAACTGCCATTTGAAGTAAGAAAATAGAATTTTTCTCATATTACAAATGGCAATATTAGAAAAAATAATTTGAAGCCACAGAAAACAGTGATAAAGCTGGGACTGAATAATCAAAATATTAAGTAATCGGCCCTTGTACGCAGCTTAAAGTCACATTTTCATTGAACTGGGCCATGCAGACATTCACAAAAACTCAATGAACTGACCACCTTTGTAAAACAATAAAACTACATGATCCCCACCTTGTAGATGGGGAATTGAAATGCAAAAACATTTTGTCACACAGGAAAAGGCAGGAACTGAACCAGATGTTCGAAAGTCTGGCCCAGTGCCTTAAGCACAAAATAATGCTTTTAACCCATAAAAGTGCTCAGACAAAACTGCTCTTTTTCACCTTTTATGATCTGATTTAGTAAAGAAAATAGAGAAAGATCAATAAGTATGCTGTTAACTCAAAGCCAACTTGATGATAAGAGAACATGCTTTGATGACTGTGGAATGTTATTTCACTTTTTCCTAAATTGGGGGGGGGAAGTGTCTATTTGTGTGGAGATGATTTCCAGACTTGCATCCTTTCCCTCTGCAAACTCCTTTTTTCCTCTGATATATCTTTTCCAAAATTACTCAGGGTCAACCCATATGGATGATACTGGATAAACTGCCTAAGCTGCTTTCCAAACACCGCAAATTTCTGTGAAAACTTGGTAGGGCAACTACATAGACCCATTATCTACACTTCCCAGTGCTGCACTGGGAAAATGTGTTTCAAAAGCATTGTTTCTCCAGAATGTGTAACTAAATTTGACTAGGGCAGTTGTGCAGAGAAATGCTGTTGTGCTGTTACCTCCTCACCCCTCTGGATGCTGCATGCTTGATGTCTTGGCCCTGATAATTATCCTCAGTGCCAATGGGAGCAGAAATGTGCTGAGTAAACGATTTTTCCTGTTACCTGGGTTTCCTACTGTGCTGGGAGTTCTTTGCTTTAATTTCATTAACTGCCTTAAAGCCCAGCCATGTGCAAAATGTCATCATTTTTTCAGCAAAATCTCCATTAAGGCAAAAGGCACTGTTTAATAGCCTAGTTAGTGTGGTGAAGTGAACAAAGAGCTGCATGACAGGTTCTTCATGCTAGTGATGCCAGTTCAAATCTATTTAACTACTGTAAATTGATTTGAAGGCAGCACCAGATGTGCCACTAGACTTCCATTTATTCCTCACCAAAAGTTAATTAAATGCATATTGTCTGGAAACTGTCCCAGGGCAGCAGATGTGATATGTTTACCGAGGCTTTGACAAAAGACCAATCCTTGAAGCTTCAGATAGGAGTTAAGGGTGCTCAGCATCTCCCAGGAGACACAGCATAATGGCAGGTCACAGTGTAAGTGGAATCTGCTCTATGTAATATGACTTGATTCAAGAAGTCTTTTGAGTAATTCTGCAAGTGGAAGACTAAAATCATATCAGATATTTAAACAATAATAATCCTTTCCTACAGAACCCAGATGAAACTACTTTCCTTTAATAATCAACATCATAATTCTTCAGTCCTATTTTATTTTGCAATGTTCATTTCCTGTGGCTGTTTTCTAAGATTTCAACATTTACAGGAAACGTAACTCTGTAACACACCCCAGTTGGAGAGAGTTTCCAGTGCTCACAGAAAGGTACTGAAAGGTACAAAAGTTCAAACATACTCAGCTGCAGATGAGCTCACCCTCACCAGTTCTCCGCAGCTGATTATAATAAAAACATCACCTCCCATGTGACCAACTCTTGCCATTGAAAAGTAATAATGTCATCTCCAGTGGGATTCTGGATGACATACAGCTAGTATTAAAATACAGATATTTCTCCAGATTTCTCTGCAGCCTGTAGTTTCCTTTAGTGGAACAACTGTGTGATCGGGCAAAATTGAAAGGGGGTAAAGGAGTAAACACACTGTTAATATTAAAGGGAAAAAAGAAAAGATGACCACCCTAGTAAAACAGATTGTAGCTTGGCAGTTGGGGTAAAAATGTGGGGCAGCACTGATAGTGAGAGTTGATATTTGTTCTTATTTATTATATAGGAAGTTATATGGCTTTGAATTCTAATAAAAGCTACTATTAGCATTTATTCCTTCAAGCTAAAGATGTTATTGTCAAGCCTGATCAAACAGTCTTTGGAAATATTAGCTTTATGAGGCATTTGATCAAGTCATCAGAACATTTAGACTAATGTAATACAAGAAATTTGCCTTTCTGTGCAAGAATGCTATCTCCAAGAAATATCACAGACTTCTCCGAAATACTACTGTGCCTGGTGACCTCAAGGAAGAGCAGAGGCATTCCTGTGAAAAGAATAAAGACCAAAATACTTGCTGAGTAGATGTTCTTGCCCATTACAGATTACTTGCCTAGCATTTAATTTGCGGCAGTCTTCCGTTCTAGAAAAAAAAGAACCTTTATATTATACATATCTGTCATGAAAAAGAAAATGAAATACTGTTACTCTCAGACAGAAGAATTCAGAAATCTTAAGGAACATCAGATAAGAATTACAATATACCCCAGAATTTGCTTGAGACAACCAAAGCCAGGGGGAGGCTATGCAGTCCAGACACTCCTCTCAGCTAGATTCCATCACCAGGCAGGGGGATGTGTTGTAATAAAAAATGTAATATCATCCCTCATGGTTTTAAGAAGCTATTTCCCATCTCTCTGGGAAGGCAGTAACATAAAGCTAAGAAAGGAATCTCCTCAGAAACCTCCCATCCAAACTAGAAAGTCTGGATGCAATAAACATGGTCAGTAACTATTCATATTGAGTCAGACACTTTTTGTACACAGACAACATATTTTAAAAAAGGATACTGTATTATTTTAACGGAGCAAGAGGAATTGCTAGCATTGCAGACTAACCAGTGCACTGGAAATTGCTCAGTAGGTATTGCTTTATCTTCAAAAAACCAAAAGAGACCTTAGAATGTGTATTAGCTGCTGATGGTTTCATTAACTTCCTTAAAGTTATAGTTCTTCCCAGCTCTTTATTATTTCTCTGAGAAAAAATCACTGGACTAAGTGGGCCTAAGATGATGCATAACAGCTCAAAATATGAGAAGATATGGGACATTTGAAAAGAAATCATCAAGGTTCCTGCTGCCAGATTATCAGTGCTGAGGCAACACTTGGGATGCTTGAGAGATCATGAAAAAGGAGGAGCTAAAGGCAAAGTCCTGGTCTATTGAGAATCCCTTACAGGAACTCAAGGAGAACTTGTAAGGTTAAGCAGAACTTTTTATTAAAAATCAATACCCAGAGTCCTCTGTAAGTCCGTATCCATACAAAAAGTAGCTCACAGAAATTGTTACACCACAATTTAGGTAACACCACAAGTTCTCTGAATTTTGGATGGCAAAAAATGGCCACACATAATTCACCTTCTCTTCAAAAGTGACACAAGTTTGGTTTTCTGTTTTACCCCATGGCTAATGAGACATGATCCATGTCAACTGTCTGTCACTGCAGTGCCCCGGGCTCACCAATGTTCAGTAAGCAAATAGGCATTTGCCTAGGGAGAAAGCAAGGCTCAAACAGCATTTATGTGAATGAAGTGTTTCTGTAGAGACTAGAAGCTGCAGGAGGAGTCAGATGAGCTTGACAATGGACATGGCTTTTCTGAAGTTAAGTAAGAGACGTTTTGTAGTATGGACTTGGAATCTGAATTAAAGATACTTAATATGTGCTGTTCCCAACAACTGCTAAACTATTCTTGAAAGGCTGGATACCAATGGACACCAATGTTACTGCTCTGAGAAAAGTGTCTGTAAACACTACCTGTGTACTAACACATGGCACAGGCAAACATTGCAATACAAATTCTAGTAGAGACAAACCGCGAATTCCCTGTGGGAGCTGAGGGTGACCAGACTCAGTGCATTGTACAGTGAGAGCCTGCAGAGAAGCAGGAGCAGATGTGGAACATGCTGTAGACATGCAACAGTAAGACAGAAGTACAAGTGCAAGCAGACAGAGCTACAGGCTCTTGGCTCTTCTTGTTGAATGAACACAAGAACAATCCAATGCCCCATCAGAAGGGCTTCCCCTACATGTCCTACTACCAACTCATTTTTTTCAAAAAGCAACCGAAATTCTCTTGTGAACCAAAAGAGATTTAGGGTTTGATAATTTCTTGCCAAGTTGGCAATATTGTGCTTCATATCCTTGTGTAGATGTTGAAAACAGAAACCCAAACTACAGAAGGTAAAGCTGAAGTAAATGTGTAATAAAACTTGCAGTTTTCTGTGTCCCATTCTAACCTGGCTGTCACTCATCTCGTATAGAGTTAGGTGCCCTAATTCATACAAAGCTTTGTCGAAGTCTTATTTGTTGCCAGCAACTTGCCCACTACAGCTAACAGGAGAGCATTTGACAAACCTAAAGTTTGGGTGGTTAGAAATCATCCTGCAATTTCATCTTAAATATTCGTGGTTAAACAGCTTTAGTAAAATAACTCAATAATTCCCTAACAATATCTACACTGTTATCTATACCCAGCCATAGTGCACACATGCAACTCAAAACCTGCATTTCCTAGAAGGTGTTGACGGCAGTTTTGAATTTCTATATATATAGTATAAAGAGTGGGAATAGACTTTTTTTCAAGTCACAGAACACTCAATTTGACAGAAAAAAATCTTTTCATTAAAGCAGCCTGACTTGGAAAAATTCTTGACACTCACTTTGAAAAAAGCAAACCATGACCTTAGACAAGTAGGACTCACATAAGCAGGGAGATGGAAGTACTACCTAGGCAATATTCAAATAAAAACTTTAATGTTTCTTTTGCATAATTTTCCTGCGGATTTTGAGCTGCTGTGAGGTGGGTGAGTTAGGACACAGCAAAGTCCAGCTGTTCTCCAGTGCTGGGGAGCAGGTGAAGCCAAGCATAAGAAGGGCAGTAGGGCAGAGGCTGTGTCTGTGTCTGAGGCTGTGCTACCAAACCATGCAGGGCCAGCCAGGCATGGCAGCCAGGGACAGGCCAGAGCCCAGATCACATGTGGGGATGAGGTAGACCTAAGGAACACAAACAAGAATTAAGGCAAAAGCTGAAATAATGAAGGGTTAAGAGAAATCAATTGCATCTTATGAATTAGGCAGGAAGAAAGCTGTCCTTGTCAATCCCTAGGTAGAAAGGAAGAATCAGGAATCAATCCTGAGATTATCAGCTGTGAAGTGGAGTGCAGAATCTGCAGCTTCTCCCCTTACCAGGATTCTCTCTATCTACCTGAATGGGTCAGATTTGTCTAAGTTAAGATAAAATATGTTTTAGGACAAAGACCCTGTTTTCCTATCAGCTTTTCAAGGGTGGTGCAGTTCTGTGATTCCCATCTTGGAAAGCAACATTAAGTGAAGAGCAAACTGCAGAAGAACACAGCTTGTTCATCTGTCAGCCTGCTAGGCTCACCTGTAATTTAGCTTCTGTGTTTTCTGTGTCTGTGAGAAATGTTAGAGGATCTCTCAGGTCAAAGGTATTTTGGAAGGAAGAAAACAGGCACACAGCAGCTTTGTGAGTATGTTGATCATTAGAGATTTCTGCCAGTGATAAAAGATATGCTTAAACATTCAGTAAGGAGATCAGGTATTCCTCTTGAAAAAAAAACGCAGTGAGGAAACTTCCATTGACTTAACCGCTATGTGAAGAGAGGAAAAAAGGTGGAGCAACTTTTGTGACAATAGCTGGGTTCGTGCTGTCCTCTACTGGTCAAGAACACAAGTTACGGTGCTTGTAAGCAGTGCTTGAATAGTGTGGGATATTTTAATAAACCTTAAAATAAACGAAAGGTGTAATAGCTGTACAAACGAATATATTGTCAGTATTAAAATTAAACACTTCTGTGTGGTGTCTAAAAACATGATTTTGTCTTCAGACTGCAGTTGCTTCAAGTAAATCCATCAGTTTAATGTAAATATTCTGTCATTACTGTGTATGCAGAAAAATACTTCCCATTGCTTTCCCATTCTCCTTCTTCTTTTTCTTTTTAAAAATCCAGCTACAAACCACAAGTAAAAGACGGAAAACCTAGTATTCTCCTATACAAGCAGATATCCCTTTGTCTTCCAGCTTCTGTCTCAACAGACAACCCGTTGGACCGAATTTATTTAAGCAGAGATGCTTGCAAAGGTATTTTGGAAGGTTGACAGTGATTTTTGATAGGTGTGGGTTGTGTTTTTGTGGTCTCACCCTCGCTGTGCTCACATACCCAAGTGAATAGTGGAGCTCCAATTCTAGTGGTGTTGCTGAGCCCAGCATGGCCACCCAGCTCAGTGCCCATGGAGCAAGGTAACAGCAGTACCACATATTCAAAGAGAATGACAAACGAGTCTCCAAAATACATTAGGAAATGTCCTGTAGTGCCTTGTTGAACTGCAAGAATAAACAGCAGATGAGGAGAAGGGCACAGTACACAGGCAGCATTCATCACAATAGATTGCTCATTGTTTTACCTAAAGTGAGATCCTGAAAGTTTTAACATCCCCCTCTCTCCTGGAAAGCTTGGGTCACAAAGTCTCTTGTGGGTCTATGCACAGACCTGAAGAATTTATAGCTACAGAGGCTCAAGCACAGTGGCCTTGGCAGTCTGATTCCTGAATCTGTGTAATGATTTTAATTCTTTTTTGACTTACATGCTTGATCAGTGACAGGGATACAAGTGCAGTACTTTGTTCTATCTTCCTTTGTGGCAGCACTGTTTCTTCCCATCCTCAGGAAAGATTCATAGTGATTAATAACAGACTCACAGCCTCTTCTGAGGTAATCATGGTATATAGCAGGGCTGACAAGAAATTCCAAGAGTTCAAAAAAGAGTTGCCCCTGCTGTGATGCAGTATAAGACTATCAACTATTTTTTCCTACTTATCTGAAAGTTCCTGAGCTATACCAATACCCAGAAACAGCCCAGAAACAGCTGTAAACTACTACTAGAAAGGGACAATTTTGCCTCAGGGCAATCCAGAGTGAGCATGAGATGACATAACCTGCCTTCACAAATCCTTGAGCTGGTTTTGCTCTAAACAGCTTCCCTTGTCCTTTGGTTCCCTAAGGACAGAAATGGAACTGATGAAAAGGTTATCTTTGTTGTGTTTGCTTTCTGAGAAAAAAAAAATCCATTAGAGGTTATCAGAGAAGTAATTTTATTTTTAGAAGGCTCTTGTTCCCATGAAACTCAAGAGAATTTTTATCTTTGACTTGAAGGGGAAAAAATTACTGCCCTTGGGGAATGACTTCTTACATTACCAAAAAAGAAATGTAATTAGGAAAACTTGTAGAAAACTCCAGGCATTTGCTCTCAAAGAAATTTATAGAGAGAGAGGAGTGTTCATGTTAATTCTGAGACATTATTTTGCCATGCTCTTAGTTTTATAAGGTACTGATTTACTGTTTCTTCCAGAATCTACTAAAATTAATGGGGATGACAACTTTTTAATTAGCACCACATTAGAAGAGCAAGAATTTTATAGAGGAAAAGAGAGAACATGATTTCATGAATTTATTTAATTTTTTTTGCAATAAGTGAAAGTAGCTTCCAACACACACAAAACTAAGTAAATATAAAAATCCCATCCAACAAAGCTCTGCACAGCTTACATCTGGAAAAGTATTTGCACATCTACTGGAGATAGTATATTTGTCCTTGCATAGCATTTCTGATATTGAAAAAGCCTTCGCATATTTTTCCTTTTGCTATTAAGTGACAAAAAATTATTGTCTGTTAGCCCAGGGTTCGTAAAAGCTATGACAAGTTACACTAAAACTAAAACTCATTGCTTAAAGCAAAAACACAGTTAAAAGTGACAGTACCAGCTTCAAAAGTATGTTTTCTAACAACAGTTGAATAAAAAAGGAACATATCACTAGAAGATAATTTTCCTATATTGGCATTTTTGCTGCTCTGTAAACCTAATTTCAGAGACTTTCCATCTCCATGACAGATGACTAGTCTGCAGGTGGTTAGTTCTGTGATGGAGAGAAGTGACTGGTTACAGTTAAGGTTACAAGTATAACCTTTATATATAAAGGCATTATATATAAATGTCTGGCATTAGGTTGATGCTCTGGAGTGGAAGGGATGAGTTGTATGGCTACAGACAGGGATAGGGTTAAGGAAAGGAAGAGCTGGACAAATAATTTACTGCAGGATCTTATCAGTGTGGTGTATCTAGGATGAGGGCTGGTGGTGGCAAAGATTTATAGCTTCTGGCTAGTTGTGATAGGAACAGGATGCCAACAGTTTCAGGACTAGTTCTCTGAACAATGAATAATGTGTAATTCATCCTCTGACAGAAAACAGTGACTGGGTTAAGGATGTTAGAGGATTCACTGTCGGGAATGCTCTTATGTGCCTTAGGATCACAGGTCTGGTAAAAGATAGTTAAGGTCTTGGTTTTGCATTAGGTCTTTCAGAAGCTGAGAAAAAAGAGCAATCCTTGATATCAGAGAAGCCAGTCATGGCTTCTATGTTCTATGGGGTATGAACTCCATAGAACATACTGGTACTGTATTTAAAGAATCATCCTGATCATGAATGTTATGGTCCAGGAAAGGGGAGGCTACAAGAGCAAGTTAATAGGTGGACCTACAAAGTTTTGTGGGAATTGCATGTGTGCTGTTATTTGTAGTGAGTTGTGTGGCTCTCTCCAAATTTAAGTTTTAGGGTGTCTGACTTGGTGGGGTTTTATTTTGTTTATTGGTTAACATTGTGTTTAAGGTAAAGAAAGCTCTATGTAGATAATTTTCTTGCAGGATCCTGACAAGTCATGGCTGATCCTTCCTGTGAATAGTGAATGGCAGGAAACATTGAACAGGTTTTGGATATGGGAACCAATAGGACTGGATTTGACACCAGGGATCTGTGAAACAAAATTAAAATATTAGTGTGGTTTCAAATATTGGTGTGGTTTCATGCAGGGCATTGAGGCCTAGAACAAGGAGTTGTTCTAACACAGGGGATTATTTTTTTGGACTTGAAATTGAGACAATGTTTAAACTGCAGTTCAGGAAAGCAGAGGCTGCAGAGCTCAGCTTATCATTGGAGACCTGTTCTCTAGGGCAGGATGAAAGCTCAGTTAGAAAGGGTGTGTGCTTTCTGCGTGGGCGAGTAAGGCTTTTATTGAGAGAGGAGCAATGGTTGGTGCTGTGTTTTTGGTAAATGAAGTCTGAGAAACCTGTTCTGTGTCTGGGCTCTGTGAGACCAATAATTCCTGTTTCACTGTTGATCTAAGTCATGAAGAGCAGGTATGTAATCTGTGAAAGAAGCTGGGGCATGGATAAGACTCTGAACAAGATTTTAAATTGGGATTTGCTTTAGGTCTTTGATAATTGCTCCATGTTCAACACAAGTTTTGATAATGCTGAGATAAAGGCTGACATCAAGAAAGGTGAATTATTATTCATTTCACCATCGCTGGAAAGGAAGATCTGGAGAAATGTGTTGTTGTCAGTTCTGTTGGGATAGGATAGGATTGGATTTGGGGATGGACATTGGATTTATGCCTTCTGGCTATTTTTGGAGAGGGGCAAGTGTTAACAGGGGTCTGATGAAGGCTAAGATGATTCCTTTATGGATTATATTGAGACTGGATAGAATTGTTTGCTGTAAAGAAAAACAAGCAAGCAAGAAATCACAGTTTTGAGCTGTTTGTGAGGCTGGTAAATACCATTGTAATTGTTTCATCCCATTCATGCATGTTTCATTTGAATTTTTAAAAGTATTATGTTCTTTCTTTTTTATTTTATTTGAAATTTATATATATGTTGAAATGTCAAATAAGTTTTATAAACTAAACACTAAATTAAATACTGATAGCTGGGACAAAACAAATGCTTTCATTAATGCTCATTTTTTAATTCCTGTGTCAGGTTTTCCAAAATAGATTTTTCTCCCCAGCTTTTCCATTTGGCCAACTAGAAAAAAACCTCTTTCATAGTGCTAAATTACTTTGCTGTACCAGACTTAACTTCGGGTATGGAGACAGATACAGATACAAAAACTAAAGGGGTAAATAGAAACATTGATAGTATTAGTGAAAAAGTAAACACTCCAGGGGTAAATAGAAACATTGATAGTATTAGTGAAAAAGTAAACACTCCAGGTGCTTGCCATATCACTGTAGCACAGCACAGGAGAGCCCAGGAAGCATGTTAATGGGATTCTCTGCTTAAGTTTCTACTGTTCACCTTTGTTGCTTTCCTTGTTTTGCAGATGAATGCAAAGTTTCAACATTCAGAATAGTCCTCCTGGCAAATGTTATGAATATTAAATATTCATGTATGAAATCTGTTCAGATCCAACCTTGGAATCATTTTGAGTTTGTTTATGACCAATTAAAATGCCATATAAATTTCAGATTCTGCCATCTGAGTAGGCTGAATGCAGAGAATGAAGGACAATATCCTGTACTTCTAATTTAATTTTCCCATCAGTGTTTGTTTGAACTCTATCTGTGGGTCAGGACAGTGGATGTCTGTGCAAATATTTTCTGCTTATGCCAGCCAGGACTGTGTGCATAATTCCAGTTAAAATTTCAGCAATAGTTTGTAGTGAGTTAAACTGTCTTTTCCCACACAGAAAATAACACTTTCAGATTGAGAACTTTATTAATGAGATATATGTGTCACTTGCCTGTGGCAGAGCTTTGGGTTTATGCAGACTGGACCTCCCTCTGGCTCCAGATCTCGACTGGAGCTTGAGGAATCTTATAATCTTCAGAAAATGAAATTTTATTGAACTTGGAACAGTCCCACGAGCATCAGAGATTTGCTGTGCACACAGAGAAAACAGAAGATCGGTAATTGGCAGAAGAATGCAGTGAGTCAACCTGCAGAAAGAAGGTAAAATGTGGAAGGAGACAGCAGCAGGTAGAGGACGCAGTTCCCCTTTGGGTCAGCTGGATGTGTTTTTCCATCCACTTTTAAGTTTTATCTCTCAGTCCAAGTATGATCAGCCTTACTTATGAGTGACAGGGAGGCAGTAAGAGGTGGAAAAGGCACTTCCATGCTTCTCAGCCTGGAAAAACAAAGTGGGAATGTCTGCCAAAGAAATCTGGACACTTTGGATTTTCTTGAAAGATCCAAACATTGTTATTTCCTCTGATTTTGTATGCAGTATCTGAAAGAGAGTTACTTGTAAGTGTTCCCATGATGTTTGCATACCCAAAGAGGAATGAGACATTTTCAATGGCATTTATTTTAGATTGATGGAAAGAACAAAGAGCCAGGCAGCTTCCAAGAGGGTGTTTCCTTAGTGTGACCCTGAGCATAGTTTGAGAACAGTCTGGCTGCTCCCTCTGAGCACAGACACAGCTCCTGGAAAACGAAGAATTGCCTGCTATCAGCACTAGACAGACATGGCAAGATCAAACAGCAAAATTCAGATATTAACTGGGAAATGTCCTCAAAACAGGGAATGTTGGAGTCAGGATTTTGGTTTGGATCACTGAGAGAGGCCCATTGGACAGACAGGCCTGTTTGCAAAGCTGGATGCACAGTCAGATTGCACTCTAGAGATACTCAGAAATGGGCAGTGGATTAGTACCAAGTGGGTTTATATTTTTACTACCAGTACTGCATACAGAATAAATGTCAAATAAATTCAGATAACCCCCATTACAAAAGAGAACACAAATTCATTTCCCCCACTGTGTGTCTCACATCAAGAGCACCTTGAGCACTGATCACTTCAAACCCGAGCTGCAGCTGTTTGGAAACAGTTTCAGGCCCAGTTTGCTCAGCCTGTATTTGACATCACCTTGTTTTCTTGCATAACAGTCCATACTACTTTAGATAAATGCTCCATCCAATCCCCTTCTGAAATTATATAACTCTTTTGGTTCCCTAATAAATTACGCAGGAACTAACAGAAATGTAATAAATCTGTTGTTAAGTCTCCACCTATCGAAACAGTAACATCCAGAGCAACCAGAAGACTTACACAGTCCTCCCAGATGTGGGCTTGGTATGAAAACCATGATAGTTTTAATTTTATCCATGACAGAGCAGAACACGAATAAAATGTATCAAGTGTAAAAGAAACACAGAACTATTTAAACTGGTTTTTTTATGAAGTTCGTTCATGGCTAAAATCCTGTTGCCAAACAATCCAGATTCTTTCAGACCATTTCTACAACATCACTCTACTGGGCCTTTTGTGATGATTCCACTCTTCCCATGTTGAGGGCTGGGACTAGATGATCTTTAAACTCCCTTCCAATATTTGACATTCTGCAATTCTGCCATTCGATGCTGTTGAGCTATGGATTCACAGTCATGATTTTCTTTAGAATGGAAACTGGAAAGTGATGGAATGAAGAGGAAAAAGGAAACAATACCACCTCAGAAGGCAAGACAGGAAATCTGAAGTTGGTTTTGGAAAAGAAAATAAAAAAAATTCCCAGAATTTAAACATTACATTTTGGCAGTATCAAAAGAAAATTATCTTGACTGGAGACTTGTAGGTGTTTGGCTCTGTTTGCATTCTTTAACTTCTACATAAAGTTGAAGTCTAGGAATAATGAATCCTGGAAGACTGAGTTTTCAAATTGTAAGAAGGAGCCTTGAAGCTGTCCAGATTCTGGAAAAGAATTGCCCAAGCCATTACTTGCTGCACCTTTAACATTCTTGTCAGAATGCTTGCTATTCAGATAGTGCTCCAAAGCTGTAACTCAGGAAATGAGGGCTCCCAGGGAGTTTTTCTCACTGAATAAATCCAGCTAAAATCCAGGTTTAGCACCAGAATAGGCTTCTATTAGAAGGGTGTTAGTGTAATGATGGATCCCTCTGAGATACATTAGGATGACAGCAACGATGATAAGAGATCTCCACTGTCAGTTTTCCTCTGCCTCTGTTCAGTGACTCTCAGAAAAACAACATGAAAGCTGACAATCACATTCCATGAACATTACTTATGGTACATTTTGGTGACTTCAGCTGCAAACATTTCCTCCCATTTTTCTCATTGTTGTAATCACAGCATGACTGAATATCTGTAAATATTCACTATCACAATTGATTTTGCCTATCTGTTTTATACGAGCCAGCCTATCTGCTTCTAATTTCATTTTGCTTTCAAAACAAGTTTATATAACAGGCTAAGATGGATTTTTGTAGTTTCCAACAACTCCAGACAACCAATCTAGACTTCTATGGATCACAATAACTTGTAGATGTAATGGGATAATATCTCTGAATGAACCTTTGTCATGACAGCATTGTGGCAGGCCAAACTGCGTAGATGGAGGGGCTTCAGAAAATACTTGGCAGAAAAAACAGTATACTGGAGACTTACAACTGTTTAGTTTAGCATAATAGGACAGAAGTCCAAATGAAAAAGGGGTGGCATTAATACTTTTGGAATTGGGAGTCCTGACTTCAGCTCATTTAATTTGTCAGCATTTCTGATTCTTTAACTGCAAGCTCTACAGAATGGCAGATACTCCTTTAAAATGCATTAAAAAGTATTAAAATGTGGTGGAATGGCACCACATTTTCTGAGGGGTATATTTCTGCCAAAAGCAGGGAAAGGAAACCATGTCATTTATACCAGCTGTCACCTTTCTAAAGCTACCAAATTCTCTTTTCAGCTACAAAAGTAACTCTATTTTCTTCTCATCCCTTCAAGCATTTGAAATGTTAAGAGCCAGTGTAGTAGTCTTTTATTTCTCTTGCTGTCCTTTCTAGCTTTTGTACTTTCCTTATTACTCTCCATGTCTCTTAACACACTCTTTTCTGTACCACTTTCCCAGCTACTGAATGCAGAACTTTGCAAGAAATCCTTAAAGCAATCATCCTGGGTAAACTGAATTACAGATTTAAAAGAAAAACTAAGTCATATTTCAAGAGCTCTTTATCTCTACGATCTTCGGAAGCATTTCAGGACAGTGTCCAAAAATGTAATGCAATTAAGATACTGTGTTCTGGAATTGGCACAGCTGAGACTAATCCTCTTCAATGCTCTCACTCAATGATAAATATTTCTAATGGCTGTGTTTGTTGCAAACTTGGGGCTCCTTCTATCTGGATGTGAATTCCTATCAGACAGTTTAAAGATTAAGATTAACCTTCAAGCAATCAAAGCATTGACTCTTTTTGATTGTAAAGAACAAACTTCCCCAGACATGAGTATATATATGGCTCTTGGCTAGTTCTTAGATATGTTTCACATTTTACAAATGCAGAAAGGAAGACAGAGAAATTTGGGCAAGGTTCACAGTCAGTAAGGACCTGCAGTGATCACAACTCTGGGAGAGCCTTGCTCCTCACTCACATATTGCCCTTGGACTGGGTGGACTGAAGCTGTTTGCATGTTCTTGTTTTGGTCTGAAACAAAAAGACATGAAGAGACCAACTATGGGGAGCAAGAGCTTGTAGGAAATGGCATGTTTTTATTCACTGCACCAATATTCTGCAATTAAAAATGTTGATAGTTTATGTACCTATCTTTTCAAACATAAATTAAATACACCAGTTGTGCCTGGAACTAGATTACACAACTGAAACATACAAGTTATTTTCCTTAAATAAACCAAGCTTATTTTCCCCACTTTTTCTTTAATTTTTTTATATGGTCCTATACCTGTAAAAAAATTACATGATGAATGGAAGCCTCTCCAGGGTGTTCTGCTGCAATGAATGCATCTGCCATTTGGCAATGGAAGAAGAAACAGCTCATTGTTTCCTCACAAACCAGATGCAAAAGCATTTGATATTGAAACTGCAAATAGAGTTGGGACAAGATGGATTTTTTTAGAGGTAGTGCTTTTCTCCTTTGGGGCAAGATTTTTTATTAAATTTTGAAATTTAAACTGAACATAAAAGCCTGTGGAGTACAGACACCAATACTGAGGCCGTCATTAAATGAATCTCATTAGAATTAAGGAGACATTCCCTGCAATGCAAGTCCTGGGAATAACATCTTACCACTTTGGTCTGAAGAACAGACCTGTTTACATAAGTGAGTTGATCAGAGACAGTTTCTGGCCAAACAAATGCTCAATAAGATTAATGGTGAACACATGCTGTATTTTGTTACCTAAAACAACACCCAAATTCTCAACTGAAATCTAGGTTATGCAATGACATAGAATGTTGGTTAGGGGTATTTCCTGGTTTTGAAGTGTTAATGCACTGTGTTCAGTTTTGCTGCTTTTTGGAGAATGCAGCTGGGTTTTCTGTAGAAAAATTTCACTCAATCACTAGGGAAAGGATGAATTTTCCCTCCTGCTGTAGGACAAAGAAATGTGGACCTGAGATGTGCCCCAAATGTGTATGCAGAGAACACATAACTTTTTCATCCATGAGGACAATGACAAGATTCCTAGGAAGAGCAGCTCCTCCCTCAATTCAATCTGTTCTGCAGTTGTTAGGATGCCAATAAAGCTTATGGCAGAGTAAGAGGTTTGATATTACCCTGGATCACCAGAAATCACAGTAATGTGTTGCTGGTTCTGTCAGCTCTAGGCAGTTAAGTATGACTCCAGTCTGCTGAACTGGTCAACAGCCTGGAGGCCTTTTTAGAGCTCCCAGTTCTTCTGAATAATTAAATAGCACTGATGCAGAAACAGTCCATGATACTCAAAAGGTCAGGTATGTTTATCTATGTATTAAAGGGAAACTCATGCCATTAAATCAAGGAAGCTACAGAAAGCTACAGCTGGAGCTAGCCATTAAAATGCAACTAGACCACAGATGGATGTCCTGGCAGACAACAAGTTGAACATGAACTAGTGATGTGCTTTTGCAGCAAAGGCAGCCAACACCTTCTGTGGCTGTGTAAAGGCGGAGCATGGCCAGTAAGTCAAGGAAGGTGATTCTTCCCCTCCTCTCAGACTGGTGAGGCCACATCTGCAGTGCTGGGCCAGAGCTGGGCTCCTCACTACAAGAGGGATGTGAGCATACTTCAGCCAGTCCAGGGAAGCATGACAAAAATGACAAATGGATTGGAGCATCTGACAGAGTAGGAGAGGCTGAGGACTTGGATTGTTTGGCCTTGGTAAAAGGAGAATTAGAGGGAATTCTTAGTAACATGGATACAGTGTTAGTAACCCAATACAGTGGATGTAAAGAAAATAGAACCAGACTCTTCTCAGTGGTATCCAGTGGAAGGACAAGAGGCAATGAGCACAAACTGAAATACTAGAAATTTCATTTAAAAATCGGAAACCATATTTTCTAAAAAAATTGAAGGATGATACAGGATTGTCACAGGTTGCCCAGTGAGGTTGTGAGTCTCTGTACTTGAAGATATTCAAACCCAGTTGAATATAGTCCTGATCAACCTATTCTAGCTGAGCCTGCTTTGATCAAGTGGCTTAGACTAAACAATCTCTAGAGGTTTCTTCTCACCCTAACCATTGTGTGGTTCTGCAATTGCAGGCTTAGCCATGCAAGTGAGTGTGATACACTGGAGACTCACTGTCCACATCACATCTGTATTCAATACAGATACTAGATTAAAAATCTCATCCTAGGTGGGCATTCAAACTCTATGGAAGTGCATATCACCTAGAAATTTACTCCTCAGTGTGTCTCTTGCAGCTACTTTATACCTTCCAGTCCTTGTGTCCTATCTGTCAGTAGGAGAATCATAGAAACACAAGACCAAGAGTTAGAAGAGGTTCTGGTGTATGTATCCATGTAACACAAACTGCAGCAGACTGTCCTGCCTGGCATGAAAATGATCAAACATATCATCATTGCTGGACCTGCAGACCAAAGTCGCATTTTCTATTTGGCACTTCAAAAATTCTGCCTGCCCTGGTTCTGTCCATGACTGCATTGCCTGTTTCAGGTTATAGAGCTGCTGGCTTTTGTGTCACCTTTCTATTATGTGGTGCTTCTCTTCCATCAATACTGAAGTAATTCTAGCCCTTGGTCCATACCAGGGACTTCAAACAAGCTTGTCATGAACCAGTTGGCGGCCATCTGCTTTTTATAGAGGGAAAACCAAAGTCAAAATATAATCTATGGCCTCCAAATCATGACTAAAAGTGTTTCTAGGAGCAACAGCTGAAGGTCACCCCCACAGGTTACAGCTCTGTGCAAAAAAGCAAACAGTGGGATTTGGGATGACAAAGCCTAGGCCTGCCTTTGTTAGAGCAGCATGGGAAATGTATGGCACAGTGAAAAAAGAACCCAGGACTCCCAGTTCCTGGATCTGATCTCCACTTGATATTTGCTTCAACAATATGTCCATTCCTTGCCAACTAAGTTCTAAATGATTAATTTTGTTACTGCATAGTCATATTTTGTGGGTAGCCACTAGTCAGTTTGAGTTATTCACTTCTACAAAATACTTCCTCTAGAAGGCACTGTAAACAGAATTAATTTTTAAATAGTTTGAGTTGTTTGAAAGCCATGAGCAATAGTTATTAATGTTGGCACAGAAGAGATCACATGCTGATGATTCAAGGGATAGAAACTGGAACATTTTGGACAGAACTGATGTTTTTATATTCACTTGCCCTACATCCAGACACTCTGGTGGTATAAGTGTTAATTATATCCAAGACAGCAAGCTGGGGAAGTTACAGGTACTAATATGTGTGGTAAAATAAATCTTTAGATGAAGCAAGTCTCATATATTCAAGAAATTTAGTTTCCATTTCTTGGTTACAACATGCAATTTTGTCATGCATGTCTTCTGCAAGACAGAGGAGGAAGGAGTTTGTCTCATTGAAGGCAATGGAAAGTATGCTTGATATAGCATGCACAAATATGGACATGAAGCTGTGGGGCTGCACTGCTAACAGCCCTTACAGATGCAAAGAAGCATGCACCCAGATTCCCAAACAACCTACAGGGATGTTTTCACTTGGAATTTTTTGCACTGAAGCTCATTCTTGTGACAAAAAATGGGCACTCCCTAGCCAGTTGGCTCAACAAGCCAAGAAATCTCGCCACTTGGTGATTGCAGTCTAGTTATGCAAGCACAACTGTACATTGTTCTGCTTCCCTAAAAAAATAAATAAATAAATAAAAACCTCCAAGGCTAGCCCCTGTTTGGATAGAACTTGTAATTTTTTTCCACATGTCTAGACTGGTTTACTGCTTTTTAGTGTGACTTCTTGTCATGGTATCACAGCCAGTATGTACTTTTTGACTGCTGCTGACCAAGGCAGACTCTAAGTAGTCTTCAAAAGCAAAAGAATTTGCCAGTAACTGAGTCAGTTTAAGGAGCCTGCCAGGAATTTGCAGCGTGCCATACAATACATTTTTGAGTCACCATCTGAAAACAGTCGTGATGAATAAGTGCTTGACAAGAAAATTATTTCTGAAATTCCCAGCTGGTCTTATGCCAGGGTTCTGTCATTCTCCCTTTGTCTGCAAAGTCAAGGTACTTGAACTGATCTTGGTATAGATGGCTATTCAAAATGTCATGTTCAATAGGGAGCATGAACTGGGGCTGCACAGGGGCCTTGACAATGCCACCATTTGTGGAGAAGCATAGGAGTTTGATGCAACAAGACACACATACACATTGCAGGGGACTGTAAAAGCAACGAGGAGCTGCCTGGATGTACAGAGCCGTAGGGTAATGCCCATCTCTCTCCCATTGCAGTCTGACCAAGAACAACTGCCTGTGGAAAGCACGTGTGAATCCTGAGGGAAATAGAAGTTATTGGTGTTTAACTCACCACTAGGTGTCACGACTTCTTCATTTTTAACCAGAATGCTGAGTTTTTGTATGCCTAGAGGAAAGAAAAAAAGTTCAAGGTGAAGGCAGCAAGCCAGTCTATTAGCCAAACACTTAGGCTAGCTCCAGTCTAATTTTCTTTAATAAAGTGAGGTTGGTAAATAGCACATTCAAAGGAGGGAAAAAAAAAAAAAAAAAAAAAAAAAAAAAAAAAAAGAGAAATCATTTCCATCCCTTTTGCAGATTACTGCTATCTCAGAAACACTAAACCATACTGAAACACTAAAAATGTCATGAGTACAGGTGGCTGTACAGTTCAGCATGCTCATTACACCATGGAGTTCTTCTTACATTTCTTTCCATTACCCTGCCAGAAATCAGCCCCAGATGCAGTAGAACTACAGGTACATGAAAGTGAAAAAGGTTTCCCCCACAGTTATGACCTGATTCTTCTTTCCAGGGCATCTCAGAACAGCTGATTTTGTTGAAAACAACATGTTGAAAACAAGATCCCTGTTGTTACTGACAAATGCTGTAAATTGTGTGGCTTTGTAGACTGACAAAGACACAGACACAAATCTATGTACATATTTTAATACACATTCACAGGAAAAACATGGGTCAGGAAGTGTTACTGCAACTCCCCCTCCCTTTGCCATGTATTTTTCCTGTGCTGCCATGCTCTCCAGGGAGGTTTCACCATCTCCTGCTTTGCTGGCTTTTCTACTGAAAAAGCTGGTTTTATGTTCTCTATCGAGCTGAGAATTTTATCTCCTTTCTTGCTAGTAGACAAATTGTCATCAGGGTAAGGCTGGAACATACCTAATTTTTAAGTATGTGTACTGGAGGCAAACCAGCAAAGGAGTGAGGAGTTCTCTCTCCCTCTCAAGGTTTCCCCCATGTGGAATCCCCTTCGTGTTGGGATAAAAAACTTAAGGTAAGAGCTGCAGCCTTGTCAGAAGAAGGACAAACAAATGGTCCGTGAATGCTTTTCCCCTTCTCTCTGTATATTACATGTCAAATTAAATGCACAATGGTCCAGGGTGGACATGAACCCACCATCCTGGGAAGAGGCAGGAGACCTGATGCATCAGACTAGATGCTGCTGGGCACTTTTAGGAACTTGGCAAAAAGCTGGGGACTGAAGCAGCTGCCCAGTATGGGCAGATGTTTTTTTCCTCTGACCCCTTGTAGAGTACACATTTACTGGATGATGTACAGCTTGTTCTCTGAGCCAAAGGAAAAATCCAAACATTGCTGGCTGCAGTCAGATTTTATTTGACCTCTTAAGTAGTTTAACATGGTACTGGCCTTCTTTCCCATTTTAGGTCTTTCCCTTCCTAAACAGCATAAGGGATTTAATGATACAGCTTCTCATTGCCCTGAGCTGGATTTGTGATAATTGCCTTTAAGACAAAAGGTCTTTTTTTTCACTTTTTGGGTCATCCTAGAGAAACACAGGGAAACCCAGAAGGGAACCTCACAAGTGAGTTTTCCTCTTCTAGGTGCAAAGGGTGTTTTTATTGTAAGGGGCTATAAGTTTCCATCTTCCTATTCTTTAAGTTAGGAATTTGAGAATCAGCATTTGCATGAGAATTTAAGACTCGACAGTTTCCTGCATCCTTCAAAGTAAAGCCATGTCACTGGGTGGTCTTGGCACTGAGCTCTCATATGGGGCCAGTAAAGGTGACTTTTATAAGTACAGAACCTGAGAGATCTGATTCACATTAAAAATGTGTAATTAATCTACTGCATAAATTAAGATTGATTCATATTCCAAATTCGGTGTTGAAGCAGTACAGAAAGATTTCATCCCTTAGGATTCAGTGGACATTTTAGCTATTTGTTCAAAAGGGACACCATTCCACTTTTTACTTTTCTGTTCAGAATTGTCTCTTCATTTAATATTATTCACTTAATATTCCCTTTGCTATTACAGAAAGTTACATATAATTTTCTTAATATTTTTTCAGTTTATTTGCCTTGGGCATTTGACAATATCGTCTGTCTAACCTGCTTCACTTTTTTTTTTTTTTTTTCTTTTAAGATTGGAAAATGTAATAGTAAAACCACAGAAAAGCAAGGGAAT
Organism: Lichenostomus cassidix; assembly: GCF_008360975.1. Lineage (NCBI taxonomy): Eukaryota > Metazoa > Chordata > Aves > Passeriformes > Meliphagidae > Lichenostomus > Lichenostomus cassidix. Next base: position 94,375,363 of record NC_139479.1, on the reverse strand, counting down.
TCAACAGCAGGTGCTGAGACGAAGAATATTTTCCACTCGTTCTCTAAATTAATGGAGTGTATTTCAAACTGCCAGAGTCTTTAATCTATAGATTTAGTTCATTAGTCACCATTCTTAACAAGTATAGGGTAAACTGAACATAATATATCATTTATTTATTTATTTATTTATTGCTTCTGGTAAGAAATGGGAATATAATGCGTCCATTTATTTTCTGACCCCTCATGTTCATCTCCTGAAACAAAGCCCCATGCATCCTAGGTTGAAGAACCTGCTATTTCTATAGCTGTATGCTCCTTCTCTTCCAACTATATTCTCCCTATGCCTTCTCTTTTGCAGATGGGTGCTTCCTGGTTCAGTAAATACTTGTTGACTTACATAAGGACAAATTATTCTGCAGCATTTTTGCCCCACAGGAAATAATGACTGTCTATTACGAAGATAATGGAAACACCCCCAGGATATTCAGATGCTTTGCTTTAGCCAAAATTACATCTGAACATCAAGTACGAGCAGAAGAAATATGTATTTTTTTCAAGAATTTCATATCAACTAGATTAGGTGTTTAGGAGGAAATTCTAGAGATCTCCTAATGTTCCTACCATAGCATTATTAACACTACAAATTGGCTTGATCTCCAATACATAAATCCTACCAATGCCACTTTACAAATTATACTCAAACTGTAGAAGAAGGCTGGGATAGGAATCACCAGAGACATCAGATTAAACTCCTGAACAGCAGATCTTGGAGTGGATGAGTCTTGCCAAATCACAAGCTGTTCTGAGCATATGCAGAAACATGGGTTTAGTGCATGGGAGATCCTTTCTTGGCAAAGCTAGAGGACGTGAGTGCTTAACAGAGTCAGGTTCCACACCTGGACTTGGCATCTAAACTCTATTTCAATCTCACTTCAGAGCTAAAAAAGGACATTATGCACTTCATTTGTACTCTTCTCTTTGTTTCTTTTGGAAAACAGGGAAACTGTTTCGTAGTGCTCCTCTACACCTACTGCCAGAAACCACCTTTGGAAAGGTAGGGATTGTTACCTGCGAGCAGAGAACTCACACATCAGTGAAGGAAGGGGAGCTAGCCTAGGGCCCATGAAGTACTTGTACACTGTGAAAAAGGGGACAATGACAAGGCCCTCAGACTTACATGGATGTGCTCTTTTCTTATTCTCACACAGCACAGCTGGAAGGGTTGAAGAGGAGTAGACAAATACCTAGAGGGCAAATGTAAGGTTTCCTTGTAGCCTTGAAGAGAGACAAGTGCTGATTCTCAATGAGAATTTCGACTCCTTAGGAGCAAATTTGCTTAAAAGTAGGAGATAATCAAGCATATAAACAGAAGTAAAATTATCATACTGCCTACCATATTACTAGTCCTTGAAAGTTACACTTTAAAACAACTGTAGAATATGAGAGGCTGTAGTGTTCTCATTAGACACAGAGGGATCTGGAAACACAGTGAGATCAAATGTCAAAGTGGGAAACATAAGAATATGGCACTGATAAACTGTGAGTTGATCAGCAGTCCATGGAGACTTTGAGTAGGCAGCTGGACTACTCAAGCTGCTCTTCTCTTACAAACTTTATTAAGTGCTGAATGGAGATATGTACATTTCTTCATGAGATGGCTGCAAACTAGGAGATCACTCTGGCTTGTAAAAAATTAATTAATGATATTCACTTGCTGCTGTGTATGTGTTTTTGGCAGATGAACCAGCATATAACCCATGGATATCTTTAATTACAATGCCTCTGAAAAAATGAAAACTACTCAGGATTGAATTGCTACAACACTGTACTCTGCATTCATGGTGAAGTCATAAAATGTTTTTAGGAAGCAGAAGATTGTTGCTAAGAGCTAAAGCCATCAGAAGGGGTGTCTTTCAGGGAGCTAAAATAAACCCACTGAAGTAGTTTGGTGACCCCAGCAGCAGGCAGTCAGAGCTGTGTCTTGGAGGACACACTTAACCCTGGAACATGTCACTCCGTCAGCACAGGCATATGTTTAAAAAAATGCACATCATCAAAGAGGCCGCTGAGATGAAATTGCAGCTATTAGCCAAACACATGCTTCATAAAAAATGCACTCAAGGCACAGAACTCACTCAAACTGAAATAAACCCCAAGTTCTCACTGTTGCTCTATAATGTTCCTTAAATAGCAGCTGAGAAAATTAGTTGCATTCAAATCTTAATGAATGAAATCCAAACTGCTATCTCCAAGCTTTTGACTGAATGCCACTGGTGGGTCATTCACCAATGACACTGTTCAGTTTATTGGCCTTTTTATTCCAGACTTGTGTGCCTAAAGCACTCATTTATGACAACGGCCTGATTTTCACAGCAAGTGTTCCCATATGGTCCTTCTGGAAGAACTGCAGTTTTCAAAGTCTCTAAAACAAGTCTGCTTTTTTGAGTGGTTAAAGATGGCTTTTAGTTGTGTAACTTTCAGGCATCCCATATCAGAGAGTTTAGGCCAAGTGGAGAAAGTTACAGCAGATCTCAGGCAGTTAGTAAGTCCTGCCAAACCCCAGGGGACAGCTTATTCATCAGATTTTATATACTGAAAATTGTGTCTTTTCTGTCTGGGAGTTGCACAGTCAGTCAGAAATCTTGTCAGGCATGAACACTGCAAGCAGCACTGAAAACAATGTAGGGTTTTTTTGTTTGTTTGTTGGTTTGTTTTAAATGGCATGTCTCCAACCAGCTGGACTAAACATCCTGGGCAGCCCTAATATGGACTTGTCTCCCTGATGACCACAGACACTGCTGATACCAAAGCAGAGCATGTTTTGGGCATCAGAGAGAAATAATCTGCTGAATGGTTAACTGCTGACCAGTGCAAGCACTGAGCAACTTGGTCATGATTAACATTTTGCCAGTCAGTGTTAATTGGTAAAGCTTTAGTACTGCTTCATTTTGGGCAATCTTTTCTTTGATTTTATCTCTTGGCTTTCTAGAGCTGTCTTGTCATGTTAATGAAATGCTGTTCAGGGAATATAGGTGGTAGTCACATTATTTGAGATTTTTATGGTAAGTGACATAAATTTCCACCTGTTTGTTTTGTCCTTGACCAGAAGTTTTTCTTTGCACTTTTTCTTCCTTCTTTTGTAAAGGAGGACAAAACAGATGTGCTGGTATGTAATTTTTAAAAATAGTGATTTCATTGACCTTACTAGGACAAAGCTGTCAAGGCAATGGAGTGTCTGATGAGCATCCATTCAGGAGTAGGCAGTAAAGATGGGACTTAGTTTGTTTTCAGACTTTTTTGGGGGAGCCTGCCTTTGTGGGGCTGTAAAAGTTGGTGCATGCTGAGTTTACTGTAGAGGGAATAACTTCTACATGGCCTGAGAGAAACAACATTTTTTAAATACTGTTGGAAAACGCAGTTTTCCAGCAAAACTCATGCTAACTAAATAAGCCTGAGCAAAGCTTTGGTATTGTCAGGCCTCAGTAAAATTCCGACAAGCTGTAGTGGTTTGTTTGCCTGAGAATGTTCTGTGGGAAAAATGCCATGAGAAAGATTAAGAGTCAAGAGTGTTATGAGAAAAGAATAAGGGAGTTAGCAGGAGGATCCCTGGGTGTGTGAGAACAGCCGCAGGTGTGTGTGTGTAAATATAATTAGAAACTTCTGTAACAGTATATAAGTCTCTCGTTTGGTGAAATAAAATGGAGCTTACTTTATATCTCATATTGAGACTGCCTGTGAGTTTCCCTCGCGCCGCATCTCGTTAAAATACCATCTCTAATTCATTGGGCTAGCTAAGGAATACACTCAGAAATGTCACTCTATGGCTGGTGTCACAGTCTGGGATATGAGCTCCTATTACTGCCAGTTTGACACTTATTGGATAAACACCTTAGGTATTTTTGCTCTCATGCCATTCCATCACAGTTAGTACAGGTGAGTACCTATCCATGGATGCTCCTGGGCTGAGCAATAACACTTCCAACAGGGCACCAAAATCCTGGACACCATCTCCCAAGAAAAGCTGAAACCTGGCTAGCTCTGCCTCATGTATTTGACAGATATCATGTGTTCTGTCCTTTAAAATACCATCATACAATTCAATATATGGCTTTGATGTCATTGGGTGAAGCCAAAGGGAAGGGAGGTTTACTCTTTTCACAGAAACACAAGGACTTTGTGATTGCCCTCCCTTATGAAAATGAGGTCAAAGAGATAGAGTGTCAGTGAAGAAGTGCAGAAGCTCTCTTGAATCCACTGGGTGAGCACCCACTGCCAGCGATGATTCAAATCCCAAATATTTCACTATTTTCAGCAGACTGAGATTCCTATAAGCCCCTGACAATACTGTTGTGGATGAATGCCCAGTGTTAAAATCCAGGAAACAGCAGTATGCAAGAAATGAGATGTATGGCAGTGCCTTTCTTATGATTTACCTGCACGATCTTTATGATGATTAGGCAACATTTTCCTGTGGGCCAACTGGGTCATATGAGGTAAATCATGTACTGAGCAGATTTTTTTCACCAGACATTGGCAGCAAGAATTGAATCTGACATCTTTTACTAGACATTAGTCTCTGGTTCTCTGGCTCTGGCTCACAAATGCATCGCCAAGAAGCTTTGCCATTCCTTTATAACTAGTATTATTCAGAGTTATAATTTATTGGAGCTTCTGTGTTCTTCTTGTCTTAACAGGAATAAAATAAAATCCAGAAATGTCCATTTCTGTTTATTACCAAGAATAATATTGTCAATGTAGAGAGGTAGAGAGGACACAATGCCTAGAAATAACAGGAGGAAATTTTAGGAAATTAAATTTATGTGAATAGCTTACACAGGAGTCTTTTTGAAAAGGTCATTTTAAAATGAGGGGTCTCATATGCTTGAAAGGGCAGGAAAAAGTGATGTTATTATGAAAAATCCACTTAATAATAATGAAGCAGCTTTGCTTTTTAAATCTGTGCCTGAATGTGTTCTGTGAGCAGTTAATTCCAATGTTGGATTGTGTACACAGATTGAAAGGTGAGGATTTACTGGAAACATGTTTTTGCAAAAAATTAGTTCAACACTGGCAAAAAAAATATCTCCATACCCTCTCCGTTACCTGGTCCCTCAGTGGAAATAGATTTAAAATCTAAAAAAAATATGTCTTTTATCTAGTTTACTCTTAATGTATTACTCTCATTATGCTTTTGGTGGTACCATTAAAAAATTTTGACATACCTTATTCACCAATATTCCTAGTAGTAGGACTGCTTCTGAGCTCACTTTCTGGCAATCAGGTGCATGATGCTAAAGCAGTTTCCAGTACAAGTTTTGCACATTGCTGTCCATGTGACTTTCTTTTCTTAATAAAACCTCCTTCTAGTCAATCTGGAATTGGTGACCTTTCCAGATTTTGCAGAGGACTGACTAAATGAATGGCATAGACAAATCTCTACTTATATTTGTTCCAGGTCTTTTCAAGTACAATCAGAGGCAATCACTAAAAGGCAGTTCTTTGAATTCAGGTTTGTCTGCATTTCAGTCAAAATGCCTTAATTATTACCAACTCACTCTCTCTCTCCAAGAATGTTTTGAAGGCACAGTTTCCAAAAAGCAAGATGTTGTTGCAAAGAGGAGATGTCCATGTTGCTCTCCACATGTTCTCCAGTACACTGTAGAAAAAAATATGGAGATTTGGAAAAGACACCAGAAAACATTTTAAAGCATCAAGTCATTTCAGCCCGGAAAACATGGCATGGGAAAGCAGCAGTGTTTCCATGGCACACATTTAGTATCAAGCTGGATTTCTTTTTCCATCAGCCACAGCTAGAAGAATAGCTCAGTGCAGTACAGTGTACTTCATCCTGCCCATGGTAAAGGGTAGACTAAGCAACCTTCTGCAGTCCCTTTGAATTTCAATGAGTGTGCAATTGCAAGGATAAAGAATGTCTACACATTGCAATTCAATCTTTTGATTTCAGTACCAGGTTTGCAAATATCACCATATAACTCTAGCAAGTGGGGATCACTCAGTTGCATAGACATTTCTATGTGTATTCCATGATTCCTTAACCAAGTAACATGTTGAAAAGAATTCTGTAAGCTTACACAAAGTAAGATAGACATTGATCAGACTTTGTTATTATTCCAAGGATTTCTGATTAGACTACCAATGAATACTCAAGCCAAATGTTATCTATGTAATTTTTAATTACAAAAAATATCATATGCAAACAACATGGCCAGCAGGCTATTAAAACCAGTTTTTGATAGGCTTAATAAAGGCAAATTAGAAGAACATCAGTGAAGTCATATATCAAGACAAGAATTATACTCAATAAAAGATTGCAGAGTAAGGTCTATAAATCATCGCCTAACATACTTTGTGTGTGCAAATGTGAGGGGGGAAAGAAAGGAACATACAACCCTTTACCAATGTTGCTGGTATTTTTAGTGGGTAGCATGCTTAATACATGCCCTACTTGTTCTACAGCTTCTGAGGAAGAGATTAACAAGTTTGTGTCATGCCTCAATACAAATCTAGAGAAAACTTGCTGATGTTAATTGTGTGTGATGGATTAAATTTGGTGCAAAATCAAACTTTGGCTCAGTATCTGCACTAAAAATATAGCAGTAGAGGGAAAAATAGGACGTTTTTAACAACATCTATTGGACAAGGAGAGGTCTGAAGAGCGCAGAATGGAAAATGGCAAACATCTTTCACAAAAATAAGAATTGTCCCTCCTTCATAGGCCTGGATAGCTTGCATGTGTGGTACAAATATGTGTAATGGAAACCTGGGAAACAAAGAAGGCTTTTCAGGCGGAGGATTCCAGCTGTTCGCAGACTGTGGAAGAGAAAACAGACTTTATTCAATGTCTGCAGATGTTTCCAAACTTTCATCGTTCTAAAATTTAAATTCAGTTACCTAATCAATATTAAAGATCTGAGGGAAAATATGTTGCCCATTGGATACAGTTTAGGTGGTGAGGAAAACAAAGGATTCAAACATTCCCAGGCAGAAAGATCTGGTGGCTCAGAGGCAGCAGCAGATGAAAACAATGACTGGAGACAGCCCGTGTTGGAATGATAAATGAACATTCATTTCTCAGCTGCCCTGATGCAACCTCACTGGCCTTACTGGAGTGTGGTGTAACTCAAGTGTAGTTTACCTACTAGGCCTGATCATCTGTAAATGAGGACAAATTCCAACTTCAGTGGAGCTAGGATGTAACTCTGTACCTACAGGATTCCCAGCTGACAAAATACCATCAGCAAATTTGGCAACTAATTCATGTGCAGCCTGAAATGTGGATTTTCTGGTGTACTCTTAGACAGGCAATAAGTTTGACATTTTAGAGGCAGTAGCTTCACATTTTCATATAGCATCAGCAATACAAATTGTTTTACTGAAGAAGCACACACAGAAGGAGTGAGGCCTCTTTTCTTTTGACAAGTAAAGGTATTTTTGGCTGGTGTGCACAATGCCCCTTTGCCACATATCTGACTTCTGCATTCAATCTTCTGCAATGTCTGAGCTGCAAATCATTATCACTGTTCACCCCAAAAAAATTTGGTTTTGAAGCACTCCATTTCATGGAAACAAATCAAGCAAATCCCTTTACTAAATTATTCCCAAGTGCAGATGGTACTCCAGTATTAAAAGGGGCCTAAATACATCTCACCTCAACCCCAACACACTAGGCTGCATAACGGGATAGAGAAAATTCTTTCCTCTCTGCCATCTCATATGATGACATCAGAACAGAGATAAAGGATGGGAATTGGTGCCCTTAGCAATTTCTGAGATTTTTGGTCACTGCTATTATGGAAACTAAAGAAACTTCAGAATCATCATTTCTGAAAAGAGCCAAGCACCATATGAGTTAAAGTCTATGGATAAGAGCAGTCCAGGTAAATAGATGTTCATTGGAAAGCTAAATGCATATGAGAATGAATCCATTGGTGTAATCTAGATGAGGTGGTTGGGTAAAGCAATACAGGCTCACTTGGTCTATTGCTATACCTGGTCTAATTTAAAAGTTTTTAATTTTCTTCACATGTGTAAGAAAAATGAGTTCAATTCACGCATATCTGCATTCAGGATTCAAATCAATACTATATGGCTGAAGACCAGAATTTGGAAAATATTTGTTAGAAAATAATAGAGAAAAAAATGATAATGCAGAGGGGTGCTGCTGGGGATTCAGGGAAGATTAGATGAGGGGAGAAATCAGAGCATGCTGTTCTGTGTATATGGATAGGCACATAGTTTTATATGCCTGGCTTTTAATGATGGTGTGAAGCATCTTTCTGCCACATCACTGTGTAAGAAGGGAGTGATGTAGGGTAAATTTACATTTATGCTCTGTCCGGGATTCATTTAGAAAAGTCCAGCTGCTAAGCCTGTGAGAAACAGGCTTCAGCTTGGCTAACTACAAATGTGTTAAAACAAGTTCTGTATTATAACTGGACAAACCCAGAAGCTTTAATGTTTTTCAGAGAAGAAATTTTTTCTTCTCTGTGTTTGTACGAAACCTAGCTTGCCCAGAAGTGGCACTTCCTTCTAATAATGAACATGGAAACATGTAACCTGTCTTAACCCAAATCCTGAGTTACACCAGATCAGTCCAAGACCTCTTCCCACAGTCTTGCCTGCATGCATGTGTGTGTTACTCTCTAAAAGTTACAAAGTTACATTCAATTTTGTAATTTTTTAGAGCAATCAATGACAAAACTGTCACAACAAAATCCTTGTCCTGCAGATGTCATAAATGGCTTTGTACTGCATGTGACCCTTTGACTGAATAGCTCTATCCTGCTTCCAAAAACATCTGATGAGTAACTTTCTTTCCTTTTTAGTGGGTTCCTTATTGATCAAGGTAGCCAGAAACTGAAAATCCTGCTGTGGTTAAGGCAGCAACATACTTTACTAATAGTATCCTTCCAGGTCCTAGAAACATGTTGATTTGTTTCTCACCTCAAATGGCCTGTCTTACATCTCATCTTCTGACACATTCTCCAATTCCTATGTATTTTTGGGCAATTGTTTAATATCTTTTTATAGTGTGACTAGCTCAAGACCTTCCCTTCCTCACAAATCCAAATTTTCTTATTGCTTCACAGTCCAGGGTTGGCACAATTATTTCAAATGATCTGCTTTTCAGATGATTCCCACATCATTCCCAGACTGTGAGACAGCCTGTTTATGTGATGGAAAGCACCAGAGGTAACCTTACACTGATAGGCTAATTGTTTTCATGAGAGAAAAAAATTCAAAGTAATTTGACTTTCATACGCTGCATGTTCCCATGCCTCTGTCTGATTGTATCATCCTTGGTTTCCTGTGCTGAGCATCTCTGTCAAGTTCACTTCTTCCCCTTCATCTCTTCACTGTGGTCTACACTCCCCATACAGGACCACCTTACTTTCTGGAAGATCTCTTGCTCTCTAAGCAAGGAGCTAAGCATAAAGCATACTTACAATCTCACTACTCTTGTGGGCAAGATAGCACAACTATAAGGAAGCAGTGAATGCAGTGAATGGAGAGTGAATTGATAAAGACCAAAAAAAAAAAAAAAAAAAAAAAAAAAAAAAGGATAGGGCATTTATTCAGCTAGAAACAAGAAGTCATTACATTATTAGCCAGCCAGCCAGCCAGCCAAAAATCATGTACCTGCCTGTACCCTGATCCCTTTATTGGATATCACAGGTTTCTCTGCCTCACCCTCGGTTTTCAAGACTAAGATCTGTGAGAGAGGGACAATTCCTCTATTTGTGAAAAGCACCTTTTTTACACTGCTGTGATATTTTGCCAAGGACATTGGGCTCTGACACTATTACTCTTTAAGTGAACTGGGAATCTCCCACTGGTGCTCTCTGAAGTTTTTGTTACTGGTATCTGAAGAAAAATAATTCCTAGTTTTCCATTTTGAGGAGCTTGACCCTCGACCGAGAAACACTGTTGCTGACCACTGTTGCCGACCACTGTTGCCGACCACTTTATATGTTTTTCTATGTGGACCCAACCATTGGAAATCTTTCTACGGTTTGCATGTTAGCTCTTATTTTTTCAGCACTCACGTAACTTTAGACCATGCTTTATAAATTACATGAGTGCTGAAAAGGCAGAGGAAACAAAGTCGTCTTGGGACAGGGGGGAAGAACCATTTCAAAAGTCCCAGCCTATCTGCCTTCAGACCTGCGGTGCCCTCTACATTAAGCAGGTGGTAAGGGGAGAGAGAAAAGGAAGAACAAATAGATTTCAGCTCAATCAGTCATGACAGCTGAATATGCACCTGGTTCAGTGAAACTTGAAGTGCATGATTCCATTCCATGTACAATTGGAATTATCAAAAGAGTTAAACCTCCCAAAGTTTGCGTGAACTTGTACTGCAGACAAACACTGCTCAGGTGCTAATCAAAAGAATTGCACCTTGTTGTCATCCACTTTCATAGGAAAATTTTAGTAAATGGGTCTCATTGCTCAGTTTTGATGCCCCTGGGTGAGGCTGGATTTTTGTTTCAAGCCTGAAGCACTATGTAGCCTCAATGCTGTAGTGGCACAGTGAGGGCTATCTGGGGTTCCCCATGCTCTTTATAAGTAATAACCACAAGCTGCCCCACTGAGCCAGTAAGCACTGTGATATTTAAAAGAAACAAAAGGGGGAAAAAGGTCAATAAAATAGTCTGACTTCTTAAATCTCACAAGTAAGCAGTAGGGCTACTACAATTATGCTCCAGTTACTGCAGAGAAAGGATAATATCCATTCCCTCCTAGACTCCTAGAATTAAAATAATAATAATAATAATAATAATAATAATAATAATAATAATAATAATTGTAACTACTGCTACTACCAGTACTACTACTTTTAATTTATGGAAATAATCATAAAAAAATGTTCTTTTAATTCAGCCTAATTGAAGGAAGTGTGATTCTGGAATGGGACTTAACACTTAGTCTGAAGTAGCACACAGTGCTGGGACAATACAGTGGCAACTGTGAGAGCTACAACTCTACTTGAGTGTGTCTGAAGTCATGCTCATAAATCCATAGTAAGACATTAAATAAGTGGTCTGATTTTCAAAAAGGCTTCTGACCTAGCTTCTCCAGCTGACTTCAATAAAATGTGTGTGTGTGTGTGTGTTCAGTACTTCAAAAATGAAGTCACATATTTAGATGCTTAAATCTAAACATCTAAGACTTGAAAATGCTGCCAATAATAATTCTCCTGGCTTCAGCGTAGAGATAACATACCAAGAGGATTTTAAATACAGGTGTTTCTACAGGAGAATAAGCAATGTGAGCAGAGGGACCTGATGTCACTACTGGTTTTTTGGTTCCTTCTGAAACAGTTAGGAAATTGTGGTTTTGAAACATCAGCACAGTCTCCCCTACACCTGAGCAAACAGCCCATAGGAAAGCTATCACAGAGAATTCCCTGACTCCCTGGCTCATCCTTCTGCTTGATGTTTAATTAAACCAGTCTTAATACTTTGCTTGCATTAATAACACGTAACAACAGAAAATGTTTCCTCAAGCTATTTTCTGATCATCTGGAGGAAACTCTCATTAAAAACCCCCCTCACCTATAGATATTCATACTTATTCTTTAGCTTCAATTAAAAGTACCAGGTCTACAATTTTTTAAACAGGACACTCATTTTATTAAAACTTCATGGACTGCAATATACACTTCTTGAGAATGGCTGAATGGTTCTTTTGGAAAATAATTCAGCTGTAAACCTAATCTTTTAGCCACCCTTGTGCTGAGAAACTTAAATTTACTCTGTGACTTTTAGTAGCAGCTATACCGATCTGATTGATATGGAGCTATTCACAACCAGAAGGAAGAATACAGTTTTTAATTGAAGATAAAATAAAAGGATAATAAAATTATCCTTCCATACTAGCTCTATATATGTAAAATAACCTGCTCATTTCTGTGAGTCAGTTGAGCTTCAGCATAATACACAATGGAAAACATTGTGCTTCAGGTTAAAAACCTGCTGTGTTCAAGCTGAAGGCACTTGGCAGAACTTGCCAAACACTGACCAGCTCCCCACCACACTCTCCATGTTTGAAGCCAACTTCAATTAAAAAAAATTCAGCAGGACTGTATAGACCAATCTGGCTTCTGGTTTGGTTGGAATTAGAAAACTTTTTAGTTTTATTCTGGAAAAAAATCTTCCAAGAAAAATAACAAACATTTCTAATTTTATACTGAGAGAATTATTCCACTGGAAAAAATTATGTGAAGCCTAAGCACAGGTATCCAACAACAGCTGTAATCAAGCTTACCACAGAAGGCATTTAAACTAAGAGGCTAGTGTCTGCAAAACTCATGTTTCTTTTATTTCCTCTAGGGAGAATGATGCTGGTGAGAAGCAGGCCAGAATTCTCCTTACTCCCTACTTATTCCACTTTCTTTTTTCATCCTCTTTTCCATGCTATATTTTCAGATCAAATCCACGGACAACACAGAGATGGATGGGTCTGTTGGGGTGTGCAAACACAACTGCCCAGATAAGGCAGTGATCACAGTCAGAATACCATCATAGGGTAAATCTACTCCTTTTACAAATGTACAGGGCACCTCATAGGCAGTGCTACCAGAGAATTTGCCCAAGGCAATATGTAATATCAGTGGCAAACTGGATGTTGGGTGTGAGAACTCCTGCCACTTGGCTTTGTTCTCAAATCATTGGCTGCACAATTTCTCCCAGTGTAAGCAATACATCTTAAGTGAAAAGGAAAACAATGTGTAAAGCAGCCATGAAGGTAATGAGTAATATTAAAAAGGCAGCTATGAAAATACTATTTTTGAAATCAAAGCATCCAAGCGAGAACTGAAAGAATAATCACATTTGTGTTTTTAACATTTTCAGTTGCCAGTGGGGCATTAGTCTTCCTGAGATGTAGCAGCAGGAAGTCTCTAAGTTCTCCATATGGAGCCAAACAGCCAGGCAGTCTGGGATGATCCTTGTGCCAGGGAAAGTAACATCTTCTAGAGCAGACAAATGAATCTTAGAGAAGATCCTTTAGTATCATTCCCAGCAATAATTGCTTTCTGAGTCCTGCAAAATACACACTTTCATGACTTTGGAAAATATTCCTTAAAGTTATTTTTTCTTCACACATTCCTGATCCCAAGTGTTTGGTCCCATGTCTTGTCACATGTTTGTCTGCTTTAAACTTTCAGCATTCAAGACTGACAGTTTTGTTCATTTCAGCATTGGTGTAATTCTAATTACTGGTACTGTGTAAGTAGTGGTGCATACTGACATACCAGCTCAATGGAGCATGTAGGAGAAACAGCCATGATGGAGTGTGAGCACAATTTATTACCCAAAATCACAATACATTAACATGTTGATAATCAGAGTTGTAACTTCTATATTGTAAATATAATTCCACTACCCTCTCAACATTAAGCCTGTAATACATACCACTCCTACAGATGTAAGCTGAATGAAGATTTTCCTCCAAGGAATGCTACTGGTCTAAAGAGATTTTTTGGATGAGACATTCTACCATTAGACTTTTATATAGCACGTCATTAAATTTAACCTACTGTCCCAATTTTAGTGGATTAGCTGTTCAGTAACTTGGAGAAGCAGTTGCAAGTCTTTTCACAAAGAAAAAGAATGAGAAGTCCTATAACATTACAGATTATAGGACATAATTGGCAAAACATTCAAATGTCCTCCTGAAAAAAATCTGAGTGTACAGCTAAGAATTTATAATAAAGGAAGATGTTTGTTTCCCATTTGGGTTTGTGTCTTCTTAGGACTTGTTCTTTTCAAGAATTTTTTGATAATGACTTAAACATTAAACAAACAGAATTTGATTCTGGCACCTTTTGGAAACAGCACTTATAGGTAGATGTGGCAAAAGGGAAAGTACTTCTGAGTTAGGTGACATCAGATCAGAGAAATTCTTCATGCTATACTAAAAATTCTCTACTCTGGCCAACTAGCAAGAATAGGTATTTTGAGAAGTAATTCACAAAGTTATGTGAACTGCAGAAAGAAATGTGTGAATTGAAAAAAATCCAATACGGCATTAAAAAAAATGAAGGTACTTGTCAGGTAATTGCAATAGACCCAGACACAATGTCTCCCAATGTTCTCTTTTTCCAGACAGCATTTAAACACAGTATCAACTCTGCTTCAAATAGTCTCTGAATTGCAGAGAGCTAGAAAGCAAGACTGTGCTGACATGTATCAGTGTGAAGTTGCCCCCTTCTGATGCTCTTATCCAGGCATCTGTTTCTAGTCACTTTTTGATTGTAGGATCCTAGATCAGGTAGAGTTCAACTCAATTTGGTTTGATATAGCTATTCATTTTTCCATATATATAACTAGTCCCAAAATGCAAACTGTCAGGATAGAAATTAATAAATAAAAATTACCTTCTTCAAGATGGAAAAGAAGGCTGCAGCTGTTCACATTACAGTCAATAACAGTTTGTTATAGTAACAACCATTTTGCACTGTATGCTTTGGTTATCCCTATTTTTAAAGGATACATTGGGGACAACTTCTTCTTAGTAGTGAAGAAAGGAGGTATTGGACATTGTCAGTAAGAGATAAGATGTTTAAGGTCTTCACAGGTCCTCCTCTCTTAAGCATTTTGAAACCTTCTCTTGTACTCCACTGGGCATCCAGGCTTCCCATAGTAGTGAAGATTCTGGCTACTTTGCAGCCAGGAGAAAAACCCAAGGCACTCTGAAGCTAACATCTGCCCACTTGGTAGCAGGACAAAAACTGAACAGACCAAATCTTCACTGATTATTTACACAAGAAGATTATGGCTCTGTAAGTAAGCCATAATTGCTAGTATAACAGATTTTGTGTATTATCACTAAGTGTGGAGAGCCTAACAGCCTGCAGAACAGCTACTACATCTCAAATTGGAGCTCAGAAGAGGTTTTCAGCTGCAGAGCGGTAATCGTGTGGGACGTGCTCATGGTGAATAACACAAACAGGTTCCCTAATAATAGGTGCTGCTGCAAATAAGATGTACTCATGTAGGGGGTTCCTAAAAAGTTCATAATCTAGAACTCTGCTCCCTCTGACTCCAGTAGCAGAACAGTGGCTGACTGGAGGGAGAGCAGAGTGCTTCTCCAAAATGCACCCCAAAAAAATTGCCCAGGTCGTTTGGCACTCTCAGACAATAGTGTCAGTGTCCTTACAGGGCCAGCTTGGCTCCCGGCTCTGTGCAAAGGGTTGAGCCCCCAGGTCTGAAATCCTGATCCTGTCTCTGCTGATAGCACTTGGGGCAATCCTTTGCAGGCAGTTTACAGTCAGTATCTCAGTTACTCCACCTGCAAAATGGAGATGAGAGACTCTGACTGTGGAACACTCAGAGATCCTGTGGAACACCTCAGAATAAAAGCCAAATAAGAACCAGATTTTATTACTACAAATAATAATGTCCCCAGTGATGCCATATTACAGAGCCTCTTTCTTTCCAGAATGATACAACTTTATTAGTTCTTTCACTGTTTTCTTTAAGCATACTTTTGGCAAACCTTTCAGGGATTTAAAACTTCCAGGTCCCTTGCTATACTGATAATACAATGCAAAAGCCTGAATAAATAGTTTTCTTTCTATTTCCCCCCACCACTTTGCTAAAAATATGTGGGATTGGGTGATAAAAGAAGATGATATTTGCTATTCCAGAAAGAGAGAGTTTTATCCCTGTGCTACAGCCAGACTGTCCATAACAGTTCATTGCCAGGCAAAAGATGCAATTTTAAGATAATTGTCTGAGCTCACAATGGAAAAGTCTTCAACAGGCAGAAGTGAGAAAACATAATTTGAGAAAGAACAAGCTCATTTCTAAGGACAGAAGAGAGGCTGACCGGGACAGCATGGTTGGGTTTCTGCTTTATTTTAGGGCCTGACCTCTGTTTAAGTATTTGAGGCAACTGTAATGGTAGATGTTCAACATAGCAAAGTGCCAGGTGCTCTAACAAGCACTAAGTTGATAATGTCACAAATAATCACTATCTTTTCAAGTTCAATATCTATCTGTGAAATTCTCATTCTGTGGTTATACAGACTGATGGCTGCACTAATAAATTATGAACAAGGGAGGACTTCTCAGCTTCAAAGAGTCCAGCTGAATGTCGTTTTATGACCCTTACATTGCTTCCATTTATGTCCCTTACATTACATATGCATGTTCTTTTGTCAATAATAGGAAATTGAATCCCTAATACTGATCATACCAGCTTTATCCAAGAAAAGCTGCAATTGGGATTTCAGCTCAGAGGCAGAGGAGAAATGGGATTGCTGTATCAGTTATGCTGAGGTTGTTAAACTTCAGTAAATCAGTATCTTAGTACCTTCCTTATGGTCAATTTTGAGCAATCTCTATACTTTAAAACTGATCACCTCACTCAGCCTCTTTCTCCCTCTCCCTCTGACCCCTCAGATACCTTTTCTTTGAAAAGAGCTATGGGATATACAACATTACCTATTCTTAGGACAGCACAGTCTCTGCATGTTATGTCCCTTGATACTGCATGGAGAAGCACTGTAGGCAACTGGAAGTCTTTTGTTTGAATTTTGTTATCACTTGAAAATAACATGAAGGTGTCTACCTAATCTTAGATATTATTAAACATTCTTGCTGGAAACAGACATCTTTGTGGTTACTAAAAGCACAACTTTCAAATATTTATTTTAAAACAACCCCATGTAAATACAAAAGACAAAATTAGTAAAAAATAAAACAACATGCACTTAGGTGAAAATCTTGCTTTAATAATACTTTTGACTCTAAATAATTTGCTTTTGCAAAAAAAAAATTCTCATGGAAATAAAAGTAACTCCTCAATAAGAATCTAATGAGTATTTTCAGATTATAGTTTCAAAAATAAAATGGATGGAAATTATTATGATGCCTACACCTGCCTCAGAGAGATACCAGATGTAAAGACAGAAGCATCTTTTTAGGATCGTTTTAAAACAGCAGAAAATTTTCCCTTGATGTTTAGCTATTAGGTACAGAAATTACAAAGCCGAAGAAAAAGGTTGTTAGGATAAAGTGGTAAAGTTGAACAGGTGCAGATAAAAGAAAGAGAGAAAAAAAATGGCTGTCAAAAAAAATGTTTGAATGGAATTGGCTACTTTGACATACTTTTAAAGGGAATCCCATTTCAGAATCTGTATTTCCTGAAAATCAGGTTAATTTAGGGTATCTAATGGTACCCTCCCTCCTCCCAAACTGAGAAATACAGCATCAGCAGAGGTTCAGAGTTCTGACACATCTCTATGACACCATGCCTTCAATTTTGTGGGTTTTTATTTTGTGAACAGATTGCAGGCAGAACAAAAAAACCCACAAACCTTCTGTACACTGGGAGGAAGCCATTTTGCTATCACTAAGCACAAAGGACAAGCAGAGAAGCCAGTGCAAACAGGGCAGGACAGAGCCTACAGGCAGGCTAAACTGAAAATTTGTGTTGTTCCTAAGATGTACCCAAATAAAAAAAGAAAATCATTATTGCTTCAGCTTTGGAGATGCACACTGTAATATATTGGAAACACTGACCAATTCATGAGAGTTGCTTTTCTAATAACTGCAAGATGAAAAATCCAACCAACTCTCTATAAAATTATTAAGATCATTCCTTGCTGGAATAGCAAATGCCAAAGAAAAACAGTTAGAAAGGTTAACTTCCAGAAAGACTAGCAAAAAGATATCATATTTAGAAGCTGGTCTCTGTTAAAAAATTGGAAATAAAAGTACTGTTTTGAACTGAGTACAATTTCTTCCCAAGCTTTTGTCAGACAAGACTGACTCGTTGCTGCAGCACAGCTATTATTTAGAGGCTTAGCAAAGGCTGTTTATCTAATAGGTTCTACAGACAAGTTTCCTGATAAACAGGAGCAGGCATGGAAGGGGCTCTAACTGATGGACATTGTGTTCAGTGCCTCGAAGGTCAGACTGTGTGGTAACATCCCTTGGGGCGTGGGCTGAATGCTCATCTGTTTGCAGGAGTGCCTGCATGCCTGCCTGCAGACAACAGAGATGTGGATGGAGATTACTGCCAGAGACTGCCAGAGACTGATAAATTCCCAGTTAACAGAGGGCCCTTGATTCTTCCTGACAGTGAAGGGAGAGCTCTGCTGGCAAGCTGACCTCCCTCTCTGGTGATTCAGACTCACATATTCATACCGGTGGGCAAACCTCCCATGCTTCTGTTTTGAGTTTAGAGACCCATCAGACCGCTTTGAATTGGTGAACTTTTTCTTCCTGCAATTTAAACACATTTGTTTGCTTTTCCCTGAAGGGAGGTTCAATGTGAAATAGAACATGTTCTTTTTCTAGCTAATCAGAAACATATTCCTGGTGGTGTTGAATGAAGAACATACCCAAAAGATAAGCAGGTACAAGTGGTCCTTTTGTGCACAGACACAGAGACACACTCTCAGCTGGCCTCCTCTGGGCTGGAGTCAGATGGAGTGGAGATTAGCAGAA
Source organism: Lichenostomus cassidix (assembly GCF_008360975.1). Lineage (NCBI taxonomy): Eukaryota > Metazoa > Chordata > Aves > Passeriformes > Meliphagidae > Lichenostomus > Lichenostomus cassidix. The sequence continues at coordinate 94,356,900 of NC_139479.1, read as the reverse complement.
GGAAAGGGAATGAGACCTTGGATAGCTCTTAGTTTATCACGTGGACTCTGAATGGAAGAGCTATATAGTGTGTTTACATTGGGGAATTACCATTTCCTTGTCATCTCCCTCCTCCTTCTCTCCTCTGCCCCCCCACCCCCGAGTTTGATTCTCTTCTCCCTTTCTCTACTTGTTTGCTTCATTCACATGCTTGAAGCATTTCTCATTTGGTCCCATGTCCATCAGATGACCTTTACAACACATGATGTGAGTTAAAAGCTGAATGAAAACCTCTGCATAGTCTGTGCTTTCCTACAGTTGCATGGCATGTAGGTAGCATCTATTAATATTTTAAACATGATGAAAGGACAATTATGCTGGCTTCATTGCATTTAGAGCATTTCACTACATTTATCCTCTGTTTCTGTTTTTCCAATCAGACATATGAACCCAGTGATTTTAACAACCTGTCTTAAAGGATCATTTCTTAGACCCCAGAGTTCACCTACTCAGTGGGGCTATTCCAGAGGGAGACAGTAATCCTGAAGGAGCCCTGATGGGGACAGTGGATGATAAATTTCTACAGCTGTACTGTAATATAAATTCAGAAAAGGAAAGTTAAATGTGCTTCTGTCTTGTTTTTGCAGAGGTGCCTCATCACAGAGCAAGGGGAAAATAATCTAAATTCTTCTTGGCTCCCATACATGTAGGCTTTGAAGGCGATGCTTAGTTCCACATGCCCAGTGATCAAAAAGATGGCAAGACTTCAGAGAAGCAAAAAATGGCTGGGAAGAGCAATTCCCAGTGGAAAATGAAGGCGATAACATATAAACTGCTAAAAGAACGAGAAATATTTAAACACAAAGAGTGAGATGGGTATATTAATGTAATATGCGAAATAGAATTAACAGGAAAAGATAAGATGAAAACGGAGGTCAGTATCAGGGAAAACTTCATGAGAGTGAGCTCTCTTTGTTGTTTAGTAAGTAGAAGGGCAAATGCAAGAGTGGAAGCCCTGGGAGACTTAAAATGAGACAAGGAAAAGCATCACCAGCATGCAGAAGGAAAGATTCTTCCACTGCTGGGAGGTGGAATGAACCATTCATTAGAATGCTCATCTATGATATTTTAATTGGCAAAGTGACAGCAAAAATCAGTGGAAGGAGGAGGTTAATGCTTTATTTTAATAAAAAAGAAAATGGAGTTGGACCAATTAGCCAGGAAAAGACAGTAGGGACCTCCCTGATACAAATGCTGATGAATTCAGTCTATGACAACTCAGTGAAATATCTTCTGTGACTGCATTATTCAGAGCGGAAAATTTACCATTAGAATTTTATTGCTATCCTTTAAAATTTGAGATTTTTAAGCCTTAGTATGCTAGAACTTTCTTCATAAACTATTGACAAAACAGCAGAATTTTATGAGAATCTGAGAATTATTTCAGTTGGAAAGGACCTCTGGAGGTCATCTAGTCCAAGTCCCTACTAAAAGCAGATCTTTCTTTGAAGCTCCAGCAGGTTGCTCAAGATAAAATCAAGCCAAACCTAGAATATTTACAGGGATGAAAATTTTAATATTTCTTTAGGCCTGTTGTTCCAGTGTTTGATCTCCTTTGCTGTGAATTTCTTTTTCTGGAATCAAATCAGATTTTCCCTTGCTACCTCTACTCTCCTGTGCCAGGAAATTGTCTCTTAAAATGACACCATAGCTATAAGACTTATAAAACAACAGTTACAGCACAATAAGGACAGGTGAAGTCACATTTTAAGATTAGCAAGTCTTTACAAGAATTTGAATTCTTCCAAAATGTCTCAGCCATTCTAGAAACATTTTTCTAGAATGAAAACTACTTTCTGTCTAACTGTAGATCTGTAATCATCTCTGACAGGTTAATTACTGGGTTTGGCTGACACCAAGCTCATAGCAGTAATTTAAAACCCTAAGTAATCTTGGGTTTGATTACTTGATCTTTGAACAACACTGATCTAGTAATGAATGCCTAAATATTAAGTGAAAATAAATGTAGAAAAAAATGGTGTATTTAACATTACTGTGAGGGCAGAACAGTGTGGCATGGAGACATTCAGGTAGCAAATGTCATCAATTTGTAAGTTAAACTGATTTATAAAAAAATAAAATGAGACTGAAAGTGGGCCCTAAACAGTGGTAATGATTATGACATTTTCTACTGAGACTAGTCCTATTTCTTGGCAGGTTGGTCTCTGTAAAGTTGGTCTGTGGACAACCAAAACAACAAGAAGCACCCAGACAAATGTCAATATTTGAAGTGAGGGAACAACAGGCATTTTGGATAGCAAGCACATTTTCTTTGGATCACCCACATTTTCAGTTTAATGTTGTTGAAATTTCAACAATGTATATTTTAAGGGAATATGTACGTGTCAGACTAGGAGCACAGGTCTGTCAGAAGGATCATCCAGCAGTTTAGAATAGAGTTACAAGTCTTTTCTACAGCCTAAAATCAGAGGCACCAAATCCAGACTCTTCCTTTTTTTTTTTTCTTTTGGTTAAAGCTTCTTTTGTGGTTGTTCTGCCAACTTTGTATTGAAATACTGTGTTTATTCTTTATAAACTATCTCATGACATTTCTACGTGAGCTGTAATACAAAAGGTTTTGAACACATTGATGTCACCTTGCTCTGGTTAAGGAAACTTCAAATTCTAGATTTGCCTCCAGTACCCATGTCTGTGCCTCAGAACTTTTCAGGGGCATAGCTCATATGCTATTGATAATTTTCTCCACTTTAGTTTGCAGTGGCACAACCCAAGGAGCTAGGGCAGGTAAGAGTCTCAGGGATGTTTACAGGGGTGCTCACATGGAAGAGACATGGGGTAAACATATGGAGATAGTACTGGAAAAGACTTTGTCATTTTAATAAGGAATAAAGGAGTATTCATGCTCATCACTTACTGACTTTCCCCAGTTCAGTGACTGAATTCAGATTCTGTTCTTATCAGTCTGGGGATTTAATAAATCTGACACTGCCTAATGACTCTGCATGTAGTCAAACATAGATCTTGTGCTATATAGAATTCATCATAAAATTTTATACTGGTTATTATTACCATCGTGTCTGTCAGCTTGAACACCTGCTGCTTGGGGAAGCAACTGCCAGTTTTGACATCTGAATGCAATCCGGAAAATTATAACCACGCATCACTCAAAACATCCTTTTCAAAGACCCAGTCCAAGCATCATAATATCCTTGGTTGGTTGCCTGTTAGTATCATTTGTACTAAGATCTTGGAGATAAAAAGAAAAAGTTTCCAGATGTACAGCCATATATGCTAACTCTCAGATCACAAGGAAAACCATTACAACTAAGGGGTGAGGGGGAAAATTCAATTTTTTAAGCTATGAAATTATTATACAGATACAAAAAACATAGTCTTATTTTATAGGGAGTTTGTGCTTTTTTTGGGTAGAACATTGCAGAAAACTATCTTGATTGCCTTTGTATTAAGCATGCAGTTAAAATTTTGAATGACAATTCACAAAACCAATTTTGCAATATTTGCTCAGGTTTGTGTGGGTGGAAAAAAAACAATCAAAAACAACTTTTAGACTTTTTTAAAGTTTTCCTTTTCTTGAAGGCCACATGGAGAGCACACTGCTTTTATTAGACCTTCAGGTCACTACCTAAATAAGTACAATTAAGTGATGTAATCCATCCTGACAGTAAAAGCAAGCACTATGGATTTACTTAGCGAGAGTAACTAAAGAAAGGCTTTAGTACCCACTTTAAACATGGGTTCTCCTCTATCATGTGATCGAGTAAAATAACTTTCTCTTTCCACCCAACACAGCAGAATTTGGCCTACTCTATCTGAATTTTCCTACTCTGAAAAACAACCCTGTGTCCTAATGCCATCCCTGCATTTCTGCTAATTTATTTGATGGAGATAGCTTTGTTCAGATAAGAGGAGTGGGGTTTAGAGGGTTAAAGGTTTTGAGCAACAAGGAAGAACCTTATTTGTAATCATAAAAGTAAAAACCTCATGTTCTTAATCCTGCTTCAGTTGAAGCTTTGAAATATTTCATGCTGGTTTTAAGACTTCGTTGTTACAAGTTGTTGCAGTTCTGCCCAACTTGTTAAATACAGGCTTAACTGCTGCTGAAGTATTTGTAAAATCTTACCTCACAGCAAAATGAACTTGCATGGATGAAGAGCAGGACAAAGGCCATGAGTGATTTAAATTGCAGGTCTCTGGTCCCAAAGTCACTACTAAATAAATAACTTGATGAACATCACAACTACATAGGCTGCTGAAAATTCTTTCTTTTCACCAGCACCTGCAACACAGCAATCTACTAAATGAGGAGTTTGCTTCTCTCCATCCATCTCTTGATAATATATACATTCAAATAAGTCTGAAGCTCATAAGCTTTGGTACTACTGGTGACCACAACCATAAAAGAAGAGGATGCACTGAAGAAAAAGATGGACAAATGAAGGTTTGTCTACTGGATCCCTGGTATGTGTCTGGGAACTCCAATTACACTGGCTTTGAGTTAAATTACCTTAAAGTGAATTGAATCAGCTAAATAGAAACTCAACATTCTAACCTGGGTGACTTGAGTCTTCTGCTTCCTGGGCAAACTGAACATTGATGTCATGCTGCTGAAATTAATGGCCTTAATTATTTGGGGTGGCTGCTGGCCCAGTGATTCAGCTGGATTTCATCTGAAATGTCTGTGAAAATTAAGTTTTCAAAAAGCATTTATTTTAAGATAGACATGATTATGTCACCTAGTAAAACTAAAAAATAGCACCCACACATCTCTGCAAGAAATAACAATGAGATCTTCCTTTCAAGCCATCTCATTGTAAGAAAAACTTCCTGCCAGGAAAGGCAGGAAATATTTGACCAGAAAGACATATCTTATGCTGAAGTCTGTGAGCTTCTTTCCAAGTGGAATTAAGTCCACTGCTCAAACCTTTCAGCTACTCAAGAGTGAATATGTAAGCTAAATCATCAGGACTGAGCAAAGGCAATTTAACATGTACTGTAATAAGTAAAAATCACCAACCACCATGAAAAATTCAATTCAGAAGGTTTTCATTTGATCTATAATGTTTCCCAGCTGCCCAATACATTGAAAACTCTCCAGCATTTCATGGAAGAATGTTTTCTCTTGTCCATATTGAATTAAGTTCTCAACAGTTAAAAAAAATGTCTTTCTGCAAATATTCTGCCTGAAGGATTTTTAAAGGTTTTTCTACACAAGTCATGGATTTCACAGGAGAGCCCATAACAATAATTTTTCACTCTCTCAACACAGAGAATTTTAAATGTTTTATTATTTCACTGAGACTAGGAGGACACAGGTTCAGCAAATTGATTTCATTATATTTTTCAACCATTGCAGAAAAAATTATTAAAAAATCCAGGACAGGTTAAATGTTCATTCTCAAATAGAAGAGAAACAAGATAATAAAATACCTCAGACTAAACATTTACACATTGTCTGCTTGGGCTGGAGTGTACGGACATTTGAGTTCTTTGGATTTCTGGTGGAGTCTTAAGCTACAGCAAAGCATTTGGCTGAACTGCCAACAGCACCAGTTTACCCAGGAGGCTGCAGGCATCCTTCCATCACTTCAGGATTCGGGTTGTCTGAACAAACAGAAAAAATGTGGAAAAGAAGCTGAAGAATGTCAACGCAGCAGAGAATGAAGCTGGCCTTTGTGCTAGCTGGATGCCAACACAGCATATTTCCCATCACACCTACAACTCAGACTGTACAACATGCTTTTTCTCTGAAATACATGTTCATCTGCTAAACAACTTGTCCTGAAACATTTGGATTTGGAGGTTTAAATGGCTATCAGAAAAGTCTAATACATGTCGAATTGCTTCTTCACATTTAGCTGGACTAACAGCAAAATAAGTTTAGCAGCAGGGACTGTCCATCTGAATTTCAGGCTACAAACTAAGCCATCTTTTCTTCATGAGAGCTAAACAATATCAGGGACTTAAAAAGACATAAAGCTCTATTGCCAACTGAAAGTTAGTTCCAGACTTCCTAGCAACATATGCAAAAATCCGGTTCTGGTGTCCTAATGATGGGGGAGAGCAACAAAACTAAAATTCCCTTTTCTGTCTGCAGCCTGGTTGTGTCAAAATTCAACCCTGCATTACCAGTAGCGTTCCCCTCTTCACCCTTCATCTCTGGCCAGCTCTCGAGCTCTTCCTCCAGCTTTCAGAAACAATTCCAGCCCAGGAGACAGCAGAAGGAGAGCTCTAAATTTACTGTAAGAATTGGTGATATCCTCCCTGTAATAGCATGCCTACCAGATTCCCCCCCCAGAAAAGGGGCATGTAGGAACTGGATATTGCTGAGTAGCAGCTCCCCCTGGGGCTGTGCCTTCATTTGGGCTTAGTGCTGTGAGCTGTTCAGGGAAAAAGGCTTGGGATATAGGTCTGCTTCTGTTGCTGAACCAGACCTCAGCTGAGATGGATGTACAGCCCTGGGGTGTCTCATCTCAACATGAAGTCAAGACTTTGCTGTTCATGTCATCATTTAGCTGCCATTACCAGCTTCCTTCACCAGTGTAGGATGTTTCCTGTGTCCATTGGAACAGACCAAGTGGCCAACAGGGCCTGTGAACTGGATGTGTGTACAGGGGCTGGCTCCATAGGCCTCTGCAGCTGGGGCTACTTCGCGTTACCTCAAAAATGCAAAAAGTGAATAAAGAAAAATTGCCAGGAAAACCTTGTAACACAGTTGGGTCTACATTGTCCAAAGCCCAATATTCCCTCACTGAAAGTAACTGAAACCAATGCACATCCACGAGGCAGTTGAGCAAATGGGAGTTTTCATAGGCTGAATAGAGAATTCTTTATGTTGCTCAAGAGGTACTGCAGGGAAATCCCAAGTGGATATAAGAGAATACAGACAAGGCAGAATTTACTGGGAGACACCTTAACTCCAGGGCCTCTTTCAATAATACCTGTAAATTAAACTGTGGGAGGTTGGATACCTCATTTTCCTTTTAGGATCCTAAGGGGTAATATACAAAGCCATCAAGGTACTGTGTGCCCTGGTGTCAATAAGTGTCACATCCCGCTGTGGACAAGGTGTGACAGAGTAAAAGTGCCATCAGATGCAGAGTGCTCCTTGGCTTAAACTCAATAGATCCTCCCCACACTTATTTCTCCTTCTGAGTATCTGATTATTTTGAATATAATCACTCTCACTAGTAAAAATAGTTATAATTTCCTACTAATAGCTGTGGTGTGAAACAAAATCCCAATGTTTCACATTTTGGTCAAACATTTCAATTGCTTTTATCACATGCTGAACGCGCTTGGCAACAAGCTGAAGGTAGACTCAAAAGAACATTCAGCTACTAACCCTCCCCTGAAATTCTTATTTTTAGTGTGAGTTTTAAATATGGTATGTATTGACCAAATTCCTGTTTTGTATTCTTATATTACCCCTGAATTTTCACTTGCATATACTATTACTCCTTCTGTCCTCTCCTAACCTATTTTGAAATGTTATTGTTTGCCATTTTATAGCTGCTGTGTTTCACCTCAAATTGGCTGCATTTCAGTTGTGGTCACTCATTACATCTAGTTTATCAGTCTCTGAAGGATTATGGGAGGAAAAGTGTTAACAGGAATAAAAATTACTATTATTATTTTGGGTGAATAGAACTTTCACCATAAAGACATGCCGTAAAGAAAACTGGGAGAATCAAAAGTTTAATGAAGACTATTCACCATTTCTACCCACATTGAAAAGAATGGAAACATTCATTTTCTGAGGATGTGAGAATGTTTGCTGTGTCGGTACATTAGGCCCAGGAGATGCACAGCTGCAGCTAAGAAAAGTGCTGGTTGCTAAGAAATAACTGGTGTCTTGAAAACCTGACATGTCTGATGAATAAGCCATTAGATTTTTGCTGTGACTGTTTGAGTCTTCAGCAACTCAAATATATTCTATACAGAGCACCTAAAGAACAATGTCAGAGGTTAAAATATAGGAAGAATTAGTCAAATTTAGTGCAGAAAAGCCAAGAAGATTTGGCAAAAGATCCCATACTTTTCACATCCCTCTGCTGCTAAAACATTCAGCCTGTGTTCTGCTTCCTGCAGCTTCCTTCAGACTGCAGCGAAGATTCTCTTTAAAGAGCTGACAATGAAGCTCTAAAAGGAGTTACCTGAAGAAAGTTTAGATGCCAACAAGTTAGCAAATTGGTTGATAAATCCCAAACTACTGCCATTGGACAGCTGATCACCAACAGTAGGAATAGCAATGCCCTTTGCCTCACCAACTAATTTAAATTCCTGTCTGCTTTGGATCATATTTTCCGTTCAGAATCAACCCATGGTCCCAGTCAGCTGTCCAGCTGATACATCCTTTTCCATTCTGTTTGTTGACTGCCCCACCTGGGGGCAGGGGACAGCTGCATTTCACCTCCTTGGCCAGGGAATTTCTTGTTTTCCAGCAGTGCATCCACCAGCACTAGTGAATTTGGCAGCCATCACATGAGTATTTTAGTAGTCTGAAAGCTTGCACTTCATTAGATAAACCTAGGGAAGGCATATGCATTTAGTTGGCCTGGATTTATCACTCATAAAAATCCTTATTAATTATTACATGAGCCTGTGCTAGCATGAATCTTACCCTCCATTATGCATTATATATGGATCCAATCCATTAGAAACAACCCTATCAGTTCTCAGGGTATCAAATTATAATGATCATCTCATTACAAACACACAGCCTGTTTCAGCACTGACCAGTGATTTTGATGCTAATAGCATTTCTTTGCCAACATTTTTCAAACCAAAACTACATAAAAAGCTGACAAACTTTCCTAGACTAAATTTTCCTTATAGGTGTCTGGTATCTTTTGGAAAATAGGAAATAGTAGCTTAGTAAACAGTGCTCTTGTGGATTTGGGAGAGATGATCAAGTTTTACAAGCCAATAAAGAAGTAACAGCAGTCCTAGTATGTTTTACAGGATGTAGCCGAAGGGTTTAAAACAAGCCACATGTAAATGTACAACTTAAAGATCTTTACTTTTGGAGACCTGATGCCTCTCTGGACCTGTCTAAACTTTTTGCCCTGGGGAAAAGGGGAACCTGCATGAGGCTTCTAACACACTTTAAGCTTTCCAGTTCTTTGCAGGGCACCCAAACTCGGGGTGTGTGAGGACACTGATTTTTCTAGTCTAGAGGTTCAGACTAGATTTTTCTAGATTCTGGCAACATTATATTAATGAAAAAGTCTCAAGATTTTTCCTGTTAAAACTATATTACTTCACACTAAATGTTTCCTAAACAGGAAGGGCAATTTTTGTTTAAGAATTAATTTGCTCGTGCCAGCCCCACCATTTCAGTAAGGAAATCCATAAGCTCTTGGTTGTCACAATCTTGAGCTGTTGCTCCTCTATATTGCTCTAATTTCATAGGCAGGGAAATTTGATATCAAAAGAGGAGAGTCATGACAGTGTGAAAAGTCATTTGTGGGGTCAACATAATAACTTTTGAGACCACTGGTAAATAAGACAACTTTTTATTTACATAGTGATGCCAAGTCATGCCTTTAGCTGGCCATATCTAGAACTTAACTCATCCGCCTTCTTTCAAGCCAAGAAGCTGACAAAATGTGAGAATTTTGCACAGAAATGGGACTTACATTAAAGTGCTGTCTATGACTCTGTCCTTCCAGTTAAATCTCTTGAGTTTTGTGAATCGATTTTAACTAAGTTTCAAAGAGAGTTAGGTAAGGAAGTTCCTTCAACTGGTGTCAAGCACTGCTGGGTAAAAGACAGAGTGTGAGAGAATGTGGGCAGCACTCTGCACTTATAAATACAATTTAATTGCAGCAGCCTTGCCAAAGAGTACACACATACTCACTGATAATATATATGCAGCCCCAGACTGGTCACAGCAATGTTGTCTCTTTCCATGGGAAATATCAAAGACAACATGGGCAGAGCAATAACTGAGGTTATTGTGGGGAATTTTACAATATAAAGAATGAACATTCATAGAAATGATGTTCATGAAATATTAATGCTTATATTAATTATGAGGACTTTATTAAGAGAGTAGTTCACAGATTTAAGGTCAGCATGTAAATGTGATCCAGGTTACTTTTCTCCTGCTGATTTCCCTCTTTGATGGTCACTCTGCTTCTTTTTTTGGATTATTAAGGAGGACATTTTGGATCAGAGAAAAAAACATGGAGTTGAGGCACACCAGCCTCTGGCAAAACACCTGTGGCATTTTATCTGATTTTTACTGCTCCTCTTGTAGGTTTTAATACAACAGTGAGGGTTTGGTATTATTTAAATATCATTATTTTTTTGCAAATTTACATGCATCTTTAGGAATAAGACATAAAGCCCCAAACTCTCCCATACTTGTCTTCACAAGAAAGAAACACACTTGTTCAAGGAGAACAAGAATAACAGAGTCTTCGAAGATGTCTGAAAAATTAAAACTCCAATACTTTATGCTCTTTCACAGGACTGTTTGATGGAGAGGTCATAGAACCATTAAGGCTGGGAAAGACCCCTAAGACCATTGAGTTCAACAGAGGTGCTTCCTTTCTTCCTTAAATCATACCATACTTTAGAGAAGTAAAACATTTCAAATGGGATGGGGAAACAAAGTATCAGTTACACTTTCCTCCTGCCTCTCAGACATCCATAAACTGCATTCATGTTCCCAAGGCATCTGGCTTTAAGGGTAGACATATATTTTAAAAGAATTGACCTTAGTGATTTTAAGTGCTGCCAAACATTTCCAAGAAATTGAACAACAGTGGTTTGGTGCAGCAGAGCAGCCTGCGTTTGAGATTGGTCATCGTGTAAAACTCACTTATTTTCTGGACACTGTTAGAGGAACTGCCTCCATTTGGGACAAGATCATTACAAATATTGTGTATCTAGTGGAAATTTTCCTAGGGATTGTTGTTAGAAGTGGTGCAAATGATGAAGGCTAAGAAACACTGAGAAACTGGATTTCCTTTTATCCAGCAGCCAACCTGGTTTTGTAAATTTCTAAAATAAAATGTTCTGCAGACTGCACCGATGTAAGAGGTGTATGAAAAACTGCTACAGGCATTGAGCCTGGCACATATCACTGCTTTTTCTGCTTGAAAGGTATTTGCAGGAAGGATGCCATCTTCCTGAATCTACCCATTACTTACCGAGCCTTGGTTTGTCATTTGTTTGCTTTGCTGTCTGTTGCAAGTATACAACATTTTATTTCTTTGGACAGAGTCTTATGGTCATGGGACAAGCCTAAAACTCAGGTTCTGGTTTCTGGATAAAACTTCTGAATTAATTTCCTGTTAATATTTTTTTTCTTTACAAAATAAGTTCATTTACTAAAATATTCCTGGCAAGTCTGCCCCAAATGGACTAAACGCTTTAATTTTTTTTTTGTGAAAATCAAATAACAATTTCCTTTAAAAATTCCAGAGACTTTTGGAAAAGTATTTTCTGCTCTGACCAGCGGTACTTAAGCTTACAGGTTGTGTCTGTTGCCTTCCTATCTTGCTGCTAAGTTTCATAAACTCTGGTATACCTGGTGTGTTCCCTTGCTCTAAAGTTTTCTGCAAAAGGAAAATCTCAATTAGTCATACAAGGAGCTGAATTGTATTTTTCTAATAGTGGATATGAAAGCTTAAATTCACTGTGGAAATACTAAGCAGGCCATGGAGATTCCTGTTTAAAAATGAAGCACATGAAGAAATTATATTTCATACCCAAGGAGGTCACGGATTGTCTTTTTTTGGAGGTATTTCAAACTGGACCAGATGAGGTCACGAGCAACCTGAAATAATTTTAAAGGTGTCCTGCTCCACAGGTCCCTTCTAACCCCAAATCAGATTTTTCATCTTATTTTTACACATGTACATAAATCTGTGACCTTCAATAGGAAGCAAGACACACTTGCATCAAAATAATACTTCAGGTTATTGAATTATTGAGACCTTTTCCATTTTGTGAGGGAATAACATTTCTTTTTCTTACTATGTTCAGGATGATTTCTGGGGGGAAAAAATGCTGTAGATGCATATATATTCCTTTGCATGCTCAAAGGAAGTGTGCATCAGATTGCCTGTCTGTCCACAACCCACAGAGCAGCTGTGCTCCATTGAGGCAATATGTAAAAAAAGAAACAAAACAACAACAACAACAAAAAAAAACCAACCATGTTTTGACTGTCTTAAGCAGTGTTCAGGGAGAGTGCTTTGGGGATTAGAATTGCTGGCTATGGAATTCTTTATGGGAGAGCAAACCAAGTCTTAAGTTCATATGGCTCAAAAGGCCACTTCTTCAGCAGGATTTTCTTCAAAACCAAACCAAACCAAACCAAAACCAAACTGTCCTTTTGCCTCACATATATTAATGATGACCATCTCAGCTATCCACAGAGGGAAACAAATACTGCTTACTAGTATTTCACATACTTTGTAACACCTGCTGAAAACACTGGCATACATTTATAGTGAATCATAAACACTTTCTTCACCATTTTTGTAAAACAGATTATTTTCTTTGATGTTATTAGCACTTTTGCCATAATATACTTACAATACTTCTCTATTCTTATTTTATGACACATTAAAAATAAACATATAAGCCAGAACTAACAAAAAATCCAATAGAAGTATAAATAAGAATACATTTTTCAGAACCTTCTTCCATTATTTATAGAAAATAACTCTGTATGCATCTGGTCAGGCAAAGAGAGTGTTGGTGGTCCTGGACTCCCCCATCACCTACCTCAAAGTACAAATAATAACAAGAGAAATTGATAAGCACCTATTCACAAAGAAATGGCTCAAACCCAAACAGAGTTGTGGCAGATGGCTTGCACATTTCAGGGGAAGCACAATGTGTGATTTCAATTTGGAAAGTTCTGCATGGGGCTGGATATGTGCTGATGTGTGCAAAGCAGTGAGGAGAAGGAATTCAGACAAAATCACTCTGACTTTTTTGGTGGTTGGTAACGTGTGTGGCATTCAGTAGAACATCAGCAATCATTCCAGGCTACAAAGCTTTCTGATGCCCCCAAGCAGTGCTTTGCTAACCCTGGGAAGGTTTCCTCATACATCTGTTCATGGTTGTCATAGGAATCAGCTCTTTTTGTCATACCTATGGACAGTAATTATTTTCATCCTAGTTTATTTACTGTGTAAGTGGAAAAAGGATCTTTTGTTAGTCATTATTCAGGGCAGCTTTCTAGATTTTTTCCAGACAAGCCCTCTGCCTATCTTGGTATCTGGACATTTTAGTGTTCTTTTAGGTTAAAAGCATTTATATTGTTCATAACTCCAGTATCATTACTGTACAAGTAGTTCTTCATAAGCAGAAAAAAGGACTTCGTTCCAAGGTGAAGAACTAAAATACATACTCTGCAACACACATGAACATGCACACAAACACCTGCCTTTAAATGGAAGGCTTTAAATACTTTTCATGAAGCATTATCAGGATTTGGAACTTCAAGCAAACATTTCTGAAGACAGGCCAGCTTTTAGAATTCTTATTAGACATTCCTCATCAAAAGCTAGGAAATCTGCTTCTATTGTCTTTGCTGCTTTTTCTTCCTCGGCTTTAGTCTATTCTCTTCCACTATTACTTTTTGTGAACTGTGGAATAGACCTGCCTAGATCATGAGATTCATGACATAGGAGAGCCAATATAAGGGAAACATGCTGAGATTTCTCCTGTTTTGCAAGCTTTGTAACAGTCTGCAAATGTTCAGCTACAGTTTCAAACTGACTTTATTTCCTTATTCCTTCTGCCAAGTGTCTCCTGTGGGACTGCACACAATCTTTCATAATAATGGTATGTTTTCCCCTGTGAGCATCTTGTAGTATGCTGGAAGCTGGATATCACGCTCAGAAGTGTTGACAATTAGTCTGTGTGAAGGGGAACATCATGCGAAGAAAATCAGGAGGCAGTAGTCCTGTGAACAACCACTCCTTAACAAAGATTTTCTTTTTGTTTTTGAAAGGAAACAAGTTCTGAAGCAGACCTCATTGGCTCCTATCACTAATTGGATTCAGAATTCCAGGGTGACTTGAGGTGAATTATATAGGCTTTGCCATTTTTAGGATATGGAAGCATTTACACATCAGAATTAGGCAACAGGCATACACATGTAAGCAGAAGCAGACCTTACATGCACTCATCCAGATTATTTAAACCTGTCACCATGTAGGAAAGCTGCAGCCTTTCTTGACCACATTAGAGTTTTGCAGTGTCTGTGGTCAGAAGATAAATGGTCAGAAGACCCCTTCCTTAGTTTGATTTACAGGGACATTTTACACTACTCCAGCACTAAAGTGGGGTTTAAAAGTGATCTATATCTGTGGCTAGCACAGGTTTTTCCCATGAGAATTCTTCTTGTGTTTTATAAATAAAGATAAAGTTTAGATGTTATTGGAACAGTGTCTTAGAACTTGGACAGTGCAGGCCTGGCCAATCAGGCCTGGGGGAAGGCTTCTGACTGACCAATCTGGGTGACTTTTGAGAACTCTATATATGTGATGAAATCAAAACAATAAAGGTAATTCCTTCTTGCCACTGAGAACTGGTGCCTTCATTACTCTGCTAGCTGCTCAACAGCGACATATATCCACTTTAGGACCAGACAAATGTACTGCCAGATTTAAATGCTGATGAAAATGAAGGCATTCATATATGTGCATTCCATTTCCCTAGCAGATACAAAATACTGTTTCCTTTATTTCTTTTATCTCTTATCTTTCTACAAGTGGTACTACACTTCATTATATGTTTTGCATCACTGAATGCAAGAAAATCACCAGCTTTGCTTGATGTGTGAGATGGTGTGATAACAGGAATACAAAGCAACAAAAAAAAAAACATTTTTAAAGACCCCATTTGGATTCAGTGATTCTATTGCCCTTCCAGTCTGACTTAATAATATATATGAAATGTTTAAAATCGTAAGCAGCTCATAAGAGCATTTTTGTAACTTGTGTTCTGAATCATGCCTGGATGCCAGCCAACAGTGCTCTCTCTGCTGCTTCAAGTTGCCTCCCTTTCCCTGCAGCTCCTCAGCACTGACAGAGTGTGGGAGGACAGTTTGAGGCCAGAACCTCTCAGCCCTCTTGCCTCTTCTTTTAGGAAGTGAGGAAACCCTTCTCTGGCTTCACTGGAGGAGCATGGGGAAGAATTGGCCTTGAATCTACACCTGTATATCCCCTGCACGCTGTCTGAGGCAGGAAGCAGAGCTTCCCATCTCAAAGGAGGCTGTTAAATGGAGTCTGGTGTATATCTCAAGGACAAAGAGTAGTATCCCTTGCGGAGAAGGCACAGTGGACACTAATAAGCATTTGTGAATCATTATCAGAATCAGAAATCAATGAGGATCATAGGTCACATGCTATTTAAGAAAGAGCAAAGTTCATTTTTCATTATGGCCCTGTGCTGAACCAGTGGTGGTTCCATACATAGTTCTCAAGTATATCTGGAAAAGATACTGCACATTTCTTAGTTTAAAAAAAAAAAAAAAAAAAGAAGAAGAAGAAAATGGATACAATAAATTACCCACCAAACCATGTGCACAAAGAAAATAAAAAGACTGTTTGAACAGCTGGAATTCAAAACTTGTTATATTCCTGAGTTGTTTATTTTAATAAATGAACAGCTACAATTAAGGTTAGAATGATCATACATGCAGGAAGGGAAACAACCCTGTTATTACAGCTTCCAAGAACTCGTACCCTGTGACAGTGCTAGTAGAGGGCTCTGTGTTATTGGTGGTAACTTTAGATAGACTTAAAAGCGTTTTTAACCACAACCACTTGAAGCACATGAACCGCTGTCCCAGCTAGTGGGGATCAAGTGAGTGCAGGGCTGAGGCTGACACATTTCTGCTTTCATATTCACTACCTTAATACTTTTCTGAAGTTTCAATATTGAAACCAGACAAATGACAGTCTCTGTAGTAGCCGCAAAAGCAGTTGGAACCAACCTAATCAAAGGGTACACACAGGATTTTTTTAATGTTTGCCTCTGCAGTTGTTTCTGGGTAGACAGTACTTTACTTAAACCTAAGGGAGAAAATGTGTCCTGAGTCTCTCAGGTTTTTTACATTATAATTGGCTGCTATGAAAGGTATCCAGGTTTTCACTCCCTCTCCTAAAGGAGAAAAAGCAGGTCACAAGGTAGCATAAACCTTCTAAAATGTCACAATACCTTTCCAATCCACAGTCAGGAGCCCTGACTGTGAGGAGCAGAGATTGTGGATGTGGACTGTTGTACCTGCACAGAGCCCCTGGAGGAGGATGGCAGAAATTCCTTAGGCAGCATCAAGCACAGGGAAAAAACCCCTCTCTTGCAGAAAAGTATCTTCAAGATTCTGATAAGAGTGATGCAGGCATTCAGCAGGGCTGCTCAAAGTACTTTCATCAATAAATACATTTGATCTAATGTAAAGTTGTCTGAGTTCTGATTCCACTTTGCCAATGGGGTTTGTATTTAGCAAGCACAGGGAAGCTCCCCACTTTTTGAAGGAATGCTCCGGAAGTAGTAAACACTTTTATGTGGACCTCATCCAAGAACCACTGAAGTTATTGAGGACAGTATTTCAACCTCAAAGTAATTTTTAAAGGTCAGTGAAATAAAAAGAAAACTATTGATATTTGTGGGCTTCAAATGCACTTGTTTTTCACCCTTGGGAATTTGACTTAGATCAGAACTTTGTAAGTCTGATCTGAGCAACAAGAAATTGTCTTTTTCATAGGTATTTTCCCCCACCCAAAACCACTAAAAACTCTCCCACATTTCAGTACGATTAGCTGTTGCTGTTCAGGTCTGTGGAGAAGGTCCAACCAGAAAAAAAAAAATCCAGGAGAGAAAGCTATACATTTTGCAATCGTATTTCATCATTTATTCTGCAATAGGCATTTTTTTCTAAATGACATTTAATTGCTTTATTGTGAGGAACTCCCTTTAAAGCAATGTTTTCCTAAATAATTCCAGAAGTTTCTACATCTCAGACAAATGACACATCCTGCATCTAGTCTAATGCCAAATAATTCCACTTGAAAACATGTTTTCTCATTTTTTTAGGTGAGTGAAATGAAGATAATCAGACTTGAGAAAAAGTATTACTGTTTCCCAGTTCTTTCAGTCAAACTGATTCTCTATGAGTTTTTTAATGCTCTATCGATGAAGCATAAAACCCATATACTAGGGCAAGAAATGAAGGAGAGGCATTACATGCATATAAGGGCTCAGGAAAGTAGTAAGTAGTCTGGAAGACCCTGTCCCTCCTATTCACTTCCTCCTTTCAACACACATGGAGCAAACTCTTCAAATGAGAGAGAATGGATATGGCAAGTCCAGGAGACACCTTCTATTTCCCACAAAAAGTAGCTGAAGAACATAATGTAATTTTAGGTACTGCACCTGAAAGTTCAGAACTGAAGAAATATTCATGATATACAGCATTTAGTGACAACAGCAGATTCGTTTGTTTTAGCTCTAGTGGCCATTTGTATGGGCTGTGGGCTGTCCTCCTCCAGACAGACAGCAGTCCTAGGAAGCTGGGCCAGTCACCCGAGAATCTTCCTGTGGAACAGATCTCCCCAGAAGTGCTGCTGCAATTCTCATGCAAAACATTCACTATTGCCTGAAGTCCAAGGCTGGCTCCTTTTGGAGCTCATTCTTGTCCTACTGTGCTTCCCTTCACTGCATTTAATTCAAAGTCATTGCCTTCAGTGGAGAGGTGGTTACTGGATCAGAGTAGCTGATGCTCTCAGATGTGATGCAAAGCTCTGGTAAAGCTCTTCTGTGGGCCCTGTGTGCAAGGCAGCAGCTGCCTGCCCTTGCACAAACACTTTTGTAGGTTCAGAGGAGCTGCTTGGAGGCTTTGGGCCATGCCATGGAGCAGTGCCCTGCTCCCCTGTGTGCAGAAGGGCTCCAGCTTTGCAGGGGCTCGAGGCCAAGAGGAAGCAATGCTAACAACTGCTGTAGGGAATCTACATCACTACAGCACACAGTACCTGTACAAGCAGGTTTTCAGAACATCCTCTAAGGCAAAAAGGGTTTCCTGGCATCAGTTTGGATGGGTTTATTTTGAATAGAGTTAGATGCCTTTTTTCCTTTTTTTTTTTTTCCAGTAGATGTGGTAGAAGAAATGGAGCTCTGGAGGCAATGAAACAGACCAAAATTTGTGCCAAGATCAACTGAAAGAATTTTGAAGACTAAAAGGCAATTTCTCCCATTCTCCTTCTATGAAATATTTGTCTATGGAGAGCCAGAGTGGTCTGCTTTGACATTTTTACTTCTGGTTTTAAAATGTCCTTTTTCTATTAGAAAAACCTACCTTATCTGTAAGGAAGCACAAAATACTTATTAAAAAGCAATGATGATGACAAAAAAGTGGATTAAAATGTTTTATTTCCAAGTAAATTAAATATTTGGAGTTGTCCAAAGACACCTGTCTATTATTTCTATTTTCCTGAGTCCTCCAAATTGAATTGAAATAATATTTCTCCAACTTTTTCCACTCAGACACAGAGAAAAAAGACTTCCAACTGTATTCAGAAGTTGTCAACCTTATGTGAGTTCTGTGAGTTATCTTGTGGTACAGTTATGTGAGGTACAGCTAAAATTTATAACTTACCTGGCCAAATATCAAGTATTCTGTATACTTGAACAAAGATTATTTTGCATTTTAAAGAAAAATGTACTGGAAGTTTGCTGAGGGTTTAGAATTTTGTTATTCTCCAATCTAGAGTCCTATCTAGACATACTGTGGATCTCAAACAGAGATAGAATCTGCAGTTAACACAGTTTAGAAACTGCTAAAAGAAAAAAAAAGGAATTATTCTTAGAGATTTCTGAGTCTATTAAATATCTCACAGAGCACTGGGAAGCTTCCATGTCTAGCTCTGGTGAGACACAGGACCTGAAATCTGCTATCAGTTCAGACTTTCTCATTGCCTGTGTTACACCTTGGGTCAATGCAGTTTAAAGCAAAAGAACACAAGGGAAGTACTGTGGGTTGGTACAACTAAAACAAAAGGTCTATGGTTAAGAGATAATTTGAAAAGTTGTTCAGGTTTTAGAAGTTAAGCATGGTCTTTGAAGGAGACTGGGAGGACTGAGGGAAGACAAAATATGAAATGACATTTACCTTCAGTACAGCAACATTATTTTTCATTATCCAAAGTGTTTGTTACTTTAGTGCCTTTTCAAGAGTGCTGCTCTTCAGAGCCCACAATCTGCATGAATCAGGTCCCAGAAGTTCTGAGAACTTCTCCTACTCTGTGATCTCTGCCAAAAAGACAGCTGTTTTCTCTGGCACAGGGCATGCTGGCATTTTTTGTGCACAGCCCAGCAGGCAAAGGGCTATGCCACAGCTATGTACCCTTCATGTCTGCAAGATTTAAGATGCTTTCAGACACTGCCACCCTAAAGATGGCATGTTAGATATTTCCCAGACACATTCTCTGTGCCACAGGTATATCTCAACAGTAACAAAGTGCCACTACAGCTGTCAGTGAAAAAGGCAACTCTAACTGCATCCCTTCTCATCCCTTAATAAAGTCAGTGGGGAAAATGCAGGGGTCTTGATCTCTAGACCCAACTACTAAGACAAAGGTCATGGTTGCACTCATTATTCTAATTCCACAGACCAGAAAGCCAAATGAGCAGTGAGAGGAGAGCAACACTCCTGCAATCCTCCAGCAACAGTGAAGGAAAGAGAACTTGTATC
The DNA here is from genome assembly GCF_008360975.1 of Lichenostomus cassidix. Taxonomy (NCBI): domain Eukaryota; kingdom Metazoa; phylum Chordata; class Aves; order Passeriformes; family Meliphagidae; genus Lichenostomus; species Lichenostomus cassidix. The sequence continues at coordinate 94,337,156 of NC_139479.1, read as the reverse complement.
TTTTTAGTTCTATTCCAGTGCCCTAGTCCACTGGCAGCCTTATCATTGCACAGATTGAGAGCTCTGCTACAGGTCTCTGAGGTATCATGAAGTGTGTTGTACGTTAATTACACAAGGAGAATGGGGAGCCATTGTATACATAAGTATCTAATTTAACCCAGATTAAATTCATAATATTGGAAACACACAATTCTGAAAATGCTTAAATCAATATGGAGACAGAATCTCTATATTGATTTAAGTGATTTTCAGTCACTTAGACCAGCTGAAAAAGGGGGACTAGAGTCAGCCAGTTCTGTGCACCTAAAATAGCAGGCCAAAGGCCTTCCTAGGTCCTCCCTCTGATGAGAACAGACAGTGCACCTCTTCCAAGAGCAATTCAAAGTGTCAGTGCTCTGGGTAAATTCCTCTGAGAGCCTTTCTCTGAATTCTGACAGGAAGTATTGATGGAACTAAGGATGCAGTGAATTAACCTGGACGATAAAAGAAAACTGGTGAAGATAATATTTAATACATCCATGGCTTTTCCTCAACACTAGCTACTGAATTTTTTGTTTTATTTTCTCTGTGACTTTATTGCTTGGGATATACTGGTCTCCCAGTCAATTCTAGAACCACTAAGTGAGGATATGAAAATCAATGTATTCCCAGCACAGTGTAGGGAGAATATACAGACTTTGGATTGGTTTCCGAAAGGATAGAGTTAATTTTGTTTATAGCAGCTCCTATGGTGCTATGCTTTGGATTTGTGATGAAACAGTGATGAGAGCACAGGGATATTTCAGCCACTGCTGAGCAGTGCTTGTGCAGCACCATTTTTCACTGCTTGTGCAGCACCAACAAGGCTGAGGGTACACAAGGGGGTGGGAGGAGACACAGTGGAGAAAGTTGACCCCAAGTGACCATGGGGACATTCACACCGTAAGGTGTTGTGCTTAGCAATAAAAGCTGGGGGAAGAAAGAGGAAGGGGGGACATTTGCAGTGATGGCATTTGCCTTCCTAAGTCATCAACAATCAACATCCAAGATGGAGCCCAGCCTTTCTGTGATGGCTGGACACCTGCCTGTCCATGGGAAGTAGCGAATGAATTCACCGTTTTGCTTTGCTTGTGCACCTAACTGCCTTTATTATTAAACCGCCTTAATATCAAAATACAAATTTTCTCACTTTAATCTTTGCAATTCTCTCCCCCATTCTGCTGGAAAAGAGTGAGTGAGCAATCTGGGTGGGAATGAGCTGCCTGCCAGTGCTAACCCACAGCACCTTCTAACATGCATGTTACAGAACACTTTTCTTTGGCAGTCACTGTACATGCACATCTGTCATGTCACAGCTCAGATGTGCTTAGAAATCATCAGCTTGGTATTTCTGAGCTTTCCCAGCTTCTGTCTTCAAGGGTGAGATGTAGATTAATGGTGGTTTTTGGAGTCTTAGAGAAAACAAATGAGCCTCTAAGAGAAAACAAATGAGCCTCTAAAGGGCACATTTTTGCTACTGTGAGCTAAGATTTGAGATTGATACGTGAATTTACCGAAAGGAAAGCTAGTATACATTATGCTTAAGATGTACCTTTTCCAATCTTTATGATTCTATGATTCTACCTCAACCAATATCTGATAAACCAAATGAAAAACATACAGAAACTGGAAGCCAAAGGAGACAGGTTTTGTGCTTGCACTGTGTACCTATCCAGTTGATAGCCATAGTTAGAGACAAGTTCATCAGCAGGGAGAATTTGTACAGCTTGTTTGCAACATGCAGTCAGTAGAAAAGCTTGATGGATCCTTGGCAAAAATTAAGCTGGCAGAGCTTTGATCCAGTGAGCAAAAATCAAATATTGAATTCTGGATAGTGAAATATTTGATCAATGACCAGACACCTCTGCCACTCTTCAGCTAAGAAATCACTCATCATATGCCAATCTAAGCAATTCACTTTTGGATTTTGTGATGGCATTGCAGGGAGCATTGCTTTCAATTCCCTCCCAGAACACCCCCAGCAGCAAAAGCAGATGTTACAAGCCAGCTGATGTCTGCTTACAAAGCTAAGCTCAACTGCAATTTGCTGCTATTGAAATTAGTAAAGATAAACCTGTGCTCACCAGCTAAAGGCTAGGTCTCTTAAGTTCTTGAAGAGATTACTCAATGCACACAGTGCACAAGTTACCTCTCTCAAATAAAGAGTTTTCTTTAATCTTTTGAAACTGTGGCAATTCCATCCACTCCTTTTGGCTCATCTGTCTTGGTATGACTCCAAGTGTGAGCTGCAGCTGATTTTCTCCAAGGCAGAGAAGACAGGACTTGCTGAAATTACTGTATCAAGGCACAAACTGTCTTTGGACATTGCAAATACTAAAATTTTACATGGGTTCAAGGAGAAATAGAAATTCATAGAAGACAAGTCCACTGAGGATTGCTAAATTCAACCATACGTAGCTCAGAAACCCCTGAGCTGCAAGTGGCTGGCAGCAGGGAGGGTATTTGGGGAAAGTACTGAGTACGCCTGTTTTCCTTGTATACTTCTTGGCTCATGTTGGAGGCAGGATACAGTTCTAGTAAGAACATTGGTCTGATCCAGAATGGCTGCTCATATAGGTTGTATTAGTTAAATAATCACATCTTCCATGCAGACAAACTGTCTGCAATTAAAGTCAATTTGTAATTTCCTGGCTAGTTTCAAAACTGTAGCAAGCATTTACAGCCTCCACTTTCCCCGACCCCAAATGACCTGACACTACCAGCTCCCAGCTTGTGGCTCTGCTGCTTAACCTGGTGTTCACAGCTTGTTCTTCCCCTGGGCCACAGCAGGCACGAAGCCAGCAGCACTCTGGTACTTTGTGTCTGCGAGGAGAACTGGGCTTGGAAACACATCTGGCTGTGACAGAGTGTGTGCTTGTGTGGCAGAGCATTTCATCAGCCAAGCCGAGCCCGGGGTGTGGTTCAGGTGCTGTGAGCGCCCAGCCCCACCAGGAGCCTCCCAGGAGAGGAGTGGGCAGCGGGGAGCAAGGGGACGATGGCTCCCAGTGCTGCCATCAAAGCAAACCCGGTGGAACCGCAGCTGGGGCTGCTTGCGATTAACGCCACTTCTCCTGCAGCTTCCAAGCCACCCTTTGATCCTTGCCAGACCCTCAAGGGGAACACGATCTTCACTTTCAAAAACACTGCTGCAGCACAAGCGAGCTGAGAGGGAGAGGCCGCTGACAAGGTGCAGCTGTAAATCTGGGTTAAATAACAAGTTATCCCGGATTAATGGCTGCTCGCTGTTCCTGGTGTAGAGAGGCAAATGTGACCCATTCACAGCAGACGTAGACTTGTTTAAATTAGCCTGCTAAAGGAAAACCCAAATGTAAGTGAAACAAAAATGAGGCCTTGGGTTTAAAAGGACATGAAACAGAAGGAGCATATACATATTAACTTTCTGGTGAGAAGATAATTTTTCCTTAAGCAGAGATCAGCACAGAGATTTCTGACCAACCAATGGTAGAAATCAAAAGTACAGTTTTTGTTTATTCTAAATTTACTGCTTTGTGGGTTTTTTTCCCAAACTAATGGCCACAGTCCTTCCCCTGACTTTTTTCCCCTGGGTAAAATAGAGCAGTTTTTAAGGCTGTCAGCTCCTGAAATGGTAGTAATCACTAATAATGACCATGTACAACCATTACTGTGTAAGCTGCCTGATTTTTCTTGCAATTTCTTCTGTGATACATCACAAAACGCCATAAAAAGGATACCATCCCTCTGCCATCAAAATTAGAAATTAAAATTGAAAAGTAAACTACAATATTTTACAATATTTCACAGACAATGCAGCTTTCCAGCTGAGGGTGGAAAATAACAACACTGACTTATAATTACAGTATAAATAAGTTATCAGATAATTAACATGTCTTGGCTGGGAGATGAGTTGAAATGTATTCTGTCATGTCTGGTAAGGTCAGAAGCATATCAAACTACTGAAAACTAACCCCTTTAAAAGTTCTCTCCATCGAAAAATTCTCCTTAGAGTGTCATTGTCTCAACCTGCAACATCTTGAATGCTATACCATGTAGGATTCCCCGAGTCCTAGCCATCTACCAGGGAATTTCTGAAGACTTCTGCCACGTCTGTTGCCCAGGCAGAATGCAATTTGGTTTTACCTCCTTCAATAAATGCACATATTTGGAAAAGCAAATCTTGGTGAGTGAGAAAATATTATGATACATTCCACTGTTTAATGTTAAAGAGACAGTATGAAATCAAATTAAGCCTTTTGGGGAAAGTATATTGGAGGGAAAATTAAGCCCAAAGCAAAAGAAATATTCTCAGGGAATTAAATATAAAAGCATTCCTTTCTTTGGAATATGCTTTCCTACCCCTCTGTCAGAATGTTCTGTATTTGGCATACCACAAAGCTCCAGCTTTCATAAAGACTTTCAGGCAGGCAATGTTACTGAAAGATCTGCGTGGAACCCTGGAAAGAACCCTGTGTGGATTGGGACTAATTCCTTGCTATTTCAACAAAAGAAAATATATATTTTTTCTGTTGTTGTGTGATCTAACTCATTATTGTTGAAAATGCTGAAAGTTGCACCAGTATCTGAGGTCCAGCTGGATTTGTAGCTGACTGCACAGCGTCTTGGGAAGCTGCTATTTTTTGTCTAGTAAAATAAATCCCTAGAATGTGTTGGTAACATCATAGTACAGGATAAGGGAGCAAACTTGGCTGACAGAATGGAATGGCTGGAAGGGACCGGCCTGTGCTGATGCTCCCTGAAAGACACAAGCAGCTTTTCCAAGAATGGGTGGGAAAGGAGGTGTACAATTGTCCCAGGTCATTTTATTCTACCCAAGAACTGCCTAATGAGAAGGCTAAGATGTGTCATTCATGCAGATGTGTATCCATAAGAAATATCTGCAATGCAGGTAAACAAGAGGGACCAAAAAGCTGTGAAAAGAGTTACTCCTGAATCCTAGACAAGAGCAGGTCCCAAGAAGCAGGGAATTTCAGTGGTTTTGGTAAGTTCTGTACTGTCACCCTCAGGGACTGATGAACTTTCATAAGCCACTTTCATAAGTGTTGGTATAAGAATAGGATATGACCCTAAATGGTTACTCCAGCTTTGTTGTTAACACTTTTTACTCCTTAGAAGGAAAGAGCATCTGTAAGCTGCTAGACAAAGAACTTCAGCTAGAGCCTGTTCATCTAAGTGAGCATTAGCTATTTTTTGCTCTGATGCAGAACTCCTTTTGGAGAGCAAAGGAAGGGAATCTATTCTTCATTTTTCAGCAGTAGAAGAGAGGATGCATCGACTGTGGGTGAAATACATGGAAGAGCCAAGTGCAAGAGAGGGTTTCAGAAAGTTTCATCTGTACCATGGTCTAGATGTGCACTAGAAGTGTCATTCATATCTAACAACCATACATTGCAATGCATAGAGAAGGTTGATTTCCACATAGTTTTGTTTCCTGCCATGGAGAATTTTCTTTGGCATGGATGGGAGGAATGGGACCTAATGTCACTGCAATTGGAGTGGCTGCCACAGAGTTTACTGCCATACATTAGCCTGGTTTACAAAAATATCAGACTAGAATGACAAAGTCAAAAGGTCACCCAAGATATTATTCCTTAGCCATGAAAATAGATGGATGTTTGAAAGCATTCATCCTTTTATCACCACTTTGCAACATTCCTGTGTGGTTTATGTTTTTTTCTTAGTGTTATTAAATATGCCACTAACATTTCTTATTATTAGAAAAGAATATATTAAAAAAACATTCTGAAGTGCTTTCTAAACTTTTCTACAACTTCTACAGTTTGTGTGTGCTACCTATTACTAGCCACCATTCACTTATTTCCATTAGTTCTTCCTGTAATGTTACCTGTTACCTAATCAACCTTCCAAAACCAAATGCTGGATTTGCTTTGCCATTATTCTATTGCTACTAAGAGACTTTTTGACATTTCATGTTACAAGATGCTGTTATAACTTAGTTAAACTTTTACAAGTTCAGTTGAATTTTCCGTGCCTGGTGTTTGTTCCAGACTGTTGTTATTCATGTGTTTTTAAATTACAAGAGTCATGGTTCAATTGTTTCTAAGAAGAAAGTTAGGGAAAAATAAGTTTTGCCCACATATGAAAAAATTAGGCCATTTCTTGTACGCAATTTGTTTAATAGTCAAAAGAATGTATATAAAATTTGGCAGGGGAAGGGGTACTCCTGCCAGGAGTCCTTTTTGCTGTCTTTGTGAAAGATTGACAGACTGAAACCAGTGCTGGGTGTCTGTGAGAGATTGGATGAATTGAGAGACAACTGGCTGAAGGGAGAGTCAGTGAGATCAGACAAGAAACACAAGGGTTGCAAACTTCAAGGTTTTTTTCTTGGGTTTATTGTTAAAACTGAAAAGTGTTATGTCTAGGAACTGATTTCTGATTTTGACATTACTCCAGAGCAACAATGTTGCTGATTTCAATCGGAGTCACTCTCATTTTTTGGCGGCAGCATGAGGAGGAGAATTGGATCCTCCAGTTGCACTGGAAAGCTTTCTGCTTTTCAAATGCACCAATAAGAGTTATGGCTTTCCAAGTGGCTGTTACAAATGTGTTCAGCCCTGCAACACATCAAGTTGTTCTACAAACCTACAACAGTTCTCAAATGTCATGTGCAGCAAACTAGGATTCTTCTAGCCAGAAGAGTCAAGCAGGGAAGAAATGCATGGCCCTTCAGAAACTTTAGATCATGTTCCAAGTGAATAATGCCATATTTGTTTTGCTACATATCTCTTTATGTTGAAGATGCCTTCATAGCAGGTGAAGAAAAGAAGCAAAGCAGCTGCTTATCAGGGAGGTTAAGCCATACAGAAATGTTGGAATTAGAAATGTCATGAAAACAGCCACTTAGAAGTTTTGTTTCATTTCGAATGGCATTGGTCTCTTTAATCCACTTCGCTGAGTGTTTGCCTTTGGAGCTACATGACCAGAGTATGCATACCTAAGTAAAACAAAAATCTCTGCCACACCTGGCCATACTCTCAAGAGTGGATATAAAGCACTTGATGTGGTACAGAGCTCACTCTGGGATGGAGCACTAGGGCAGGAGGTGAGAGGGGCATGAGGCCTCCAAGTCCTGCCTCACAAACACCCCACATTCTGCTCCCTAAATGTGGCTGGCTATCAAGTAGGTCTTGCCCAAAACTGGAAGGTGAGCACAACATTCAGCTCAGAAAGGCTCCCTCAGTCAGGTTTCTGTTAACATTGCCTTCCTCATTTGACCACCCATAGGGGAAAACCTTATGAATTCCACGAAAGGAAGAACAAAGGCCTGGGTATTGCATCCATTTTTTAAAAAAGAGATTTTTAAAGTAAAAAACCCCAAACCTCTGAACAAAACCTTGTTAAGACATAAAATAAAATTTGCAAACACATGCTGGGCCAACTTCTGATCTCAGCTAAACTGAGAAACTGCTAAAACAGATTGAGCTGGAAGAGAGGGAGGAATAGAACAGATGGGAGAAGCAGATGAAGAACAAATGTAGACTGAATAATTAATTTATTTTAGAATGGACAGAACCACTTATCCATAACTGCCTGCAATGAAACACACATATTTTTCCATGTGTACAATGTTTTGAGTTGGTACAGAGACATTATGTGATTGTGAATGGAAGAGCAAGAAGGAATGAGACTGTTTTTCTGGCCCTTGCTCAGTAAAGGATGTGCTTTGTCTTCTGTGGGACTTAAGAACACGTAACATTTTCCCAAATTGGAATTTCTATGAAGAGATTCTTCATGCTATGAAAATGTTATGTCTGTAGTTATCAGAAGTATCTAGATCTCAGTAGTACTTTGCACTTAGAACCAAATCATATTTTAAAACTCACTCTGAATTTAAACTGCTGATCTATCACTTGCTCATACCAAAACAAAAAGTTGTTTATTTTTCCAGTTTCATGCTGTGATAATTCACTTTAGTGCATTTAAACTAGGAAAATATGGCACAGAATGTAGGTAGGACCTTTGATTAAAGAAAATATGCAGAAACAACACTATTAAGACAGTATGAAGTACTGAAATGTGAGGGAATATGAGAATCAATTGCTGCCTGATCAACATGAATGTGGCTCTCCTGCACACAGACATTCTACTGCAACTTTTAATCATATGTCATCTATTACATTTTCCACACAGAAACTCTGTCTCCTTCCAATGGACAAAAAGAATGGTTCAAACTTTATTAAAACAAAATAATGAATTTCTGTCTTCATCATGGGATGTGCAACTGCCTCACTCACAGAACCTCTCCACTTCTCCAAGCAAGTGACATTGGTCTCTCAGCTGAGGACCACAAGCTCTGCTGATTAAAGCATTATACACAAGCTAGGTATTGCTAATACCTCAAGATAAAGCCAGATGACAAACAGAAAACAATCAGAAAGATTTTGCAGAGAAACCATTAATGTCTGACACAAGCAGCTAAGCCTAGTGTAGGAAAACACAGAATTTTAGCCATATTCCAGAATTTTGGAACAGCACTAAACATGTTATGCCCATAACCCCCTTGCATAGCTGATCTAAATCTATTAAGATGTCACTAGCATGCTATCTGACAGCTGTCACATTAAAAATCCTGGCTCTGTTAAAACAACTCTGGGGGGAAAAGGGCCTATGCAGATGACAGGAGCTCCTCTGAAAGGAGCATTGCTGTCTGAAATCCCCTTCAGAAAAGCTGGGTTTCTAGGATGGTGATTGCACTACAGCTGGCCTTTATAGTATCAGCTATGGGCAGATGTGGCTTTTTTGATCAATAGATTTTAACACACGTTCTTCATAGCAGCAATAGAAACAGTGGCTCTGGTGGTGTTAGCTATAATTTTAATATCATATAAGTGTATATCCTCATATTCAGAAGTCACTCATTCTTGAGTTCTCGCAAAAGTCACAATTGAAGCGACAATTAAACTGCAAGACAAAAACCCTTTTGGGGAGGGTTTTCAGAAACCAGTTGAGAACTGCTGTGCTTGAAAGTAGTAAGAATAACTGTCAAGGGAGGCTTTTTTTTTCAAAATTCTTTCAACTAAGACTTCATAATCAGTTTCAGGTATTTTAACAAGCTCTCTTACTACCGATACTTTCTTTACAGCAGTGATTGCATGACTAACTTCTCTACTGAGTTTTCAAGTGCCCAGTTACCAGCAAGGTAATAATCAGAAGCCACACACTCTAAATGCTTAAGACAATGTAAAATATGGGATGTACAGTGCTGGCATGGGGACTGTGAGATCAGGATTTTAGTACTAGCTTTGGCATGCACTTTCAGGATGACTTTGTCAAGATTTTCTCCTGATTAAAATCTTTGAAGGTCCAAGACCTACATCTCTCTGTAAAATAACCTTCCTCTTTTCCTTCTCTGACTTACATATTTTTATCATGGCCAGGCTGGTTGCATGGCTTTTTGGGAGATCTGTTACAAATAGGATTCCTAAGTAGCCCTTTCAGCAGCAGAAATAAAAAACAAAAATGATTTAATTTATATCTTCTTCATGGATATTCTTCTGAAGTCCTCTTATCAGTTACAGTGTAAAAGTTATACCAATGTCTCACATGATTATTATCACCCAGATTTGTCTTTCTGGGTGTTTGTGGTATGTGGGGGCTGTTGGAGTACAGCTTCCTAGAGTTGTCATCCTTTCTCTTTCAAGGCTAAAATAAATACCTGGCCAAGTACTGTGGGCTGTGGTGTAGCACCTTACAGAGAACAGAATTCTCAATAACCCATAGTATCAATTTAAAACATAAAGGCAACGAGCACTGGGGAGCCTATGCCAGAGACAATGGTGCAAAGCCATTAACCTGAAATATTTATGGAGAACTTTCTGTTCAGCACAATGTCTGCACACTGATCTATCTTGTGAGTTGAAGGAATAAGTGGAATTATTTGCTTTGTCTGCCTCTTTTTTGGCCCATTAGAAAAGAGTCCTTGTTTTTGATCAATAAGTGCTCTAATTCTCCATTTCTTAAGGTGTTCATGAACCTGCTTCATGCAGGCAAAGGTCATATTTGAAAAGGTGAAATTTTCAAATTTCACACCTAGAAATTAATTACACTCACGGGAAAATACAGCTACTTTCTAAAATTTTTATGAAAAGCTTTTTTAAAAAGATGAATTTGTTAGTCAACTAAATATTGCTTTTTGTCAGGAAAGCTGTTGGGAAAACTTCCAGTGCTGGTAAGAGCCATGTTTTCATGGATTTAGTAAGAAAAAGACATCAAAGTATTGGCTGGATTATTTCATTTTTATTGCAGTTTTGGGGAATAGTTAAAACCACAGTGCTAGACTTAGTGCAACGCCCAATATCCCTGGAAACAGATGATGCAGAAATGGAAGCAGTGAATGGAAGCACATCAAGCTAACAGTTACAGTGTCCAGAAACTAGAGCCACTTCAGTGCTAAGACCAGCAAGGATTAGTGATCTTTTTCCTGACTGGGAAAAGCATCCAGGAGGCCAGGATAAATGGCAGGGGCCATGAGGATGCAGCATCTTTATGCTCACTGTATCAGCAGCTCCCCTGAGTGTCTGCCTGAGACACATCTAAATTTTATGGGGTGGCACCAGAGCTGGAAGATCAGCTGTGGGAAGTTCAAATACTGGGGTCCCATTGAACTATTTTTAAAATAGTTTGAAGGAGAATCCTCACAAGTCCCAGGGGGTTTGAGCCCACTTCTGTCCTCTCCCACGGCAGTAATCTCAGCTCCAAGGACCTAACTGTGCCCTGGAAACTACGCTGCTCAGGAAAGCCATACAAGACTGGTAAGGCCTGGAAGTTAACAAATAGAGAGGACCTAATTTTTGTTTCAATTCTTTTTCTTGCTTGTTTGTGTCTTGCTCCCAAGCATAGGCACACAGTTTCCTGCTGTTTTTCAGACTAGAGGCCTCAGTTTTTTCTGGATTTCAGTCCTTAATTCCTTACTCAGCAAAGCTTTGAGGGATACTCTCAGTCTTCCCCAGATTGCTGGAACTGCAACTCATTCCTAAAGATCTAAAGGGGCTGCCAGAAACAAACAAATTGCAGGCTCTGGGGAATAGTGTGAAAAACTCAAGTTGTTCCACAACTCTTTAAAACCAGACCCCTGTTTATTTTGATGCCTCAACACAGATTTAAGTGTTTAACTTCAGGCTGTGCAGTTGAAAGCTCTGGCTTTAAAAACCCTTTAAAATCCTCTGTTTGGTGGTTTAGGGTCACCAAATCTCATCTGCCCTTCCCATTATGTGCAATTTCCCTCCAACAGCACACAAGCAGCACAGTATTAGGATAGCCAATCCAGACAACACTGGAAGCCCAGGAGGCAGCAGAAGGGCAGTGATGGGGTAGAGGCAGTGGAGGAGCTCACTGTCCTCACTAGTCCCAGCACTCTGCAGGCACTCAGCTCCAGCTCAGGCCTCTGGGAGCTCCATGGCAGCAGAAAAAACCCCACAGGATGAAAAGACAATCTGCCTCTTCTGTGATGTATGGGAGGAATAATCTGGTTTGGATTAAAACATCCCTGATACTGTTACTTATGAAACACCTTTGTAAAGGCAACGTGAGCCTCCTGAGGTGCAGCAATCCTGACTAGCAGCTGCAAGCCTCCAGCTGGGAACTCTGTAATGAACCTCCATAATCATCTGGGGTTTTCTCTCGGGCAGCTTGTTACTGCCTGTGTGCACCAGTCAAGTGAGGAGATGGAAGCTCAGACTGGGAGGCTGGCCATGATAGGAGCATGACAAGACCATCATCCACTGCCATGCAGGCACTGATAACTGTGCAAAGAGGGATACAAGCTGTCACCTCAAAGTAGCATGGCCAAAGTATCAGTCTCAATGAGCAAGAGGTCACTGGCTGGAACAGAACCAGGCCACTTGCAACTAGACAAACTGCTCATATTTTACTTTTATTTTGTATTCACTCACCTTGCAGAAATCCATGATGGCAGAAAAAAAGGGAGAAAGTTGGGCACAAGATATTCATCTTGCTTTTGTCCTGAATGCAGAGCATGCCAGTGCTCTCCAGATCATGTTTTGGAAAGAACAGCTTTTAACATTTTAAAGTAATGTCTTATTTTACCTCAGTGAAACTTGTTGAGCTGGCAGTTCTTTATGACTGAAAACCTTTATTGATCACAGAGCGCTTGTTGGGATAACACAGCCAGAAGTGACACTGTTGCCTCCCATTTTATACTGCACAAAAGGAAGAGGCTGCTGTGCTAATGATAGGCTGTATCCAATTATGAATAAAAATACTATGTTCCCAGCACTAAAGCTACTCCTGGAACTGCTCAGGGTTCCTTTATTTTTATGACCTGTTTGATAGCAGTTACTTTAACCCTCTGAAGATATTTATAAACTGATATACACTACTATAAAAGATAGCCTTCTTTTACAGTTCTGGATGATTGCCCATGGGATTGCAGTCCCTCCTTCACTAGACATCATATTATTCTCCTTCAAGTATAATATTCAGTATGTAAGGCTTACTATTCAGAGCATATTTGGACATCCTTCACTGGAAATCGCCCATACAGTCCCTATCAACTCCTGTTGGAGCTTCCTGGTGGGGTGTCTACCTTACACTGAGCAAGGATTGAGAGAAGGCTTTCAGTCTTTGAGAAGAGCTGGGCTGGTGCAAGAGCTCAGGAATATCAGAGGCAACCAAGCTGTTACCATACACCAACCCAGACAGTGCCCTCCTCATCTGATACACCTTTTGGCTCTATGTGTATTTCTTCTCCTATCACTTCCTGCAAATTGCAGCTGGTCTGCCTAGCTGAGATTTTCCAAGAAGATCCAGCTCCTGAAATTCTCACTGACTATAGTTATGTGGGATTTTCAGCCCCTTCAAAGTCAAAACATGAGTTTGCACAAAGTATCTCAGGCAAAGTGTGAATTAGGGAACTTGTGAGCTTTGGTTACACCATGGTATCCTTCTAAACAGCTATGACTTCACTCCCCAGCCCTGCAAATCTGAACTTGTTCCTACAATGGTCCCATCCTTCGGCTTCAGATCTAAATATCCTGTACATTTCGGTGACCATACCTGGAGTGCTGGACCTTGGAGTGCTTCTGGCAACATCAACTGGATCTTCATCCTCCAGAGTCACATTGCCATAGTATTGTATGTCCTGTGGGATTCAGTTCTAAAGCCATGGCTCTCTCCCATTTTCCATATTCCTTTCACCCAGAAGATTTTCTGGAAGGAGAAGAGGTGGCCCCAACACACAGCCTCAGCTTGGAACAAGCATGGGCTGGGGTGGTGGTTCAGCATTTGTCTTGAATAAAATGAGGAGGGGAGTGTGTGTCAGGACAATAGTAAGGAATTTAAGCCTTTTACTTGAACCAGGGTAGAACTTTTCAATATGAGGACCGGACACCTAATTGGGCATCTAGGAAAAGTTATCCTTCTCTAGATGGCAAGAGATGTTTAAGCCACAGGCTACAGCTTTAGTGAAGAATGAACCAACTTGCAGGACCATTAACACTGTCAAACTCCCAAATACTTTCTTGTGGAGCTCAGTTCATGTAGCAGGTCATGCAGCTGTATTTTAATGAAGTTCTGCCTAGACATCCTGGCCTAGTGAAATAACATTGCTTAAGCTCTCACAGCACTGGGTAGAAGGAAAAACTCCAGGCTGGACTATGTTATCATCTGTAATACTATAACACACATTTTTCTTCTTTGGCAGTTTCAAAAGCATTTGAAATCTTGCTGTAAAGTCCAAGGAAATCAGAATATGAGACATTTGCTGAGAATTTTCTTCTGACTTACATGTTTCTCAAAAAAAAGTGCTGACTTGAAGCTCAGAGAATTGAGAAAACTGAAAATTAAACAGTGTAAAGATACTGAAAATTGTTCTTTTACTTTGGAGACCTGGACAGGTTCAGGGAAATGTCAGCATAATAATGCAGTAAATTTGCTGAAGAAGGTATACAGTACATAATTGTTGATCTGTACTTCATCAGTGTTTTGAGAGCACCAATTTTCCCTGATCTAACTTCTGAACTGGAATTTAGGTAACTTTTTTTTAAAGCAATTTGGTCTCACAAAGACCAAGCACCATCTTCTGCACGTTTGTTGTTACTTTGTTCCAGCGAGCTAAGTTTGGACATTGAGCAATCAAATCACCAGTTCCCATGAGCTATAATTTTCAGTTTTCTAAGGAAGATATACAAAATGGAAATTGGCAAACTTGTGATTCCATTTCAGGGTGTCTGGTGAAAATATTTTGGATCGGTAACATCTGAGAGAAGACTGGAGAATTGGCCAGACGTCCTGTATGTAATATGCCAAAAAAGCCAGAACAGCATCCACTCACAATTCAAATGCTTTTTAAGGTTCAGAAAAGTTTAATTAGAAGAGTATTCACTCTTTATGAAGTATGACTTATGGAACAGGGTTATATAGGAAAGCTGAAATTATCCATTAATTGACAGCTTTATCCTGAGGATTTTTTCCCCCTTCAACATAAACATTTGTCTTGAGCATTTTTTAAAAATTACAGTAGACTAGAAGTTTGCCAAATATTTGGTGGTTTTGTGAAGTTGTTTGGTATTCATGTCTACTACAGTTCTACAGAAAACAGTTCTAAAAGCCATTTCTTTCACTGTATGGCTGGCAATCTAGAGAGGGGTGAAGGATAATAAACTTTTAAAAGATGTTCTAAAGAAAAACGTGATTTGAGCTGAAAAAAAAAAAAAGACATTTTTGCAGAGGCTGGATTCATGTCTTGCCAATACATTTACAGTGTTTATCATTAGGACAATGATTTTTCACATGTTCAGTCTATTCCAAAAGACACTGCTACCATGTTTTTGGTGCTTGGGCTTCCCACCTTCCTGAGAGGAGATTGGAGTCTGACGAAAGCTCTCTCCTTCCCCACAGTTGTTCACATCCCCACTAGCCCATGACACAACCTGGACAGCAGAACACCAGAGCTCCAGCTCTCTTTGGTTCCCTTCCAGACATATCACACACAGAGCAAAGGTCAGCCCACAGCTGGACTATGAGGAGCATGGGCAAGGGGAGAGAGTGTGAAAGAGGCCTGTCCTGCATTTTGCCCTGTGGTCTAGTCAGATGTAAACATAGATAAATACAGGTTTCTCACTCCTCATTCAGGCAGTGGAGAGGTCAGTCACTCCCCAGCACAGTCTCCAACCCAGAGCAGCACTGACCCATCTTCCCTTTTAAACTAACTGGTGACTTGACTTGATCCACCTTATTTGGCCCCCTACCTCACTGCATTTGCTTCCACACCTGCACACTGTAAAGCTCTGTGAAATACAGTTTCCTGCTGTTCTGTGATGGCTCTTTGCTACCTTTTTACTTCATTTTTTAAGAGCCAGAAATGTTCATGACAACAAGCTCAGCTGGTAGGCTCTGGTACAATAATTTATACCTCTTGAGTGTTAAAGTTAAAATTGGAAACATTGAGGATAGAACAGAATTTTTTTTAAACTGCAGCTGGGCTCTCAAGTTAGCTATTTTGTAATCCCAGTTCAGTGTCAGGAATGCCTGCCTGGGAACTCCTGAAGACCATCTGAGGACAGCTTTCAGTAACCACATATTATGTGGAATTTTGCCATGACAAGGTGGAGAAAAGACCCCAGAGACTGTGATCTCTCAGGAAGAAGTGTCAGTCCATAGGAAACTATACAATTCAAAGCTATACAGTCAGTGCAGTTTTGAATTCTCTGGGGTCCTTGAAGAAAGGTTTATGTTATGCTACTGCAAATCACCTCACTCTCCTCTTTATGAAGTGTTTGAGACATACAATCACAAATGAGCAAACTTGTTCCTTGCTACCTGCATTTCAAAAATCAGGTGCCAAGTTTTTCTGCACATGTGCTATAAACTCTATCATATGGAAAGCAGAAGTCTTTTGTAGCAGGAATTAAGTGAGAACAGGCTATGTTTATACTTATCAAGTAGTGATGATATGTAAAAGCAGCTTTTCTATTTACAGACTTGGCCTTCTGTTCTCACAGTCTGTTTGGAAGGAATATGAAGAGAGGCCAGACTGCAGGACAGACAGTAACATTTCCTCAACTTTCTCTACTATGAAGAGGCTACTGACCAAAGAATCACTACTAACTAAGGAATCAGTTGTTCACTTTCAGATCTTAAGGATTTATCCTTAATTACTATTTACTCACACATTTAGGGGCATTGGAATGGCCACAGATAAGAACCCTTCAATTCACAGTCTTTGACATTAGGCATTCATGTTAGGAAAAAAAAAAAGAAACCACCATTGACTTCCGTCTGTGCCAGACAGCTGCTTGCTCTGTTCCCTCTGTGACTGACTTCAGCTTTTTAAACCATCATTCAGTTCTGCTCCCTCCTCCCATCTTGCCTCATTGCAAGAGCTGACATGATACATGGACTTCCATTCTGGCTTGCAAAATTTAAAGTCACTTAAGACCATCTGAACATCTGTGTCCAGTTCCCATTCTCTACTAAAGAACTATCATATCTTCTGATACAAACAGAATAATAATTTGAACAATATAACTTTCCACTTTTTACTTAGTTAGGTTATGTATTTATTTCTTGCACTAGCATAAGATTACTGGGCTTTATGTCCAGCTAACTCCTTACCACACTGTGGTTTCAATCATATGTATCTGCTTTTCTGAAAATCCATTTCTGCATTGGGATCTCAACAACTTTGTTCCACAGTAAAGATAAACTACAGAGGGATTAACTGTCTCTTTGCTGGGCTACAACCAAAACGGTTTTGGCAACAACTAAACTTGTTTCATCATTAGTTGACTAATTGACAGTACTCTAAATATGCTTTGTGCTACTCTATTCCAGGCTCTTAAAGGCTGGTGCACCTCTTTATACCTGGTGCATAATTCACACTTTGTGACAGATGATTCTTGAAGAGACAGCCAAATCTAGGTTCAGAAATACTAACATCCTCTTGAGCATTACTTCCATCCACAAACAAAAGAAATACTTGCTCTCTGTCAGATGCCCTTATTTGAGAGAATTTGTATCAGTATTTATGTTGGTGTGATTCCACATCTTTTACTAGGAATAGGATCAGATGTGCTGCAAGTTTCCCTACTGGAGATTTTCCAGTATCTGGAGCAGTGTACCACAAGTACTACAAATATCAGCAGTGATACTAATTGTGTCACATATATAGGGTAAAAAGAGCATAAAGGGCAAAATTCAGTAATTTTAGGCCCCATACCCCAATCATCACCCTTCTGCTAATGTAGGCTATTACACTGAAGTATGTAAGGGAAATAAAAGGAATACTTGGCAGCATCATGAACACATGTAAGGCCAGGACACTAATGTAATATTAATACAATCGGATTATCATAAGATATATTTAATTCAGGGCTTGATGACAGGCATATTTCCAAGAGTTTTTACCTAAGGAAAAATGAAACCTCATTTTGAATTTCTGAGGACTTTCAAGACTTCAAAATGCAAGGGCCTTTGATATATCTCAAGATTCCACATTTTTTGAGACCAGTAAATCAGGTCTCTTTTACTTTCTACGTGATGCCAAGTATTTTCTCTTGCTGAAGATAGTGGAAATTCAGGGTATTCTTCAGGTCCAAAGGGCTTTCAGCACCTCTAAAGGGCAGTACCCCTGTTAACACAAACACAGTCTTTGGTTATATTTTAGAAAACACATGTTCTGGGAGATATTTTTGATCAGAAAGCTTCTACATGCCTAAAGTCAGAACCAGATGCAACAGGATTCTTTTTATTACCCATGAATTTTGATCCTTCATGTCCATTAAAATCTTAATCATCTCCCTAGTTCTGCCACAGTCTGACACAAATCAGAATGAAATATATTTTCTTCTCCCCACAAGCTCTATTTCAGGATTCATCTTAAAGTTATGAGTATGTTCATCCCTCCTTGAATTCAAGAAGAGAAAAGGATCAGTACAAATTAGAATGTTTTGTCTACTATTGAACTTATTACAGAACCTGCCACTTCCATATTATAAATGAGGTTTAAGCAACAACCTTCTTCTGTCAACACTCTTTAAAACATCTGCAGATGTCCCATATTTCCCAGAAAAGACACTGAAGTTTACAAGGGAGTCCTTGTGTGTGGATGTGCAGCCATGCCAATAAAACTCCAATCCTTTCAGTT
Organism: Lichenostomus cassidix; assembly: GCF_008360975.1. Lineage (NCBI taxonomy): Eukaryota > Metazoa > Chordata > Aves > Passeriformes > Meliphagidae > Lichenostomus > Lichenostomus cassidix. The sequence goes on along the minus strand of NC_139479.1, from coordinate 94,319,017 downwards.
CTGAAAATGTTTCATGTACCACTGAGACTGCAGTAGTGACTGCCCAAAGAGAGATGTACTTTGCACCTGCCTTCTGCATAGTTTTGAAGAGGGAGTCCTTATAGTTTTCACTTTTGCCCGTCTGACAGAAGAATTTGACTAAGAGAAATAATGAAAAGCTGAAGGATTCCATGTTAATATCGAGGTGGTTTAGGCTGAATATTTCAAGCTTGTGTGCTTGAATTTGCTTAAATAAGGGAAGTTACTGTGTGTGTTCAGGAGCATTTGTTTCAGTATAAATGTAGAGATGAAGCTTGATGAATTTAAAATTTAAATGTTTTGGCCCTTCTGAGGGAAAGATTAGGAACACTAAGCTGTCCATTTCAGTTGGTTAAAATAAAAATCAGCTTGCACCACAGCTCCAAAATCTTCACAGTAGTAGAATAGCTTCTGTCCAAAACTTAATGAAATTAGAAGGCAAGTGTCCATGTGGACATCAGGGAAATAACAGCTATTTGGCAAGAGCTTTCTTGGCTATTGCTGCTCTAGATCATCCCTTAGCTTGCATTAATTTTCCTTTACTCTCATTAATCAATCACTAACCAACTAATTATATAAGATTACCATCTCATACAAATTCTTAGATAACGACAAAAAAATCATACTTGAGATGTGTTCCTTCTGTTTCAGGAATTAAAAACTGGGCTTGAAAATTTGGTATATAACTGACCTCAGCAAGGAATAAGTCAGATCTGGCACTGATGAGAACAATCTTGGTCTCCTAGGAAAGGAATGTATGAGACAGAAGTGCCCTTTTATCTCCTGACTGTATTTTCCTTAGACAGAGTAGAAAAATATTAAATGAGAGAGGTTAAGCAAAAATAGAAAACAAATTTGATAAGAAAAAACAATAAATGAATGGGAGTGTTGAAAAGTGACTACAGACTAAAAAGATCAGATGAAGCCAATAACTTAAAAAGGATTAGATGTTATGGAAAACAAATTAGTGAAATATCAAGAGGAAAAATAAGTAAAAAATTAGATGCCCCTGAGAACTGCAGGCTGGGAGAAGGAAAGCTATGAACAGGGAGCTAGTCAGGAGTAAGTAACAAAGATCTGAAAATGCAGCATGTATTTGAATTGGCACTAACAAGAGAAAATGACTTCAAATATGGCAAAAATATTTAATGCCCTGTAAAATACCAGCTTTATGCATATAACAGACTGCTGGTATGGAAATATTTTTCTACCTCCAGGCTTCACTTGACATTAAAAATTCTTGGAAAGGTGGGCTAGAGCTCTGCATTTTCTACTCCAGGCCTTTTCTGAACTTGTTAGGAAATACACATTGCTTTTTCTGAGTAATCTCTTGTGGGTGCCTCACTCTCACCATCCTGTTCAGAATGTCTCTTGCACACCAACCTAGACCACAGAAAATGTACATAATCCTAGGTGAGAGGTCTGACTGAACACAGAATGTACCAGCCTGGTACAATTGCTCCAGTAAATGACAGCTTTTCTGAACATGATGATGATGATGATGATGATGATGATGATGATGATTTTTCCATACATACCATGATCAAATTAAGAACCTTGACCTAAGGAATATTTTCCTAGTGGGACCTCTTAGATACTTCTATGCCATCAAAAGTATTTTAAGACCACTTCAATATTCAATTTCCTGTTAAATATGCAATACTTAATGCATATATTTTATCCTTAAAAAACCCTGAGTGTTAAAGGGACCCCACTGAAAGCATGCTTCACATTTAGGAGATAAGAAGCCACGCGGAGAGGCCAGTATGCAACTGAAGTTAGTGAGAGGACTTAGTGCAAGGGTTAAAGGCAAATATCAAAGTTCAGTTTAGCCTTGAGCAAAGTATATTGATTTTGAGTTTTTCTATATTCTCCAGTTGTCTTAGTTGGAAAACAGTCCCCTTGAAAAATGTCCTTAGCACAACTGTGCAAAAGACTGGTGTTTAGGTGGTTATTTCTCGTTTGCTTGGGTTGGGGTATTTTTTGGTTGTTCCAAGGTTTTGAATACAATGCCTGCACTCTGACAGCCATTTGCTTGCTACATTGGTAAGGTCAGACTCCAGGGTGCAGTTACATGAGCTCCTTAGTGAACAGAACATAAAACATACCGGCAAGGGGAGCTTGCCAAAGCTTCACAGAAGCATGTAATATTTTATGTTTTTCTAATGGGTAAGCCATTATCCAGCCTTGCCATGAGTTATACAACAGTAAGTTTTCTCAGGGCAGGCCTGAAAGATGAGGGGACTAACATGCAGATTTGCTCTTGCTCACTGTGCTCATGGTAAATCACTCTGAGAAATAGCTTGGGGTTGGGTTTGGGATCTTTTTTTTAACCCCCTTCCCCGTGATTCACAGAACTGATATACAAGTAGTTAGCCATGATTTTGTAAAGAAGGGGTTTCACTTGTGACACTGGGAGTTGTCCTTAATTTACAAGAAGAGAATTTGCTAATAAAATGCCACCTAAAATGACCCAAGGACAAAAACTCTTGTGTTCTTACCACACACACAAGCAGCTGCAAAGCAAGGATCCTTTCTCACCTTTGACACTACAGCAAAAACAGTGGTTTTACAGAGGTGACCAGAACCTGACAGACAGTTGGCACAGCACTTAGGCTAAACATTGAAGTCAGATGGTGTTAATACACTTGAAATACAATTTAAAACAGTGCACACTCCCAGAAAATAAGCTCCCTGGTTTCTAACCTCTTCCTCCCCATTAGCATTACCATACTACTCATCCTAAGAGTACAGAATACAAGAAACATTATTATCTTGGTAATCTGAGCCACAGTGTATTCCATTTCCCATCTATAAATGCTTCACACAAAATCAATTTTTTGTTGTTGTTTTGTGGACATCCCATGGTTCAGGCAATTCTGTCTCAATATGGATGTGCAAGCAGAAAAAGCAGCAGCTCCCTGACAGCCCTACTGATGTATACTGCTGACCAACAAAATGTAAAACAAGTCTCTGATCATTTGCCAGGGTCACATCTGGGTGCAGAGAAGCAACAAGATCACTGAAAGACATTTTCCTTGTTCCTATTACCTGGATGGATTATGACATGTGTTTTACATTGGATAGGCAAATTGATTTATATAAAATGAAAGCTTAAATGTAGTGTATGTCTTAAGCCATGCTTTCCCCTAAGGTTTGTAGAGATTCAGAGAGGTATGTCTTACTTTCCTTTTCAAGCCTTCCTGCTTGCTGCCTGGGCTTATCATAATATTTTCCTAGGGGGCTGTGTAGAGGAGAGTTTCACTATTTTTAGCTGTTTCTGCCTCTCTCTAAGTATCACAGGATATCCTTATGAGCAATGAAGCCTACAAGTTCTGCAACCTTACAGGTTAAGAGAAGCAACAATGAGAAAAGAGTAGTTAAATATTAAGAAGAGATTAAACCAAATTAGGAAAGATTTATACTTATGAAACACCTTTTTCTTAGTTGCTCAGCTTTATTTCAGGAACATGTAAAGAGATAAACATGGCACTTGAATTTGTGAGCACTGCTTCTATCTCTCTGCAGTTTACTGGCTCCAAATCTATTGAATTTGTTAGGCATACAACCAGAGGGCTTAATGTGGACTCAGTAGCCTCAGACCAATTCACTGCCGCAAAACACTCCCATGGCAAAAGTCATGAACAAATCAGGAGCTCTGACAATTCCTCTGGCAACCTCAGCAATGGAACCAACAAGTCTGTAAACATTCCTCACCTTCAGTTTCTTTCTTTGCAAACCAGGCTTTGGACACATGGAGTGCTTTCTAATGCAGGCTTGCCTGTACAAACACAAACTGCTGCTATAGTACCAGCCACACAAGAAAAAAGACGATCTTTGTGAATGATGTGCCAAGATAAGGTGGCCTGCAACAATGGTGTAAGGAGGGCTCCATATGCACCAAGGTGTCCTTGCACAGACCCACAACAGGGCTTACAAAACTGCTCCTTGTGCTCTTACTTAAGCTTCCTTTTCTTTTTGGAACTTCATACATTTTTATTAAGTTGCTCAATAAAATTTAATGGGATTGGAGTTTCATGCTGTGCTGAAGAGTTTACAATGTATAAAATACTGGCACCAAGAGAAAAGAAATTAATTTAAAAACATTTAGACGTACTGATGCAGCCACTCTGATTCAAGAATTTGAAAATCACATTCTGATCATTAATCACCTCTCCCAAATGCCATGTATAAAAAGTATTACTGAACCAAATGCAGATGAGACATAGCAAGGATCCTAATTGGCTTGTCTGAGCTCATTTGGGATCTAATCCAAATATTCTGTTCAAATACATGAGCATGGCTATTGCAGTTGCTGTTGCCTTAACAGCAGGATCTAGAGGATTGACTACAGCTCAGGAAAAGAATCAAGGAGTACATAGTCCCAGCCAGCCTGCTCTGGTCACCATACCTGGACTGATCCCTGAATGAACAAAGGGAATAGGTATTGTAGGTCTATGCTGAAAAATAGCTTAGAAGTTGTTACTGTGATTTTAGGTTTTTTTATGGATCTTCTATTTCTAAGCAGATTTGCCATTTGCACATGCACTCTTTTCTGTGTTTCTTCTGTTTTTCTGTTTCATCTCTTGTTTTGACTGTAATTTCCCAAGCTAGGTACCTTGAACCTGCATACAGGTTCCTGTTTCCTGACAGAGGAAATAAGTTGGCACATGTCTGTGAGGACACAGCCCGGCCTGGAGCCCCCTAACGGTGCAGACTGAAACAAAGAGATTCCCTCTGGCTCTAAGCCTGCATCTCCAGTAGCTGGAAGCTGTCTGTATCAAGTCTGATATAGCACCTGTGACAGGAAGTAAAATCTGCAAGCCGTTTTGACCACTAGTCGCTAGAGAGCTGTGCTGGAGAGGAACAGTGAGTCAGTTGTGATGGGATGCCATATATTCCAGGCAGGATGAAGGTAGAGGCAGGTTTTTTGGTAGTATGGATGACATCCCACTTTCTGGGAAGTAGATTGCTGAGGTTCCTGTAGTCACCACGTGTTGCTCCCTCTTGCTGACAGGGATGCAATAAAGCAGTAACTGACAGGTTGGATCCAGGTATTGGGCTGAAGTGCTTCAGAGGCATGCAGACCTCCCGGCATGGACCCACAGCAAACCTTGTGGGAGACCCTCCTTCATGCTCACATTTCTGGAATTTGTTCACCATTCTGTATGTAAAGCTTTTTTGTGACATTCCTTGGTGGCCCTCAGTCAAATGGCTTAATTTATTGTCAGACTTGTTTGTGGTAACCCTGTTATGGTCCAAGAAGACAGATTTCCAAGGAGCACTGCAACAGCAGCTGAATGCCCTGTGCACAGTGCAGGACAAGCCCACAGGCCACACACTGCTGTAGGTTCTTTATGTGGGAAAGCTCCCCTGGACAAGCATACATTCTTCATTCCGTATGCTCTGTATTTTGATCTCCATCCTACACAAATTCTCAAGAAATCATGTACATTAATTACTCAAATTTTTATAGATCATTTCAGTTCGTAGGGAAAAAAAACAAAACAAAAAAAAAAAACCCCAAGACAGTCTGAAATGGGGATTATATTTTTTTTAAATCTTCTCTCCCCTTTCTCAGTGACATCTGCTGGAATGAGGAAAACAGCTAGACTTAGGAGGTTAAGACTTTATGCTAATCTGTCATATAAACTGTACAGCATGCAAATGTTATTCCACAGGACTCATTCAGAAGCTGTTAATTCCAATAATGTCACTGTCTAAGATCTGGTCAAAATGTAGAGATTGTCCACAGTGAAAACCGATGGGAAACTCACACCAGCAGAATGGCTGTCAGTACAGTAATGCTCCCTTCAAAACAGAAGCAGGAGCCAACAGGTTGACAGGATCTGTTCTTGACTTAAGACAAGTTTATTATTTTTAAACTGCTTTTGAGAATTCCCCGGCATTTTTGTTGGTAAAAATAGCAAGCTCTGCAAAAACACAACATAAGAATTACAACAAATAACCCCTTTTAGAATCATTGGTTTCATTGTTCCTTCACAAGCCTAAAATCCAAAGAGAAATTTGCTTAGGGTTATGTTATCATTCACACTAATACCTAAAGCATTAACAAAATAACTATGTTTATGTGTTCATAAGTAATTTATCCTTAGTCTGAGAAAGCAACTCTCAACTGTGAGAGTTTCAGGAAAAGGTGGTTAAGGAGTTACTGCCAAAGACTCACATGTAACAAATGCCCCTCTGTGTTAAAAGTGTATTAGGTAACAGCAAGACCTTTCTGGTTTGGAAACTGTAATTTTCATCTAACTCTCAGTTCCTGAGAGATTATTACAGATGATCTTTGGCCCACTCAACAGGACTCACTGTATGTGCTTGTGCCATCAGAAAGAGGCCTCTGTAATAAGTGCTGTACCTTGAAGTGAAGTTCAAAAGCAATCTAGGGTCTCTTCAATGTGCAAGGAAAGCACTGCTGCAGTTTTCACAATCCCTCACACTGAACCCCACAAATATCACTGCATCCAGCAGGATTCTGTAAGAGAGGGGTTCACAAAATCTCATTTGGACTGTGTGTTAGCAATTGCTGTGTATGGGGAGTTAGGGGATGAGGATCCTGCAATGAGGTACCCTGCTGCTAAGTTATTTCCCAATCAGATAATGTCCTCCTGGCTCCTGCACTGGAACAAACAAGTCCTTCTCAAACCTCATCAAGGCTTTTATGCAGCAGAAGGATTAGGAGCCAAGGAAAGAAAAGGAAGATTGAATTTGAAAGAAATGCTCAGTAGAAAACATCTGATGTGCCTCCTTCTTGTTGTGAGTCCAGTTGCATAACCAGTTCTGAATGCAAGTGTCACATCATCTCTGCAAGCCAAGAGAGAATCACATTATGGACAAAGGAGGGAAAAGTAAAGCTCAATAGAGAGATCACTCTGTAGGTTACACATGCAAGAACAAGGGACGTTGTTCTTGCCTTTTAACAGGAGGAATGAGTGCACCTCTCACTTCTGCTTCACTGACAGCAGATAATGGGTGTTATTCTCTGTGGATTATTTTGGTGTCTAGACAAGACACTCATACAGTGCTCCAAGGAGATTTTTTCTGTGATAATTCTTCATCTCCTTACATATTGCATAGCTGTGTGGCTGATGTAATGGAAGAATCACAGACCAGCCAAATGCTGATGGCTCCACCATGATGTAAGACACAAAGAGTCCAGGTCTACTGGTAGTCCAGGTAGAGTAAAGTATTGTGGCACACGACCAGTCAGAAACCAAGAACACAGGAATCAGAAATAAATGGGGTATAGCATAAGGCAAACCCCTTATGCTTTGTCCTCACTAGGGAGGATAAAGGGAGTTATCACACTGAAGTGCTAATGAGGAAGGAAGGCCTGGCTGAAGGTCATGCTAATTGTTCTACCTGTAACAGAGAGGTAAGAAAGAACAAAAAATGGAAAAGAGAGAAACTGTCAAGATTTAGGATTCACTGCTTTACCTTACTGTCTCATCCATTTGCAAGTACAAAATTCTGCCAACTAGACATGAGGGTCAAAAACAGGTGGGATATGGCTGCCTGCAGCCAGCTGCAGACCCACGTATTAGTGCGTTATTCTGCCTCTGAAGGCATCCTGGTATATCTTTAGTCAACCCTGTTGCACCATCTTTCTCCTTCAGGCAAACAGACAAGTTACTTGATTCCTAAGAACTGTGAGGCAGATGAGAATCCATCCCCTATTTGAAGAAGCCTTAAAGTGAGGTTAACTTTCATCAAATCTGTCCCAGAGGAGAACAAAGTTCCCTGACATAAACTAGGGGCCAAAATGGCTCTGAAGTGCTTCTCTAGTCCTGATTTTTGAAATCTTCTCAGGAGAGCAAGGTAGGTGCACAATCACTTCTGGCAGGGCTAAGGGAAAAACAGACTGATCAATCCAGTGCCCAGCAAGGCAGTGGATGAAAGCCTTTTGCTCCTACATCAGACATGAAAGACAAAAGGCAAACCTCTAAATGTATCAGTTAAAAAGAAGGATGAGTTTTAGGTCTCTAGTATAAACAATAAAAATATTCACAATACCTGTAGAGGAAAGTTACAACTGCATACGATTTTAAACCTAAAAAAAACTTCAGATAAATGTACTTATTATTCAGAAGTGGAGCATTAGTAGCAGACAACAGAAGGCAATGAATGTTTGTATCCATTCTTCAAATGTGAATTGTCAAATTAATACCTCATGAACTTTCTTACCTCTTTCCCGCATATTCTCTCAAAACACATTCCAAACTGAATGTCAATGTTCTTACATCAAAGAACTTGAATCAAGTAAAAAATATGTATTTTTAATGCCAAAATCAATAAAAATGGTACTTTCCAGTGAAAAAAAAAAAAGGTGTTTTGAAATTTGTAAGGACATGTTGTATCAGTTGTTACCTGAGAGAATTATACTGTAATGGAGTTACCTTTATCACACCTTGAATGAAGCAAATATAGTTTTATGGAAGCTGCCAGTTTTGCCAACATACTGCAAAAGTGATGCACTGAAGTGCTGCCAGAGCTATAACCTTTTGCAGCAACAATTCAAGTTAAAAGGACCTGGAAACAAACCTGCCCTTTGCCACTGTATCTCCAACACCTTTAAAGCCAGGCAGAGAAAAAGTGAGTTCATTCCCAGGCTAAGTGAACTGAATCATTGGTTCCTTTCACTGCTGAAATCCCAAAACAATTCTGACTCAAAGGCGACAAATTATGTAAAAGGGATCCTGGCTTGGAATCTGATTTTCCTCCTGGAATTACATGATAGTGAAAGAAAACTATACAGAAAGAAATTGATAGGCAAAATTTTTCACAATTGCCCAGAATACCAGTGGCTGATTAGACACTACTCGATAAGTCTGTGATTTAAGATAATCCCAAACACCCCTACAATTAATCAAGTGGGAGAGGCCACTTAGGCAAAGGCAAAGAAGGTTCAGTGCCCTTCTGTTACATAAGAAAACAAAAGAAACAATCAGGATTTGGAGTTGGATTCAACCCTAGGTGTGTACTGTAAACAGCAAGAAGGAAAACAGAGAGGAGGAGACAAACAGCAAAGCACCAACTTTTTTATTGTAGCTTGTCAGAAAGACAGGCATGGAGCTCCAGGCTAAGTAACTGCTTTAGTTCAAATATGGTCAGATGAACATGGTTTGTGTACATTCTTTATGCATAAGCAGGACTGCCTCACTCTACCATCATCAGGGTGTTTTTTCCAAATGGAAAAATAAAAAGTTCCACATGTAGGAACTTTTTATTGCCTAATTTCTGTCATTTAAAAGGGATATCAACTTCCCCTACAAAAGGAAACCATTTTGTTAATTCTCATTCTCCCTACGAGAAACTAATTTTAAGATGACGTGATTAGCTATTTGGTTATATGCCTGTATTGAAAAAGGAGTACGAATTCAGACAACTAACAGGCTAGTATATTATAGTCTGTATTGAGCGCAGAAAAATAATAAACCTAGTCAAGAACCTTCATATTAGAATCAGAGCAAGGCTCTTGAGCTCCAACCCCAAAGCAGTTTGCAAAGAATAGTGATGTACAATAGCCAGTAAAAGCTGTTAGCAGACACAGCAAATGTCACCTTATTACCAATGTCCAGGCAGGAAATAAAGTGAGAACATAATAACAAACCAAAATCTGCTGGTAGACTTGACTGGAATACAAGGGAAAGGAATCATACCACATGACCCACAACTCACAGTAAGGATAAAGTGCCACACATGCCACATGCCATATGCTTTTGCAACTGAGGATGGGAACAGAGAAAAAATCATATTCAGTAACTGGTCAGATGGATCTTCAACCTGAAAATTACCTAGGCACAATAAAAGACCCTCAGTTTCATTTTTGCTATCACTTTCTGAACCAGGAACTGGGAATTGCTAACCGAGAGAAAGGCTGCCCCTTTGGACAGCCATTAGGTGGCTCAGAATGTAGTGTAATTATCCACAGGGTAGCTTTTTTAGATGTTTACAAAGTTCATTATAGACCATTAAGAAACAGGGAATGCTTTAATTGCTGCAGTGGTAGCTCTCCTATAGAAGAGACCAACCACTCATCCCTAAGATTGGGCTAAAGGGAAATCATAAAGGAAAGGTGGTTGTGGCCAATTTTTGTGAAACAGTTATTGATAATATGGAAGTGAAATGATGGAAATGGCTTTTTCTGCCACTTCTTTTCTTTTCTGAGTGCCTTGAGATGTCAAGTATTCTTTATTTTCTATACTGTGCTATATATAATTAAAAAAATGTTTGCTGTTTTTTGTTTATCCTGTTCCCACATTCCCCAGACAGAACAGATAGGTAGGCCTTCTCACCCAGCATCAATGGATTCCCCTCTACCTTAACACTTTAAATGGGTGTAATTTCTTTCAGAAGCTGACCCTTCCTCATTTTTTCAGTTAACGAAAGGCATATCCTGTTATGACTATGTTCTCTTTATTTCATGCATTTGAACTTTCCCTAAACCTTCCTTTCTAGGGAAATTTTTATAAGTGTGTGTGGCAGGTTCTTTAATTCATTTTTAGCTGTATCACAATATTGTATTTGGCTGCCTCATTAAGACTAACATTTACATGACATTTAGGGTACACTATTTTCTAGACTGTCTGTCATGAGTTGATGGACAGCATAAAAGCCTGGATGTGAAGTCTTGTAAATTCATCTGCAAGAAGGGAGTGGGGACTGCTTGGATTGGAGTGGGGAAGAATCTGGAGCTTGGACAGCCCTATTCTCCTGTGTGCAAACGTGGGGGAAAAAACATCTGAATGGAACTCATGTTACTATCCTACACCCAGATCCTTTATCACTTTAGACAAACACATTTTTCTTGAAAAATCTGGAGTATCTTTTAACATCTATAGACTAAAACAATATATTTAAGAACTGTGGCTGGGAATTTCAAATTGAGATTAAGGTCTTCAAATCTCACCAAAATGGATATTTGGCAGCCATTTCCCTTGGCAAATTCCAGTTTTCATTCACTCGCTAACAGTACATGCACACCACGACAAATCAATAATAATTATTCCCTTTAAGCAAATAATTTCAGTCTCAAATTCTTCACTTTGTTTTAACAACTTATTGTATTTGATAGATGCTAATATTAAGACGAGATCAGAATTTATTTAACACTAGACTCTAAGTGGAGTGTTGTTCATTTGCAATCTGATTTTCCCATGAGAACCTGAGGACTGCTTCTGAAATGACCTGAAGGAAGCTCTGTCACTCTGTCAAAGGATACTGTCTGGTATTCATTTTAGCAAGCTGCAAAGAGAAAAAGAGGGACAAAAGAAAAAGGGAGGAGGAAATGGGCTTGCATTTTATCTTGATCCTTGTAACAGACATACAGCATTCTGTGCCAAATAGATAAATTTGATTTAAAAGCAAAAAGTGCCCCATGATTTTCAGCTCTGTGACGAGTTAAGTACTTAGCCCATCAGTTAGCTAGTTAACAAGCAAGGGAATTGGTGTGGAGATAAGCATGAAAACTCCTTACCTCTCTGCCTTTTTTCATTCATTCAAGCAGAGCAAGAGCAGAGAAAGGGCAGGTTACACAAGGCTGCTTTACAGGATGTGTCAGTGTCTCAGTATATTGAGATATTAAACCAACCAGTGCTCCATGCCAGATGGACAAGACAGAAGAAGCAGCCAGGGTGGCTCTAATAGCTTCTTCTCCTCCCCTTGCAAAATATCTCTATTGTGCTTTTTATCTAGGTACACTCTTTTTCAGATGGCCAGTTGTCCCTAAGCAATGTGCTCAGAAACCTTTCCTGCTTGCCATACTAAAAGGTTTTTTTAACACATTCTCAGCCTATTTGGTCCTTTTGAGGAGCACAGGGAAGAACATGTAGATGTACAAAATAAGATTCCTGCTGAAATCCCAACAGATCACTTTATTTTCCACCTCTGCTACACTGTGATCATTGAAATCTTCCATCTGAAAACGCATATTACAGATCTAACTTACATATCCAAACATGCCAGCCCAAGGCAGCATACACCCTTCCACACATCTGTTCAAAGTTTGATTCATTCTATATGTGTGTATAGTTACAAATTAAAAATAAATAACAACTGACAACCAACTTTAAAAAATAACCATAGAGTCAAACACTCAAAAACTGGGAAATGTCAAAGGTGAGGTTAATTTTGTCTAATTCTGCATGTGCATGATGACAGCATGCTTAGTTATGTGATCCCATCTTTTTTCCATGGGATCATTACAGATTCTTTGCTGTATCTCCTCAATCTTCCGGCTTTCTTCCTCATCTTTCCCAAAAAGTCTTCTTTCCAGCCTTTTTTTTTTTTTGGCTTTTCAGGCTTGTCTTTTTCATTATACTTTGATAGTCTATCCTTAGTCTGAGCAACTTAGAGAGCTGCTCCCCAGCCACTGTGGGACACAACTGTTTTGGGGAGTGGTGTGATGCCATTAGGGCTGCAGGTCCTCTGTCTGAATCTGACTCAGGAAATTGTGTCCAATGGATGTGAACTCTGACCTCAATATGTTCCTGAACCTTTCTAGACTCAGAGATCTTCCTCACAGAAAGGATAAGTTTCATTCATCTTTGGCTACGATTTGTGGTAATGCAGATCTGTGAAATATGCTGGACTACATGAAGGAAAAATGTTTTCTAAGCACCAGGTTTTCTTCCCTGCATCTTGGGGGGACTGAGTGAGCCAAGGGTGCAAAAAGTGCTCATTAATATTCATCTGTTTAGATCAGTGAAAAAATTTCTTTGACAAATTTATTTACTATTACATTATTTGTCCTAAAACATGAACTACAGAACAGGGTTTTCCCCTCCATGTGCAGAATCTTAATTTTTTTTTTCCTGGCTGATGCTTTGGCATTTATTTTGGAAGGACACTTCATTTAGTGAAGGGTACAAGACAGAGCCATGTGGGTCACACAGAGTTCCATGAGGGTCACACAGAGTTGCCAGGGAAAAAGACCAAACTCTGCAAACACAGTGGTATTCTGTTGACTAGAATATGTGATACGTTGCAAGATACAAAGTCTCTGCTTGGAAAGCAAAAATGACTATGTGTTCCATAAAAAGTGAAAACTCAATGTGAGAAAATGTCCCTATCAAAAATAATACACACTAAGGTTTGTTATCTTAGCATAGGTCAAAGAAAGCTTTAAAAATATACGTTTTGTTTTGTTTTGTTTTGTTTTTTGATCAGAGATGGATACAGAAATTACGAAGTTTTATTTACACATGATTTTACAATCTCTTATGCTGCTAAGAGTCATCTGAAAACAAGTGCCCATATGTGCCCTGTTTTCAGTCTCCCATTGTCCTTAGACAGAATCTACAGCTATGCGATGCTTCATATTAGAAAACCTAACAATTATTTTATGCACACCCTTTGTTTAGCCCTTGTATTTCCCTTGTCATCTCCTGCATTGCTACTCTTCATATGCTGAGTCAGTCCTTACACTAGAATATGAGCTCTCTATGGAAGTGCATTTCTTTCTTCACCTTTGCATTATCTGACTTTGGAATACCCTCATGATACAAACTACATGCATAATCATACAAAAGGAAAAAAATTAATATCAAGTTAGTTACAATCCTAAGCTTAAAAAAAGCTCAGGAAATGCCATAATGACAACTGCCCAAGTGGCATCACCATGCACCTGGAAGAGGCTAATACTCATTTTCCAAGATGTCTCAGAACTAACTGTTGAGAGCAAGGGAAAGGAAAACTTGGGACACACAGGCCCAAAGCAACATTCAGGAGCAGTACATTGTTTAGACAGACTGGTCTCCTAGGGTTTGTTTCCTTCTCATTTCTTTCTGCACCTCCTGCTCATGGCTTTCCTCTTATCCTAATGCTTCAAATCTTTGTTCCAGAGAATGACAGGCTCTAGAGATTCCTGATAGACTTACAAAAAAAGAGATCAACAATATATAAAAACAATGCAGTTATCCCTAATCTTGTTCTTGGAAACATCTGTACCATTTAATCTAAAACATTAAAACAAAAATTTCAGGCTAAGACCAACATGGAAAATACCAGTATAAACAGCTCAAATTTGGCAAAGTTAATTCAAATTAAAATAGACCCCTCTTAAGAGATCTCTTAGAAAATATTGAATTTTAGAAGGGAGCATTTAACAGCTTTGCATGTAAAAAAAGACTACATATAAAAAAACCCCAGTATAGTGCCATAACACATCAAAATGTGCTATGAAATTCTTGTGGATGGTATGATCTTTCTAAGCACAATTGTCCAGACTCAGAAGAAAAAAACAGATTACTAATGACAAAAAAGAATTCTGATGAAAACCTCAGAAACCCAACGCAAACTTTGAAAAGCAAAGGAATTCAAGGAGTGAGTCAGTTTTTAATTGCTGGGAGTAATCTGCATGAGTAGAATTTAAGACTAGAAGAAAACAATGCTGCAGATTGGCAACACACCAGCTGTGTTTGTTGGCTTAGCAGCCATTAAAAACATACAAGTAGGACTCTCCACCTCAAATGTTATTTCCATCTAACAGATGAACATACAACCACACCTGTTAGACACCCAGACAAGCTCCACAGGTAAATAATTTAGAAATGCATCAGGCATAAGCAGAATGCATTTGCAACAAATCCCAGTATCTGTCAGAGCTAAATGTTTTCTTATCTTTTTGTCTGCCACTATAAGACGCATAATAAAAAGTAAGTACTGACCCTTAAACCTGCTGGTGACCCCAGCTATGCTTCTGCATTGAGTAAATTTTGCTTTATTGTGTGCTGTTTCCACACACTCTTTGACCAGGAAATGAATTTAAAACAAGGAGGGTAAATTCATCTTCCTGTGCTGCCCAGGCCAGTTTGTCCTGCACTCTCAGATAAGCCCTGAATCTCCCAGAATGGGATCTATAGGAAGATCCCCTGTTGAATCAGGGAAGAGCCAACACTCCCATTTATTCCACAAATGCCAGTCTTTCTTTCAGAACATGGAAGTCCTACAGATCCAGTGAAATATACTTCCTTCAAATGGGTTCCTGAAAGTCTGGTTTTGTCATAAGTCTCTGGCAATGCAACTTGGAAAATCCAAATCAAATTTCCTCTTACTTAACTCATTATACAAGCAAAAATCAAAGCCATTGTAAAGTTCAATAGAAAGTATTCTCGATTCTAGCCAAGTGATAGACTTTCTCCTCACCTTACCAAGTATGTGAAGTTTCTTTTTTACAAAATTAGTTTTCATTTTCATAGCAAAAAAAAAAAGAAAAAAAAAGTCTTGAAGTTATTACTTCTTTAATCACAGTGCTTGGTTTGCAATAAGGTCACAGCGTCTTTGTTACAAATCCTGGAGAAACATATGGCTCTGAAACGGAGACTGAAGCAGCATTAATGTCTGTTTTCACTTATCCCATTCTTAAGTTCCTTTTGACTTAAGTTGCTGCTGGCTTGCTTGGCATAAAACTTCCTACTTTACAGTATTCATCAGTGTTTTCAGCCAAATACTGAAGGTGGGGCACAGCTAGCACTCCTGGCATCTGAGTAATATTCTATGCTAAAAAACAAAATACAGCAGGTAATCTGGGGTCCATCTTTTTTTTTTTTTTCTCATGTAAGACCAGACAGTAGTCACTTTGTATGAAAAACTATTTATGTGCTTAAAGTAAGCATGGTTTCAAGGAACTTGCTGTTCAGTTTTTGGTTGGTTTTTTTTTTCAATATGACTTTATATGACCTATTTACATCATATTGCTGCTAGTTTTCCCTCAGCAACTCCTCCTCTCAGACCTCACAAAACAAAATGCATATCCAGGCAACAAAATCTATGAATCCAGCTTCATATATGTTATACATGAACTAAAGAATATGTGTGTGAGGTTGGACACCTGTGCTTGCAAGGAAACATAGCAGACACATGAATAAAACTCCTTAAATAAAAAGGGAATTCAGACGAAAAAACAGAATACATGAGACCACACGGTCATGATACCATTGTGTCACTCATAATACTTCCCTTGCTATAAGATAAGAGTGTCTACAGGGAGACTGTAATTTTTTTCTGTCAATACTAGACGTCTTAAACTGAGTAATGTAATAACATTACTCTTAGTATCTGTTTATTTTCAGACTGTGAACACAGGGCCACTGAACTGCTTCTCTGCAGTCTGTGAAAGGTGAAAAGGAAACTTATGTAGACAGTGTGAACTACCACAACCTCCATACAAGAAGATTAAAAAATCAGTGTTTAAAATAATTGCTTAAAATGAATAAACAGATCACAAAAACTAAACATCCACATTACCAAGGTGTTTTGCAAGAAGGATCTTCACACAATGCAAAATTAACTTTTTGTTCTTATTGAGATATAAGAATCCTAACACTTTACTTTAAAAATAAAACCATGTCTTTCTATCCTAAAAATGGTATTAGTTTCTCTTAAAAAGTACAAACTAGATCAAATGTAATTTGCATTTAGTTTTGCAGACCATTAGATCTTACCAAAATTAAGTAATTTCTAACATACAAAGCTGCTCTCCCCTGAATATGCTGCTGTCAGCTTCCATTTTTCTTTAGAGAGTTTTGGGAAAATATTAAAATTTACAAATATGAAACACAAATGCAAAGAAGATAATGTTTATGGTTTACAGGAAACACATAACAAAGAAATTGAAAAAAAACCCAAACCCAAGACCTGAAGCATTTCCAGCTTTGTTGCAAGATTTATTTATTTTAAATAATAAAGTTAAATTTCCAGATAAGTTGAAACTTAGAGATAAAAGGATGTTAAATTTCTATATAAAAATTATTCTCTTATTCTGCCATATATGAAAATCTGATTAATCTGGATGGCCTTAATTAGCATTTTTTGCAATAGTAATATATTTTTAAAGAGATATCCTGAACCCTTTTCTAATCCTTTTAAATGTGTGTGCGAAATTGCATGTAATATTAAATATATAAATAAATAAGCTTTAGGTGTGTTCTGCACAGCTGGTGTAAAGAGAATTACTCTGTATGAAAGCTATGCCATTGATAGCACAGTTCCTCAGATTATATATACAGAAGACATTAACAAGAGAGCAGTTGCCAGTGATTCTCATAATAGCATAAACTTCTGTACAGTTCTCAGTACACCTGGTGCAGCCTCAAAATTCAAAAATGCTTAAATTTGCTCGTGGAAACAAAGGAAAGCTCTGGATTGTGATTTTTTTTTTTTTTTTAATGCTTCACACCATTACTGAACCTTTTACAGAAAGCAAGAGAACTAAGCTGAGAGAAGCCTGAAATCATCTATACAACCTGACCAAAACAGGGTTAGGATACCAATTTTGGTCTGCTTGCAGAAGTGAACAAAGTTCTTGTCTGATGATGAGTGCTGTGTACTTTTGCAGCCACTTCTGGTACAGGTGAACAGCACATGTGCTTGGTGGACATCACCAGGAGCCACAAGGTGTGGCACTCACTGTCCTATCCTCTCCCTGACTCATGTGTACTGCAAATCAGTAACTTTAGTAGACTGACTCCTCAGACAGCCACTGCAGCTCATCAGCAATATGATAAATTTGTGCACCAAATCACAAAAACTCCCTTACCTTCACGGGGCAAACAGCTTTCAGGAAGGAAGTATCTTTGTAAAGGCCAAACGACGTTTTTCATGCTCAGTGTTCTCTTAACTGTGTGGCCTCACTGTGCAACTAAACCTAGAGAGTTAAGAAACTTCATAGCAAAAGCATTTTCTGTATTCTTTGGTGTAAGATAGGACTTTTGCAACATTGTAGAAAGAATTGCAGGCTGATGGTCTGTAACAAGCTGCATACACAATATGAAATCTGTATTTGCCCATTCGCTGTTCACACACAGCTCTACTATCAGATATAACCAGAGCAAACTGGAAAAACCATTAGGCAACATAAAACAGCAACTACTATTTGAAATAGAGCCTCACAAGTCCCTAAAAAAGCATATACAATTATCAGGTTGTAAAAGAGGCTGAAATGCAATTGGTGTTGATATTTCTTCTGAGACGGTAGGTTTACAGAAGTGCTTAAATATGTGTTTGCTGGAAGGATCCCAAGAGGAGATACCAGTGGAACAGAAGTCCCTCTTCTTTCCAACTTTTTCCTTATACTCCTCTCCAGAAGTAGTTATTGCCCAGCTTGTAGATCAGATGCATACCTTTTCATTGTAAATATTAAAAACTTGCAAAGAAGAAAATGCAAGTTCTTTACTATACACAAACTGATTTTCCACTATAAAACTGATGAATGTATTAGCCAAGCTTCTTGGCAGATAAATATAATGGGATGACATACAGAGAGGTCTTCAATGATCCCTGGTTGAATGAATGGCATCAAGTCATTCAGAGATATTAGATTTTCACTTAATTTAGCAATTCTGGTACATAAATCTCCACTGTATCCCCTTCTGTGAATGGTAAAAATGCATATAAAAGGTGAATTAGAAGTTTTGCTTTTCAGCTATAGCTTTGTGCCTTCCAGAATATTACTTTAAAGAGTGGAAAGTTTGTATCATGCTCTCTGACCTTTCCTGTTGCAAGTGATAACACATATTGCTGGTTCCAACTAGAAAAATAGAATAGAATAATAGAATCTTAGAATACACTGAGTTGGAAGGGACTCACAAAGATCATAGTCCAACTCAAGGCCGGCCCTGCACAGGACACCCCAAGAATCACACCCTGTGCCTGAGAGCATTGTCCAAACCCTTCTTGGACTCTGGCAGGTTTGGTGCCATGACCACTTTCCTGGGGGCCTGTTCTAGTGCCCAAACACCCTCTGGGTTAAGCACAGCTTCATATCATTCCCTCCTGTCCAGAGAGAAGAGATTAGTGTCTGCCCCTGCACTTCCCCTCATGAGGAAGCTATAGACCACAATGAGCTCTCCCCTCAATCTTCTCCAGGCTGAACAAGCCAAATGACCTCAGCCATTCCTCATATAACTTCTCCTCATCCTATCACCATGGGTGGCCCACATTAGAAAGGTGTGGAGACAGCAATGTTGGGGCCTGGATGTGATCCTCTTGGCATGACCCTTTGAATCTCAGTGTCCTTGGGAATATGAGCTTTCTGGCTTTCTGGACTCTAACCCTAATAGAATCTTGGGGCTGCAGATGAGGTCCCCCTCACCGTGGTTTTCCCAGATTAGAAAAGTGTGGAGGCAGAAATGTTGGTGCCCTGCCATGATTCCCTGGCATGCCTTTTCCAGCCTCAAGTGTCTGCTGGCTGAATCCTTGCTACTGAACATACATAATGTGAAATCAAACATACGGAAAAAAAAATAAAAAATGCCAGAAATGCAGAGTGCTTAAGGTTTCAGATCTTGGTCTTGCCATATGGTTGAAACCATAAAGATATTGGCCTCTGCACTCTAATTCACATCTGAAGATGCTTGAGGCCAACAGCTGGTTTTGTTTTGGGTTTTTTGGGTTTGGGTTTGGATTTTTTGAGTATTTTTTGGTTTGGTTTTGTGTTGGTCTTTGCTTGGCCTGGTTTTTGGTAGTGGGAAGGGCCACAAAGATGGCTTCTGTGAGAAGCTGCTGGAAGCTTCCACCATATCAGGCAGAGCCAATCCCTGATGGCTCTGAAGGTGATGGACATGCTGCTGACCAGGTCTGGGCCACTTAGAAATGTTGGTTATGCCTCTGTGATGACATATTAATTAAGAAATCAAAACAAAGACGCACACAGTTTTTCCTAACCAGAGAAGAGGAGGAGGTGAGAAATTGTGAGGGAAACAACTTGGAAACACCAAGGTCAGTGGAGAAGGAGGGGGAGGAGATGCTCTTGGTGCCAGAGCTAAATTTCCTCTGCAGGCCGTGGTGAGGACCATGGTGAAGCAGCTGTGCCCCTGCAGCCCATGGGGTCCACAGGGTATGCAGAGATCCACTCGCAGCCCGTGGGGGGCGTGCCCCATGCAAGAGCAGGTGGATGCCTGAAGGAGGCTGTGATACAGTGGGAGACATGGTCGAGAGAAAGAGACCCCTGCTTCCAGGCTGGAGCAGCCTGTCCTTGGGGGATTGCAGCCCGTGGATGAGTGACCCACACCACAGCAGTTTTGGGAGGACTGTCTGCCAGTGGGGGGAACTCACGTTGCTTGTGATATTAGGAACCACGTCACAGAACTTCACAGAGAACTGTCTCGTGTGGGAGGCACCCCATGATGAAGCAGGGGAAGGACTTCTTCTCTCTGAGCAGCAGAAGATCTCTGTGATGAACTGACCAAACTGCCCATGCCCTGTCTCTCAGTGCTGTTGGCGGGAAGGAGGGAGGGGTTGAGGGAAGAAAGGGTATCTTTAACTGTTTGTTTTACTTCTCATTTTCTTTCTCTGACTTTGTTAGTAATAAATTCACTTTGTAACTCTAAGTTGAGCCTGTTTTGCCCTTGGAGTGTCTCCTCCCAGTCCTTATCTCAACTCATGACCTCTTCATCAATTTTTCTTTCTCTCCTCTGCTCAGCTGTGGCACGGGAGAGTGAGGGAGAACCTGTCATGAGTTCCTGGCATTTGGCCAGGGTCAAACTGTGACAGGTTTTTTCTGGGACTGATTGTTAAACAGCAATTTCTGATCCATCTCAGCATATTACCTTGTATCCACCTTGTTCAGAATTCCCAAGCCAAAAATAAAAAGGCTGTAGAAACAATATACCTTTTTATGGTTTCCACAAAATGAGATTTTAGGGCAGGTGTGTCCAAGCATTCAAAGAGGAGAATGGCACAGCTGGACAGTGAATCTGTCAGTTTTCCTGTCTTTCAGTGTAATATACTATACTTTCAGCTCCTATACTATACAAATATCTCTGTCTTCCTGATTTCTCAAAGGCTGACACTGTTATACTTAGCATCTTCAGGTCTCTTTCCTTATGCCTAACACTGGTATTCCATGAATCAGTCTCTGTGCATATCCTACACACCTCTAGCCATGCCCACCATGATGGTACTGCATAGACGAAGTGTGTTGATGTCTGCACATGTAGCCAACTGCCCATTTTCATCAAGGTAAGAAGGCAAGAGCAGTTAAGATATACAAAACTGCATGAAAATAGTCTATCCAGGATGTCTCCTCCAGGATCTGAAATGAATTTAGTGGATTTTTTCTGATGGTAACAGAACTGATGGCCAGCAGTGCTGTAAAGACTAGACAATCCAGGTCCCCCTGTCTTTATTATGTTGATTACTATGTGGAGAGTAGTGAAACTAGGGTTACTCTGTATATCCAGCAGCATCTTCCTGATGCCTTTATGGATCACAGACTAGAAAATCTGTGGCCTTTATAAGCTCCTGAGCTACATATCCACTTTGGAAATTTTCATTTTCTAGAGGAAAAGAAACATATCCTAAATTTATAAGCCCCCATTCTTTTTGTTCTCAGCAGGCCGCCCTGTGGAAGTCAATGAAGATAGCTGAATAGTCAAGCTCTGTATTCTATTTTGTTCCTACTTAATGTGTGAGCTTTTCTCATATATCCCCCTTCCCTGACTATGCCCCTTCCTCAGGATGACAACCACAGAATTGCTTTCCACTAAGTAGAATGATAAATGAGCAAAAGTCTCCAAGGCACAAGGTGTTATCTCAAAGGAATATCCTCCTACACCCTCACTTCAGGTCTGGCTTCTTTGGGCTGACAACCATGAACATCAATTGGCCACCCAAATCCATTTTCTTTTGCCTGGTGCATCTCTCTAACACCACCACTTTGCAAAACAACACAGTTAAAAACTCAAACCTAGACTCGTTACTGGGTTTTTTCTGACACAGTGGACCCTTCCACTGTCATAAGTCAATAGAAAAATATGATGTCCCTTGAAAGTCTTTTCTCTTATACAAGACTCCCCCCCCCCCCCCAAAAAAAAAAATTGTTTAAATTCACTTTCTATCTCTTTTTCTCTGAAACTTCTCTCTGGGCCACCCACTGCCCTCTAGACAGTGGCACTTATCCAATAACATGCTGAGGAAACTTTACAAGCTCTGGCTTTTCCTCATCTGTAACCTCCCAGAACCTATTCTTTCACCTACTAAAGCCATTGGCAAAACTCCCTTTTTTCAGTGGAAGCAGAATCAGGCTGCTGATGGATAAATGCACTTCTTCCACCAAATCCCCACAATAGATATGGAGTTGGTAACCATGCAGGCCTTTTATTTTTCTCTATTGTATTATAAGAATACAGCAAAAGTATCATAATTATATAATGCTGTACGTGCCTCTAACACTATTTTCTGAATCTTACACAAAGTACTTGGCTTCTTCCATTTTACTTCTTTCGATTTCAGGTTCACATGCCAATAACCACTTGCAGAATTAGACGGACTGACTATCCTGGCCAAATGAAAAAGTACATTCCTGATATGGCATCCAGCTGAGAATTTGAATAGGAAGCAATATGCTCAAAAGGCATTCTGTGTCTTCCTCCAACCCATCATCCCACCAATTTTCTGTTCTCTCAACACTCTAAGCATCAGCAGTTCCTTTACAGGATTAGCTTAGTCCAAGATATTTTATTACCTTAACCATTTATTTGTAATGGTGGTGTCTGAATGCAACCTTACAAAGGCATGGATGAAGAGAAAGTAAAATGTTTGAATGGAATAAGCTGGCCTGAATGTCAGCCTAGAATGTGTGGTGAACTGTTCTTTGAATTACAGATTTATGAAGTGTCTCTGTATCCTCCTCTCCCAGTGCATTGCATGGTTCTTTTGTTCAGCTAGTTCTGCGTGGTTAATGTCAGGTGCTGCTCTGCCCACCACAACTACTCTGCTGTAGCAGGGCCTCTCCAGTAAACAGCCCTTTTCTCCAATTTCTCCTCTTCGTCCTGCTGCCACAGCAGATATTACTGAGGAGACCAAATACAGCACTGCTCACAGGAAAGACATTTATTTTGCTATGATTGGCAAACTTTGCTGAATAGGGTAATAAAACAACTCATATAGGCTTAACACTGGATATAATCCAAACAGCCATCAAACAGAACATAAGCCATGATAGTTCAGACTTGTGCTGTGAGCATCCACCAGACAGAGAGACTTGGGATCTGGGAGCTCTCCATCCTCTGCTGTTACAGAGCTGGCCAGATAAACAGGGGAAGTTTGACTGCTGTGGTATGCCTTTAATCATACCAAAGCACATTTATTACGGAGACAAAAATCAAGTTTACTTGCCAAAATGTCATTATGGAAAATCTAAAATATGATGAAAGGTAGACTGACATTGTTGTAGGCTTACTTAATCACATATAATTGCTTTATTTACCAATGAATTCCAATGAATGCGCTATGACGTCAAAAGCACTTTTTAATGGGACCAAAGATTATATAACCAATATTTATGAATTTGCAATGCTGAGTAATTCTCACTGTTGGTTTTTATTAGCAAGAGATCAGTCTGTGCTCTACCCATTTTCATCTTGGGCTGAAACAGTTTTCATTTATTGCATGTCCAAAAGAAGTGACAGTCTTCATTTAATCAGTCAGACAAGATATCATTACCATTCCCTGCACATCTGCAACATTCAAGTATAGCTACATAAAGAGGAATGTGGTTTTTTATATTTTAAGTCAAAGAGAAATAAAAGTGCTTGTGTTTTATTATTTTTATTATAATTATTACCTTATAGGGCTTTTATCTTGCAAAATATTTCCAAAATCCAAACAATGTCTTACAGTGATTAAGAGCTACAAACCTTATCTGGAACATAAAGCCCAGAAATAAACAACCACCAAATTAAAGCAAACAAGCAAATTAGCAAACAAACAACGACTCGAACATTTTACAAAAATTCCAGTTGTGATGGACATTTTGTTTCTGGCAGCTATTTTGGTACAATACCTTATGGGAGCCCTAGCAGTTTGGGACCCTAGACATTTTAGACACAAGAGCTCAGTAATGGCTAACAAAGAATCCAAGCAAACCCATGTCTTTCCGATCCAGTTTAGTTTCACAGACAGCCAACTTAGCATCTCTAATAACTAAGCTTACCAAAAGTGTGCAGGGGTAATTCTGCCAGAGATTTACCACTGCATCACAAGAGCAGCAAAATCATACACGTGTCTCTGTCAGTCCCACAATCTCTCTACAATGCTGTGCAGGTGTCAGACCTGAGTTTCTTGTCTTCAAAACCTTTGTTAATGCAAGCACAAACTTCCTCAAGTTTACCACATACCTGTTTCTCACTCCTACACATTAACAGAGCAAGACCTTTTAAAAATAACTAGCACCATAACTCTTCTTTGCTTTTTCCATTGCACTATCCTCGTCCCACCAGAGACCCAGAAAGAATCTTACCCTACAGTCATAACAGGAACAAACACAGTTACCCTTTATCAGGATTTCTCCCTATCAGGATTTCTTCCCATAAGGAAAAAATCTTCTTTCACACATTCTTTGACATCCAAGCAAAACTTCTCACTGCTTCAAGCAGCCCGGGACCTCACTCTTGCTTTTGGAGAGAATACCAGTGTTGCTCAGAGGCTTCAAAGAAGGTCCAAACAACAAATACAAAAGACAGAGAGAGAGAGAGAGCAAGAAAGAGTAGTTTGACCATTGAGAAAACATGTGCTAAAGCATTTGAAACCGGAACTGTTTTCCCTCATGACAGAAGGCCACCAGCCACACTGTGGCACTCAAGCAATATCAATAGCAATGCCAAAGGATATGGGATAATGCAGAACAGGAATATGGGCTTTTTTGTGTGGCACAATGGGGCAAGAGTTTCCAAAACAAATGTTTCGAAAGCAGAAATGCCCATGCAAACCTCTGATAACTCGACATGCTGAGTGATAAATAGCCATCTGAGAATTTGCTTTGCAGTGTTTATTTCTCTACAAGATTTTTTGTATTATAACCAAAACTTAAATTCAGATGCTTAAAATTTCCTTTAGAGCTAGATAACTATCTTAATGCAGCAGATTCCACAATACTGCAGTTGGAGTGCCTTAGGAACTGTTATGGCAACATTAACCCAATGCCCTCACAGACTCCAAGTGAATCAGGAATGTAAAAATCATTTTGACTTCAGTCCTTTGAGTCCTTCTTCATGTTATCTTTTTTGATTTAACCCCCAGAAAGCCATCAATTATGGCAGAGATTGTTATTCAAGCAAACATCCTGAACATTGCAACAGTTAGTGTAGTGAAATCCCATGGTTGCATTTGCACATTTCTGAAGTATTTTACAACAGGGCTGCTATCTATTAAATACAACGGGGTGATTTTACACAGTCATGGCTATGTAAAGAATTTTTTGCTCACAAAAATGTCACTCCACTACATTCCAAAGGGTAAATGAATGACAGGATAAGGGAAAGAAAGAGCTGGGCATCATAAGGGGAGATGCAAAACGGCTGGACCACACTACTGACAACATAAAGTCATTTCAACAGGACTATGTCCTATCAGCCTCTAAACCTCTTCCAGACACAAAGGAAATCAATATAAACCAAAAAAGTGAAAAACACAAACCACACTCGTTGCAGCATTTTGATACTCAAGAAGCTAATGACAAACTGTTTAACATAAAATGGTGTCCCCATTAGTGATGCTGATGTGACTTAAATAACTCATACAGTACAATGATGGGCTCCAGGCAGAACTAAGAAGTAGATATTATCACTCAGGAAAACATGGGAGAAGTATGAATACTAGCTAGCCCTGGAATGCCGAGAAATCGACTCCTCAGTTACAGTAGTTTGCAAAGTAACTGCAACACCTCATTAAAGAGGTGTGTGAGAAAGGAAAATCAGAACCACACAAAGGACTTAAGTTTATTAACAGTGAGTGAGCAACAATGGTAATGGTTTCCAGCACGATTTAATCAGTCTGCATAAATGAGGCCAAACACTGGTCTTTGTTCAGATGTATTAAATATTCACAATGGACTATGAATTTAACTAAATTAGCACTTTTTGCTGGTTCACAGGTTATAGAGACCTTTCATGCCAGGAAATAGGTTAGGCAAACTACGGCTGACCTGTAGCCTGGTCACAGCATATTTGAAACAGCTACTGGTTTACATTTCCATTCCTCCTGCTGTGATGGCTGCCCAAGTGACATGGTTTCACTTTACTGCTTGCACAGATAACCCCCATTCCAAACAAATATGTACAAATGTGGGATCTGAATACTTCTGGTAAGAACTGTGATACACATGTATGTTTAGAATTCATTATGTTGCCCAGCACTCTGCACACTAAATTTCTTGGTTTGTACAAATAGTGTTGAAATACTAATTGAGGGCCTCATGACTTCTGTGTTAAATAGCATTTTGTTTAAACATATATTAAAATATTTTTTGTGTGTAATCTGCCTACTTCTGCTTCTAATGAAATTTAGTTCAAATGGAATTGGTAGGAACAACCAAATTAGAACTCCACTCACCAAACTATTTAAATGTCCTCTAATCTGTCCTTTCCAAATCCTTCTGTGATGTGCTTTCATCTCTCAGGAAATAAAAACCCACCCAAAAAAGTCACTAAAATAGATTTATGAGCAGAGTTGCTATTGCTCACATTTTTACTTTGTTAACAGAATGATCCTATGTCAGCAAAACATGATGCTTTTCAACATCATATAAAGTAACTTCCCATTTTAAGACATAGACTGCTTAATTTCACTTTGACTACTTAGTAATAAAACATTTGGAAAGAAGAAGAAACAGATACTCATAGAATATAGCACCATGTTCTATAACAGAGATATAAAACATTAACAGGAACGATGCTGCATAATTATATAGTATAATGAAACTTTTTTCAGAGATAAAAGAAATAGTAAGTTTATAGGTCACAGGAAATTCTGTGGGAATGATGGGCTTCTTTAAACAACCCAAAATCAAATATTAGCTCTCTGTACATAGCTGGGAAATTACTACTGAATGCTGTTGCTTGGTGTATCTTCTTCCATTTAGATTATAAAAATCTAGTCAGTAGAAATGAGCAAATGATTGATTTTTGTTTGACTGGAAATCGTTTCAATATTAGACTGAACCAATTCCTGTTTGCTTTTTTCACTTTAGAGGAAAACTGGGGGAAATAAGCATTTTCCTGCATGAAGAACGTTTCATTTGAGCATTAACAGAACATTACATTCTGCAACAGTTGTACAAAAAGCAAAGAAAAAGCCAAAGAGAGAATACTCCTTTTTTATCTCAATACTCCTTTTTTATCTCTGAGCACAAAAGCCTCCTCACTGACTTTGTCCACATTCCTCAAGTCCAGTCATTCATCTCCACTTATCTGTTCTTTCCAAATGCCAAAATATTAATCTGACTTCCAAAAACCCCATCATTTATTCACATGGGTCAGGAATGGATAATTCAATTTAGATCTGACTTTTTAAATATTCAGGTTATTTGGTTCAGCTACTGAACCAAAAATCAGTTGTTAGCACAATTCTCAGCAGAGGAAATCTGGGCTGAAGTTAGTAACTTTATTTGAAGGAAGACTTGGTGAGAGCTTACATTGGGAATATACATGTACTACAAATGCATACACACTAGATTGATAAAGAGTGGAAAGACCATCTACAAAGAATAACAAAATATTTCCAATTTCAACTCTGAAGTTATACACTTGAATCTTAATCTAATAGAAATGTTTCCCATTTAGACAGGAGAATGCTTTTGGACTGATAAGGACCAAAGCTCATTTCCTGAGTGACCAAAGCTGAACTCACAGCTGTACTGTTCAAAGTTTATATTTTCTTTAATTGTAATTTTACAATCTCACAGGTTATAAATCAACATGTGTTTGGCAGTCTGGCTTTATCTAGGTTGAGTTTAGTATGCTGGTATGCCCTATTTGACTCAGGAGTTAAGATAATTTGTAACAAAGCTCCAAATTTAAACAAATTTCCTTCATTATCAAATCAGAACATGTTTTTAAAAATCTGCTTACCAGGTTTAAAAGGTCAACTGACTTGACTTCCCTTATTAATGTCTCCTCTGGAGTTCACATTTGTTCACACTTCTGGCATGAGTATTAGCAGGATATGATGCAAAAGTTTCACTCCTATGAACTTATCTTTGGAAGGGACAAAACTCTCATATCTTAAGACTGGAGACTAGCTTGAAGACAGAATATGAAAGGCTGAAATATGTTATAGCAAAAGACGAAAAGCCAGAGCTGAACTTTGCAGCTGATACTTGATACCCTTTTTACACCAATGTGTCCTGTACCCTGTAGTGCCACTTTTTATCCATGTTCTGTTATCAAAATTCCACTCAGTTTTTTGTCAGCATAGGTGTATTTTCAAGGCTCTGGGTACTGTTCTGCCCATGTCCTCCAAATGAACTTCAAATTTCTGCCACTGTCCAGATTTCTGCAACCTACTCTATGAAAATAACAACACATGCTCCATTCTTATCTCAGTCGAGAATTAAGAAGATGCCTGACCCTATTTCCCTCTAAGCTATTTGTTTTTCTGTCTAGAGCTCCTTTTCTCCAGGGAAGACTTTCTTCTGGCACTACTTCACTTTATCCAGCTTCAAGCCAATATTGAGCTCAATACTGAGTTCAACTCTCTGTCACCACTGTCAAAGAAGTCCAGAAGACAGCTCCTGTCCATGCTCAGCCAATTTCCTCCCCAGGAAATATCCATTTGCCTTGTGCATATGTCTTCCAAGCACAGGCAGTCGGATGACTCCAGGCAGTCTCATTCCCTGATCAGCCAGTACTTCCTAGGCCTTTTTCACTGTAGGAGTCCTCTCCCTCTCTAACATTTGCTATGATAACCAACTGAGAGAATAATAAAAAAGAGAAGTGTCTTATCAAAATAAAGTGGGGGTCTTATCAATAAGTATAAATACTGGAGGAGGTGGAATAAAAAAAGGTGGAGTCAGAGTCTTCTCAGAGGGATGCACTGACAGAACAAGAGGCAATGGGTGCAAACTGGAATACAAAAAGCTCCATTTAAATGGAAGAAAAATCTTTTCTTTTACTTTAAGGCTAGTCAGACGTTGGAAAAGATGCCCAGAGAGGCTGTGGAATTGTCATCCTTGGGTATGTCAATATCCAACAGGAAATGGTTTTAAGCAGCTTGCTTTGAACATGCAGACTGAGTTAGAGACTCCAGAGGGCTACTCTGTGCCACTCTGGGATACACTGACAAAGAGGTGGAGGAGTGAATACAAGTGCACAGAAAAAGAAATGAGATTCAGAATAAGAATGAATGAAAAAACATATTTAAATTATACATGGAGGATAAAAATATACTTTAGGAAAAAGGAGTGAGAAAAGGAGGCAACATAGAGCAAAGAATGGAGAGAAGCATGGTAGGAGATCCTAGCAGGCAAATCTAGAAGCTCAAGGTACCAATACTTATTTAAGCATCTAAGCCAGCATTCTTGCTGAACAGGCATCTTGACCTGGTGGGACTGAAAAGCTTTGTTTGGGCCCTTTTCAGGCCAGCAATCAGTGGGTGACAACCCAAACATCAGCTAAGTAGATGCTAAGTAATACTGTGAACTAATTTATTAGCGTGGAATGTCTGTAAACACAGAAGGAATGGTGAATTGCTGAAAGCGACCCTTCCCTCTCATGCTCCTTCCACAAGTATGTATTTTTAATTAAATTCTTGTGCTACTGAAGGTTTGTCTAAGTTTTGAAGCTCTAACACAGAGTTCCCATTAGCCATCATCAAACCAACCTTCACCAACTTCCCTCCCTAGCAGCTTGTGAAATCCCCAGCTTGTGAGAGTCAGAGCAATGCAGGAAAAAGGTGGTATGTAAGCAAATGAGGAACATGTGTTTCCAAATGGGAAAGGGGGTACTGCAGACATTGAAATTAGTGCAGCAAGGCCTGAACTAGCAGCTGTGGTAACAGAGCAGTGAGAGGGTTGCCAAGGCATTAGAGGGAGCTGACAAGGGAGCAAGAGGTAAGACTCAGGTTCTAGATGATCACTGTATTTCAGACAGGCCTGGATTTTGATTTTTTTTTTCTCTTTTATGCAGCTAATGCAGACCTTTTTGTCTTCTAGTGGGTATTTGTTCAACTCAAAAGCAATCATATGGGAACAATTTCCACTCTGTTCCTAATCAGCAGGACCATTATGGCAGGTGGTTGTAGGGATGGGCTGAGAAGCACGGAAAGAATCAAAGGCAGCACCTGCCTGGGTGAAATATTGTTTCTACTTTTTAATTTCAATCCATATTGAAACTATTTTTTAAGGGCACACTTACAGTAAATCTGCTTTAGTAATTAAAAAAAAATCAGTCTAAGGGCACACTGACAGTACATCTGCTTTAATAATTAAAAAAACAATCAGCCTAAGGCATGATTAATAGGTTTCTGAGGGGCTAATATCAGTACATCCCTCTAAACCTCACTTAGAAAGAAACTGTGAACATGTGCACTGGGAGAGAAGCATGGAACATATTATTTTCTGATACACACACACACACACACACACACACACACATACCCTTTTAGCAGTATAGATGGTCCCAAAGAAGTGCTTATCAGTGACAGTTTAACATCCAACTACAGCATACAACCTTAGATTCTGGTTTCTACTTAGACAACATCCGAATAAACTGTACACTACATAGAAGAGCAAGACCTAGCAATGGCTTCACAGCATTTTTCCTCTCTTGGTATCACAGAGCTCTTGGAGGGAGAGCAATGTCACAATTCCACTTTAGAGTGAGGAAAAAGGAGGCAGAGAAAAGCTGAGCTATTGACGCTAAAATCAAAGAGCAAGCCAGGGGTAGAGTAAGCAACAGGACCCAGATCTCCTGACTCCTGGGCTGCACCCTCCCACATTTCCTTTGGCAGCTTAAATCTGCTAGCTTCCCTGCATATATTGCCAGGCACCACTCAGGGTTTGTAAGCTTTTAATGGGTTAATTAGCACCAAAGCATTTTTTCTTCTGTGGTCTAGACATAGAAATATCCAGATTTTGTTTCCCTTGAAAGGCAGCCCATCCTGGAATCTGTACTTGATCATCCATTTCCATGTTTTTCTAGGGCCAGATGGGGCTAAACATGATTTGAAGATTTTTTGCCCTTCCCTTTCTTTAATGTTTCTTGTCCTTTCTTTCACTGACTACCAACTTGTTTGTTTTGTTTTGAGGATGATGCAAACTGTAAAATAAAAAATGCAATTTTCAAGGTGGAAAAATTAGAGAATGATGGATTAGATGTTGCCAAGAAAAAATAATAATTCCTGGACCTAACAAATAAGTCTGAAAATAAAGAAGGGATTATTAAGTGTTATATAATTTCAATAAGACAAAAGCAGACAGAATTTTCAAGAGCTTGCCCTACTTTTTAAAATTTTTTTTAACACCACGGAGACTGCGGACCATATTGTTCATTTAGGCATGCAGCTGTAAATATGTGATTCTTTCTACTCCAGCTGAATTACCCCAGATATCTCTGGTGTAACGAAACAGGATCTCCCTTTTACCAGTCTCTCCTACGTGTACATCCTTGCAGGCAAATACTGTATTATATGTCTGGGCCTCAGCCAGACACCATGGAATCAGATTTGAATTTTCACAGAAGGCAGAGGCTTCATGTTTGTGGGTTTTTGCCTCCAAAAGTGAGTGGTCCAAATCCACATATTTCAAAATGTGTTTAAGTGCTCACTCCAATCTAATTCTGAATTTTAGTGTCACTATTATTCTATTTATTTCTCAATGCTTTTATTTTAAATTGGAAATACAATTTTTAAGTGCATTCCTGAAGTAGTTTTGCTAGTATACATACAATAAATACATAACAGCCATTTTGACAAAAGGTGTCACTGGCACTCATTTGTGATTAGCTGTGCAAATCTTTCCTGGAGTTCCCATTAGAAAAAAAAGTTCCAGTTTGTACTTATAAACTGTGTATGCCAGAGCACACAACTTCATGTTCTCTTCTTCCTACATTGCATGTCACCACCTGCTATCAACTGATGTACCCCACTAGTTTCATTCTTTTAGTTACAGATACACTGTCAAGTACCTCCTACCTGTCTACGCACTCTTTTTACCAGCACTCAGGAAAGCACAAGCCAGCGGAATATCAAAGGTGCTTGACCAAGACAATGGCACAGAGCAGAGGTGTGTGTGGGTTTGTTTATTTTTTAAATCAGCTATGCACTTGTTGACACAAACTGAGGTCTGGATTTATTAATATGATTTTGTCTGTTTATATGTCAAACCTGAATTAAAAAAAAAAAAAACAAAAAAACCCACTGCCAGAAACAAATTACTTTCATGCACTACAATATGAATGTACAGTATTAAGATTCCCTACGGGCATAAATGCCTTGGGCACTTCACTCATATTTACTGGAGATAAATACCATATTGTCTCCCTTTCAACATCAAGTTTATGAATGCTGACATACAATAGTGACATTTAAATTCTTAACAGGACTTGAAAAACCTGCTTCAATGGCAAAGTGAGTGTCAGTTTGATTAATTTTTATGAAAACATACTATTTTACCCCTAAAATAATAAGATAAATGTTCAGAATTGTAGTTAATTTTAGTCTTCCTCATCTGCCAAGGCTTAATTCCAGTTCTTTGCTAGTGTTACTGCCACGACCACAGTGGTATAAAGCTGTAGCAAGTGCCAAATGAAAGTCAAAAAGCCAAAGGAGCTACCCAGCAATGAAAAGCATTTAGATTTATGGTTCTGCATCCCAATCTCATTTGTAAAGACAACCCCCTACTATTTCCCTTATGATTCCTTTCAAGACAGACTCCCAGTCTGTTCTATTAAAAAATAAATAACTAACAATGCAATGGTCAAAGACCATCTAGAAGTGGCACATATTTCAGATTATGACATTTTGCATGTCTTTGACTGTTGTCAATGTGATCCATATATGAGCCAGAAAACCTAGACAATAATTTGGGTTTTCAGATGGATTGATCTTGAGGACTTCTCATGTTTTTGTACCTCCCTGTCATATTTTCCCCTCCTATCTTTTATTTACTGAGATTGCATTCCCATAGGCAAGAACACACAACACTGGGCTCCAATCTCATTTGGGAGCCTTAGCTGCTGGATTGGTAAAGACTAGATTAAGGCTCTACTTGCAGGTTTACTTTCCTACCCTATTTGAGCTGGTGTGGATGAGCAAGAGACATGGTCAGGCACGGGCATAGCTACTACACAGCTCAGACAGAACCAAGGGCAAACCCCTCTGCTGAGGAGCAGCTCCTGAGAGAAGCAGCCAAGAGCTCACCAGAGTTTCTCTTGGATTCAAGGCCACCCATGGACACTACACAACAAAGTTCTGTTCACAGTCATGAGCCCAGGCTCAAGAGAAGAGAAGAGAGAAGAGAGAAGAGAGAAGAGAGAAGAGAGAAGAGAGAAGAGAGAAGAGAGAAGAGAGAAGAGAGAAGAGAGAAGAGAGAAGAGAGAAGAGAGAAGAGAGAAGAGAGAAGAGAGAAGAGAGAAAGATGCCTGTTGCCATGCTACGGATTATGTCAGGTTTGTTCAGGGCTGGCCTGGAAAAAACGGTGTGACCCATGTAAAATTGGCAAAGTGACTGATGGAGAGCAAGAGGTCCTGCTCCTGAAATAACTGGGACACAAGAGATTTAACAGAAACACATGCTGCCTTGCATATCCCATCTCCTGCTTCATCATCCTCAGAAGCCTGTCAACCTCTCAGGGCTTTAGCATGGCCAGAATAAGCAGCAAGCAAATGGACTTTGCTCTTCTAAGTATTTTGCCTATGTTTAGGGCCAGACCTGCAGAGTTTCATTTCCTTCACTAGTTCACTCCTTGAAGCCTTTCCTCAGGACTCCAAACCTAGCACCCATCTTCTAGTACAGGAACTCATAATTTCTTTCCTTTGGATGTTCTTTCCTTATTCCTGTCACCTGGACTAGCCACAGATAATTCCTTCATGCCACCTTTATACACGTGAATATAATTCACGTTTATTTCCTTGTTCAGTTCCCTACTTACTCCCATCTCTTGTCATGAGCCCCACTTTCAGTGCTTCTTTTGCACTTACCTAGATCAGACATAACATCTATCTGTAGTTGCAAAGAAAGTCTTGCCAAACCTCAAGGTGCAAAATGGTCTGAGCAGAGATATAATTAGGGAATATTGTTACTTTTACCTACAATAGGCTTTTCCAGAGCCCATGCAAAATATGTTGTCTTAGAGGCTTATAACTTGACCATATCTGCCCAGCATTGAGTGGAACAACAGAAGTTATATCAGTGACACAAATCTTTTCCCTGCTTTCAGCCTCATCACCCCAGAAAATGTTAGATCTGTGCCTCAAGGCACTAGAGTTCTAGAGCTTTTCAACAAAAAGTTTGCCACAGCTTTTTAGACATAGTCAGAACCAACATATTTTCCTCCAGTCTTATTTTTGGAAATGGCTGAACTGAGTTTTCCAAAATAATCAGCCTTGGGCAGGCACCTGACATGGAAATTTTCAGCCTGAACTGTGTGAATTCAACAAAGTTACAAAGCAAGGAAAATCAAGGTCTTATCATGGGAAGATTTGGGACAGACAGATGGTGCTACCAATCCCACCTGGGACACCGATATGTGACAGCTGACATCATTAATATCTATCTTAGCACTGATTATCAAGCAATTTCCATGATAACACATTAACCTCATAAAATATTAGTCTTTTGGGACAAAGTCTTCCATGCTTAGTACTTGACCAAAGGCAATTTTTTCTGGAAAACATCTGGGAAAAACAAAATGAAACGAAACAAAAAATCTGCTGAGACACTTCTAAGATACATGTGGGAGAAATAAATGTATTAAACATTTTGTCCATTGTTACGAAGCTTTACCAGGGCAACTATTCCAGGATGGTTAAACAACAAAACATAAAACTTGGCATTTGAATAGCCTGTAATGAGCAGTGCTTGTCTGGATAAACTGGGAGGGGAAGGAGAGAGGAGGAAGATCACCACATATGGCTTGTCCCACCAAAATCTTGAAGACCAACATGCGGGAGTTGTCTGCAGTTTTTGAACTTATCATTTTATGTGTGAATCCACTGTTGCCTCCCCTTTGCCTCTGACTGAAAATGAATTCACTCCCTGGGTCACTCTTCTGAGTGCCAACCGAATTTCCACTGTTTAGCAAACTCCTTGAGCCTGTATTAATAAAATGGTGATGTTTACAAATGAGTCACTATAGGTTGATGCCCCTGATGATTATATCTGGAGGAGAGACTTAACAGAAACTCCTCCAATCACCCATTGAGAAGATTTTTTAATAACAAATCAGTGCCTCACTCTCTGCTTGGCGTACTGGCTATGAGCACAGTGGGTCTGTTGCCATTCCTTTAAACTGCTGTCATTTTCTTAACTTTCTAACTACTAGTTGGTATCTTGGGCCAATGCTACTATTTTTCCTTTATCTTTGAATCTCACCCAAGCCTTCTTTAGAAGTGCCCACTTTACATAAATTAAAATCAAGCCTTATAAAATGTCTACTTTTGCCCCCTTTGGGCTGGCACTCCTTGTTGCCACTATTTTGAACATGATCTGATATAATTTTGAAGCAGGAAATTTGGATTACTAAAACTGTTATATTATTTCATCTCCAGTAAGAACGAAAACTGTTTGAAATTCAATGCCATTTCTCAGTTCCGTGAAAAAAACCCCACACCCCCTGCATCTTCAATGTTTTTTCCTCCAATCTTTTAGCTAATAGGTATTGTCTAACAGATTGCTTTTGTTCAATCTAAAAGACATTTTGAGGGAGGATACAAAAATCTTGAGTGCAATCACATAGCATATATGATGAATCACAACCAGAGGATCAGGCCCAGCCTGCATGGGTTTAGGAGAGGCAGCTCCTGCTCAACCAACCCGATCTTCTATGACCACATGACCCTCCTAGTGGATGAGGGAAAGGCTGTGGATGTTGTCTATCTGGACTTCAGCAAGGCCTTCAATAGTGTCTCCCACAGCACTCCCCTGGAAAAGCCAGCTGCCCACAGCTTGGACAGATGCACCCTTCTCTGGGTTAAGAACTGGCTGGATGGCTGGGCCCAGAGGATGGTGGGGAATGTTCCACATCCAGTTGGTGTCCAGTCACTAGCGATGTCCCCCAGGGATCAGTACTGGGGCCAGTACTGCTCAATATCTTTATTGATGATCTGGACAAGGTGATTGAGTGCACCCTCAGTAGGTTCATGGACAACACTAAGTTGGGTGGAGTGTTGATCTGCAGGAGGGTAGGAAGGCTCTGCAGAGGATTTGGGACAGGCTGGATTGATGGGACAAGGCCAATTGTATGGGGTTATATAAGGTGAAGTGCCAGGTCTTGCACTTGTGTCACAACAACCCCATGCAGTGCTACAGACTGGGAGAAGAGAGGCTGGAAAGTGGCCCAGCAGAAAAGGACCTCAGGGTGCTGGTCAACAGCAGCTGAACATGAGCCAGCATGTGCCCAGGTGGCCAAGAAGGCCAACAGCTTCCTAGCCTGTATCAAAAATAATGTGACCAGCAGGACCAGGGCAGTGCTTATCCCCCTGTACTCAGCACTGATGAGGTCACACTTCAAACTGGGTGTTCAGTTCTGGGTTGGACATCAGGAAGAACTTCCTCATGGAAAGGGTTGTCACACATTGGAATGGGCTGCCCAGCAAGGTGATTGAGTCACTGTCCCTGGAGGTGTTCAAGAAATGACAGCACATGGCACTTAGTGCTCTGGTCTAGGTGACAAGGTGGCGACCAATGAAAGGTTGGACTCAATGATCTTGGAGATCTTTTCCAACCTAAATGACTCTATGATTCTATTCCGTGATTCTATGAAAATACAGTGGAAGAGGAATCTAAAGGACCAGGCTATATTCGTATTTTCTACATCACACAGCAGATGAAACAACTGTCACTGATTTGTGAGGGGGTGTGTGTGGTTAAACAATTATCTTCCACTGGAAGGCAAGGTTCTAGGCTGCAGAAATGGGATAAATTTGGGAGAAGCCACAGCGAGTTGTCTGAACACGTGTATAACAATAAATCCTTTATGCCACACCACATCAAACCTCTTTACATTCCCTGGGCTCTCCAAGTTTTCTGAGCTGCATATTGTACATACACTTAGAGTACCAGGTGAATTTTTCATAGATACCTGTAGTCACTTAAGTCACACATACATCTAGGCTTGGCTGACTGTACAGGCTTCCTCTGTGGTCAATGAAGGGAGACAGGACACCTCAGGGAAACTCACTAGTTCCCAGCACAGATGTCAAAGGTAAGTAGCATAATTGCCTTCTGGAACTGTTTATCTGCTGACCCCATGAAAAGCCTACATATGGAGCCAGACTAATGGTCTACATTGTAAGACAGCTCATATTAGCTGAAATAAATATTCCCCAGCATGTTGGCATACACACACTACAGAGACACTACAGCAACCTTATTAAACTAATTTCACTTAAATCCTGTATCCCTGATGGTCAGGATACATCCAGCTTTCTAATACTTTCTGAAAGACAACCATTGGCCAATGATTTCTTTTTCCAGGAACATCTTTACTCTAGCTTAGAGTGGAATCAGACTAACACTGCCAGCAGTAAGTGGCAGAAATATTTATTTTGGCTCTTAAATATGAAATTTAGCTCATTCAGCATTCAGGGATGTTGGCAGGAGAAATGGTATAGTGAAAGCTTTGATTTTTAAAGAGTGTCTGCCCCACCTGACACAATGGAAAATATAAAGGATTTTCTTTGTACCTATTAGCTTTGAGCAAGAACATTGCAAAGTTCAGTAATGATTTAACAGAATCTGAGCTCTGAATGTATGCAGTACACTTGAAATGAATGAAGTTGATAAAGAACACTACCAAGTAAGTACAATCAATTGCTTTTGCATGAAAAAATATATTGTCAATGACAGGATAGTACTTATGTGTCTGCCAGCATAATTCTCAATTTCATCAAGGCTTTTGCTGAAGATACAGTTTCACTAAGTATTTCTTTCTTACGTCTTATCTGGCAAATACCGAAATAACAAGAATACTCGCTATGAGACAAGCTCCCAGATTATAGCTGAATAATTCAGACACAAGAAGAAGATCCTGGCATGGTCACAGAGCCAGCAGTAAAAGTCAGGTGTTCTCAGTTGCATGGCTGTGCATCTTGCAGATCAATGCCATGCATATGCTTGGTTAAAAATCTCATGGCATTTTTTTATCTGCTACTATCATGCCTCACTATCTACTCTATGTGGCCCCTTCAGCACCTTCACTTTGACTTTTGGACCTTTCCCAGAGTTTCACTGCAACTTTGCTCTTCCTTCTTTACAGAGAACTGCCTGTGGCCTTCGTGGTCCTGAGCAGGTGGAGAGCTCCCTTCCTCAGGTTGCTTCCAGGTCACTGCAGAGGAGTTAAATTTTATCATTGTGCTCAGGCTCACTCACAGGATATCTTAAGTTCTTTGGGAATATCACCAGTCACAAATCTCTGACCTCACAAACTGTGAAGACCTTGGAGATTTCTTTTGCCTTTGATGAGTTTCTCCCTGTTTTTTAAGACATATAAATCACCTTCCTTACAATGACATAAAGATATTTTTTCAAATATTTGCCTTTGAAAAGTACCAAGTTTCTGCTGGGTAGCAGACCACATTTTCAAAAGTATGACACTGCTCTCAGCTCTATTTTGCACAACAGTACACATGGCACATATTGTAGTATTATACCACACTGTTTCAGGAACAGAGTCTATGCCATTTTTGGAAAATCACAGTTTCCAGTTCCTTCCCCATTCTTTCCTCCTAAAGTTTATCACACAAAACTGGATGAGGCTCCAGAAACAGAAGGTTTACTACTGAAGCAGCAGAGGATCAAATAACATGGTGTTGTCTGGAAAATAGAACGGATCTTCCCAAACAAAGTTAAAGTGATAACATAAAAGCAAACTTTTACTTGAAAGCTTTCAGGTAGACAATATGGCAAAACCTGCACGTGGTACAGTAACTCTACAATTTTATATGCTTAGTTGATTAGTATACCTATCATATATTGTCCAGTTAAATGGTTATTTGGTTAGGTAATAATTCTCTGGGTCCTGCCTTGCTGGAAGCAGTCCAGGGGCTTCTTTGCCCCACTTTTGTTATGTCTGGACCAGATTCTGGTTGGAAAACAGAATGTCCATGTAGCTGGTTCTCTTCTTGGAATAAGACTAAACAATATTTTAGAAATGTGTTTAGAAGGTTAGTTTATTGTTCCTAAATGTAGGGAAAGAGGATAGGAAAGTACTAGGAGCTACAGCCTCGCATTAGCAATCTACCAAGCTAGAAATATGTGAAAAATATAAAAAGGCACCAACGGACTCTGGGACACTGAACAGCCCAAGGAACATCTTTAAAGTTCTAAGTTGATAATAGACAAGTTTTTTGTCAGATATTCTCACTAAATAGGGGTTGCACTACAAACTCTGATGAGCAGTGCAGAGGCAGGAAGCAGAGCTTGTGTAACAAGGAGCAGGAGCAGCACATTTTGCATTCAGCCAACAGCAGTGTTGAATGACGCTGCTTGGAGCCTTTTTGGCCAGGAAAACTAGTTAGCTGTGTGCCAACGTCTGCAAAGGTGAAGTAAGAGGGAACAGAGGGGGCTCTCGCAGACCTGAGAGTTTGCAGATAAATACCTTGTGAAGGAAGACGGTAAATTACTCCCTTTCAAAGAGCTATAACAAGTGTTCAGGCTCAGAGAAGTAATGTAAATAGCACAGTGGAACTCTTTTGCAGATGGAAAATTAAGCTAATATCTCTCACTTTAGATCAAACCACATCCTATTTTCAGGATGGTTGAGCCTAGCCACATTAGACATGCATCTGGCCTATGGTACTCTTCTC
The DNA here is from genome assembly GCF_008360975.1 of Lichenostomus cassidix. NCBI lineage: Eukaryota > Metazoa > Chordata > Aves > Passeriformes > Meliphagidae > Lichenostomus > Lichenostomus cassidix. The sequence goes on along the minus strand of NC_139479.1, from coordinate 94,279,244 downwards.
AGCCCAGCAGTACCACTGCAGACATGCAGTTTAGCTCATAGAAATTGTTACATTCCAGTTTTCCACAATTAGTGACTGGAAAAATTAGCATGAAAGGATAGCCTAAACTGTATAGATAGGCCCTAAATGCACAAAATCCCTTAAAGTATCAAACAGCCTTGATCTTTAATCACTTAGATACTTTTAATCTCATGCTCAGCCTAGAAGATATCAGACAAGCCAAACACAGAACTAATCAATTGAAAACTGTATCTACATAAGTATTTACATCTTCCCCACTTTGATTTATTTTTGAGACTGAACACCAATAATATCTCATTTTGCTTTGTTAATTTACTTTTTTTGACTCAACGCAAAGAACAAGCTTCTCCTTTGTGACAGATTTAAAGCTGCCCATGATAATTCCTGAATCCTATGTACTCACTTACTTTGTACAGACGCTGAACTGTGCCACAATAGTGGCACAGTCAGGCTGGAAAAGGAAGGTGGGGCTAGATTAAGACTCTTCATACACCTGAGACACAAGGGAAAAACCTGGGGTTTTATTTTCAGGGTTTTTTAAATAGAATTTGTAATAGACAAATTGGAGTGTATGGAGTTTTCTTGTTTGTTTGGGGTTTTTTGGGTTTGGGGTGTTGCAGGAAGAGCAGAACTACAAGGATCCAAGAATATTTCAAGAAATACACTTGAAAGAGAGAGAGATTATGGCTCGAGATTGACAAATCAGAGCCTTTTGTATGAGAATTTAGGGAAAGGTTTACCTTTTAGGAACCCCAGGAAGAGAAAAGTCAGGCCCTTGGAAACGTAAACTACGTGCAGACCCGGTATAATTTTGATATCATGTTTCTCTAATGTTATGCTTTTCCCCTGCTGTTAGAATTATACAATAGTTTAGCTTAAACAGACTGGCCTTTTTATTTCCACTCAGTCACAAATTTCCTAGTCCAAGAGAAGAACCACAGTTACTAGAAGTACTGCTTCTAGACTGAGAGACTGCTGGGTAAGCTCAACTGATTGACATGTTGCTCTTCTGTGAGCAAATTAAAAAAATATTTGGAGGCATGAGGACTTGTACATGCCTAGGTCTCTCTTGTGGAGACCCAGAATGGAACAGTTATGTCCTATTTCCTTGAACTTACCAAGCTTTTCATTCTCTGGAAGAGCAAACTGGTGGCAAAAAAGAAAACTGGTGGCTAGGTAGAAAGCACAGGAAAACTGATCCTTTATCAGCAAGCTTCTTGTTACATGGAAGAAGAAGAAGACAAAGAAGGTGAAGGAGAAGACAAAGGAGAAGCTGGAGGAGAAAATAAAGGAGAAGGAGAAGGAATAATGGGGCAAGGCATATTCAAATACTCAAGATACTTAAATCCCTCCACCTCTTACCCTATAAACTGTCAGAGGTGACTGCTGCATATGTGAGTGAATCATGCTTGTACTAATGAACTAACTTTTCCTGTCTCTTATCAAACAAGGCCTTCCACAATCTAGGACTGCAGCTGCTTACCTGATTGTTATTGTCCTAATATAAAACCTCATGTATGCAAATCACAGAATCATAGAAAGATTGGGGTCTAAAGGCCATCTAGTTCCTACCCCACTGCCATGGGCAGGGACATCTTTCACTAGACCAGGTTGCTCAAAGCCCCATCCAGCCTGGTCTTAAACACTTCCAGGGATGAGGCAACCACAGCTTCTCTGGGCAACCTGTTCCACTGTCTCATCACTCTCACAATGAAGAATTTCTTCCTTATATCTAATCCACAGGCTCTCATAGGAAGTTCCTCTCCGGCTTTTTCGTAGGGCCCCTTTAGGTACCAAAAGGCTCCCATAAGGTCTCCCCAAAGTCTTTTCTTCAGGCCGAACAGCCCCAACTCTCTCAGCCTGTTGTCATACGAGTGGTGCTTCGGCCCCCTGATCATCTTCCTGCTGGAATGGGTCCAGCAGGTCCTTCTCCTATGTGGGGGACCCCAGAGCTGGATTCAGCATTCCAAGGGGGGTCTCACAAAAGCAGAGCAGAGGGTGACAATCCCCTCCCTCACCCTGATGGCCACACTGACTTGGATTCAGCCAAGCATGTGTTTGTCTTTCTGGGCTGCCAGTGCACATTGCTGGGTCATGTTGTTCTTCTTGTCCACCAACACATTAATATCTTCAAGTCCTTCTCCTCAGGGCTCCCCTCAATCCATTCTCCACCCAGCCTGAATTTGTGCTTGAGAATGCCTTGACCCAGGCACAGGACCTTGTGCTTGACCCTGGTTAACTTAATGAGTTTTGCACAGGCCCAGCTCTCAGGCCTATCCAGGTCCCTCTGGATGGTAGCAGTAAGTCACCACGATTAGTTCCACAAAATGGGCCTTAGTGTCTCCATACAGCTCCCTGCTTCCAGCATTCAATGACTCACAATTGAACATAATCATTTACAGAGTGTGCAAACACAGCCAACGCTATGCAAATTATGTGAAGTATTTATTTTCTCATATATTGCTGACAGCACTGAAGAGGCTGAGCACACAAACAAGTATTCCTACTGTGACTCAGTGGCACTTGCTGTGTTTCTAGAAGTGGGTTTATCCTGCATTGCAAATACTTAAAATTCAGTAAACTGCTTTTGATGCTGCATGTGACAACATAACTTGAGTCATTTCAGAGCAGCGTTAGGTCTAAATGATAACAGAAGCAAAAGGCAGTAAAAGGTTACTTTTTTTCCACTATGCCTTTGATAAACACAAGCTAAAGCTCTGTTGAATAAAATGAAGTTAATGTTTTTGTGTTTCAAAGCTGAATCACAATTGAAAAGGTTTCTACGGAAATGAAGGAAAGAGGCCAAAAGAAAATTGTGTTTTCTTTTTCCCTTCAAATGGACAAGCTTTGCAGTGGTTATATAATATTTAAGTTACTGAATACGGAACGTTACTCTGTTCAAGAATAAATGGTTCACATATGCAGAATGATTCAGCCAAATTTACATTCTGTGAATAAATGTTTATTTATGAAATTACACATGCAGCATAACCAAAATGAAGCAGGGACAGGCTATGACAGCTCTTCTAAGATATGTACAATACCAAATCTTTCATGGAGCTACTAAACTGGCATATAAATATTCAATACACAGCCAAAGTCACAAGAAGCAAACTGACATACAAAAAACAAGTTTCTCACTACAGTGCTCCTTCTTCATCTTTTGCAGGCCATGGACAAACTAGGTGGACTTGCAGAGACAGTATGCTACAATAGGTTTTTTGAGACATTGGTGACACAGCAGGAGAATAAAGAAAGAAATAGGAGAAATGTTCAAGAGAGCCCCCTTTTAGCTCTGCAGTTAGGGCAACATTCTAATTCAGAGCAGAAGGAAAAGCAATGATTAGCAACTTTAATAAGTCAATATAACTGGAACCTACATTAAAAAAAATTTCAAAAGCAGGGCTTTCTACGCTGCTGGAAAGGTTGAATAAGTTTCTCAGTGTGAAAGCTCCAAAAAAAATTTCTTTGAATTTGGCTTGCGTGCGTATTTCTTTGTAACTTGAGGACAGAGCCACATAGGAAAAATACATGGACAGTACTGAACCTTACTGCACTTGAACTTTGCATTATATAACGCGTTACCTTACAATTTACCATGGTGGCCTCCTTAGGCCTCTTCATATAGTCAACATAAAAAGGATAATAAGAAAAGGAAGAGTTTTGCATTAAACAACTGAGTGACATTATCCTTCAATCACCTGTGGGGTTTTTGGGGTTTGGTTTTGTTTCAATTTCCAGGTAAGAAAGCAGAGATTGAAGAAGCAATTTCCCTGCAGGTAAAGACAAGCTAACAAATGGTGGAGCTGCATCCTGTTTCAGATGCCAATTCCTCCTCACACATATATGCCTGTAAACCCATATCCTTTCCTGAAATTCCATTTTCCCACCTCTGAAATAGTTGTAATAACCAGCCCAAAGAGAAGCCAATTTATTTGTGTTAACGGAAATCTTTGTCTGGATGATAACAAAGTGGGAAACAGAACTTGGGAGCCTTCATCCTAACACTTTTTCTTGTTTTTCTAAGCCTCGTTATTGAGTACATCAGCAGCAGCACCAAAACTCATGGCTTTCCTAAAGTGCTTATGAAAACATGTTACAGTTTTAAAGAACCTGTAAGCTTTAAATTGGATAAAGGCACTCTGCACTCTGAAAACCAGAGGTCAATATTACAGAAGGAAGATCAACATCAAAATAAAAGAGATGAAGAATATATTTTAAAAGAGGTTTAATTGTTCCTTCCCCTTTGCAGTTTTCCAACCAAGATGAGATAAAATAAGTGCAGACACTGCTAAAGCACTGTATTGCCTATGTCCTTCACACTGCTTGCAAACAATAAGGTACTGCAAAATCTAGACAAGTGGTTATAACTTTAAAATCTGTTTTCAAGGTTTTGGGATTGAGTGAGATCTACAGAAAGACAAGTTATAGCATATGCAGCTAAATTACTGTCAAGATAGGCACGTGCATATTTATGTTTTGGTAGGAGCAGTAAAAGCATTCTTCTTTGTGGCTGTGGTTTCGAATACTTGACATCAGTAGGACTTAATAAAGGGTGGATGTGTTCTGTTGAAAATCTCCTGACAAATTTTTTGCTGATCTATAAGCAAGAATGTAATAATTCTGCTTGAGTGCTCTGAAGGTTATGACCGTCTGAAAGAAGCAGATTGCTGAGTTACAAAAATAATTGTACTTTTAACTGACACCATCATCACCACCCTTGTCCTCATTATAAAAATCCTGTGGAAACAACAAGAGCCTGTTTCATCGACCATTATAGAAACTGCTGTTAGCTAAATAATTCTGTCATTATCACATATGTTTTTACATGTTATTTTGATTAGATGATATTTATACTGTGTAAGCTGAATGGTAATGGTAAAAAATGGTAAAAATAGTGTAGATAAAGTTTATCTAGATATACTTCAGGTATAGATAAAATTAATCTCTGTATTTGGAGTAGTGATAGAAAGCAAATAATTTTTATAGATGCTATACAGTCACAATTTAGTGCATGATACAAAAATTTCGGTGTTGCCAGTGGAATGAAAACAAGTTTTCAAAAGTGCTTTTGGAATCTTGCACATATTTTGTGAGCTTGGTCCATCCGACACTTTACAAGCTTGGATAGCCTTTGTGTAGATTTCTGTACATGTGAAATACTTCAGTTCTATTCCAAGAGACTTCAGAGAAACTGGATCAGTCACCACAAAAGGGTGGGGTTTTCATTCTATTTCTCTAGACAGCATATGGCCAATTCATCTATTCCTAAAGATTTGAGTTTACAGTCACATTTTTCACCTACAAGTCTTGACCTCTCTCACAGATAAAATATCATGATTCCTGTTTTACAGATGAGCCCACTATAAGGCAGAGAGAAGCAACTTCCTCACAGTCCTATGGGCAGTCATTATGATGGGTCCCCAGGAATTTGTTCAAGCCTCTCATCTTGGCCAAAATTAACAAGATCATGGACTAATAAAGCAAAGTATTAAGAAGTCTCCTACCTGTGAATGGTTACAGGAAAGACAATCCCAGCAATGAAGGGCGTTTTGCAAAAATATACCAGAGGAATTAGCTAAATTGAAGAGAGCCTATATGAGGCATTGCATTACACAATTACATCTGTGTTTGTCATCAAATTCAGAATCATCAAAAGTCTGCAAAACTGAGTTGTTTTGCCACTGTAATACCTCAGACATTTCTGGGAAGTTGAGATTTTTCCAAGAAATACAATGGAGTGCTTATCAGTCACTATAAAATTAGTGTGAACTGAGACAAGAACCTGCAACATTAGGCAATGCTTGTCTCTCTTAGGGCCTTAGACTAAAATAGTTAAATGTTTTATGCGTATATTGCAGCATTTGTTTAAAACTATGAAGAGTATATCCTATATGCATGCAAGCAACTGTTAAACAATCAAGGTTTATTGACTTCAGCTCTTATAACTAGCAGATAATAAAACAGGTACAGAACACACATAAATACAGCAGCCTGATAAGAAAACACAGCTCTCTCGCCACGATTAGGAAAAAATGCAATCAATCACCATGACAGCCAAGAGGACAATTATTCGATTTCATGGCAGCCCTCTAGATTACCAAAATAAAATTTGTGTCACATTTAATGAAAACCAAGTGATGTCTCATTAAAAAACAGAATTAAGCAAAGTGTTGCACAGAAACTTTGAAAAGACTTGGAAAGTGGATTGTTTTGCTTTGTTTTGTTTTGTTTTTCAATTTGGTCTTTCACTGCTGGTCTCTTGCTCTGATTCTGAGCAGAGGCTGCTTTAAGAGAGAACAGGGACCAGGTCCTTATAAAAAGTCACTCTTCCCCCATCTTCAAGGCTTTCCCAGGGAAAAGTTTTGTTGAAATAGAAATATTTCTGTGGTGCTTCTCTTGTTGAATGACAGGGACACTCTTTGTTCAGCTGAAAATTTCCTCTCTCCGACTCTAGCCTCCTAGGACACATCCCCATCCTCCTGCTGCTCCGCAGGACTTCAGTCCATGAGTGTGCTAGGAGACTAGGCATATCCATGGGGAACAGCTACTCTAATAACTTCCTCCATCCCCCCCCACATCATGAAGTTGTCTAGACACGGAACAATTTTCCCCAGGGCAGATCATCCTCCTCGGTCCTTCCTCCCCACTGGGCCGGACTCAACGGCGAGGGTAAGGCGACGCGGGAGGCAGAGCCCGGCAGGACAAGTCCTCGGCACGTCGCGGGGGCTCTGGGAAGCGCCTGAAGGAGCGCCCCGGGACACGAACCCGCGGCCCCGGGACACGAACCCGGGGCCCCCAGACCCACCGCGCCGCCTGCGGGCGGAGGACGGCGCCACCTGGCGGGGCCGCGGGAGGCCGCAGGTGCGGTGCCAAGCGCAGCGCCGCCCCCGGCTCGTCGCCGTCCCCTCCGCCCCGGTGTCACCCCGCGCTCTCGGGCCCCGTGCCGCCGCCTTTCGCAGATGCTGCTCCCACCCGTCGGCTCTCCGCGGGCGGCGCCTGTTTCGGTAGCGGGCGGGGCTGTTTGCGTAAATGCCTCTCCCACGTGTACGGAAAGGCGACTTTTCCCGTGTGACCAAATGTTTGTGTAAGAACAGGGGAAGGAACAAATTAAAGCCGCCTAGCTTACATAGCCCCAAGCTGTCTCCGCTGTCTGTGCGGTGCTGCGGGACAGGCATGGAACTGCCTGCGTGAAAGTCTCTCTGAACCCCACCGGTGAGCTGGCCTTGCTGGGTGGCACAGGGGATCTGTGAGCCACTGGCATGGCAACGATTTCTAGACCAGCCAGGCCTTCGTCTGCGCCTCCTCTGCCCCCAAATGTTACTTGTGGCAGCATAACACCTGTCGTGCTACTACACCTCCAGAAAGGGAAGGTTTCTGTTCAAAGGCAGCAGTTAACTCTGCGCCTCCTGTATCGGTGCTCCACACTCCCCTTTTCAGCGCCCTTCACGGCCAAGTGCTGTTAATAAGCTGGCGAGCCTGCCTGAAGCTGATGCTAAGTGAAAATTAAGTCAGCATGCTTCGATTCCCTAAAAGCCATTACAAACTTTTCATGATGAGCTGCTAAGCTCCACAGAAACCGGAAAAATCTGAGGTTATTACAGCATCAGAAGGGATGTCTGCAGACTCAGGTGCAGACAAGTGTGAATTTGCGCTGCCTGTCTTTCCAGATGCCTGGATGCGCGCTGCTCCAGAGGATGCTTGGATGCACCAGCATGGGACTGGCGCCTGAGCCACCAGACCACAGCCACGCATCAAAATGGGTGCCAGCCTGAGCTGTCACCAGCCCCTGCGGCTTGCAGATTGGCTGGAGCTACCGTCACTATGCAGATACACCCCAAAAACATTGTAGCTCAGCTGTGGTTCTCAAAACATTGAGGGGGGGGGGGGGGGAGACCAAAAAAGCACATTTGGGTTAAAAAAGAGAACTTTTTTACTTTGAGTCACTGAAACAGCTGTGAGTGCTTGGGTGGACGGTGGATGAGGAGCAACACTTGACCGAGTGACTGCACTTGTTTACACACCACAAGAACTGTACAGACTGCATTGGATCCATTTGGTTGGCATTCATAACAAGAGGATGGGTACTCAAGCCCTAATCTTACAGATACCTGCAGGTATGTGAGCATGGATTACTGCTTTACCTCCTTTCTTTTTGCCCATGTTCAACTTTGACTTTTTAACATTACTTTTGTTTGTCATATAGCAAAAATTGTTGCTTACCATGCAACATAGTCATATTAAGAATTCCTAAACTGTCAAGAATGGTGACCTTCATTATGCAGTGGTTCTGGGAATCAGGCCCTGAACCATGAATACAGTCAGAACTGAGTACATTTTACTTCTACTGGCTGGGCCACTGAGGGATGGGTTAAGGAAAGGTTCAAAATGGTCAATATTAATTGGACGCCCCCAGCTGCTCCTCTAAGTGTCAGGTTGGTCTTTTCCCCCCTCTTGAAAAGCTCTCAGAGAACAAAGTTCTAAGGGAGAGGAAAAGGAAGGCTAGAAAAAGAACATACTTTGTTTATGCAATCCTGATAATGGTGTAAGTCCACGTGTGAAGGATGAAAGCAGAGGTTTTCTAGTCTCATTTTTTTTTAAGGACAATACATCCTCTTGTTTTATACAACAGCTTATACACATTTGCAGGCTAAAGGAGCTGCCAGAAGACAGTATGTTTGGGAAATGTGGAGCACAGGACAGCATGGGAACCAGGCTTCACTGTTTCTAAGGATTCAGCACATCAGCTTTGTTGCAGATGGAATAATGGAATAATTTCTCTTTTTAATGCATACAAGGTAATCTCTGCTTCATCCCAAATGGCACCTGTAATTAGACAATAATCTGTTTTATTTTCTGAGTGGCACCATCACTTTAAAAGAAAAACAATTGGAGTAATTTAAAATATACAGTAACCCCTAGATGTAGAAAACATGCCATCTAGACCATAAGATTTCAAACAATATAGTTCAGAAAGCACATCTTTAAAAGCGTAGGGTATACGAATCAGTGGGGAAAGAAATAAAGAAGAGCAGAACATTCAGTATTTGTTTGCAGCTGAACATTTACTTCAAGGTTATTGCCTCAGACAGTTTGCTAGCTAGTAAGTATCAAATTTTCCCACTGTAGTGTCACCTTTGGAGAGAGTTTTCTCTCTGCCTGCCTTGCCATTACCAGTCACACAGCAGCTTGTAATATTCCAAGAACTTCTCACTTGCTCTCTATGCCTTTTTTTTTTTGTCTCCCCAGTCTGAATGTGCTCACCAGATGCAGTGACAGTTAAACAAAAGCACCATAAAAAAATAGACCACAGAAAGGGCTAGCTAAATGCAGTATTTCCCAGTGGCTTATTTTCTAGTGGGTTATCCTTGCTGGAATAAGTATGTAAGAAATTCTGCTAACCAGTGGGAAATCCAGAGATATATTCATAGCAGAGATACCCAGTTCCACACAGTTCTGGGCAACTATTGTGCAACAGTCAATCTAAACATTCCCTTGAATAAAGAACTACTAAATACACTTGGAGGCTTTGTGTGTGTGTGTCTCATTTTGCTTGTCATTCATGGAAGTTCATATAAATAAACTGTGTGCAAGAGAACAGTTGAGATGGCAAGGTTTTGTAGATTTTGGTGAGAAGGGAACAGAAACATTCAGATATCCTGACGGAAATTAATTTTAAGCTTAAGAGTTATCCATTCAAGACCAAGCACCCATATTGTCTGGCAATTAAACCGTTTGCAGACTCAAGAAACAAAATTTTATAGTTCTTGGAGGAAATTATTTGGAAGCAATTCATGGTCTGGAAGATATCTACCCACCTGAATCATTCACTGAATCCTTCAAAATAACCAATTCATCCTTAACTGTATTCCTTTATTGCTAATTTTGAGCAGTGCTGGGGTTGAGTTGTGAAGAGTATCTGCCTGAGGGACTTCTAGCAGCAGGTAATGTACGTGAAGAGAGGGTGAAGCCAAAGGATTCCCCAGCCTTCCCATTCACTGAAAAATCTGAGTAGGGGCAGTATCACCAGCCATGCCCCTCAAAAGGAAACCCCTGAAGGTGTGGTCAGATCAGTTACGTGATGGGAGAAACAGACTGGAGACCACAAAAGAAACAAAAGCTGAATTACAAAAGTGGAAGAGGTAGGAACTGTCATGTAACTTCTTTTCTGTGAGGTCTGTCACTTGTCCGAGGCTCAGAAGTATCTCTGTTACACTCCCTTGTGATGTATTTAGCACCAGCTCTGCAGAACTGCCAAATCATATGATGAAACTACAGAAAACACGAGCTAAGGGAATAAATCTCACATCACTTCAGCTGCATTTCTTTCCCTCCTCCCCTCTCCTTCTAGAATGGTTCTTTTTGAACACTTGTTTCACACTCTAAAGCCCTGGGGTCTTGATATGCCGGTCAGGAACTGACACGTTGTGCATCTGTAAGATGCCTGCCTTGTAGCCCCTTATTCAGATGGTGGTGTTTCATTAGCAAAAGATTAAAAATTGATTTAAACATTATGTTCATTGCACACAAGTACTTCTCACAAAGCCTTCTGTTCCCATTGAGGCTAAAAAATTCCATTGTATGCGTAATCTTTTATGAGTGCATTCTTTGAATACTTTATTTCTTAGAACTGTAACAGTTCTGTTTATAAAAAGGAATGATACTGATAGCAATGTTAGGAACTTTCAGAAGGGACCACTTAGATCTTTAAATTTCCATATTAGTCCTGTTTCAAGAAAAATACAAAACAAAACAAAGAGCCTCAATTACATAGTTTAAATTCTTTAAGAAACAGCTTCACATGCCAGGCTAAGAGGATAGAAAACCCAATCTTTACCCCCTTGATCAGATCTTGCAGCCTTCTGAGGACAGATTCACATTATATTTTTTAATTTGGCACAGGCTTAACTACCAAATCAGGTTTTCATGTTGGACTGGGATATTTAGAAAAGATAGCAAGCTGAGGGGTGAGAAGAAGCACTGGGCTGACAGCTTCCTGAGTTGCACAGGGAGCAGGGGAAAAAAACCCCAGGGATCCTGTGTATGTCAGCCAGGATCTGTGTCCAAGGAGACAGATGGAATGGTGTGCCCACTGTCCTCATCTTAATACCCAGATATTTTTTAACATGAGTTGCTGCTACTGAAACAACTGCAGTGCAACACTTCAGGACAGGACCTTGAAGCCTAATCTGACCACCTGAGTGCTGTTTAGAAACAATTCCCACCGAGTCCCCTCACTTTGAGCACAACAGCTGTGGAACTCTAGCAGGAAAGCAGTTGGTCTGAATTACAATTTATTTTCATTTAGAAGAAACATTCTTCTTTTTAATGAACATCCTGTCTCTTGGTTTAATAAAGAACAATGTTAAACAGCACATCACTTTAACTGTTACAGTTACTAAATAATCAATCTCAAGGAAATATTCCCTCAGGGAATTATTCACACTCTCACAATACCACGTGTTGGAAAAGGCAGTCAGCACTGCCATGGGTGACCCATTTTTGTTGGCTTCACTGTACTGCTGGTAAAGGCTGTAGTCTTCTACAAATCTGCTGAGAAATGAGGACACATGGGAGGATGGGGATCCTGCTCTGCTCTATTCTTTCTCCAGAGGTAATTATCCAGTGAATGAAAAGCACTATATAACTGAACAGGTAGACAATTAAACTCAGAATTCAGGAACTCAACAATCAGGGCGAAGAAACAGACCTGACACGCTTCTTTACAAAACATCTCCTCAATGCCTCAGTACAACTTGTCAGAATTAAGTGCAGATTTAAGAGTTCTCTTTCCACAGAGGCATTGCACTAGATTAGAAGTAAGGGAATTAACAGTTTTCAGTGTTCAAAGCCTGTGTTGTTACGGATCAGCACTTCATGGCCAAAATTAAGAGGTTTCTCTGCTCCACCTGATCTCCTTCTATAGCTTTTATTTTTTAATACTTTTTTGTGTTTGCTGAGACACTGTTTTGAAGGAAAACGGCAAAATATGCTGCCACAGTAAACCCTTGCGAACAGTGTGCTGGAGAAAAGTACCCACAGTGGCCAGGAAATATACCATTTAAAGAACTTTGCTAAAGCTGCTGCATGGATAATACAGAGTCCCCTTTTTGCTGTGAGATCTAAGTCATGGCAAAGTGAATACATCTTCCATAACTGGAAAAAAAAAAGAAAAATAAGTCCCTTAGACCACTTGATTCTCTTGATTTGTTTGAGATCCCTCTTTAATCCTCACTCTTTTTTCTCTTTTCTTTCCACATCAAGCCAGCCAAAATATGTGTATTAATCACCGCACAGTTAAACATTGATATTTAGCAAGATTCCCTCCAATTAGCTGGATTTGAATGCAAGCAGTTCCTCTAGAGAACCCTCTAAAGATGGGACTGAATGCCTCTCTTACCTCATAATCCAATTTAGAAACACCCCATCTGAATTAGCAGGTGTTGCATGATGCATAGAGGTTTCATGTTAAAAGAACCAGCTGAATTGTAGCTCTAACATCAAGGCACATCATTTTTTATTTAATCTTGATCTCTGTGATGCCTATAGCTGAGAGAACCTCACTTTTAATTTGCTGCTCTTTCTCTTGCCATTTTCCTGGTTCTCCTCTTATACTGTTTCTGTGGGAGGAAATCACTCCTCATTCACAGCTTCTGTTAAGCTTGGTAGCAGCCCAGGTCTGGCCCATTTCCTCCCTTTCACTTTGAGTGTTGTCTGAATATGAATGAATAAGTTTCGTTTATTTGCAAAAGCACTTGCTTTTCTTTCCTCACATTAAAACTAGCGCAAATAACAAATTGCAAAATATATAAAGTACTTAAAATACATGAAGTAGTCCTTTGGCCTCCAGGTGAGGCACAGGTAAAGCCTCAAGTGGTGTGCATGAATGACATATGAACTTGCTGGAAACAGTCTGGAAGAGAGCAACAGGAACAAGTGGAGATCTACTCAGCAAGACCTATGAGGAAAAACTGAGTAAGCTGAAACTGTTTTCTCCAGTGAAGAGAAAACCATAGTGAGGAGAAACAGCAATATTAAAAAATGTAAAATGCTGTTGCAGAGAGGAGAGGAGTCCTCTGATTTTTATGCTCACTGGAAATAACATTGGTAGAGGGACAAGCTATTTATTGAGGGGAGGGAAAGAAACCATCTGGTTTAGTTGTTTTTCTGTGATTCCACGAGAATTTCATTCAGCCTTGGTGTGTTCTTTTTCACTACAGACTCTCACTAGACTTAGTGTAGATTTTTTTACTCTACAGTACCAGACATCACCATTTTGAAGCATCCATGTTGCTATACTCAAAGCAGTGAGCCAGCATTTTCCCGGATTACCTTTGCTTTTAACTGTCATTAAACTTTTCCTTCCTTGTCAGACTTCCTCTCCACTCACTCCTTCCTTCCCAACACACTGTCAAGCAGTACACTTCTGCAGATCGGAAACCAAATTCCAGTTCAGCGAGGGCCACTATTTGAAATACACTGCAATCCTCACACAGGAACCTTTGTATTTAATGTCTGCACTATATTCTGCCTGGCTGCCACCCTGCTGAACCAGCACTCCTAGAGGTAGCCAGGTTACTGTGCACCATGAGTGACTATCTTAGGACAGTGCCACATCTTGGAAAAGAAGGTATATTACCTTGGACTCTTCCCTATGGCAATGCAACCATCGAACTTTGAACTGCTTCGAAGAACTGGAAGGGTAAGCTCATTGTGGCCCACAATATATCACACAGAGGTTATCAGAGTTTCAGCACCTGTGCTCCCATTCTTGAGCCACTTCCCTGGACGATTCTTTTAGAACTTGCAAACTAAGCAGGTAAAAATTAATGTTCAGCACTTGCAGTGGCATGGCAGCTCTTACCATGGTCTGAATTGTCAGACATGCTGTGCACAGACAGAGCAAATGGTGGCACATACGAGATTCCATTAGGGTCAAACACTGATTCTTCAGCAGAGCTAGGACTAAAACATACAATTCTCACCTTTATAGAACAGCTTGCACAAAGCTGCCCAAAACTTCAATTCCTTAAGATTTTCAGAGTCCAAAAAATATATTTTGTAACCGCAGGTTTTATGGGACAAATTAAAATTTTACTTTTATCTTGCATCTCTGGTTCGCTGTGGGGTTTTTTTTGCCGCCATTTGAAATTCAGGCAGCTATCAGCAATGCCTGAAATGTATTTAGAAAACAGCTCTTTGCTGTAACAGGGGAGAAAACCAACCAAAAAGGGACATCCTGATGTCCCTTTTGGTGCTAAAGCCTAACGATACGGTGACAAGGGTGAAGAGGTCTTTCAAGATGGTATTCTTTAGCTCAGAGGTAATGAGAGGCATGAAAGGTCAGTGAACTGCCAAATACCAGCAGGTCAGGGAACACTGTAAGAAAAAATAAAAACTTGATTTTCACCCAAGAATTTTATGTTCAAATTGTAATTGAATTTAGAAAGTGAAAATAAATGGAAGAGAAGGAGAGAAGAGACAAAGCTGTATTTTATATCAAATTTATTGAGTTATTTGCAGAGTGCTATCAAAGCAAAATTGCTGAGGTTTCCCAAAACACTGTGGCAACTACAAATCTTTGTATAGGAGAAACAGCTAACACCAGAAACCCAGCTGGCTGACAAGAGAAGAAATGACAGTATCTACTGCATTTTTACCCTTGCAAATCTCATGCCACCCTTGCACAAGGCATTCCTAACCAGTGAATGTAATCAGTGAGCTGTAACTATTCTATTATGGCTATCTCTGCATAACTCCCTCCTGTGGACACTTTATTCTGGAACAATTAGTAAGAGTAATTATTTCAAAATGAAGTTAGTTTTATTCCAGAGCACAATGTCCACATGAGGGAGTTACACTGAAGTAAAGCTATTTCTGCTTTAGCAAGGCTTATCAATTCTCCACGTAAACCCTCTGACTCTGACACTAAATTTCTTTAATACAAATGTCTCTTGAGATTAAAGTTCTGTAGCACAAGAGAATCAATCTTCCAAACCTAAGTGCATGGCTTTAAAAAACTGACCCTAAAAATACCCAGAAACACATTAATTCACTGGTTTAGGCATCATAACTCAAATTTAGACTGTGTGAAACGTAACAGAAATAACTGCAGTATTAAGAAACTCTCTCACACACACATACACTTTGGAGTGTCTTTGCTATCCCATGTTACTAGAAAGTTTGGTGACAGAAGGCAAGGTCAACAAAGAATAAGTAAATGCTACATGAAGATATATTAAAAGTTCAGTAGTTGCTACACTGAGCTTTTGTGTATGGAGTTGCAAAGGCATAAATGTTATGCTATAACATGCTGTAATCTTTCCTGATTGTCATAAAATCCTAAGCATAATCCTGGAAGGAAGTATTGATCCTTGTTTCTCTATTTCTACTCACTCTGTAGGATGAAGATGGGGAGGAAGGACTGTCTCTTCCAGGGAAAAAGCATTTTTCTCCCAACTCAGGACAGTACAACAGCAGTTTCCCAATTCTTTTCATGGAAGCTTGCCCTACCATAAAAAGGACAAAGAGCAGGCACTAAGACTGTAAATCCCATGTGCAACAATGGCATGAAGGAGAGTTTCTCTGGAGCTCTTTTCATGCATTAGGCTCCTCATGAAGACTTTGTGAGTCCAGAAAGAGAATAGCCTCTGGTTTTCCCTCAAAGGCAGGTTAGCTTTGCATTGTCCACAGACCCGAATCATGCCAAAGTGACAGCATTTAGCTTATGAGGAAAATAACCTATTGAGAATATTCTTCTTTAGCTATCACCCCACCCTACCAAAAAAACCAAAAAAAAATAGGAGCTATTTTTTTCTAAGCACATTCAAATGCACAAAGCCCTTTCTGGCAACTTTCCCACCAGACTGAACATCCTACCCACACCCACCTCAGCAGTACAGCTGTTCTAAAGAACTGTAAACTTTTTCTTTAAGAATGAAAAATTTACTTTCATTCTCAAATGTGATTTGGTTACTGAAGCTGAACCTGATCTGTGGCTAAGCAGAGAATAAAAAATGTTTTCCTTCTCCCCATAGCACAGACAGCAGAAGTTTGGGAAAAGCTGAGGCCCTATGAGATGAAACTATAGTACAGATGTTTTAGCCAATGCTCATACAGCTGTCTGCAGTTTTCCATTTATAAAATAAGTTTAAATGACAGTTGCAACAAACTCTCATGTGTAGGTAAATGGCATTCAGTTTAAAATCACACACAGTAATGCATCCAATGTAGTGATATAACATATGCAGATTTCTTCTGTACAGATCCATTCCATCAAATTCCTGCAGTTTTCCCCTGGTTTGAAGAAAAGATGCAAACTCTGTTACCTTTAGTAACAGAGTGAGGGTATAAAGGATGCTTCATTTACAGAAGCTGCAATAGTGTGCTGGTAAATATTACTGCACTTCCCTTGTAGCAAAGAGATTGTTACATCCACAGGCACTGAGTGAAGCTCTCACTGCAGCCACATGGCCTTGAAGAGATCGCCATAAGCAGGTCAAGAAATCAAGAGATTTATATGAAAACACTTGAAAAGTGTTCAAGGATTGGATATACTAAATCAATCCTGATTTATTCAACAAAGCTGTCAAAATTATTTATACAGTGGAAAATACATACAAGTCTACTTGCCAAGATTTTCATCCTTACATAACACAAACATATAAACACACTTAAAAACACCACACAGAACTTGTCTACCCCAGTGGATGCAGACTGATCCAGCCTCATTCTGCTTGTACTCTGAACAGGCAAAACAGAAGCCAGTCCCAGTCTGAAATCCATATCCCCTTCAAAAATTGTGCTCCATCTACCTTTTTTTTTTTTTCTTTTTTTGCCTCTCAAAAAAGCAAACAAGAAAACAAAAGACCCAACAGTCCTTCCCCCCTCCCCCCAAAATAAACAACCTCCATCCCTCTACCCAAACACCCTGAAACAGTATAAAGCAAGGAATCTGACTTCTTCCGGTACTACCATTAAATAAACCCCTTTCTACCTTGTCTCCCAGTAGGGATTGCATAATGGTTGCAAAGAAAAGTAGCTTGGCAGCTTATAGCCTATTCTTATATGGGATCTTTGGCATCTTTTAATTTGACTATAAGTACAGAATTCCGGTTTCAGTCAGCAACATTATACATTTGACATATGTAACCTGAAGAATACTGACGGCATGTTTTGGTTCATACAGAGAAAGCAGATTAGATGACACATTTCTGACATGCCTCAGACACCTGCTGTTGGACTCAAACAGAAAATAAGTTTCTATGAGAGGCTTTGCTCACAGAAATTCTATTTGGCCTCATGTGGGGAAAGGAATGACAACAATCACAATATAAGGAGTGACTATTTCCTGATTTGGTATCTTAATTCTAACCATAACTACAGTGAATCCTGGTGTAAGTAATTTAATGTGTTTTCCCAAAATATGTTCATTCCCTTTGAGGGTCCCACTTTGAGACATCTTAGTCCTTGTTTTGGTACCACCAAGAGAAGGAGAATAGATCCTCAAAGGGCAGCTGCTCAGTGCTTTAGAATACAAGGCAATGCAAAATTGCTCACTTTGAGACTCAAATATAGGGATTGCCAGAATGCAAGCAATTCTGAAATTTTGAGAATTACAAGCATAAGGTGTTCATCCCTGTTAATACTAACTTTAACTGGAAATGTAACTATACAGTGTTTCTGAATAGCAGTCTGGAAAATCTAGAACGGAACATATTGAGCAAATAGTGGTACAGTCTCTTTGGTATGTTTTTCCAAACCAGTGAAAAGGTGGCAACAACCTTCACATAATGAGTTTAAACTGTCTTAATTTGGAGTTAAGATTTTGCCACATTCTCAAAAGATTATGCTACCTGTACAAATTACAGAAAATAATTTTAAATCCCCCACCCTTTCTTTATTTTGTACTGTTCATAATGTGGTTCATAAAATCAAAGTTTATGTTAATTGGCAAATAAATTCAGCCCCAGCTCAAGAGAAACAGTAGCAAAGATCTTCAGGAACTATTAATATGTTTGAAAGCTGCTTGAATAACTCACAGATTAAGAATATGCAAAAGCATATAAAAGCATACCCAAAAAAAGGAAAAAAATACAGGAAGAGAACACCCTGATTACCTTCAGCTTGAGACTCCAGATGAATCTACATGGATATTCAGAGTCTTTTAAGCTCTGTATTGTTGAGTCCTGGTGTAAGAATGTAAGGATGCTGAGGTGAAGTTGACTTCTTCCTGACTGGGGACTTTGTAATTGAAGTTACTGACCTCAAAGTGTTTTCAATAGGTTGAATATCCTTCAAGTAATGCAATGAAAATCCACATGTCATAGACAAAGTAAAAGGATCAGAGTAGGAATTTCATCCCTGGGAGATGTCAACCTAAGACAGCTCTTAGGTGCTAACTGAAGAGAGGGAAATGCAGCTAATGATTTTAACAGCTCGTTTCAAATTGTCCAAATCAAAATATCTCAAAACCATCAATAACATGAAATAATAAAGCTTGGTGACCTCGGTGAAAAGCAACTCTAAGGTGAAAAGAAGTAAACTGAAAGTGCCTTCTGAAAGAACAGATGTGATTTCTTTCACGTGGTTGTGCTTTCTATGTTTCCAGAATGGCTTTGCATGTATTTCCTTATATGGGCAGATTTGATTTCCTCTGAAACTTCATTGCAAAAAAGATATCCTGCAAGTCAGAAGGAAGAGGGAAAAAAAAAAAACCACCAGAAAATCTTGGAATTTGGGACTCCCACAGACACAAAACAATTGCTGTCTTAACTGTGAAGAAACAAAGCGGAAAATTGTTCAGTCAAATTCAAAATCATTTGCACTGGCAGTGGGACCAAGACAGGGCTAGTATATATCTCTAAAAAAATCCAATTGCCCAAAACATACACTGAAATATCCTCCAGACCAAATGACAACACTCAATGCATACACAGTATTTTCCATTTCCCTACGCTGTTAAAAAAGATTAATGACTTAAATTGCCTGACAGTCCCTGAAGATAAACAGCAGTACAGATTATAGAACGTTTTTAAATGGGAAATAGGAGCACGAACATCATAAAGCAAGGAGGCTCTCCTGACTCCTCTTATAGGCAGTCTTGCCTTTGCCCATGTTCTTGGCATAAATAAAGATGATCTGATATTTATAAGTTCAGTTAATCTATTAACTAGAAAATGAAGACAGTTTGCGTTTCTAAAAGATTTAACTGTCTAAATTTATGTAACTTGCATTTGCTGTTGCTTGTAATGTACTGAGAAACATACTGAGAAACTGCAAATTGTCATGTGTGAAGACAATATTGAGAAAAGGCCAAGTAGAAGAGCAGCATTTCGAGTGCCACATGATAATGAAACACACCAGCTTCCACTTTACAGCTAAAAGGCAGCAGGACTTTCAGACTGACCTGCTTCGGATAAAATATCTTTCTTTTCCATTCACAGGCTACAAGGTTCTGAGCAGAGAAGTGCTTGCAGAAGTCTGCAAGCCCTTGGCCAAAGAAACCTCTTGGGCTGTGCCTGATGAGAGCTTCAGCTTTTTTCTTGCAAGTTTGTTCTTGGTCTGTGCTTGCCACAGATTAATGGTTGTGTCTTAGACTTCCACAGATAAGACACTTGGCTACCTTCTGCAGTGCAGAGTGAAATACTGGTATTATGGGTTTTTCATTGATTTAATAGTCAGGATTGAATTTAAAAACTTTTTAACAGTGGCACAAATCATGTCAAAGGCAGAGGTTTGCTCTAATAAAGTATTTTTAAAAATGCAATAAAATTCTAAGATTATTGATTACAGTGTCCAGATTATGAAGAAATACACTATTCTCAGTACAAAGATAAAGATAAAACACTGCCAAATAAAAATGCCAGAATCAAATCCTTTCCACTCAGAACAGAGAGCGAAGAAAATCTGAGTCCTATTTATGCAGCATTTGAGGCTGGCTCGTATTCCTTTCAGACTCTGGTACCATACTTCCCTCTTGGCAGAGAGTACCTGGGAGGCAGACCTGGTATTGTTGCTGGCATGAGCAAATGGGTCCTTCAGAGTTTTGGAGGTCATGGCTTTCATACAGCATGCTCGTGAACAGCAAGAACTGCTGGGGCTATTGTCATTGGTGGACTTCCCTGTGAAAACAGCACATTAGAGAACTCCTGAACAATTGAAAGCAGTAACTCAAGTTGTTGGGCTTTACCAGCCAGCCCAAATTAATGGGATCGTTAATTCTTTAATCATTTCATTCCCATCTGCCATCATAGTAAGAACTTCCAAAGTAACATGTCATTTTTAGGAAATACCTTTATCATAATAATTTACAAGTAGGAGTTTCTATCAGAGACTCCAGACATCCCCTGCAAGTATGATCAGTCCTCAACACACTGCCCTAATCTACAGGTGAAGCAACAGAGGCAGAAATGGCCAGATTATATTCTGTGTGAAAGAAAGGCTTTAGGGAGTACTTTGAATTGACTGTAAGTGGTAAGATAAGGACTCAGTCTCAAAAACTACTGCACTATGGAGAATTAATGGGATCGTTAATTCTTTAATCATTTCATTCCCATCTGCCATCATAGTAAGAACTTCCAAAGTAACATGTCATTTTTAGGAAATACCTTTATCATAATAATTTACAAGTAGGAGTTTCTATCAGAGACTCCAGACATCCCCTGCAAGTATGATCAGTCCTCAACACACTGCCCTAATCTACAGGTGAAGCAACAGAGGCAGAAATGGCCAGATTATATTCTGTGTGAAAGAAAGGCTTTAGGGAGTACTTTGAATTGACTGTAAGTGGTAAGATAAGGACTCAGTCTCAAAAACTACTGCACTATGGAGCTCCATAAAGGGCATCTGAGTGAGGCTGTCTACGATGCTACTGGATCAGGAACTTCATTTTCAGAGGATCCCACCACAATTATTTTCCCCACATTTACTGGAAGCTTGAGCTACCTTAACATTTACCTTCTGATCCTATGAGAAGTGTGTGCTTCAAGTTTTATGGCACAAAATCTGACCTGCAGTAATGAAAGCTATAATGTTGGTTCAAGGGTCTGAAAGCCACTGAATGCTCCACTTGCACAGATTTCAGTGACAAGGACACTCAGGTCTTGCCAACAGGTATTGTGCATGTAAAACTATTCCCAGCCATATGGATTTTAATTATAAATGTGCTTCAAGAAGAAATGTTTTCTTCACAAGAAAAATGAAACAATTAATAGAAGGCAGTTTTGGGAATTGAAACAGAAGCTGCATGCAAAATCAAGAAGGAAAACAGAAGCTAGATATTGAATTTTCTTCTGGGATCATGAACCCTTCCCCAGAATTTGATCCAAGAATCCATATCACCTACATGTCAGCGGGGATCTGCAGATTTGCAGAGATATCAGAGAGAAGTTACACAAATAAAAGGATCTTCTTGCAGGAACAGGCTGGAGGCTAGAAGAGCTCCCATGATACTCATATATCTAATTAAGAACAGCAGATTGGAAGGGACTCTTGGGTCATTGAGTTCAGTCCCTTGTTTTTGTAGGCAACCATGCCATATAATCTTTTTCATATGATGGCTCTGCTTATAATCAATTAGTTTTTTTTTTTTTATTTGGGGGTTGGGTTTTTGGTGGTTTTGCTCTTGGTACTCTTAGGGGAGAGCTTCATAGAGTCTCATTTCTTTTAGCATTAGAAACCTTTTTAAATCCTGAATAACTGTACACAAATAGTTTATATCCATCTGTTCTTTTGTCAGCATTTCCATTATTTAAATAGTACTTTTTCTAATGTATTTATGGAATACAATCAAATCCCTCTTTTTGTTTTGCCTGAACATGCCAGCTAAGCTTTCTTGTTCTTCCTTATAGGATCCTTCCAATCCTGGACAATCTGGAGCACTTTTTTACACTTTTTTAAAATTTATTTTTTAATTAAGTTACAGGTAGTCTGGCTGTATTGAGTATTCCTGATTGATGAAAACCATCAGCCACAATGTTTCCCAACCATGTTTTTGGAAATATCTTGAACTGAAGCAGCATCAAGCCCATTTCTGTCAGACATGCTAAATGGAAATTTCAGAAAAAAGTCCCACTGCCTTCAGTGTGTGAGCCCTGTCTGCTTTTTGTTTTCCAATATCCAAACATCATTTGCCAGTAAAAACATAACTTTTTCCCAACTATTAAAATTTTGGATAATAACAAAAGCTAGCAATATGTATTTGCAAATATTTTTGAAATGAAAAGCAGTAGTACTTGTACCAGCATTGGAATGAGATTTTTCTGAGAATGAATGTTAAGTTGCTTGAATTCAAAAGCAACAACAGCATTTTCAAATTATTTGAGGAATAAATTATTTGAGGAATAAATTATTTGACGAACATTTGTAACAATATATACAGAATATTTATCACAAATAAGAATTTTAAAACTCCACTGTAGTTCACATGAAAGAATTCAGACTTATCTCACTGCTGGATGCTATATTTGGCACGCATTCCAAATTTGCAACAGGGTGGAGGATTTGATCAAAAGATCCAGAAAATTTATGTGGGTAGCCAAAGTCAATCTGTTTGGCAAAACTTACAGATGATGTTTCTCTCACATCGCTTTGGTATTTTGGAATACTTGCAATATCAAAGAAAAAATTCGTATTCAATGCACTGGAAGAAGTCCTAAAAAGGTGTTTTCTGAAGGAATAAGTAAGCATAGAAGATGTAGGATTTGGGGGCTGCAAATAATCTTTTTTAGTACACTCATAGTACAAATTCTGGAAATTCAAAATTGTGCCTCCATTTGCTACACTGCCTACTCTTTCAAAAGTGACAGCTGTTACTTGGTACTGACTTGATACACCCTGAAGTGATACACATTTCCAATTCTGCTGGAAACTGTACTCTTTGGAGTAGGTCCTAAACTAAGGCACCTCAAAGCACTAATAACACATGAAAAAGCTGGTAAGCATGCTTAGTATTCTCATATATTATACAGGTACTTAAATATAATTTTCTAGTTGAGAACAATGGAAGAATAATCGAGATCCAGGATGTTCTAATGATGAACTCTCATTTATGAGTATTTTTCTTTTTCAACCAACCTACAGTGTTGGAACATGGACTTAATTGATTTGTTACATTTTTATGGCCGAATCATGCTTCCAGAGTAACGGTACTAATCATACTGTAAATCAGGACTGGTCCTATATTTATTAGACATGCTTACAAAAATCTTTGAACACTTTTTAAAGACAGATTCTTAAGCTGGAATTCTCCCCACATTTCCTTCTTGGACAAGAAAGAAATCCATAGGCAAGATTAAAAACTTCACACTTCCTTCTAAAATCAAACTAGTATTTGATTTTAGAAATCAAACTAAAATCAAATTATACTTCCTTCTCAAATCAAACTAGATGCAATCACTAATGCCAACTAACATTTCTATGAGTTGGGAGGAGTCTCCATTTAACTGGAGTGTGTCACTCTTGGTCCTGGAAAAGTGCTGAGGTAAATTAGCTGTCAAGATAAAATAGACATGGGTTCAACAAAAATACTTCTATTCTTATAACCGTGCTTTCACTGCAATTATCATTATTGCAAGACATGAATTTACCAGTATTTCCAACATGAAAAAGGAAGGATATGTAGACATATGATTATTGTCAAGTATTGGACAAATTTAAAAATAGTGTAAAGAAACCCATTTTCATGTAATTACTGAAAGCCATGTGGAATTCTCAGTATTATCTGCAACTGAGTCTATTCCTTCTCTAAGGTCTTATACTAAAGTGTGGGTGAACTGGGAGGATTGGGAAAGTGACAGCCTATTGCCTTTGCCCTGGCTGTTGGTGTGTCTCAGCACAGCTTTGATATTAAGCAAGCCAGCTCTAACCCCAGCTTTCAGGCACTGGGCAGTGAAAGCAGAACAAATAGTTTCAGCTTCAGCTTATCCAGGAACTCAAGAGGAATGAGTTATGCTGTCAGTGAAAACTGCTCGAGCCAAACAAATTTAATTTTTCATCTGTATTTGAATGCAGACATGCACAAACTTGGCACACACGAGGCACAGGAAGTGTATGTTATTTCATGAATTTATCGTCAGCAGTAGCAGTGAGATACTCCTAAAAGTAATTTGTGGGTACATTAAATACACTCCAGCACTTGATCAGAACTGGACCAAAAGGTAGAATGATATAAAATCAATCAGTGGTACCCTTCTGCCCCTCCTTGAAGTCTGATTTCAGTGGGATCAGAGTCAAGCCAGTCCATGGCATGGCTGAAATCTGTCGTAAAGTTCAGATCTGTCTGTACTACTGCTGCATTAGTCATGGATCTCTCTGGCTTCCCTTCTTTCCTCCTCTTCTGTGCCCACCCTGTCAGACCTTGTGTTACTGTTCCAAAGGTGCTCCTGCTTTAAAAAATGACCTCTGAGGTCTGTTTGCTTTTCCACAGGCATGGCTCTTACTGCAATCAAATCCTCCAAATCCAGTAGAACAGAATTGAACCTCTAAGAGGCCAAAGAATACTCCTGAATTTCCATGGTTCCCTGAAGAAAGCACCAGAGTCCAGCAAAGAAAAATTTCTCTCCCCAGAAGAACTGGCCAAGGAAGGGAGGTCTAAATACCACAAATTGTCAGAAGACTCGAGTCTGTAGTAATTGTACTGTGGGAAGGAATAGAGGAAAGAGGAGCAAACTACTTCCTAGCATGACAGGATGATTAGAGGTGTGCACAAAGGAGAAGGGAGGGCTTGATGCTCAGATAGGTTAATGAGCTCTGATTAAAACACTTGGATGAACAGTCCAGTGAAGTCTGAGTGTGTCTGTCCATTTGTATGTACATCTCTGTCTGAGGTTACATCAGTTTAGCACAGCTGTCCAGTGGAAACTGTGCTGCACTGCAGCAATAAACAAACAAAGCCCCTGAGCTTTCCAGTCACTTGGGCCAACTGTGCCAGTTCCAACCCAGACATAAATAGGCTGATTTTGCATGGGAGGGTATGCATCCATTTTCTAAATTAACAGGTCATATCTCGCGCTTCACATGGCCGTAAAATAATATTATTAATTTCTTTAGAGTGCTGTGTTATTTGATTAAAGAAAAAAAAGCATTTTGATACTATTTATATAACGTTTGTTTGCTGGTACACTGAGTAGCTTTAAACAAAGAACCAAATTATTCTCAGACCAAAAATAATGAACTAGGACATCCTTTTTGACGAAAATGATTTCTTGTTGCCAAATGCTTCACATTTTAAGTAATGGCTTAAATCTTGGCTGTGCTTACTAGGTAAGTCTTTTCTCATAACCTCTTCAAAAAGTATTTTCCATCAGCCCATTTAACGTATTAAAACTTCACATGTGGTTGCAAGACCAGATATTTGATTTTGAGTTATGGACAAACTAGAGCATAAAGAGAGACACAAAATCCAAGGTCTCGTTCTGGACTTTTCCTAAAACTCATTGTGTAGGTGCATTTGAATTCAGGGGTTTGGCACCCCCTTCTATTTTTACTTAAAATCAATTGTCTTGCTTATTTTATTTTAAAGGTACTTTGCTACTTTTATGTCTGTAGGCACAGAGTAAAGCAAAAAGGAAATTAAATACTGTCAGAAAAAATGAGAGACGCAATTAAATGCTGCTGTGAGACAAAAATGAAGAAACTCTGTTTCAGGATGAGAAATTCAGGCTTTCTCTTTCCTTTCCTATTTAAACTGAAAGCATCTGGTAGTTGGATAATTTGGCTAATGTCAGTGACCAGAAGCAGCTGAGTACTGCATGCAAGAAAATAATGAATGTAAAGCTGATTTCCATGCAAAACAACCAGCAAAACCTATATTCCACTTTAGCTCTTAAAACGGGATTTCTGTAAATTTCAAAGGGTACATTGGTTTGTGGGAATATTTCAATAGCTGTCTACTTCCTTTAAAAAGCCAAGGGACAAAAAATCAAAATCCAATTTAATTCCTTTCCCATTTATAATTTAACCACCATATTACTTTGACTCCAGAGACACAGAGGAACAGCCAAGCTGGAGTCTGCAACTGTAGGTAGCACCATTGCAGTAATAAAAACATAGTGTATCATGGAAGTATTAAACTGAGAGACCATTGTATCAAGGAGCTCTCATGCTGATCCAAGAGCTCCTGATCAAGGCTGTACAGATACCTTTTGCAGTTGCTGACAACTAAAAAAAAAGTTCCAGCATAACAATCTCAAACAATGCATGTCTTCAATTTTTAGCCAATCAAAAGGGATGATGCGTTTGATTTATTTTTGTTTCATTTATTTCCACTTGATTTATTTTCAAAACAATGGTTTCGAAAACATGCTTCCAAATATTTAGTGTGTTTTTTTCTATCTGAAATGCTTTGTTTCAAAGTGTTTAATATAAAAAACTTCAGAAATGAAAGTCTATTTATTTTGACCAGAAAATCTTACTTATATTAGCATATATTTATGAAATGTTTTCTTTCACAGTTTTTGTGAGCAAAGTTCTGACAAAGACATTTTTGCAGTTCTGTTTCGTTTTCACTTACTCCATTCTGTAGATGCACAGTATCAAAACATCAATACTTAGGTCCAAAAGTCATTCAAGAAGGCCAAGATGAAAGGATTCCACTCTATAACTTGACAAGTCGCCTCTCCCAAACATCTATTTAATAGGGCAAATATTTGCTCTCTTGCATCACACACAGAGTTTCAATAGGCACTTTGGGTCTGCAGAGCCAGACTGAGAAGTGGAAACCTGTCAGAGAAGTTAGATAGAACCATAGGGTGGAATCATAGAAACATTTACATTGGAAAAGACCCTTAAGATCATTGAGTCCAGCTGTTAACCAGTACTGTGATGCCTCTGGCAGATTTCAAAATCTCTGCTCCAAGAGAAAGCTTACAATGAAGGAGAAATTTCAAAAGACAGCAAGAATTAGGTTCTTCTGTGTCACTTATGCATGTAAAGAAACTGCTTCATTCATACCATGCCCTGCTGCATTTCTAATACTGGGATTAAACAGCTAAGGGCATAACTCTACCTGCAACTGTGACCTCACAACAAAAATTAAATGTAATTATACTCATTGTTACCACATGTCTTTTACTTTCTTGGACAAAACTGTCTAACACAAAAAGATTTATTAGTTTCAATTTGGTGCTGCATCTCTCCATGGCTACCAGTGTTTAGCTGTCTGTACACCTCTGCTTTATCTTCAGCTTCATTCATCCAATAGACATTGGAAAGAAAAATACTGCTTAATTTTGCTCTAACTGGCACAACCCCTACCTTCAAACTAGATCTCTAAAAATGTTTTGTCCTCCCCCTTCACTGAAGAGACAATCTATTACAGTGCAGTCTCTGTAAATGTTACTCAGCAAAACCAAGGTGATGTATTGCTTGATTTAGGAAGGATTTTTAAAATAATTACCTGGGTTTGGAGCACCAACACCGTTGACTTTCACTGGGATTTATACAAAAAGGCATTTTGGGGGAACTTCACCTTGACTGTTTTTTTCTGCTACACTACAGAGTAATTTTGAATCTTTTGGGGGGAGGGGGGAGAAATGTGGGCATTCAAGAAAACAAACAAACAAGCAAACAAGAACAAAATTCCCAGGAGATTTTTAAAGAAAGCAAGCTGCTTTTGGAATAGCTATTCTGAACAATTACTTGTTTGAAAGTTTTTTAATACCACATTCAAAAGTTATTTAAATGTCTCCTTCCAGTTCTAAGAGAACAAAAGCCTGCATCACAACACCCACCAAAATAAGTCCACCAGAGATGGTGGGAGTTGCATGAGCTGCAGACATTTTCCCTTCCTTGGAAGGTGGTAGCACAATTCCAGGAATGTGTGCAGAGAGCATTTCTTCCAGTGTCTGCCTCCTTGCTGGAAGAAAACCCCCAATGCCTGACCCAGGCTGTATTATGCTACCTCCTGTAGCATAATGCCCCAGTGATGCAACTGCTGAAAGATCCCCAGGGAAGATACTCTGATCTGTGAAATATGCCATCATGCCTCCTTCAGTTTGTTATCTGTTTTCAGGGAAGTGACATGCCCTGATCTACTTTATGAATCAATTTAAAAAAAAAAAATCTAAACTACCACACCACAAAAAAACCTAACCAAAAATCCAACCAAACAAAAAAACCCTCCAACAAACTTAGAAATTAATCCCACTACCATCACTTCTCTATGTTCTGTGAGGTTTTTAAGGCATTTTGCAAGTTACTGTCATCATATGGCTGGCTTAGGCAGAGAAAAAACACTCACACCTCTGGCTTGCTTAATTTCTCTGTTTAAATGGAGAAGGTATTTATGCCCAAACTAGGACATTGCTGAATCCAAAGATAATATCTGCAGGAAATTTAAATGGAAAGTAGCATATGTCTATCAGAAAATTAGTAATTTGTGCTAAATTTTGTTGTCAGGAGCTCAGGCAAACACACACATTATACATTTTAATAGGAGACTATTAAAACATGGAATAATTTACTCTCAGCCACAATGTCTGTGGATACATTGATAATGTAATCTCATTTGTAATCAGCAGGTTTAAATCCTCTCTACCCCATGCAAACTTTCATTAGTTGAGTCTAGTTATGGCTCACACATGTCAGAAGACTTTTGTAAGTGTGATGCCCACAGGACTCATTTCCATGTTTTACACTTTACACATGCAGCAGTCTGACACTTTAGTGATGCTGCTGAACATTTACTTGCGCAGCTCCTAAAAACAGCCTGCTCTGACAGACAGCAGTCTATCCTTCCCTCCACAAGTGGGAAAGGGATACAGATGCTGTTCCTACAAAGCTACAGGTCATATGAAATCTAACCCTATAAGGCAAAGAGAATCCAAACAAAGAAATTTTGTGTACACTTGGATCTCCACAACAGAAAAGTTTCTGTGTGAGATTTTGCAACTGATCAAAAGAATGGTTTTGTTGCTATTTTGAAGGTTAACATTGCTGATATGCAGAGACTACGCAGTCCAGTATTTTGTGAGGAGAAAACTAAATGCTGGCTCTCTTCTTATTTCAATCAGTAGCTAGCAAAAAAGTTCCTTCTTTTCTGTCTAACAAGATCCTTCCCCAAGTGCAAGAAAATAGTGGCTGGGATGTGGGTGTTTGTTTTATTTCAGTCTGTAGCAAATCTCTAAAGGAGTGCAATTGCTGTGCTCTTAGATATTTAGATTACTAAATCTGACAAGATTTTTAAATTCCCAGGGGATGGTTTTCTCATATTACTTTTTTTTTTTTTTTTTAGTACAAGGCAAAGAAAAAAGAGGACTTGATCTAGCTTAAGGAATATAGGCATTATTGTAAAACAAAAAATACCCCAAAACATAAATCTCACCTTTGCCATTTTGGCATGTGTCTGTACTGAGGGTGCAGCTATTATGGAAGCTGATGAAATGAGCAACAGCTGCAACCTTTGCTCTCTGAGGGCTTAGAATTTGACACTTGTGACAGGCAGCCAGTGATCAAAATAATGGAATGAAAGGGTTACACCACTCTGTGTTGTTTACTGGACTAGCTGCTGTTCCCATGTAAGTAAAAAGCAGTGAGACCAGCAAGCCCTGATCTGTGCCACTTCCTTCCACCACAGACCTTGGGTTCTGCTAATGGTGTCAGACAGAGCACTGCTAGAATATGGCTGGGAACAAGTCTGACATATCACTGAGGGCTTTCCATCTGATATCTCCTTCATACTGCATGCATACTACTAGATAAAAGAAAAATCTATAGCAGCCATACAAAAATCAGAATCTGGTTTTAACACATAATTATTAGGCCTGAGTGCTAAATCAACTTCATTAAATACAATTCCATTTTTATCACACAACAGATATACTTTCAGTCTTTTTTTTTAAATAAATTTTTTTTGCCTTAAGTTCTTGTGTTTGGTCTGTAGCCAGAGGAAATTATTTTGGGAAAGTGTAAGGCCACTTGGACAAGAGATCCCTGGGAAAGTGGACTAAAAAAAAAAAGAGGTGTTGTCACTTGTCACTTCAGAAAAAAGATTGCTTTCCCTCACTCTTTTCTTGCTTACAAGCATATCTTCAAAATCTGGGTTGGAAGACAAACTCTAATAATTACCTTTTAATTATCTGTAAGAATGCACAGGATTTTCTCTCATAAGAAAAAGCACAACTTTTGGAGATGATCACCAAACAACCCAGACTGCAATTTATCCATCATGGAGAGTTTAGCACCTACCTACCATGTCACCCCTGTATAAATAATTTGGAATTAACATCGCAGATGTTTTCACTCACAGAAGGTTTGTCATGCATGGGAACAGCCTACATTAATATCCAGCTATCAAGACAACAGAAACTTCCCAGACAAAGACCTTTTCCACATCCACTATACTGCAATTCCACGCCACTATACTGCAATTCTATCACATGAGATAAAGAAATTCAACAATCTTCAAGCAATTTTACAGAAAGGGCGCAAAAGGAATCACATCTCTGAAAAGTATTTTCATTTCCTCAGACTAACCATGCATATCTTCCATCACCTGTCTGCCCCTAGCACATGTAGCACAGGGTTTCAGCTACAGTCAATACAGTGTAATTCAAATTTACCTTTGACTGTGCCAGATATCAGTTTTCAAGAACCATCTAAAGATTTAAGTGCCACTCAATCCTCTCCAGGCTTTTATAAACACTGTGCCTTGAAAATCTTCCTTTATGGGCTATTTTAGACCAACAAGAAAAAGAATGTAGAGTATTTATATTTCTTACCCAGAAGACACAGAGTGACTAGTTAGTTTTTCTGCAAGAAGGGTTAGCTTGATGCCTTCGCTTGGTGGCATCTCTGTCATTCAGACACGAGGAAAAAGTCCTCTTTTCCCTCTAACCATTTACAGTTTGTCGTGCTGGGGCTAGGAAATTGCAGTTCAGTGTTCATAAGGGCATTAGGCTCTCAGAGGTTTAAGTTGACATGGAATCTCTGACATGGAAGGGATTTCAGTGCAGGCAAGGGAGGATGAAGGTACAAGATAGACACAGGCATGTGAGCATCTTACTTTCTCTACAGTTTTTCCTGCACATGTGAAAAGGATAAAACAAATAACATTTCCAAGTCACCGGAGGTGGTTCCCTAGTGACATGCCTACCTCCTCCCACAGCAAGGGGTCTCACAGGTGCCAAACTGGACAAGCCAATACAGCTGGGAAAGACTGCCTTGTTATTCCCAGTCCCCCAGCAACTGGGACACATGATTCTGTCCAGAGCAAGGCTCCCTGAGAAGCCAGGGTACACTCAGAAGTGTAAAACACTATTTATTTTGTAACTGTGCCACAATATTACATCATCCCCCTTCTGAACAATCTTACATTGCCCATGAATATAATTCTCTTACATGCTCAATTTCTTGGTTCAGGCTCAGTAGTGAGCATCCATATCTAGGTGTACCTACACTGCAGCTGTGATAGAAGCTCTGCAAATACTCCCAAAGTAGAGAAGCTCAAGTATTTTTCTCTCTTCTAAATACTCCCTGGTTTACTATATTTTCAGTGACATTTTCACTATTGTAATGATTCTGTAAACACATTTTTAGGATTCTTGCCAGGGCTTTTTTTACACTAAATGCTTGCATGTGTATATTTTTTGTGTATGCTTGTTTTTATAATAAACTTTCCAGTGCAATATTCTTTCTGACTGTCTGATAGTCAGGAATGACTGTCCTGCGCTGAGTTTTTTTCTCTACAAGGCTTTTCAGTAAAACACAAAATTATATCCAGATTAATTAACTGACCAGTTTGTTTTGTCAGCTTCTCCCCTGCCTTAATCAGGCCTCTATACACATGACTGTGCACAAATATAAACTCCAGGGGTAAGTCAGAGTACAGGTCACAAGCCACTTCACAAGCCCGCAGTTATGGATGTGATCAGGTACCCTGCACTTTGGTTAACAGACCAAGATATTTTACCCAGAGAGCAGTGGATATTGGGTGAGGCCTACAGATTATTATCTAGAAAAAATGACAGCCAAGAGGGGTTATAGTAGTAGCCCATAAAATCACAACTGTTACAGGAAAATTATGATAGCTTTTCATTGTCTCTTCCACACAAGAATTATAGGGCAAAGTTGTTCAAATTCAAATTCTTTGGGTGGCTCTGGCAGCAATAAGAAAAGTTAGAAGCATTTGGGAAAACCATAATCTGTTTCAGAAATACATGCACAGTGTGCTAGAAGCTCTCTAAAGAAAACTGATAAGGTTCTGCCCAGTCACAACATAGAAGCAGTTCTTTACAGCTTTTCTTTTACTTATGGGAGTGAGACTCCATGGAACAGGTAATATTACAGAATTAGACTCAAGTCTTTAACAGGTGCAAACAGAACTTGACTTTTGAGAAAGAGCTTAAAAATGGCTAATCAGGTAGAAAGACTGCACGTCATGGAAAAATATATGAGGAAGTTAGGAGCACAAGCTGCAAGAAGACAGCTGTACTGCAATAGCCATATCAGAGATCCATTAAAAACAAAAATGGCAAAATAGATCTCATTGTCTAAATCATGTCTTGAAAATAGTTGGACTAAAATAATCAAGTAATCAGATTCAGATAAGCAAGCATTGAGTTAAAAAAAAAAAAAAAGTCAGCAAGCCTGCTGATTCCAGATGTTCTGCTCTTCTGGTCTGTTCTTGACAGACTGAGCAGGTAGTCCTCCCCAGCTGTTAAAACCCCATTTTACACCTGGACATGTACAATAAACTCTGGCCCATATCTCCATAGTCCTTTATAAAGAGATTTTTTCCGCCTCTTTGCCCTCATTTAACCATTATTTCAGACATTTTAGGAAGTTATTTCAGATTTTACTCCACAGAGTACAATAGCAAATGTAACTTTTTTTTTTTGGCTTCTCAGGTAGCAGAAGGTATTTTTTGTGATGCATGCGAGAGAGAAAATGCAACAAAACAATGGGGGGAAGAGAGACAAGAAGGGGGGAAGTTGGATAAAGAAAGAAAAATCCCCAAATAGATGGACAGACTATTGGAATTACCAGCCTTTTTTCCTAATATTTATTCAGTTCTCTCTTAACCACAGATTCTAGACTTAGCATTGCTTCGATTTCTATATGATGGTTTATTTCTCATCTCCCTCTTTGTGTTTTGCATGAAGACTTCTTTCTCTCTGGAAGGAATCAATAAGGAAATAACTGTCCTTTTAAACTATCCAGAACTGTGATTTGCACCTACAGTCTCCATCACATGGTCAGTAATAAGCTAGAATTACACTTTGCCCATTGGTGGCCCCAAAAAGCCAACAGGATGCAATGCTCTTTTTTGGCCTCCCTTTCTTCCCTATGCAGAGGCACCTTCTGGGTGCTCTGGAAAACACCCACCCTCCCAGAACCTGACATGTGACCCCCTCTGTAAGGCCTGCATGTTTTTCCTACTCCACAGTGAGTTCATCTGAGCCCCTGAAGAACAGAACAACACTCCCCTGCACCACAGATGAAATCCAAATCTCTCTTCTCAATGATTCTTCACTGCTTTTTTAACTACTTTACACTAATTTAATTTACTACCCATTTTCTTGTGAGTACGTACCACCTCTCCCTAATAAAATGTTCAAGAATTAGTTTTAAGCAAATAAAAAATAGAATTGCAGATACAAATGTAAGTTCAAATATATTTGCAAATTACCTAAGTTTGAACACGGGTTGAGATGCATACTCCTGAGGAACGTTTACATTTATGACACAAAAAAAGGTGCAACAAGTTTTAGTTTTTAAAAAATGTTTCCCTTGCCAATGATTGATTACCCTGCTACGGGGCAGGCAACAGACAAACCATCAGACAGTTCAATTATTCAAAAAATATTTAACTTATATTGTTGTTCTAAGAGATCTTCACAAGCAGTCACACACATGCACACAGTAACACTTAACCACAGCAGTTTATAATTTACTTTATTCTACAAATTGAGAGTATCAGATGATGAATCAGAAACAAATATTGGGGGTTTTAAAAAATTTTTATAATAGTTTACTATCTTCTGGTACTGGTCCTTATTCCCCATTTTACACCTGTATGCCTCACAATTAGGGTATTAATGTGAAAAGTCTGGTTTTGCAGTATCCCACTCAGCTACTGGAAGTCTTCAGATTACTAAGACCCAGAACTCACACACCAAGCCTGCTTTCTTCTCTTATTAAAAGCAGCAATGTGGCCTCATTAGAATCAAACTTATTATCTAGAAATCTAATAATTTTCACTCCTAACATCTATTCTATTAATTTACTAAGATAGTAATCTGATTTGGAGGAGGGGTGAAATCGCTTCACAAAGAAGAAGGAAACTCAAAGATAGGCCAAAGTCATATAGAAATTATAACAATTTTTTTCCCCTAGTTTTAGGATATTTATCTGATTTCTGTGATACTGAAAGATAATGTGAAGTGGGGCAGTGTTTCTGTAATATCTCAAAATATACTTTGGAAAAGATCTTCAGCGCATGTTTTCCTTTTCCAAGAAACACATTATTCTTTATTAACAGCTCTATTAACAAAGGGCATAAACTGGAAACAAGGGGCAGCTGGAAATATATAGAAGCATATCGAAGAAGGTAAACATGGAAGGCAGCAGAAAACAACCATACTTTTTAAAACAAAATTAATGTGAGAGGAAATAATATGAAACATGAGGATCAAATACATGGAAAAAACTGGCAATATTAATATGGAATGATTTAGAAGGAAAAATAAATACTCAGTGTGGCTGGACAGTTCATTGGAATAACTTAGACCCTTTTAGTTCAGAATTGATCCCTGAACAGACTTCCAGCATTCAAAATTATTTAGTTAACTTTTTTATGTGAGCATATTCCACGTTATAGACTGCACACAAAATTTTCATAATCACAATGGCCCTAATACATACTGCTCAAAGCAGGCAATGTCATTTAGAGTGTTTGATACTGATTCTCACACTGTCTGGATAACCCCCAGTGCAACATAGAAGTCTCTAAAGTTGACTGTACAAACGTTCCAACACAAACAGACTAGCTGAGATCCTTCTGCAAATAAAAAATTTATATGACAGCAAACTCTGCTTTTTGTTAATCCAAATTTTGACCTTGTATTCATTTGCCTCTTTGTAATGTACTTTTACATACTTCTGAAGGCTTTTAGTGTCCCCCTAAATTTTCTCTTGCAACCAAACCACCCAAGCTCTCCTACATTTCTCGTGGGTCAGAAGTCATAGATCTCTGATCATTCTTCCTGCTGTATTCTGAATCCTCTGCCTCTGTAGAATCATATCTTTAGAAGCTGGATGCCTGAGGTGGGCCCTTGTGAGCTCTGTGGAGAATATGAATATTGCATATGTAGAAAGACACTTTTTTGTAGAAACCATCATGCTTTAAAAGTACTGTGTGTCATGTGAAAAAACAAATGCAAACAGAGAGAAGGTGGCACCCCAAATATTCTGATGGCAAAAGCCAGAATTGGTCTTTCTTAGTTTAAATAAAAATAAACTGATTTTCTGTCTCTGGATATCTATAATCTATGCTTTTATTGTGTTCAACCTGTACTAAGTACCAACTGAATGACAATGAATAATCAATCAACAGGAATGCACTGAACTTATTTCATTGCTGCACATGTATCAGTCAATGCCAGTTTCATTGGAACTTGATGAGTAAAAAATCAAACACTCCCCATAAAGAATAGCAGTGTCATTAATAGCTGGAAAGGTAAATCAAGAGTTTATCCACCTCTCTAATGACTCACTATTTAGTTATTTTGCATCAACCCAGTACAGCACAGCTACATATGTATATGCATACATAAAAAGCCCCCCAGCCCCCAGTACTAAATCAAATAATTACATGGAAGCAACACTCAAAACCTATGTTCGTTCTTATTAAAAGGTCACAGATTCTTTCCTCATATATAGTATAATTCATTCTCAATTGTCTTTAGGAATGTGGAAAATATTATGACATGAAATGTTATTTGGGAGCATTAAGAAAATTAAATGTTTATATTCAGTAAACGCCCTTGATCCCTCTTCTGTAGCCAGTGTGCACAGTGCATATATTTAAAAATGACAGATTTAAATATAGCTGCATTCCCATTTTACTTACTAGCCAATCTACAGACTGTGACTGGCTCCCAACTCTCATTTTTAAGTAAATAAATTAACACATATGATGGAAGTTCCTCCACCAGACAGTCACGCTTGGAATACACTGTTCCCTTTCCTAAAGATCCAAAGTTCAGTCAAACAAGGAAAAAAAAAATCTCTTGAGGACCCTCCTATTTCCCTCTTCTCGTAAGTCTGGAAAAAAATACACTGAAGGAACATGAGCTCAGATTTGCACATGAGGCCTTCTTTTTTGATTGACAATGAATATTATATAGGTATGTTAATGTTAGGATTTTTTGGCAGAATTTATACAGAACCTAAATATTATACAGCAGTTCTGCTTGAAACAGTTTAACTTGAGAGAATGTATTGGAACTCCACAATGCCTTTCCTAATTTGCCCTTTTAGTAGTTTGTAGGGATTTTTCTTTTAATGTAAAAGATCCAGAAATTTGTTAGCAAAGTTTACCATAATTTTAGGAACTTCAGTAATGGGACTATGACCCATTGTAGGGAGGATATTTACAAAAATAACCCCCAACAAACCAATAAAGTAGAGCACAAAGTGCTCTCTAATAAGAAAAGAAATTAATAAGAAGAAGACATCTCTGAAGTATAGCCATGTTTGAATTCTCAAGTTGTAATTTTGGAAAGCTGTGAACACTTAAAAAAAGTTTGCAAAAAGTAACAGGATCAGCAAATTTCTGGAATGCTATCGGACATTGGCTCTGTCTTGTCTCCCTCTGTGGACTATTCCATAGTCAGAAGCTTTGATCAAGTCCACCTCTTCACTAGTTCTCATAAACCTCACCCTGAAATTTGCTGTTCCAGAATCATAAAATTGGCCTACAGAGACACATCTTGGAAAGGCGTGATTAAAACTGGTCCTCATGAACTGAACACCATGAAAAAATAAATTAAATCACTTTTTGCTGTTATCACGCTGTGGTTTTTGCTGTTAGTGTACCACTTCACCACCTGCAGTATAGAGGGATGAAAAAAATGGAATGTTTTTTGTTGGGCAGAGAAAGTGAGTTTGAGGGCAAGAATCAGAGCATAAGACAAAAAGTGGTAAGAAACTTTAAAACAATCTTAAGCAAATTGTGACAAACCTAGACTCCTTTAAAAAAAGAGTGCATTACCTACCCTTTTAGTTGCCTGCAACTTCATTGCAGTTTGATTTCTTTTGTTTACCATAATTAAAGAAACACTAAAAAATTTCATGTGCTTCAGGTAACACGAGTGTGATTTCAAAATATATCCAAGTGCACCCTCAGCCAGTTCACAGACAACACCAAGTCAGTGGAGTGCTGATCTGCTGGAGGGTGAGAAGGCTCTGCAAAGGACTCTGGACAGGCTGGATTGATTGGACAAGGCCAATTGTATGAAGTTCAACAAGGCCAAGTGGGGCCTGCACTTGGGTCACAACAACCCCAGGCAGCACTACAGGCTGGGGGCAGAGGAGCTGGAAAGCTACCAGATGGAAAAGGACCTGGGGGTGCTCGTTGACAGCAACTGAACATGAGCTAGTGTTTGCCCAGGCCCATGGCATCCTGGCCTGTATCAGCAATAGAGTGGCCAGCAGTGATTGTCCCCCTGTACTAAGCACTGGTGAGGCCATAACTCACAAGTTCTGTGTCCAGTTCTGGGTCCCTAAACTGAGGAAAGACATTGAGGTGCTGGAGCATATCCAGAGAAGGGCAATAGAGCTGAGGAAGGTTCTGGAGCACAAGTCCTATGAGGAGCAGTTGAGGGAACTGGGGATGTTTAGCCTGGAGAAAAGGAGGCATAGGGGGGACCTTATCAGTCTCTACAACTACCTGAAAGGAGGGTGTAGTGAGGTAGTGGTCAGTCTCTTCTCTCAGATAACTAGTGACAGGATAAAACAAAATGGCCTTAAATTGTGACTTAAATGTGTTTAGATTGGTTATTAAGAAAAAGATTCTTCATGGAAAGGATTGTCAAGCCCTTGAACAGCCTGCCCACAGAAGAGGCTGAGTTGCCATCCCTGGAGGTAGACATGCAGATGTGGCACCTGGGCACATGGTATAGTGGTGGGCTTGGCAGTGGACTTGATGATCTTAGAGGTCTTTTCAAATCTAAGCTATTCTGTGATTCCATGTTCTTCCAGCAGTGCACCTTGTCTTCTGAGATAAAAACAGCAGAACAGCTCAGAATATGACTATGTTGTGATTTTCTTGCTTCCATAATACTAAGCAAAGAAATTAATATGAAAATATTCTTAAAGAAAAATTATGGAGAAAACCAGCTGATAGTTCCAAATCATTACCAAAGTACATATAACAATGTCCTCCTCATCCAAAACTACTCATCCTATACAGATGAGAAAGAATGCAGTTGTGATATTTCCTCCACCACCAGAAAAGTAGAGAGAATCCTATGAGAAAGCAATTTCCAATGTTCCTGGATCAGATGGTATAAATAAGCATTTCTGACTTATTTATACCATCTGGACTGGAATGCATGTCTGGTTAGACAACATTTTATCAAGAAAAAATGTGATAAACCATGGCACAGACATAGGGGCGCAGGATAGCACATTTGTCAGCATTTTACGCCAAATTTCTCTTCCCTCAGTGGTTCTTTGCTCAGAGCTACCTCAACATTGCTACATGGTAAGAATATGCAGAGTTGTCAAGCAGCAGCTGACTTGCCAAACAGATTACTTCCTTCTATAGTCAACTGTGTACATCCAGTTCATTTCTGAACATCTCTGGGAGCAATTACTCTAGATTTGTTGCTGGGAAGCCTAATGGAGCTACAGAGAACTGACTCCATCAATCTAGAAAAATAGAGCAAAACACAACATACAAAAAACCCAACCAAAAATATACAAATAAAAAGCTTCTTTAATTCACATAAACTTCATCCAATGTCTGTGGGACAAAATTATTTTGGCTTAGAGTTTACTCAAATGTTAACAGTAACATACAAACATTGAACTGTTTGAGAAAAAGTAACACTTGTTCATTCCATCCAGTCCAACATAAATACAAATCAATGCTCTAAGATATGAAGGGCCTTTGCATGTAGATGGAGTAGAAAGGCTTTCACATAATATGCTATGCTGAGAGCTAAAGCTTCAGTAGCTCAGCCTGCCTTTTCTTGTTGCAAGTGCATGAATGACAGATGCTAGAAGAGTTCTTGTACTTTTGCAAAATAAACAACCCTGAACTGAGCACTCCCAGAAATAAAACACGTCAAATTCTCTATACTTTTAAAAATTTATAACACTGAGTTCTGGCATGGAGATGGGACCATAGGCAGTTTGATAAAGAGTCTAAAAGTATTCTAGAGCAAAAGGGCCACATTGTTAGAATAGCATAAGTCTGCATATCTTCCATAGGAGAATGTAGGGTCTGCACTAGATGCATTACTCTCCATCTCTGCCAGTGGAAGCACACTGCTCCTAAAAAGATAAGATAACTATGGATGCCTCACCCCCCTACCATCAATATAACTGGTCTATACTAGAAGAAAAATTCTGTGAAAGAACATGAAATATTCTTTCCTTTTACCAAAGTTCTTCCTAATATCTACGCCAAAGGGGGATTGGAGATGAGGAAAAGTGGAAAATCCTTTCTTGCAGGTTGGTTGCTAGATTGCCACTGAAGTCTCTCCAAGAGACAAACACAAGTGAAAAACAAGCTTACTAGTATCATCTTAAATGCAAAAGGTCTTGGTTAAGTACCATTGTTCAAGTGGTGAACTTAACTCTCCTGTCATTGGTGTAGCATTACTGAATGCTTTAATGACGGTTACCTAAAGCTTTGGTAGATTAAATAAAAATAGTAAATACTGACCTTACTCCTCCACCTATATGAATAGTATGAGAATGTATCCATTATGCAAAATGAGACAAGTTTATAAAGCCAAAGAAATTGTTATGAAGTTAAAGAGTTGTCTGAATTTCTATAGCTAGGAAAAGGCCTTTATCCAGAATATAATACATAGAAATTACCATTTTCTATTCATTGTTTCAAGGTAATGTTTTGAATGTTCACAAGAAAAGAGGGTTTCTTTCCAGATGAAATGCCATGGCAAAAAAGACATCAATTTGGGAATGCATGAAGAAATGCTGTTGTGTCATGAAGCATTCATTTTTTATTCCTTTTCTCCTCCTAGTGAACATGATAGCAATGAAATGTCCTACTCAATAATAAAGCAACACTTCTGAAAAAGCTAAAGAATGCTGAAATTAACTTGAGTGTTGTATCTGTTCACCAGCAAAGTCAGAGAAACTTTTCATCAAT
This sequence comes from Lichenostomus cassidix, assembly GCF_008360975.1. NCBI lineage: Eukaryota > Metazoa > Chordata > Aves > Passeriformes > Meliphagidae > Lichenostomus > Lichenostomus cassidix. The sequence continues at coordinate 94,238,878 of NC_139479.1, read as the reverse complement.
ACCAGAACTTCTTTTAATGTAGCTGCTGCCACATAGCAATGATTTCAATGGCTTTCTGTGAAAGATCAGAGACACAAGCTGGACAGAGCACTTGTGTCTTCTTCATCACCTTGCTAATATGAACTCAGAGGACTTGTTTCCAGAGTTGACAGCTCTTTTAGAAGTTCACTAAAGTACTTTGCTCTTTAAAAAAAGCGGGGGAGGGGGGGAAGGAAGAAAACCGAAGTAGGGGAAAAGAAAATTGTGTTATTCCTTTACTTACATGAACTTACCCTGTGAGTCCTGGGAACAAGTCAGCATTGTTTAATGTCTACACTAAAAGAGAGCAATGGAAACACTGAACTGTGAACCAAAATCAGTAAGACTGATTGCAACTTAATATATAATAAAAATAATGGAATAAATGAAAGACTTGCAAATGGCATTGAGCTGACAGGCTCTTTCCTAAACACTCCATAGGCCATGATCTGATCTATTACAGCAAAATAAGAAGACTGAAATAGAATGAAGAATTTAAAAGCAACTCTACCAAAATCTGTGAGCATTTCCAACCCTGTCTCTGCTCAAGCTCCTATTTTTTCTATGGTAGAACTGAGAGCAGAAGCTGGCCTGCGTCCTTCACATTACATTCTCCAGGTTTAGAATAAAAAATACTGTCTCCCCCAACACTAAAATTTGATGCATTTTGAAGAAAATTAGGGTTGTTGCTACAAGATCTATTTTTACCAATGACTAAATATGTAATAAAACTACTTTTACCCCAGTCCTGAAGGAAAAAAAAAGTTACTATGATCGGAATTAAATTCCAATGGTTTAGTGATTTTCTCATAATATTAGGCAGTTTGAACATTAATGAAGATGAAAAATTTAATTCTGTCTCTATATGGCTTTTTTTTTCATAAGGGAATTTATCAATGATGTAACTAAGATGTCAAAATAGTGTATTATTTCATAACTGATTGTGTAGTTACAAAGTGAGCAGTATCTGTGAGATAAGGTATAAGAGTATCTGTGAGATAAGGCACCTGTGTGGAAGAGATGGATTAGAAAACATGAAGACTTTTATTCAAGTTCTGTTTCATTCCCTTTTTAACTTCAGTGTCACTGGGCCAAGTATTTCCTTTGATCAGAAATATATTTTGCTAAGGATGCTATATTTCATTTGAAACAGAGCATAAATTATCTTTCTAAAATAATAATAATAAAAAAACCCCCATACAATCTTTTGGCAGAAAGTTTTAAAAGAATATATGTATTACAGCCAAAATGTGTGCCATTTGGCTTCATTAAATAAAATTTCAGGAAGCTTATTTAAAAGAAAAATATTCAAAATGCACACACAGAATGCATAATACTGCCACCAAGCACATCCTGGTGGAACTGAGGACATGTCTTATTTAATCCTCTGTCACATGTTAAAGGTTATGACTTCCATGTTTGGTTACTTTTCAGAAATGAACGAACACTTGATTTGAATGTAGGGACAATATATCAGTTTTGATCATCCTCTGGGCCAATGTCCCAATCTCTGAAATGCAGATGAACTGACAGCCATCTAATCTGAACTCTTGCACAATATCACCTGAGTGGAAACTTACTCAGTATTTTTGTGCAATAACACAGGAATGCAGCATAATTAGGAATCTTAGAAGATCTTTCATTGAATCAATTCCTGCTTGAAGAAGGGTCAGCCATGAAGTCAGACCAGGCTGCTCAAGGTTTATCCACTTGGGTCTTGAAAGCAGCCAAGGATGGAGCCTGCACAGCTTCACCAACCAACCAGTTCTGCTGCCTGATTGCTTTTGAAGGGAAAAAGCTTTTCCTTATATCCAGACACAACCTCCTTTCTTCCGACTTAGGCCTGCTGTCAGTTGTCCTTCCACCATCATAAAGAGCTCATCTCCACCTTCTTAGTAAGCTCCCCATAGGCACTGGAGGCTGCTGTTCCCAGGCAGGACAAGCCCCATTCCTGCAGCCTCACCTCCAAGTGCAGCTGCAGCAGTCCCAGAGACGATGTCAGCAGCCCCCCCTTTGCCCCGATCCAGTTCACTGGCTTCTCTCTTGTACCAGGAGGCTCAACATTGGACATAATCTTCTAAATACCACCTAGTAAGTGCTGAGTACAGAGAGATAATCACTTTCCCAAGCTACTGGCTGTGCTCCTGTATTACAGTCCAAGATAATGTTGTCCTTCTTTGCTGCCACAAACAACTACTGGCTCATGTTCAGTTTGCCGTCTAGCAAGACTCTCCCAATTTTAGCAGAACTGCTTCCCCAGTCAGTGAGCTCACAGCTTTTACATGTTCAGTTTGGCTAATGCTGTATCATACACCTCCCAGAAAAACTGCCAGTGTTTAAGTTAACACTGCAAAGAGTTGCTCCATTAAAAAAATATTTTATCTTTTTTTCCGTTTTGGTATGGTAAGCATCAACATCAGCTAGAGAATCCCAGTGGAAATTCCAGCGCTGACACACAGATAATGGAATTCAGTAAATATAGCAGATAAATGATGCATTAGTGGGCTGGATTGATTGAACTGATACAAACAGCTTTGGACTGCATTCCCTTTTCACTGGTGGACATAACAGAATCAGCATAGTAAAGACATATAAAACAGCACTAGTTATAGCTACAGTATGATCTGTATAAATTCTCTTCTCTTTCTTTTTTCAATTCTGCCTCTATCAGGTTATGTGCTAAAGAATGAACCTTGTAATACTGGAGTGAACATTGTTTGAGGTAGACATGTGCTCCCTCCACATGCAGTCAGGTGCTTGGGTGCATGCTCATCTACAATGCAAGATCTGCTTTTTCAAACTGTATCCTGATTTTGTATCCTACACTGGATGGCATACGTGGTTTTGTAGCCAGACCATCTGACTGGCACTAATCTACAGACACAAATCTGAAAGGCAATATCAGACAGATTCTCAGTATCATGCAGAGAAAACTTTGAGAACTGTTCACTCTCCCATTACTCTCCCCTCTAAGTTTATGAATCTACTATTAAAAAAAACCCACAGCCAACAATACTCTATAAAAACTGCAATGCTGTCACATTTAATTCTTTAAAAGGCAAACTTGTTGGAAAGACTTTGAATAAAACTTACAATGATGGGAAGCATGACAGAAGACAGAATGTTGCCTGAAACCACAGGTTAATAAAATATACCACTGGTGAAATGGAGACATTGTTGGTGTCTGTGGTCCCAAAGTCAAATAAGATGAAAAGAAGAATATGTTTACATGAGGGTTGTATAGGGTAACAGAAATTTACCTGTAGGCTGTTCAGAATATTATTCTATTAACAACCATCAAAACAAAACTCTAAAATGTTTTCCTCTTTCCTGAACCATTAATGTTTTCCATTTATAGCTGCAATTTGGAAGCGTTAACTTTTACCTCATAAGTTTGCTATCGCCTGTGTTATCCTACTTTATGTTAGGAGGTCTCCTAATACTGTTTGGGTTGTGTTTAAAAACAACATTGATACCTTGATCTTGATAGCTAATCTTCTGTCATCACCATGGTGTCCAACTGTTTGGGGACCCTCCTCCTTTGATAATATTGCCAAACAGCAAGTAGCCACCTACTATCACAAGCTACTGCTGTGATGCTACACAAATAGTAATTTATTTCCAAAGGTTCAACCTCCCAATCTATTCAAGGTGATTCTTTTCACTACCAACACATTAGGCCACAATATAAGAAGGATATAAAGTTGTTAGAGAGCTTCCAGAGGATGATCATGAAGATGGAGAAGGGCCTTGAGGAGAAGTCCTGTGAGGAGCAGCTGAGGACACTTGGTCTGTTCAACCTGAAGAAGACTGAGGGGAGTTTTCTCACTGAGGGGAAGTGCAGGGGAAGGAACCGGTCTCTTCTCTGTGGTGACAGTGACAGGACCTGAGGGAATGGCCTGAAGTTGTGTCAGGGGAGGTTTAAGTTGGTTATTAGGAAAAGGTTCTTCACCCAGAGGGCTGTTGGGCACTGGCAGAGGTTCCCCAGAGAAGTGGGCACAGCACCAAGCCTGACAGAGCTCAAGGAATGTTTCGACAACACTTTCAGGCACATGGTGTGACTCTTAGAGTGTCCTGTGCAGGGCCAGGAGTTGGTCTTTGATGATCCTTATGGGTCCCTTCCAACTCAGGGAATTAATATTATTATTAATAATTCTATGAAGTCTAATGCATAATATTGTAACCTTATCAGGTAATCTTCCATATAATTGCGTCACGATGTTGCTTTAATAATTATTAATACAGGTCTAATACTTTTTATCCATGTTATGTATTGGTAGATCTATTTAACACTTGTAAAGTACTTTAAGATGTCCCCAAAAGAAGGAACTAAAGAAAAACTTCTTTAATTATTCTCTTCTAGACATATAAAAAGGTAAGGCTATCCTTGAGTCTGGAGTACAGTAGGACACATGGTCAGTGCACACAACCCATGGACTAAGGAAGAGTATTGACTCACTTCTGAGAATTGAAGTGGTGCTTAGCACCTGAAGCTTACGGTCAGGAGTTAAAAAAAAACCAAAAAATATGTTAACATACAGCTAGTCCTTTACATTTAAACTTTTGTTCCCAAGAAAACAAAAAGGAGAGCTTGATGTCTGGAAGGTATTGAGTTTATAGAAGTATCCACTGATTTTAGAAGGGACCTACAGAAAGCTCAGCAATTTTGAGACAGTAGAGCAGTTTAAACATTAAATAAGGACATGGGTACCTATTTACGCTCCAATTTCTGAAAATCTCAACTTAGATTTGTCTAAGTACAAAATCATCTGATTATTTAGATGTTAGCTGAGTAGAATTTCACTTTACATATATCATTTAGTTAGCTGAACCACTACCAGGTGCCATAACTGAAATAGTTTAATAAACTTATTGCAGTAAGTTGCACCCTTTCTCTCCCTATTCCCATGTTACAATTACTTTGTGCAGCCTTCCTAAAAGCACATTGTAATCTCTTCACAGAAGAAACTAATTTTTTTACTGAGAGATGTAAAAATACTTTGAGTGCTGCAGAAACAACAAATTAACATTAATTCTTTTCCCAGTTAGTTGAAATAATGTAGAAAATTCCCTATCCAACAGCAAATCAATACCTCTCAGAATTATTAGGAATTTAATCAGTCCTTTTCAGGTCGACGGTTCCAGACCTCAGAGGCTACATCACCAGGGTAATGCAGCTTCTTGTGCCACATAACACTGTCATCCAAGTTGATGGGTGCTTGATTTGTAAGCCTTTTTCTAAAAAGACCAAACCAAATAAAGACGTATGCAACTAAGTATGTTCTGATCAATTCACTCAGTACTGCTCTTTAAAAAAAATGCATTGTATAACCCCTCAACCCATGATCAGTTTGGTCCTTTTCTGATAGAAGCAGTAGATATCAAATCTCATCTCCACAAGCTCTGCTATGAGCTTGCTTATCTCAGCTCTGTAACTAAGGTACTCATGCATTTTTCTGCCTTGTCCTCCCTGGATTTTAAGTGAGGATGCACTTCTAGACTCTCTCTTAATTGCACACTACTGTTCTACCCTTCCTGTTCTCTCTTTCCAGCTTTCTCCACTCACTAAATGTTCCAATATGACACAGGTTTTACTCATATATTATGGAAAATAATACAGGCCCAGATACCTCATGCAGGAAGATGTGGAAATAGACAATCAGTGTATTTGAGATGAGTACAACTGCTACACCTGCAGGAGCCAGTGTCTGGAATCTGTGCCATCCACTCTTCTGAGTGGAGAGCAATGAATGAGTTAAAATGAACAATGAATGATTTTACACAGAAACCACCAGGAATGCATATTCCTACTGGTTTGTCTTTTTGGCTACATTTGCCTTTTGAGAATACCAGTTGGGAAAATTGTTTAGAACTCAGACACAGTGAACAATAAAACTGCTCTAAACTAAACTGCTAGAAAGTCAGTGTGTAGATCGAACATGTTACAGCTGTGTCAAGAAAAAGCTGTGTAGCTCAGCAAAACAGAAACTTAGGAGGGTTCCGGAGCTGTGATCTAGTAGACATTTGGAATATAAAGGAAGTTCAATCCCTGAGAAAACAGACAGCTTCAAAGATCAAGGGGCTGATTCTTCATAGCTATCCCTTTTCAGAAACAGAAACACTGACCTTTTTGATAAAGACTTTGCATTAGTATCTCACTACTCTAAAAATCCTTCCAAAAGACAAAGTGAGACCTAGTAGCACTGTAACTGCAACTGGAATAATTCAGAGATTCATATTTAGAAAAGTAAATACACTAGCAAATCTTTAACGACAGATTTACAGAAAAAAAAGCAACCAGCAAATAAATCCAACACTATTTCTCATGTAAATGCCATCCAGCTTGCTTTTCCTTCCTCTCTCTGTCCCCAAAGAGCAAAAACCTAGTCTATAATGCCTTCTGAAGGCTGTCTGCCTGCTATCCTCACTGCCCACCTACCGTAGGGAGCAGCTCCTCCCACCTGCACATAAAAGCCAAGTGCATGCTACCAGCAGCAGATCAGAGCACTTTCTCAGTCCTCCACTGTTTTGAGCCAGTGATCTTCTCTCCTTGGATCTTGTGTACTCAAGGTAAGATTACTGCTACTTCAGGTTTCTGTTCTAACCAGCTATTGCGAGGAAGTCTTAATGTGAACTCGAGCACTGCCTTGCTGGGTGGTGCTGGCTCCCCCCCGCCTTTTTTTTTTTTCAGATGTAGTGTCATCTGACATTTAAGTTAGTAACAGTCTGTTGTTTTAGCAATGAAATAAAAACAGATCTTGCTGAGAAACACTGTGGCTGGGAAAAGGTCTTCTCTCCCTTTCTGATTGATTTTGAAGAGATTAGTATACCCAGACCAATTATAGCAATTTATTATCCCTCTTAATAGTCTCCTTCTCAGTCCAGTCAAAGTTATCAAAAAATTTCACTATAAAGCTTCCTTAAATTCTGTTTGAGGGGAAAAAAAGGCTTAGTGCTAATTTGAGGAAGGAGTTGGGTTTTATTGCTAATATCATTTACTAGCCAGATTGAGACAATCTTGGGACTGAAGTGCATCTTCACAGGTTTCATTGCCTTTTTAAAAAGTCTGATGGGACTTAAGCCCTCACAGAAGCACAGGAATAAGACGGATGGAATTCATTATCTAGGACCAAATATGCTTAAAGCACATATTTTACAAGCAGAGTTCTGTTTCTTGGAACAACAGACCTTGTGTCTCTATGAAATTTTTAGATCAGTTTGTTTATATTTTATCTACAGTTTTCCTACATAGGCATTTCTAGCATTAGAGGAAGAAATAGTTAAGTGCCTCAGAGAGAGCTACTGAACAGTTAAAACATTTAAAAGTGGTTTCAAAACTATATTTGCATTCCCATCCATGCATCCATCCATCCTCACAGAGATGAATCTATTAGTGACCAGTAGCAGTTTTTCACACTGTGTGAGTCAGTGCACTTTTAACACACAGTCACCTGTTTAAAGAAATTCCATCACAGAAATCCTAATCCTAGAATGCCTCTCTCCAGTGCTCAGAGAGGAAGGAGCACAGTTCATGCTGAACTACCAAAAGGAAGCAGTTAACGCTGTCTGTAAATACATAATACATTCTTCAGTTAAATAGGGATATTTTCTGCTTGATGTCTAATTCTCTTTCTAAATGGACTCTTTTTTGGTCTTTCACAAGTAGAAAATCTTCTCTGAAAAATAACTATGTCCACATATAACTGCACTCACACTAGCTGCAATATTTTATGCTGTAGCACTGTGTAACAGCAGAACTCTGCTCAAAGCACCCTTTTCTGCATACAGTATCTAAGATTTTTTTCTGCATTTTATATGTTATCCTAACTAGTAGGGAAAAGAAAACACTGCCTTCAGCTATTTTTCTGCAAGATTACATAAGTATCTTTTAAAAAAACCCAAACAACAAAAATGCAAAAACCAAATAACTTGAACTATTCAAAAAACAAAGTACAGTGCTTTCTATAGCAAACTTACAGTAAAAGTAGTTTTGCATCCAGGTAGTTCACATAAATTGCCCATAGAAGATAGGAATAGAGCCCAATGGTTTTCCTCATAACTGGCATTAACTCTGAGCTACAAAATTTTATTTCTTAGTTAATATCTGATTTTTACAGCAAACCTCCTCTTTCTAAAAACACTCCTGTTGTAAAACACAGATATGTGATTTTAAGATTAATGCATACAGAATTTAGGTCTACAGTGTTGCATTAAAGCCTCATTTGTTCACACAGAATTTTACCCTGATAAATCAACATTTTTAATAGAGCAAATTTCATTATAAAAATAAATAATGCATTTGCCACAGGAAATGTGTATATAGCAAAATACCTTTTATTAAAGCCTGCTGTGAAATGTAATGTTTTGGCATTTGAAAAATGGATTGCAAGACATATTAAGAAAACTCTATTCAAAGGAATGCATCTAATTTAGATCAGAATCTCCTCTGAGCAATTTCTCTCTTAGGCTGAGTAGATAATTCAGCTTAGCATCATTTTGCAGAAGGGGATGAAGGGAAACTGCAGCCAGCAGGTCTCCAAGAGAACTCAGATCTCTAGGAATGCATTTATTGACCTCTGCTGATCTGAAACTCCTTTTTACAAGATCAAAGCACACTGATATTAAAATAAAGATACTGTAATTTTAAAGTAATGCTACAACCAGAATAATAATACAAAAAGCTAATCACTGGGGTAACAAGGAATTCAGATTTCTTGAGTAATGATAATGACTTTAAAAATAATAAAGGGAAAGAGACTATATTAGTTTTTTCAGCCACAGACCAGTTAAGTGTTAAGCAGGGATGCTAAGCCACTTCTCCTGGCAGTTATGCTTAGGTTTTTTAGGTGTTTATTTAGGGAAGTAATATCTACTTAAGCCACTAGTGTAACTCCCAGTGCTGTCTAAAGTGCTAGACTAGATACATAGAAACAGAGGATAAACATATCACTGTCTGCTTATCTATGCATAGTTCTGCCACTACCACTGCTTGGGAGAAATTCTTACCTTCAGGAATTTATTTTCACACCTCTCTGTAGGGAGAGATTATGTTTTCCTCTGGCCATGCTGTCACTAAGTATATGAAATGTTTTAGTCATAGTCACAGTGAAAATTCATGGTAGAATGTCAGATTTAGCTCCTCTGGTTTCCAGGCCAGCACTCTAACCCCACACTTCATTTTGTAATCAGCCTTATAAAGTCCACCCCTTTGTAGCTGCTCTGTCTTTGCATGACTCTTTAGGGCTGAACAGCAGGGAGAATTCCAGTGACAAATCTTGAGAGAGGTAATTTACTCCCAACACTTTAAAACTTCCTGTGAAACCCTTTACAAACCTATTAACAGGATTTGCAAATAAATCATTCTTGGAGGGGGAAAATAAACAAATAAACAAATACGCTCATCCCTTTCTGACACTCTGTGGTTAAAGGAGACCAACCCGCTCTTGGCAGGCTGAGGAAGCAGAGATTCACTGCCATGGACCAGAAATGGTGAGCAATATCTGACTAGAAGGACTCAGTCTTGGTACCTCAGCAGCAGTAAAGAGCTCAAAGAGAAGCTCATAGCGCTTAAGCAAAATTATGGAAAGGATCTTGTAGGGGACATTAATATTAGTCTTCCTTTCTTTTCCACATTCACTATCATGTGCCACTTCTATAAACCTACAGGATATAATTTCATATCCATTAAAACAAATAAACAAGCAAACAAACAAAAACCAAAACCCCAACCACCACCTTTGTCTTGTCCCTTTAGCTTTTAGCCCTCAAGTTAATTTATGAGGATACAGACTCATAATTGCTCCTATGGCCTTGCAAACACTGCGTTTCAAAAAAACCTCAAAACCAACAAAACACAACCAAAACCAAATAAACAAAAAAACCACCTCACCCAACACATTCCAGTGCTTCATTGCTAGAGTTATTACCCTAGCAACCGAGGCCTTGTCTCTTACTCTTTTAGCTTAAAAATTACTGCTAAGCATGCATTGTTCATAGATAAAGTAGTGAATGTGTGAGAGGTAACTGGAGGACTAGAAAAATAAGCATTAATGGTCATCTCATTATCTGCCACAGAAGACAATTTTTATATATCTATGAGCATATCTGCATGGCAGAATTTTCTGCCCACTTATTCTATGTCTTGCTATGTATCTCAGGGCAGGTAAGATTATCTCTTAATCTCTTTACCTTAAATATATCCCTGTATTTTCCCTTTCTTTTTTTGTTTTCCAGTTATTGTAAGCTGTGGGTTCTTTCCTTCTACAGGAAGATAATTTTTAATTTTCACTATTGTCATATTTCTAAAAGAGCAATGGTTTAATGGAGGTACTATAGTGAGGAACAAGACAAGACAAAAACATTAGAGGTGGCATGTTCTGACTGATAAAAATCCAGCAAACAGCTGTACTTAACAGTACAAAAGTTTCTTATTTTGCTACTTACATTTTCTAGAGTCTTGTGTGTAAGTGTTGCCTTTTTTGTGGCTTTCCCTACGCAAACAGAAATCCCAGGAAAAGTTGTGGAGTTATATATGTTCAAAAAGATAATGATGAGTCCTGGTTCTGAAGCCTTTTGTGGGTCTTGAGCAATAACTGTGCCTATTCTCTGTACACTCCAGTAAACAATTGTGCTTGCTCTCCCTGCACTCCTGAAATGTTGGATGTGTTTCTGTAATTGTCTTGATATGTAATGAATTTAATGTCTCATAATTGCCCTGGTGGGAATTAATACCACTATGCAGTCTTGGGACATCTTTAGGTGATTAAAACTTCATGCAAGTTCATGTTTTATAGCAAAAGCAAGATAAATATAAGTTTGTTGCTTCTGGAATGGCAGGTGAAACTTTTGAGAGGTGACATAAAGGGGAGTAAGAATCAGTGCCCTCTCTTGGTTAGAAAAAATACATAAAGCAGCCCTATGAGAGTGTTTATCAGTTCCCTCTACTGGCTACAAAGCCCAGGCCAGATGAGCAGCTGTGTTTGCGGAGGCGAAGGTCTGAAGTTCTATTCCCAGTGCTGTGAGCCTGTGGTAAACTGATGACTGTGGTGTCTGTGCATGTCTGTGGACATCATTCTTTAAGGGGTCTGATCAGCAACCACACTGAGTTCAACAGCAGGGCGCTCAAAAATAACATGGACTTCCTGCTAGGTAAGAAACTTTCCACTTTGGATTGGAGAAGCATGCTGGCAGCTATGCCATTCATAATTCTACATGGCTGAGCATCTTTCTGCTCTGCATCGTGTGCACACCTTGCTTTTTCCACCTCTTCAAGCAAAATGTGTGTGAGTGTTCATTACACTCAGTTTAGAGACATCTGGGCAGTTAGCGCAAATATTCTTGGCAATCCTGAGTTGTAACACTTCACAATGTCAGCTTCTGAGAACTCCACATTTGCAAGCAGGAAGTAAATGGTACCAAAAAGAACACTCCAGCCTTCAAAAAACCAAAGCAAAACTAACAAAAAACCAAACAGAAAAAGCCCACGAAACAGAAAAAGAGCCTACACTACTTCTTCTCCATTCCTGTAGGAAAAGGCCTATATAACCTGGTTACACAACAGGAGAAACAGATCATACAATTTATGCAGTCATTTTGAAATAAATTTGAGATTAAAAAAAAAAACATACCTCAAACTTAAGAAAGAGTTTTTGTTGCAAATAAATATCCACAGCACCAAAAATAACAAACTCCTGAATCAGCTACGCCAGTTTACTTCAGCTCCTAGGGATCTATCATGGCAACATATAGGATACATAAAACCTATCCCATGAAAGGGAGAGTGAGTCAAAACTAACAGCTTGACATAGCAGATATCAAAGGTATATTAAAAGCTAGAAGTTTGAAACATCTGCAGCATATGTTTCCTGCTAACTAAAAAAGCAGCCACTCTTTCCAGACCAACATACTGCTGCATTCTTCACTCTGAAAGTAAGAAGTTGACACTACCTCATTGTGCATTTGCATATGCAACTTCAAGCAAAGCATTTGACCATTTTGCAACTGAAAATTCTGGAGACTAAAACAAGTTTCTAACAAAACCCACTCTTATTATATGAAGTAACAACACATGTATGTAATACATACTCCCTGAAATGGAGATACTTACTTTGCCTCTCACGTACTCAACAGAGTTTTCAAACAGACAGAATGGAAGGTAGCACAGCCCAGGGACACACAAACCAAAGATAACCAATTTACCACTCAAGAAATCTAGCAGTCAAGTCTGCTTATGCCAGCACATAACTCACCTCTGTTGTGCCCTTCCATTCTTCCTACCACGCATGGAGTTCCAGAGAATGCACAGTATCAGAACAAGAGTCTTTATGTAGCTTGGAGACCAGAAATTCTCTTTCAGCTTGCCTTAAACAGAAGCAGAAACAAAAGGGTTCAGATATATCCTAGTATTTATTTTTAAATTAAATAGGTGATCTTAGTTGAACTCTCAGTTGATGGATATTAATGTAAAACACACAACTGGGACCCTTGTTGGCAAATCTCAACAAAAAGTCAAGAGGTAGTTGTTTTAGGTCAAAGCTGAGCAATAAAAGCAGGCATGTGAGGAAAGTTTATGTTGCCAGCATTGATAGATCTGTCACCTGCACTATAGATAAAAAGCAAATAAGCAAAGAGTAGTTAAGGAAGTATATCTCACAAGCACTAGTATTCACACAAAACATATTTTAGAAAATGAAGGGGAAAAAAAGGACAACTTTCAGTACTTATTTCCTTTCAGTCAGTGGCTTGAATTGAATTTACCATAGTAGCACATCACATTGTTTGCTGCAAAAAAATGCAAAGCTTAGGCCTTTAGGAGTAAGTCTCTTGTGCTTTATTGGTTCCAAAAATGTCAGTGCTTGTCAAAGTGTTTTTGAAATAAAACCAAAACCATGTTAATAAAATGAACTTTCCAAGACAATGCTGGCCAAAACTGATTCTTAGATTTCTTTTCAGTAATAAACTGCCTCTGTGGTTGCTGAGTTGATAGGGAGAAGGATTTAAAGGATCAAAGCCAAGTTCTGGTTAACTCAGGGTAAAAAAAAAAAAGAACTCTGAAGGAGAACACAAGCCCTCCAGTGAATGGATAGACTTTTGCTGAAGGTGGGCAGAGCTTAGCAAAATCCAGCTGTGCTTTCAAAAATGGCTGTAATCATTATTAGGCTGTAATTGAAGATATTCCAGGACTGCAATATTCGTTGTGGGTACACCTTGTGATACGCTGCTGTAGGTTACTGGACAAGCCTCAGTACTTTAATGCATAATTCACAGGCTGAATGTTAGTTCAGAAGAGTTACCCTATTTATTAAGTAGTAATTCCCTAAGTGAATTAACAAGGCAACAACTGGAAGGATTCTGTCCCATCTTATCCCAGCCTTATGGATGAATAGCTCCAAAAATATGCCCCAGTGAAGGCTGAAGGTGTTCCTGATGAGCTCAGTTCCTACTGTGCACACAATTTGCATGCAATTCCAGGCACTGAGGTCTCTGAACTGTTTCACTGTATGTTCACATAGGTGCAGAGCAACAGCAGTTTCTGTCTTCCTTGGAAGAATATGGTGCCATAGTTGGACATTCTGTGGCTGTAACAGGAATTCCTGCTCTGCTCCAGTTCAGCCACCCTACCTAAATTTAGGAGAATTATGCAGTACAGTCCAAGCTGCCACTGCAAGGATGTTTTGGTTTTTTGGGTTTTTTTTACTTTTTATGCTTAGGAACTCCTAAAAACTATTATTATTTTTCAGATATCTGAGCATAACTTATTACATCAGGAAACATGGAAAATATGTTAGGATTGTGCCCTAAACTTGTATTACTAGTCTCATATAAAAACATCGCTCATACAGAAAATGCTATGTTTAACATTCAATCCTTATACTCGATTAAAGATTAATTTGCAGGAGTAATTTTTTTTAACTCATGTACTGGGATAGAATTGTCAGATGGCTTTTAATTGTAGTTTAAAGTTAATCCATTTGTCTCAGCTGTGTTTTGTAATGTCACCTTCATTCCATTTTGATTTTAGATTGCTCTTAAGCAACTAGCTGCAAATATTCAGTATCTAAAATCCAAGTGGTGGTGGTTAGTTCTGGTATGTGATTCTTATGGAATATTTCTGTTGCACAGTAAGGACAAGATAGCTCTTTGACTCAAATTTCAAGCGCAAAAACTGCCTTTCACTGAGTTCAGAATTTACTTCCAATGAATGTTTTATATTATTATTTGAAATACCCTATTTTCAACATCACATCTCTCACTCCTATGCTAAACACTATCAACAATTCAATACGAAAGGACTGACAAGCAAAATTATTTCAATTTGTGACTGCTCAAAGACATTTTCTCTGCTACATGTGCTTCGAACTTTTTAACTGCTTATCTCATGGAAACAAGTATTTAAAAAATAAGTAAACAGAAACCTATTATATTTTCAATGCTCCATTTGTCAAGCACGTTTCAAGAGCTGGAATTTTAGCTTGATAGACATTTGCAACATACACACAGCCTTATCCTTCAAAGCAACAACTGCATCTGAGACTGAGAGCTGCTCTCGCAATTCCCACCAAAGCTGAAGCTGGCTGAAGAGCTAGCATGGCACTTTCTGGGGGCACTCAGCATGGCACACCTCAGCTCAGGGTGCAGCAACCCTTCCTTCCTGGCTTTGCCTTCTCTACCACCAGAATGATGAGGAGAAATATTTTTGCTCTCTCAACTGCTTATAAGTCTCTTTGAGGCTTCAGGAAAACATGAAATGTACCTAATGCCCAGAATCTATTGAGATAGCAGGGGTTTGTGTCTGCATTCTGTAAATCATGCATTCTTTGTGTCCACTATCCATGAGCATCTTTCTTCCCAAGCTTTGTTAACCTGCCCCAGGTCTGAGATCACAGAAGCATGTCAAGGCCTAAACCTTCACAAGGCAATTCTGCCAACAAATAATTAATTTTTCTACCCCAGATATCACTTAGAGCTTGCTTGTTAGTTGCTCTCTGTTTCCTGGGTTAAATCTCCCTTCTTGTTGATTAGTCTTGAAAGTATACTAAGATCAAACATTAAAGAACATCCTTTTTTAAGAAAATTTTACATATTCCATGTTTTGCATCAAGCGGATTCCATTTAGTGACAATGGAGTTGGAACGGTGTTGTAGTGTACTTGACAACAAAACCAAACCGCAGGGCACCCTGAGGCCTCCATCCTGTTACGGCCATTACCTGCCAGTAACACAGTCCTGAGGAAAGCTGACGTGGCCCAGTGAGGTGGTGACATCTCACCCTCACCAGACTATGGTGACATTTCGCCCTCACCAGGCTGTGGTGACATCTCACCCTCATCAAGCTGTGGTGACATTTCAATCTCACCAGGCTGTAGGGACATTTCGCCCTCACAAGGCTGTGGTGACATCTCACCCTCACAAGGCTGTGGTGACATTTCGCCCTCATCAAGCTGTGGTGACATTTCAATCTCACCCTCATCAAGCTGTGGTGACATCTCACCCTCAAAAGGCTGTGGTGACATTTCAATCTCACCAAGCTCTAGTGACATTTCACCCTCAGAAGGCCGTGGTGACATCTCACCCTCACAAGGCTGTGGTGACATCTCACCCTCACCAGGCCTTGGCAAGGGCAAGGCCAGCCCAAGCATGCCCTGGCCTGGGGCTCCTCAGCAGTCAGGCTGTGCCCCTCTCGGCCTGGAGCATCTCTCGCCTCGTGTGGTGCTCATGGTTCCCTCATGCTCCAACATCAGCACCATTTCTGCACGGGGGCAGTCAGAAAACTCATTTGCAACCTGCGCCTTCCATTCCCAAAGGAGAGGCAGGGGCTGAGGAGAGCAGAAGCTCCCCACAGCCCAGTCAGCTGAGGAGCATTTCTGGAAACACAATGCATTTGAGGTTTCTTGGGTTTCGCAGATACAGCCCGGGGCTTTGGCTTCTGCATGCCAGCCCTCAGTGCCCCTTGGAGAAGGATCTGGGCAGCATTAGCTCGCACAGATGCCGACAGTGCTGGAAGGCCAGAAATGAGGGGGGTGGCGGGGAGAGCTCCGCTCTCAGCTGGAGAGAAAATGTCGCATCATGTGAGGGGAGGCAGCTCAGAAAGAGGAGGAAGGCTGCTCCAGCACACTCCACAGGAGGTTCAGGACCTTTCAGATTTCCACATCTGGAGGCAAAACTGAAGCCACTCTAAGTTTAAAATTAAAAAAAAAAAAAAAAAAAAGTCCATTTTGAAGTTAACATTCATGGGTTTTAAAATCCAAAAACTCACCTGCAAAAGGTGCTACTGTCTAAGAGTAACCAGTCCTGTAGAGTTAAAATTCTAAACCCTCAAAACTCCCCCCAAAAATACCAAACACTTGGGTGGGATGTGAGGAAAGAAATATCATGTGAGGAAAGAAAATGATAAAACTACTGTTCTCAACAGGCAGGGAATTCAGAAGGCAAACAGCTGAACGGAACAGCTTCATCATTTCTTTACAATGTATTCTCCTGGCCCCTCTTTGTTCAGCACAAAGATTTTTCAGGCTGAGTGCTTTTGATCTGTATGTTACACCCCCTAGCATGGTGAAGCCCTGACTCATGATCAAGGGTTTGAGACAAACAAAGAGCAGCAGCTCCTGAACTTGAAAGCCTGTAACTTGTACACAGAACGAAACTGACTCCTGGACTTCTGCTCCAGTCACTTTAACACACTCCTGTTTACACAGATGACTGGTATGTCTGGAGAGATATTACACTACAAATGTTTCACCCCCCTCTCCTGGCTGCCAAAGCATCCAAGAACCCATACACAGCAGGTTAATAAATTTATCCTTACAAGCACCCTGACAACATCACTCTCATTTTAGAGGAAATTGAGGCACAGAGAAAGTTGCTGGTGTAGCATTTCAAGAGATTGCTCCTGGCCAGATTCTCAAGTGTCTTCCCATCATGATGGGAGCTAGATGGAGAGTTTGACTCCCATCCGGGCACCTCAATGAGAACCAGATTTTCACAAGTGATCAGCACCCAGTAGCTCTCACAGTGACATTTGCAGCCAGATTTTCTAAGAAGTTCCTTTGATCGTCTGGCCACTGCCTCACTGGAGGCAGAGAGCTTTTGAAAAATCTGATCCAGTTTGTGGGTGCTGAGCACTTCTCAAAATTCTTGCTTAAGTGACCTGGCCAAGGATGCAGACTAAAATCTGAGCAGAACCCACTTTGCCTAATCTCTAGGCCAGTGATTTAACCACAAGTGTATTCTTCCATCTTCAGCAGAGAAAGAATAGACACTAGTTGGGGCAGCAATCAAAATGCCAAACAGCTGCCAGTATCCATGCCTGCCAACAAAAATGCCCAGATACTTGTGGGCAAACCAGACAGCCACATTTTGGTACTTTCCTGAGAAAGAATTATTTCTAGTAGCAGTGCCAGAGTCTGGCAACCTGGTTTATGCTCTTTCCAGATGTACCTCTTTCTTTCTGGGCTAAAAACTTTGTGAACATACCCCCAAAACAGGCACACCCTCCCCACTCTTCAGGAAAAACAGCAGCTATCCAAACACTGTCCTGTCTCCATTATTCTTCAAGAGCTAGGCACGCTTGGGCAAGACAACACTATTTTGTGTAACGATTAAGAAGCAGTGGTCGTGTCAGTGAAGATTCTTGTTTTCATTTAATATTTCATTCATTTTTGAACATAAGTAACCACTTAGCTGCAGTTGTGCTAGATGCAGAGGAGGAAACACATGCTATTCTTGGCTGGACTTTACCTCTGTGGGAAGCAGCAGCCTCCTTAAAGCAGCCTCTGTACACTGTATGATTTAGCGACATTTACAATTGTCCTGAACCTCAAGCAAGGACCTGAGTACCTGAAAGTGTAATGTGTGCAAAACCCCAAAGCCCCAGGCTGCATCATCTATTTTATGCCTTGTTTGTGTGAGGTCCATTTGCAAAAGACAGTTTCCAAAGCCACGAGCTAAAGGCTAATTTAAAAATTCTTCTTCAAACAGACTATATCCATTCAGCTGCCAATTGAGATGCTGCTTTGTGTCACTCAGCAGCAGCTTGTTGGACTGTCTATTGCAGGACTCCATGTGAGAGTCCAGCTTTCATTAAGTGCTCTCTGTCTCACCTCTGTCCCCAGCTTTCAGACCACGCCCCAAGTAAGTATCTGACCAGTCTGGCAATAGGCAGATAAGGCATTCAGTCACTGGTGTGTTTTAAGGGAGCACAGATACCGCATGGTAACTATTGAATGAAAATGTTTACAGAAAAATAGTTTTGTAAAACAGCTCAGACTAAGCTATTGCTGAATGTTGAGCTCAAGCTATATAAGCCAAAAAACACAGCTGTATCTTTTCTAGCTACAGCTAAAAGCAGCAAAGTGTACTGGAAAAACCTTTGGTGGGGGGTAAAGGGGGGGAAAGGGAGATGGTCTCCTAACAGAGCACTACATCTAGAAGCAAGTGTGAACATTTTTCTGCTCTGTTGGTTCTATACCTGCCATGACACACAATGCAAATGATGACTGTGGTTTGTGCTGTGATTGTTGAATGGCTGCTTTCACTCGATTCTGACATCTGCTGCAGTAATTATTATAACAACAGCTCTTGTCAGAGGATGGACTTCAGAGCACTGTCCCAGTCTAATAATACAGCCTCAGCTTTACAAACAGAAAAAGTGAGGCAGGACAGGATGAGCTCATGAAGCACATTTATGCAGTCAGTTAACTGCACATGCTTTGATGTACCTTGTGACCCAAAATGTTAGAGGGAATGTCACTGGAGAAACTTGGATTATGATTTTTTTGTGGGTCTTTATGGTTTTGTTAGTAAATTCATCACTACAACTTCTCACTTCTTCAATCTTGCAGACTTTTGTTTATTTTAAATTCTTTTGTCCTGTCCAAGAGAAATCAAGGCATTTCAGTGAAAAAGCTAGGGTCAGCTGAGGGCTGGGTCAAGAACTCTGTCTTGGGTGTCACCTCTTGTAAACTCAAAATCTAGCAGTAGTTCAAAGAAAGGTCTTAGTTCAGAGAGCAGTGAGGTCATCAGGACACAGCTTGCTGGTAAAGGACTGGGAGATACGACACTGAAATGGAGGTACCAGAAAGGGCCAGTGGAAAAGGCTGGCAGATTTGGTAGTCCAGCCTGACGTGCCTTTGGAGCAAGAGCAAACAGGCATTCCAGTGGTGACAGGAAAGGGTGCTGACAGTAATCACAGTGGATATGCAGAAGATGGACCCTTCTGTGCAATTGGTTTACTCTGGAGTCTAGGTCTTGGGACAGCAGAGTTGTTCCATTTTCCTTTTAGAGCTAGATATATCAGCACTAACTTTTTCTCCTGGTCTTAAATGTAATTTGTGGCCTACGTCTTTTGTATTAACAATGTAGCACAGAGACTTAAAGGTAGGATAATGAACTCCAAATAATCAGTCTCATTATGAGATGCTGTTACTCTGGGAAGTCTGTGTTTCTGTCAAAATTTGTCAAGCAATTTGTCAATCACGAAATGGGAAATGTTTCTTTTTATGACTAATGCTTGCATTTCTACTATGAAGCTTCAGTCTTAAATTGACATATTCTGAGAAAATGTTTTGCTTAGAAATTCCTGCTTATTCCTTTGGGAAATAATTGGAATTACTTATTAATTACAATGACTTTAGAACTAAAAGAAAATCCACTGTCAGGAGAGAACAGTCAGCATTTCCCAAATCATTTTTCTTTCTTTACCCATGCAAATGGTCACTTGAAATCACTACCTGACACAGGTTTTGTAAGAACCTGAGTCCCATTCTTAACTCAGACAAGCATTAGAGAAATCTGTACTTCTGCAAACTAGGCAGCCTGCCTAAACTGAGTAGTTTTCCAGCCTTTACAGATTCACCCATGACAAAGCAAAACACCCTCCTGACTGAATTTACACAGCTAAATAAATAACTTTTTAAGTGCTTAAATGTCATTGTGAAAGTAAAAAGATGAAATGTGCTGTATATCATCTCTACAAAACCAGAAGTGGTTATATTATAAATAAACAGAGTTTGCTTGGTATTAGGGACATAGGAAATTCCATTCAAGAACAGACAAATGGCACATCTTGTCTGGTATCCTGCATCTGGCACAGGCCTATAACAGATGCTTAAAATACTTGGCTCCCTTGGTCCCACAGTCTCCCCTGTTCCACCTGCCACCAGTGTTATAAATCACAGCTTTCCTAACCTCTGGTGAAAGTCCTTTCCCTGCCCACTTGCATAACGTGGAGGTGGGAGCAAGGGCCAAGGGAATACATATTTGGCCTGTGTGATCCTTATTACACTGTTGGGTACCGAGTTTGCCCAAACTGTGGCTCTGACTGTTGCAGAACATGGAAGGCATTGCTGCCTGTGTTACCCACACAGCCAAACAAAGCATCACACAGGTGAGGACTGTGCTTGGCTCCAGGGAAAGGGGGGAGCAAACCCCTTCTCACCCTTGTTTGCACACAGGAGGCCAGCACAGCTACCACTGGCTTCTCACAAATCAGCTGCCCTCTTTCCATCAAGGCACTGCCTCCTAATTACACCCTACTGCTCAATGATATTTATATCCTGGTGTTGCTTTCTTAGTACCTTTGAAAGTTTAATGCATGATGACTGAAAATTAAATGAGTTTATTGTCTATCAAGCAGAGTTCACTTTTGGCCTTATTCCGAAGGTTATCAAAACATGGTTCATCTACCCAGTGGGATACTTAGTGCAGGTTCCCCTCTTTAGCTGACTGGTGCTTCCCAGCCATTGTCACCAGTGTGACATGCCTGCATCCAACAAAACTGTCAGTGACATTCTCCCTTACTAGAAATGTTACTTGCCACAGACCATGTCTCTTTATTTTCTATTATATCCTTCATAATCAACATCAAATTCAATAGCACAGCTGGTTAAAGGCCTCTCAAACAGACACATGAAAAAGCAAAACATTTCCATTTAAAAAGTTAAAGTTTAAAAACCCCTTTTTATTAATTGCATTAAAGCCTCTCTTTACTCCTTTGTGAAATATAATAGCATTTTTAAAAAGCTAAAGAGAACTTATGATTATAGGGAAAGCAACCATGTAGGCAAAAGAAATTGCATTTGAAGGGAAAAAAGTTTTGTCTCTCAGTTTGAGCATATCCTCTCTACTGTTGCTGAACACTGCTTTTAGAGGCTAACCTAATAAATCTTTACATATTAATAAGGGAAAACTGAATCCTGATGGTGTGCATGGGGTGTTGGATACAGTTTGATATGTCAGCTTTTTCCATGGTCAAGGATTTTCTGATTTTGGTTCCATCCTACTGAATGTAACCTTCGGTGGCAAAGGTCTGAATCTAGAGCAGAGCTTTGATCTAGCTACCCCAAATTTTGTATCCACAAAGAACAATGCTTGGCCACATCAATCTGCTTGAAAGAGTGGACACATTAAAGCTGCTACAGTACCTAGCAGAAGTTTGCATTCTTTAACATATTCCAAATTGATATTACATTCAGCAATGGCTCAGTATTAACAGGAGCTCTGTGATTTTCTGTATGTCTTTCCTGTTTCACAAGAGCAATGACTTTCACAATATTCATCTTTTTCAGTGAGGAACAGTTGTAGAGGTTTTTCAAGGCAGACAAATGACTCAGCCACTTGTTCCAAATAAATGGAAATGGTATTCCAAGTTTCCTAGACAGCTTTAAAAACTACATACAGCAATTCAGCTGCTTAATCTATTATGTTCTACATCTCATATTTAAGAGGACACAAAATCACATGCTCTTTATTCCAAATATAAGTTGTTTTGTCCACAGCAGTCCACAGCCACCTCTTTTTCTCTCTGTTGTTAACATACATGCTGGTCACCTTGCTCTTGCCATTCTCAAGAACACAAGTAGGACTCTTCAGAGTAAAGAACAATTGCTGAGGTTCCCAGACTGCCATGGATATCCTAAATAACAGTGAACCAAGTTTCTTCATGTCTGTGATTGCATTTGCCCATTTGTTTAACGAGGATGTTAATATTTTGCTTTCTGAGGAGAAATGTTGTAAACCTCAATTAATATATCCATTACAAAAAGGGCATGAATTACAACTTTAACTGTGCAGTAAAACAGAACATCTGTGAGAATAAGTAATTATAAGGAGATATATAAAACTATAAAAATAACTTCTTTACTGCAAACCTTGCCTTAACAAGAAACATAACTCCTTCCTCCCTCAAGAAATCTGAATACACTGACTCATGTCTTTGTTTAAGTGTCATGGTAAATTTGTTCTTTTATAACATGTAGTAGTTTAGCTTTGAACTTTTGAGTTTTGGAAAAGGCAGAGCGGAAAAATGTTTTCATGGGAGAGGAGTGCACATTCCAGAGCTGTCGACTGTTACTCGTTTATGAGGCGGGGGAAAAACTACTTTGGTTTTAGGCTTTGGTTGATGCAATTTGTTGTCTGGTATTTTGTGATAAACCAGAGTTTACACTGTACACTGAAATATTTCAATTTTCTTTCTCAACTTTCCATCTTTTGCTTGTTCAAAGTTCTGACCAAGCTTGAAACTGACTGCTGTTGAGGAGAGAAAGATTAGCTGTATACAACTAGAAATAATGATCCTTTGTAATATACTAAGTAGTCCAGGGAGAAAATAACCCATCGTTTTCTGTGAATTATAGAGCTGCACCAAACCATAGTGGAGGAATGCAGATGATATTACTCATAAAAATAGAACAAACCAAAATGTGAGTCCTTCATGGTGTCTTTGTAACCTGAGCAACAGTTTTAAACACAATTTTCCTGGGCTGTTTCATGTTTATTTCATGTATTAACATCTGATTACATTAAAAAATATTAAAATAGGAAAATAAAATAAACTCTCTGTAGCTTATTTATTCAAGTAAAGTAAAAAATACCTTTTTGCTGTCCTGCCTTTTTGAAGGCTATTAACATACATTCTTTCTTCCTTCTCTTTCTAGAAAAGAAAATGCAGATAGTCAGAATCCTTCAAATTTGATACTCAGCACTGTTACAATCTCTTCATTACTGGATGTTGAGTCTGGATATCAGAATCGGTATAGTGAAGTACTCTCCTATTAAATTGAGGTAATTTTCTTCCATAATTAATGAAAATGTCTAATGCTGTAACAGTGCAATTAACATCTCTTTCAAAGTTTCATTTCCTGAGAAAAATTATTGCCATTGAAAAGGATCTATCTTGTCAAAAATCTTCACAGACAAAGGACAGAAACTACATGAGAATGCTAACTCCTAGCCAGAGATTAGAACTTCTCCATTCAGAAAGACAGAACATGTCAGAGTATTATTCTGAGAGAGGGAGGCTGTGCCGAGGACATCAACTTCTTTCGGACACACATTGAGATATGTGTCTGCTTCTTGGGATGGACATCCATACAGTGCCTACTTCATAAATATGGCTCAGCATGGAAAGTGCCTTCTGAAAGCCCACTGGTTAGCAGTGCCACGTCTTCCCTCAAGACAGGAACTGCACACAGCAGAGGGCTGATGTAGACACAGAGTGTCACAGGAACATGCAGTTTAGGATCCAGACAGGAAGGCACTCAGTTGCAGAATCGTAGTAAAAAAATGCAAACTAAGCAGGTGGATCTGAGGATCACCCATCAGCATGAAGTGATGTAATTAATTTCAGAACCAAGTTATGTAAAAAAGATTTTCAGGAAGTATCTCCTCCTTTCCTGGTATATCAGTAATCAAGACACTGTCAGTTTTCTGCCTTGCCCTAATAGGATTGCACAACATTCATAGTACATTAACATGAATTCTAAGGATTTGAATGGGTTGTCATAAAATCACCACTCCAGACCAAAAAAAAAAAAAAAAAAAATTTAAAAAAAAGAAAAAAGGGTGCAGTTATAGGAGCACAGGAAGATCAGCTAGAGGATAGATATATTCTTATTAGGACATCTAACAAAGCCGCCACAGACTCCACGTTTGCTTTCAAAGTAATGGAATTCCATTACAAAACAGTAACCAACATGGAACATAGTTCTTTGAGGTCATTTAAAGCCTGTCTGTTAAACAAATGATACTCCTTTTTTTTTTTCCAAGGCTTCATATTTCTTCTATATTTTCAGCAATTTTTGTCCTATCCGTCTCCTAAGCCAGCCTTTTGGACCACTGAGAAATTGTTTGCCTAAAGCCAGAATTCTGATTTCAATACCTTTCTGTTATTAATTTTCCTTAAGTTACATTTCAGCTTCCAATCAAGGTTTTCTGCAACAGTTTCTTTTTTGATGTGAGTCCACTGTACAGTACCTTGGATCTCAGCTAGAATGCACACCATGTCATGTGAACAGTAAAAACCAATATAGCTCAACTTTCCCAAAGTAGGTTGAATCAGGAGTTTTCAGGATAATCAAAACCATATTTTTACCAGCAAGCAGAGCCAGTAAGTCATTGAAGCTATACAAATATATTCATACCCACATTGCACTTCATTAGAAAAAAAATCTCACACCCAGGAACACAAAAATTCAGAATACTGAATAACTGTGGAACCAAAAATTGGAAGAATACAGTGGTCTTTGCATGAGATGTGCTTCATAAAAGGGATTCCAGTAAAATAAGGTGAATCTTCAGACTTTGTGTAAACTTCTTTATGCCTTTCTTAGCAGACATTGGAAAACTTGAAGGACTTTGTATAGAGCAGTGTTACTTACAGAAGTATTTGTTGCTTGTATTCTACAAGTACATGCAAGTGCAAAAGTGCTTCTGTGTTTTCAGCAAAGTCTGTCACTAAATTTTTATGACCACCTGATAGTCTTTGGTAATGTCAATAGATAGGTGGCAGTCAGTTAGATATTTTATGTCAGCAAGTTATTCTACACACGAGAACACATCTGTGTAAATGCAACAGTATATTTCTTATGGATGATATTTATGTGCAAGTCTTCACAGGACTTGTGTCTAGACTGAATCTGAATTTAGACTGCTGAAACTGACAGGAGAATATACATCTTTGTACAGTTTCTTTCATGTTTATTTTGAATACTAGCTTTCTTTTCACTGCTAACTACAAAGGCTGATTTATCAATATAAGTGGAAGTTACCTGAACAGCAGCCAACATAGAACAGAGTCAATAGCAACAATTCATGGCCTTCTTTAGTTTATTGTGGTTTTTTTAATGCTCGGGGCCCATACAGGCAAGAAACTATTTCCCATACTGTGAGAGGGAAATACTGCTCATCCCTTTGTAGAATACAAAGCTGAGAAATTAAATTTAAATTATTTAGTCAAAACTAACCACTTTCCTGATCTCATGAAGGCAACACTGCCCAAATTAGCCAAATTGTGGCTACCTGAAAAAGGGAAGAATTTGATCACCTATGCCTGAAATCACACATTTTTAAGTTGTTCTAACCACAGTGTAGGCACAGCTTAACTGAATGATTTCACCATGCAGAGTTATTTCCCACGTTCCTTTGTTACTCCAGTAATGTAAAAAAAATCAGGAACTGGAAAGTCATATGATCCATAGAAAAGAGAATATTGTGGTTTCTAAGAAAAATATTTATTACCAAGCAAGATATTTTGATTTATTAAATGATAGCTTCCCATCATAGTGGTTTTTGATACGATGTTTGAAACCACAATGATTGTACCAAGCCAGCACCTTATTTGTTTAAAGGCACTCACTCTTGTTTTTCTTAATAGAAGTATCAGTTCATGACAATGCCAGATCCATAGAAGCTCGTCCAGGAATAAATTCTTGAAAAATTATTTTTTTCCTAGAGTGTCCATTAAGCCAGGGCAGGCACCATGTCCCACTGCTAGTCTTCTAACATGAGATTTATAGGATGTTATAATTAACAACAGGTGATGGGCAGCACTACATGCACAGCAAGCAAAGTGAAAAGACTGGCAGCTCAAAAGCCACTTGTGAATCATCAAAGCTTTTCCCTGGATAAACTCAGTAGTAAACCTGATAGGTTTTCTGGCAATTGTTTTGGGTTGGGTTCTTTTTGTTTTGTTTGGTTTGTTTGCTTGGGTTGTTCTTTTATTCCACCACCACCCTTGATCCTTTTTTGTATCAAAGATTAGAGACCATCTGTCTGTTTTTACAGTTGTGTAGCTTTTCCATTTCTGTGTTTACTATCTATAAAATGAAATGAATTACGCTTCTCTACTCACAGATGACTTATTGGGGGATTACAGACAAGTCCACATAAAATTTTGAAACCATGCAAATTTTTAAGAGACACTTGTGTCTCTATTATTCCAGCTCTCTCAAACTTGTGTTCTATACAAGTAACAGAAAGAAAAAAAAAGGTTCAAAACCACATACACCCTCCACTTCAATTTTAAGAAAAGCAGTTGTTCAGCTTGGGAGTGAAAAAGCAGGAGAAAGACACTGAAACACATGAACTGGCAAAACAAAAATGTGTCCCAAATGAGTTTTTATTTGCATAGCTTAACAAATACCTTTCTTTCCTTCAGTTGTGAGAATATAAGCAAGGCAAAGGGTGTTGGGAAAGGCAATGACTGTTTAACCAAGTGAAGGAGAACATGCATCTCAAATCTACCAATAGATCTAACTTTTATGAACGATTCTCAATGTACCAACCTGATGTGTTCATGATATTTGTGACTTAATTACATGTTGTACCATATTGATTATAATAAAGGAGTACTTTAATTAAAAAAACACATCTGTTTTGGATAACCTACAACATATTCTTACAGACATTAGTAAATCCTTTAAGTGCTCTAACTGGTAGAAAGATATAAAAAGAAAAAAGTATTTAAAAGAAGAAATATCTAAAAAGAAAAGACAATCAGTATTCGTACTGTAGAAAGGTTTGGAGATTTTTCATGGATTTCACACTCTTGCCAATATTCCACAAGTTCCTCTATAAATGACTCTTATACATTAAATTAATTTCTACTGAAGCACTTTCAGTGTGTTTCTTCCCTCCTTGCATCCTCCCTATCTCAAAAAACAATTGAATCAGTAACCTTAAAGTTCTTAGCACTATTATATTACAGAGAAATTGCTATTATTCTAGATTTATGTTACTAGGTTGCCAACAGGAACACATGATGCAGTGGTGAATTTATCCTGCTTGCTGTGGAGTTTGCACTTCATTAAAATTCACATAGCAGTGCTTATCTATAGCTGAGACAAAACGTGGCCCAGGGGAACACTTGTTACTCTGGGTAATTAATCAGAGGTGATGGGAAATTTTTCTTAGTGTTCTTGATAATCTCTAGGGCATCATCCAACTGTGAAATTTTGGCCTTGCTGAAGTGGAAAGCAAGTTTCGTCAGTAACTAGAACAGGCCAAGACATTTCTCACAAAGCACTTCACGACCTGGTGTCATCTGGCAAAGTTTCTCTGTGCAGTCTTTTTTCAGAGTTCATTTCTATTGAATACTTCACATACATACATTGAAAGTCCCTTCTTTTGGCAATCATAAGCATATTCTAAGAAAGTTTCTGCACATTCTTTATGATGAATACCTTTTTAAAGGGTTTGAATCTATACTCAAATACTTAAGTCTCTTAGCTCAATGAATTTGCAATCACATCCTCAGTAAGAAATTCATGGCTTTACATGGGAAGGGAGAAAATGCATAATACTGTCAAAATGCCGGGAGATATAAGCAGATAGCTTGAAAGAGCCTGAAAACTTCCAAATTTCCCCTTTCTAGAGTGAGGCTAGCCTCAAAGATAATTTTTAATTAGAAAAAGGAGAATCACTCCCTTACTCCATCAGATGCTCAAACTTAAAGCTGTGTTACTGAAAAAATAATACCTTAAAAAAAAAAAAAAACCCACACAAAAGAACCCACCTCAAAACAATTTTAAAAAATCCACCATAGCATTTTATTGTTATGGTTACTAGGCATAGGTTTTCAAATTCATTTTTGTTGAGACCAAACAGAAGTGTGTTATTCTTACTGAAACACTTCAGGATAGCTAAACTTCAACTGCACAACAGTAGTAGGAAGTTTAAAAAGACTGGAAACATTTTCAATTCAAAAGAAGAGTCTTCCCCAACCCAATGAACTATTTAAACATCAGTCAGGTCTCTTTGAAAAACTCAGTGATTTAGACAGTTGTCTAAAGTGTTAGACAGTTAGAAACTGTCTCAGCATTTTATTTCCCTTTAGCTCTTCCAGGTACAACTTTATTAATATTGACTGTAAATGATGAATTAACATTTATTTCACTTTTTTATCAACTGCTCATTAGTTTGGCCATTCTTGTCCTAAACCCAAGATTTTTTTTCCAGTTATATCTATTTAAAACAACATATTGTAAGAGATATCGTATATACAAAATAATTGAATCATGAACAGTTATGACACATGGGGCAGAAGTTTACAGGCAAAATTTAAATTGATAGATATTTCATTTAAGTGTTGCTGCAACATATGGAACTGCTGAACAGACATTGATGGACAGGTTTATCCAAGCTCACAGAGAGAGCTGCAAGCTTCCTATTCCTTTTTTTGAATGACCCCTGGCTCACAGCACATTGGTTCTGATTAAGAACATACTGTGTTACTGCTGGATGCTCATGTTTTGAGCGTGTTGTACTGGTTTCACTGAGGCAGGAGCTAAATAAAAGCCCATTTTCTCAAATTACTCAATAGCATCATGAATTCTAACAAGGACATTTCAAAAAAGTTTATTTCTCATTGTGATGACTAATACTAGTTCTCTATAATAGATTCACAAAGGGATTAACAATTTTATGAGTTTAGCAAAAGTAACTGACTTTCAGCATTAATTGCAGCTTTGAAAGTCTATAATGAACAAGTCACTGTAATGTCTTGGATCCAAAAGAGAATCAGTTCTCTTCTTTACAGGTAGATGGATGTAGTTTCTTAATGCTGTTTCTTTTAAAGGGAAGTTAATGCTAGTATTTTGCTTTTAGAATGAGCTGTATCTTACTGAGTAAATTATGAAACAAGACATTTCTGGGATCAAGTTACTGTGTGTGCCAAGAAGGTCCACATTTAAGTACAGGATCTGGATGCAAGATCTGTACCCACATTCTTGAGGCACATAACTTTCCCTGAATACTTCCACTGATCAGCAGCAAGGCCACCCACTGCTTGTGTAAGTCAGAGTACAATTTCTGTGTGCCTCAGTTCCTTTGTGTGAAAACACACTGATGATATACTCCTTAATATGGGAGTTAGGATGATAAACTGGTTACTGTTTATGAAGTAATGACATGTTGAAGACTACTTAGATCACCTCACTGAACTCAAGGATAGAGTTACATGAATTCTGTCTTAAAGAATTAACCATCTTGCTGTTTAAGAGACATCCATATGGCTTACCTAATCTGTGAATGTGTCCTGAGATGCTGATTGAGCTCTCTCAGCCAGTGAATGACTGTAGTTAAAGCAATGTGACAGAATTAAGTATCTCCCTGCTATTTCATTTGATATTTATGCAAGTGTACATGTGGTTATATATAAAATTTTCTTTACGGCAAAGTAAAATCAAAAGTCACAGAGCAACAATACAAATGACACTGTATTTGGGCTACAGAAATAAGGGAAAGGTAAGATGAAGACTCTTTGCACAAATAAATAAACCTTGTAGGTGAACAGCACTACAAAACCCATGA
Source organism: Lichenostomus cassidix (assembly GCF_008360975.1). Lineage (NCBI taxonomy): Eukaryota > Metazoa > Chordata > Aves > Passeriformes > Meliphagidae > Lichenostomus > Lichenostomus cassidix. The sequence continues at coordinate 94,209,278 of NC_139479.1, read as the reverse complement.
AATGGCCAATTCAGAAAAATATCCTTTCTATTACTATTCCCTTACTAAATGAACTAATACTACCAAGCCTGCTAGAGACGTAAAGGTGGTGTATGCTTGTCTTTAACAAGCTCTGCTCATGCTAACTCACATCCAGAGAGATACTTCAACACTTGCTATCATTGTATCAGGAAAAATCTGCGGTAGCGAGAGAATGAAGGAAATTACATCAAGTCTCTTCAAAGATTATTATCCAAACTCTACAGTTTTACTTGCACAGAATTACTCATACCACAAAATCAAACACTTGAGCATGACTGCCCCCAAAACTCTGCAAATGTGCACTGCAGAAACAAGCTGTATCTATATGTATTTGCCTGAGCTTAGTACTACACCTACTTACAAATTTGGAAAGTAGGTTACAGAATATGCTGACCCTCAAACCTAATGGACTAAAAGATGTAATCATAAATATAATTTCTTTCAAAATAAGTAATTCCCCACTTAGACTATTTTGGAAATTAGTAAGAAAAAGAGCAGCTAAAGAGATCTGGATTATTCATAGACTTAGACAAGTTAAAGAGGGAAAATAATTAGATCATCCATCTCATTTTCCTGCCAATGCAGTACTGTTCCCTGCAGTACATTTTCTAATGTTTAGTTTTTGAAGTCCCTTGAGAAGGGAGATTCCAGCATTTCCTTTGGACACATCCTGGCACACTCTGTCAGGCAGGTTTATCCTCCCTCTGTTCAATCAAGCATTTCCTGTCTCTCCTTTTTTCATCTTCCACTCAAGAATTCTTCCTCCCCCTAAGTGCCAGGGCTTTTCAGGAATCCAGAAGGAACACTGTGCCTACAGGAACAGATATTCCTAGAATAGGATATTCCACAGTATGGAAACCTTTAGAAGATAATTTTAGGAGAACATTCTTGTAGGCTCCTCTTGTTGACAGGTCCTTGTGTGCCAGCTGGGCAGGATGCATCTGAGGTGCTTAACTACCTTGGAACATTTTCAGTTCTTCTGTATGAACTTTGGGGAGAGAATCTGTTAAAACCAAAGGTTGACTGCCTCAGACCAGGTTAGAAGGACTGCTGAATGAACATCCTGCAGTGAACAAGAAGCATGATGTCACTAGTGATTTGTCTCTTTAAATAAGTGGACATAAGAAAGAGGCCTGAAGACAGCAGAAAAATGTGGAGAAAAATACTGGCCCAGTGGTGACTGAACACAAACCCATCTGTGCTGGATGGATGAGCTCAGGAGAGTATCACATATAGGTACAATATTCAGAGTCATGCTATAGACGCAGTAGCCCACAGCAACTCATTCCAAGCAGTTCTGTTATTGATGGAGTGGTTGTGGGAAAAGATTTATTACCACTCAGCAGGCTGTGTGCAGACTCAGCATCGTGAAATCCTGACGTGTTTTTGTGAAGACATCCCTCTGTCGTTCCTGCAAAAGCTGGTGGTTCCTAAGGAACCACAGGCCAAACACAGCCCAAGGGTTTTAGACATCTGAAGAGTCGGGTCAAGACAGGAATTTGAGTGTGGTTTGCTGAGTGGAAGTGTTAAGCTTGTCAGATTGAGTAATACAGCCTTTTAACCTGAGCAGTCCAAGTCTGCTACCTTGATGACAACATTGTACTAGAGGTCATGATAAATGTCATTCTTGAACTAGAGGTTTAGCTTTGTCTTGAAAGAGCCTTGCCAGAGTACTCAGGGATATTTTCTTAGAAAAGCTATGAATGTTAAATATCTTTTTGTTCTTCAAATTTGAGCAGGTGGACTTCATAGTCACTGGTCTTGCAAAACAGTTTGCAGCATGGAAGGTTTAAGTTTCCATTACCTAATTCAAAAGACTGGCCAAATATAAAACACAAATGATGAAAGAATTTGGTTGTAATTTGGTCTGTGTCTTTGAAGGGGTAGAAATATTCTTGGATGTGTCCTTTGTTTTGACACATTTATGCTGATGACAAATGGAAGGGCAAAGTTAGAGTATTATTTCCTCCAAACTGTTTAAGCCCCACTTTGTTCTAGTTTCTCTGACAGAATCCCTTTGACAGTGAAGGAACTTACTCTTTTCATGCAATTGTTCTTGAAGGTGTTTAAAGCATCCAGAAGAGAAAAGGAAATAGTTCTACAAGTAATTTGTGGGCACCTGGAAAGTATCTGTAACTTGTAACTTATACAAGGCAATGTAATTTTAATAAATCTTTTGCTGCTCTTCTGGGAAAAAAAAAGAGCTGAAAAAGAAAAGGTGCATTGGTACTTTATTTCAATTGAAGTTCAGAGAGCTAAATCAGTGTCTTCCTTTTATGTTTTACCAAAGCTGTCTTGGGTGCCGCTTACTTTAGCAGCATTAATTTCAGGAGTGAAAGCTGACTAGTGAGGAAGACAAGTAAACCTGGAGTGAAAAAACCTGGAGTGTAAAGATCTAAAAATTAGATCTTTACACACTTCATTTGAAGAACTGTAAGAACATTCAAAAAGGAGAAAAGGAGAAGTCTTGTGAAGTGCAAGATGTTTGTCCTGAACTGCCAAAAACTGGGTGATCATCAACTGACATACAATTTATATTTGTAAAGATATGTCAGCCTTTAAAAAAGGGCTTTTTAAACTGTGATGTGAGTAGAAAAATATATACTTGTTGCTTTGAAAAAAGGGGGAAAATAATTTAAAGTGTTTTGCACTGCTGAATTATTATTAATTAGCAACACAGTAATCACTGGTCCCACTAGCACACAATGCATCCTGCTTCAGTGATGCACTCCCTGGGAAGGGGCAGTGAAGCTCCACTGGGCACATCTGTGCTGCCTCATTTGGTGGCAATGTTAGGTTTTCAATTAATTCTTTCCTTGTAAACTGTGGAAAGGGAGTTTTGGGGAAGCAATGGAAAACTTATCCCATTTGAGTAGGCAAGCTTAATCCATGCAACAGAATGTTTCTGATAGCAAATGATAAGGTATCCTAAACTCAATTTTAGTCTGCACCCTGACAGGTGGTGAAGTAAAGAACAACCATCCACTTTGCAGCATAGGCAAGCCTCCTGTTAGAGCTCAAGGTAGGCAGCTTCAGGGCAAAGACAGCACAGTAACTCTGCAAAGACTTTAAGATCAACTCAATATTCGTGATAAGATTAAAAGAAAAATACTTTCTATTGAATCAACAGTCACTGCAACTGTGAAAAAGAGGAAAAAAAGAACACCCTCTTCCTTAGAGCTGTGCATGGAAGTTACCCTCTGTAGTATTTCCAGCTATTCAATCAAACGTACAGTTAGTCAAAAAACTTACTAAAAGAAGCACAATTCCGCTGAAGAGTCAGAGGGGGGAAAAATCAGATTTGCAGGCTTTTCCTCCTGTAGAATCACCAAAACAATCAGGTATTTGTCGGTGCTTGTGTGAGGTGCATAAAATTGAAAGCAGGATGAATTTTAGGCACTTGCGCTCCCACCCACAAAAAGCAAAAGCTTCCTTCTTCCTAATTCACAGAAATGGAAGAACTTATGCATCTGATTATTTAGGAATTTATCATCAGAAAAACAAACAAACAAAGAGGCAAAACCCAAAAGCCCAAATACCTCACAAAAAACCCAGGCAGCACACATCCCCAAACACACTACAGTTTGTTATGTAGGTATAAAATAGAGATGTTGTGAGAAATATAACACTTGTTAAAGCTATTTTGATTTGCACCCTTGCAAAATGGATGAAGTCTGTTTAGTGAGCCATCATATTTTAGAACACAGGAGGAACATTTCCTTGAGATACATTTCCTGTTTTCCTCTCATTATTCTTTAGAATGGAGAGGGATGGGGCTTCCTTCTCCAGCTGGGACAGATGATTCCACAGCTTGATCTACTACTTTGATAAAAGCAGAAGAAAAAAGCTTTCTAAGTCCAAATTCTCAAGTTCCCATGCACATCAAGCATCTTCACAAATACTTAGCAACAGCTTCCAAGCTCAGTGATGGCATTGCCTTGAAACAGTCCAGTGAAGATGATGAAATCAAGTAAATACAACAAACTAATGTGTTTATAATATTTTTTTCACATCTAAAATAACTGATTTGTAACGCAATTATGTTGTTCCTGGAAACACTCACTGCAGAGACAGATTATGAGCTGGTTCCATCCCTTTCCTGCAAAAGAATCTCTGTTCAGACAGAACTCTTGTAAGGCAAGTGACTTCTAATTCATTTATGGGCAGCTTCATGACTCTGTATCACTACATATGCACGAACCACTTTCTTCAATAAGCCTTGGGGATTTCACACTGAACAGAGCAATTGAAAACCTTTGTGGCTAAGCAGTTGTCAGTATATGTCTGCTAACAGAAGCCAGCTCGACATAAACCATTTCCATTTAAGTTTCAGTTGATATTCCATGCAATTTATTTCATGGATGCTGCCTCATCCCAGCTCCTTTAGCTGCTCTAGATCATGGAACCCAACCCACTAGAAGGGCAATTTGTGGGAAGGCATGAATACAGAAATAGAGGCCATGAAAGCTGATGAAAACCTCACTGCTGTTTGTGCTGTCCATTGCAGCACTGGCTCAGCACACAGAGCTTGGTCAGGTGTTTAGCAATGCTGCAAAAACCACAGCCCTCCCAGCTCTGCACACAGCAACACAAACCACTGTCGCTCTTTGGGTGTAAATCATTGCTGACAGCACCTAACTGTGAGAAGCAGAGGGCAAGTTTTGATTGTGGAGGTCACAGTCAAGTCCTCTAAGAAAAAATTCCAGTGACTTTTTAGCTCCCACACAAAGCAAACATACTGGCTAATAAAACTTGGTCTCCCTTCCCCGATAGATATGACACTTAAGCTCTGCCAGCCATCTAGGAGTTGCTAAAATAAATATGCCGTACTACTAGCAGGTACTGTTTCCACTTGTTTCACTCCCCATTCATGCTCTCAAAAAAGTTTCTCCAAAAGAAAAAGAAACCCTGTTTGCTTTTGGGTTTTTTTAAGGGAAGAAAGACCTCAATTTTGTATCTGCTTTCTTTAATTTACCAATGCTTACACGTTATGTAGGAATATTTGTCCAGTGAATCTGAAACAAGTGACAGCATATAGTTTAACACAACCAGTCTCTGCAGAGTAATTTCCTCAGATTGCAATGTGCTTGATTGCATGATGTTCAGACTCCCTCTTTGTGTTGTCTATGTGACAAGAACACTGCACTCAAATCATGAAGACGTTTTATCAGATACACTGCATTCTCTTCTTTAAGGATATTTTGAGATGCAAATTCTCTAAAAAACAAAGAAATGAAAGCATACAGACCTGAACTCCAAGCCTGTTCTCACACAACTAAGTTGTTGTTTGTCTGTCTTTCTTTCCTTATTTTTTAAACTATTTTGGGTTTATGCCATGATTTCATCCAAGTTTTACAATTGTTATATTTTTGAGGTGGGACATATGGTTTCTTAAAGCAGGTTCCCACTTCCCTTGCAAGGTCTATTGAACATTTCAAATTAAGTGTTTCTAATTAAGTGTTAAGCTATATGTAAATTTGTATATGATAGTTCACATTTGTTTTATTGATTTAGTAAGGGAACTCAGATTCTGCTTTTCTTATGAATATCTAATAGAAAAATTCCAATGTAGAAACACAGTTAAAGCAGCAATAAGGATGCTGCAATATTTGGTAATTTATTTCTACAGTTAATTCCTTAGTTGATTCATCTGATTTCTGACTGATTTCAAAGGTCACTGGACTTGCCAACACATTTTTGCTCTGAGTCACTTAATTGCCAGACAAAAAAAACAAAACAAAACAAAAATCTTCAGAAAGGAAACAAACTTGTCTTTCTACCTCCACTGCTAAATGCAAGAGAGGGCAGGAAATAATTATGAGAGAAAACAAAAGGGGTAAAATTACTTTCTGTGCATAAGCACACATGTACTACATTCCAGGAAGGAGGTCATTTAATGCATCAAAATCTAGGAAATATTTCAAACCCAATTGACTGTTCAGTCCCTGGATCAATACTTTTTTATTATCCTTTCAATGTGTAATAAGAAAGCAACCTCTGAGCTAAAGGACTTTATATTCCAAGCTAGATCCTCTAGTCCTCCATCAGATACCAATGGCATGTCAATGTTACAATCCACCCTTCAAAGTGAAGAAAATTCTGCATTTAAACCAAAATACCCTGTTACTAAATACTCAGGTAATTTCCTACTATAAATGTAGCCAAAATGTCCCACTATGACAAGTGGTCCCTGAGAGAAGGCAAAAGTCCTCTTCATAACGTGACAGGTACAGATTATACAACAGTTTTCACATCATTTATTGGGACACCAATCACCATTTTCTGTTGCTACGAAACTTTAAAAATGTTAGTTTTTATTTATTTCTACCCAGACTTCAGTGTGCTTGTCTTATGAAACAGGCTGGTTTATTGGCATCTGTAAGGTCTTAAATTTATTAAAAGATGAATCTATGGTAATTTCAAATGCTAACTCAATTAGGGTGTTTACATGGGGTCTTTGCACAACGTTTATGAGACAAAGTCTGAAGTAAAACCCAGACATGTTCTGTTTCTGTTTTGTACCACAAAGACTGCAGTGCAGCTAGGAAACATACTTCAGTGAGTCATATCTTGGAAAAGAAAAAGATAAATGGCTAAAAATGCAATAATAGTAGGATATCTGGAAATAAACACTAAGCTAGCAGACTTTTTTGTAGTCCTGCTTGCAAGCACTTCTAGCCCATGTTCAGGATGTTTCTTCTGCTACCCAACTTTAAAAAAAAAAGGAAGACAGTCACTACTCTTGATGACATTACATCTGTATGAAAGTCAAAAAGCAACAGAATTAATTGGAGTTGCTGTCCTGCATTCAGCTGAGGAAGACTGTAGAGGTTGAGACTCCAGGTATTTGCCTGTTCAGCTTCTAGCTTATCAATAGCCCTTAACATTTAACTTCATTTCACATCTCTTAGCTCCTTGCAAGCATAATGAGTGCTTTAGTCTTGCAAGACACAAAGCATTATAAAGGTCCCCCTGTAATGAAGCAGGAATTGAAAGCAGGAATTGCATATGTACATAGAGCAGCAGAAATGGAGAGGCCAAGCACCAACAATCCTGCAGGTATCATTATATACCTACAGGGGTCTTATTTGCACAGAGGTATTCATTACACATTTATACATAAACAGTCAAGGAAAAAGGAGAACTTCCGGTTGCAGAAACACATGAAATACAATTAATTTGTCAAAATCAAGGCACTTCATTCAAAATCTTTTCCTTGCAGTTCTAACTTTTCACTTCATCCCTGCTTTTTGGCCAGGGTAAGAACGGTGTAGGAAGTCACAGTTCAGTGCCTCTGTAAAGCAGAGGAGTAGAGTAGGTTCTACAAGTAACTTTCTGGCAGTGTTTGGCCAAATATTTCTTCTTTACCTAAAACATTCCCACAGTTGAAAGTTTTTGAGTTAGGTCTGTACCTTTGTCACAAGAAACACTGCCCTACTCATCTCCTCTGCTTCAAAGCAGGGCTTTCTTATATTGCAGAGGCTGAATCAGAAACAGGGCCAAAGTAATCTTTACCCTGAAGCAACCCTTTTTAAAAAATGTATTACTAGAACAGCTGCTTGCTGCATGCATTACATTTGCAAGCATATACTGTCACCTTTTCCAAGTAACCAGGAATTTATTTTGAAGCAGAAGCAAAGGGAAAAATATCCAACAAGTCATCTGATTTATTGCAGTAACCCTCATATACATGCAGTGTTAAAGTGATCATATGGTTGGCTGTAGAAATGCTATGTAATTCAGTTCAGTGGAAAGGTTTAAAGGATTAAGTGATACACATATGCTTTTGTAATTACATCAATATGTTAAAAAAAACACTTTTTTAAAAAGTGCTAAATCACTGTATAGGATATGCAAGCTAAACCAAGAGCCTACTTTGGAGAGAGAAGTGAAAAGATATATTGGCCAAGTTAGATAGCAGAAGTTTTGGCACCTCTGAAGATCTGGAATGCGTCTACACATAGGTGTGATTCAAAACAGTATACACACATTTCCAACAGCAAGATCTGCAATTCCTCACCATCCTACCAAAAATGCTAAAAGATTCTGATAGTCTGTGTACTACCTTGGCTGAGCCTGTGTGTTCACTGGTGCCAGATGCCATTCCAAGTGGTTTTAGACTCCTGCATGGATAGCAGGACTTAGTATCCAAGAAGTCCCTAATGCTGGGTTATTCATGAGAAGTCAAGCATGAGGGCTTTCCTTTCTTTTTATTGTTTTGTTTGGGCTTGGTTATTTTGGTTTGTTTGGTTTTCTAAAAAGCAGTTTTTATCTAGTGTGATGTTTCTTAGTTTATCCATCTATTCCTCCCCTGAATAACTTTTGAGGTTGCTGGGCAATTTGAAACTCATCCTGAAAGAAGTCTAAAAGAAAACTATATCCTTGCACAAGTTCCTGAAAGTCAGTGGGTGAGCAGTGGGTAGAGACACAACTTGGCATCTTCACAGACGGAAAGGCAGACAAGATTCATCTGTTAGTCATTCAGTTTGGCCTCAGGAAAGTAAAGAATGCAAATCCAGGAGAAATCAAAATTCATTGGTTTTGCTGCTCACATAGCAACTTGGAAAATCCAAGTCTTTTTATCTTGGGTGATACATAAACGAACCATTAGGGATCCATTCCTGCTTCCTCACTATTGATTGAGCTAGGAAGGGAACATCAGTAGAAATACAGTGAGACAATACAGTTCAGGAGCTTACTCTTGTATTCTACTCCAACACCACATCTTCCAAACATCAGTCTCTGGCTGAGTTCTTTTGTGTGATGTTTGTTTGTTTTAAAGTCTCACAGGACAGCTACATGTTCCAGAATAATGGATTTTTCTTTAGGGAATATCTGCTTGATGAGACTATTCCTTGAGGACCAAGTTTAGACTAATGATACTAAATAGTAATGATAAACACATAATTCAGTTTTAGCAAGCATTCTACTCCAGGGTGATCTGCATGGCAAACCCCCAGAATTTGTTGCAACATTTTTCATTGGTTTAACTTGTCATGTAAAATCAGGCTAGGACTCCCTTGTAGGCTAACTCAGGCTACAGCTCTTGGGGTGTCATCTCAAGGTAACTTCCATTAACAAAGTGGGTATTTTCCTGGTTAGGCTGTAGACTGAGCAAAGGAGAGAAGGATAGGTCTAAAAGGAAAAAAACCTCTAGGAACAATCCATTATGAAAAAGCAGACAGGGATAGGCGTTTACATCCCATTTTGAAATAACCTTGTGCTAACATCAGGGACTCACAGAAAATGGATTAAGTTTTTAGCCACATGGATGTTTCACTGGGTTTGAGCAAGATCGAAGAATTTACCAACCTCAGTCCATTAGTTAACCTACTTTTGACCTGGGTTCTGTTCTCCCTTGAATAAAAAGATACAATGACCTACCACAGCTCGTGTCCTGTGAGAAAAGAAGTGCTCAAAGCTGCTTTAGTGATCTGAATGCTTATTTCCAAAACCTTTTCTATTGGTCTGTTAGATTCTCTGTACATCCCATGACAAAATATGAATCCTGATCATAAAAATCTTAGCTAGAAAAAGATGAAAGATAGGGGTTTTTTGCTTCATTTGTACTAAAGTGTTACCTTCTATTCTTAACCAAGTATTTGTAATCAGTTTGTAATCAGAATTCTATTTAAGTAGATTCAGACTTTAGCATGTGATACTTGATGTTCAAAATATGAGCTGTCTGCATGGCATACATATATTTCAAAGATACTTTCTTCTTAACTCAGTAAGGGAATGCTCAGACTCACATTTTAAGGGCCAGAAGTTGCCATTACAGGTTTAAAAGCCTACTTTCAGCTGGATTCAGCTGGAACTGGCTGCTACAAAGGACATGCCCAAACACATTCGTCATTTAGAACTTGAGCAAAGAAGCCTAAGGACAGTCAAAGAATTCAGAAGAACATTTCTGGATTTTTTTCCTACTGCTAATATTTTTTCAGAGAGACAGACTTATGGGGGTAGCTGAAAAAGACAGGCTTACCAGGGTAGCTGAGTGAAAAAGTAGGTTGCCATGTTAAGACTACCACTGAACATGGCATAGCCAACAAACACACTAGACTGTTGCTGTTATGCTGAAATAGCTCAAATTCTGTCTAGCTCTCCTTCCCATGCACTGTCTGCATCCAGCAACCTGCTTTAGTAGCATATGTGTTCCACTGAATTGACTGGGAAGAATGGTAATTATTCAGAGATGCTTAATTATTTATTCTTCTGCATTTCACATACTAGTGCTTGGTCCTTCTATTGCTCACTCATCTTCAGCAATGAGATTCAGCTAGTTTTCCATATGCAAATTCTTTTGAATATTGCCCTCATCCTCACCATGGCAAATCAGAGACTCAAATTACCTGGGTACAAGACCAGTGTCATGATAAACACAGTTTATGGAAGGAGAACAGCCTGATGTCCTGTCTTTTTAAAAACAGAATGAGTCCTTTCCACTGCTCATTTGTTCTTCCTCATGCACAACCTTTGACTTAGCACACATTTTAATCTGGAGGGCAATTTAAAGCACTTCAGATTTGTAATGAACCGGATGACAGAAAAACAGAGCAACCATCATTCTGATCTAGACATGTCCCACAGGACAGAAAATAGATGCCAATGTCCACCAAGAGGACTGCATACTAAGTTTGCTTCAAAGAAAAGGTGAAGGAATTGTTGCACTGTTGGAAAAACAAACAAACAAAAGCCTTGCCTGAGAAGTGCTGTACACATAGTAGAAACCTGAAAGCTTATAATGGTTCTACTACATTTACTGCTATTGAAATACTAGATTCTATGGTTTGGCTTTTTTATCTAGTCCTACTCATAATCTTAGGGAGTAAGTAAAATGAGTTAGTAACAGAACACCTTATAAAACAGTAAAACATCCCTTAAAATGTTAAAGTCAACAAATTTGGAAATAAACAGTTAATCACCAGAGAATTTAGCCAGACTGCAGGAAAGAGATGAAGTGGTCATCAGCCTGTCATAAGTGGTATTGCCTCCTACTGCCATACATACCTTTTCTTTCAACACTCTGTCAGAGCCCCTTCTGTCTCACCTTTGTGGCTTAGAATCTTATCTACATCCACTGCAGGCATATTTGAAGCTTCACAGTTTTCAAATATTTGCATTAAGTTCTTAGGCTTTTACTAAAATGTGAAAACCATCCACATAAGGGCCCAGGTTACCACTTTGCTTTCAGATAACATTCCTACTTTCTTGAAAACAGAGTTTTGCTTAAGATGAGTCAGGTATAGGCACAGTGCACAATATTCACAATATCTGGTGCCTTCCCCACTGGAGCTTATTTAGAATGAAAACAGAAACAGGAACCATGCTCTTTAAACTAACTCTTCAAAAACAGAGACATCATAATTATAAATGCCTTATTCCTCATCACAATATTTTTGTCATCAAAATCAAAACGGTAAAAGGAAGGAGTTGGGTGGCATCAAATCAAGAGCCTTTGGTGCAACATGGCTTTTCATGTTTTGTAAATCCACCTCTGTATCCAGAAAAACATGGGAAACACCAGATAGACTACTTTGCCTATAGGCTGGTGGAAGACATCCCCCCAGAGGAGGAATACAAGATATTTCCCCTTCCAGGCCTGGTAAGAGACAGTCATACCAAGTAAGCACAACAGATTTAGCTCCCTGTGCTCCATCTTCTACAGTCACCTGCTAGTGTGACTGGTAGTGTTTGTGAGGTTGATATGAAATTAAAAATTATAAAGCTGTTGATCATTTCCAGAAGTATTTTTTAACCTGTTCAAAACCTCCTGCATTTGAGTTACATTTAGCTCGTATTTTTCAGGATTGTTTCAAGCCTTCCTGAAATACGAGGTTAACAAGCAGACTTGCCAAATATGATGTTAAATTCTAATAAAATCCCACCCATTTCAGGAGAGCTAAGCAATACCTTTATAACATCCCTGCCTTCATTTTATTACCAAATACAGAATGGAGAAAGTGTATGCATTTGTAGAATAGGGAAGTTGGCAAATTAATCCAGAAATGGTTAAATGCTCATCCTACATTCCCTCCTTCTCCCCTGCCAAAAAAAAAAAGAAAAACCAACATAACAACAACAAACAAAAACAAATAAACAAACAAACAAAAAACCTCAGCACTTTTTAGAGGCCTAAAGATTGGAAATCATTCCTCAGTTAGTATTATTTTTTCAGAGTGTGGTACGGAAGATATGTTATCAGCACGAATTCTAAAAACCATATATATTTATATATATGGGTTTATATATATATATATATAAAAATGCACACACTCGTTATTACTGTTCCCCCAGAAAAATGACACTTAACCAACAAATATAAACCCACTTCAAAAGCCTTAGCATTTCATTCTGGTTCAGAAATTCATACTTCCATTTTCACTTTCTCTTTAAGTGTGACAGAGAAAAACAAATAAGAGAATTTAAAAAATGCAGCAGGAATCAAGAGCACTTACCACTTGGAAGAAGGAGGTGCAGCAAGCTGCAGACAGCTCCAAAATGGCCCCGCTAGGGCTGTAGCTTCTTGGCTCTACCAATAACGAGGAGAAAGCCACAAAAGAAGCACAGTAGGGAGAAAAAAGTTCTTGTTGCAGTCTTGCCAATTTTCAGATATGGTATTTTTCATTAAGAGCTAGATGTCCTCAAGAGACTATATGATTTTTGCATTTAGAAACAAAAACAAAGAACCCAGATCTTTTTGATTAAAACATATTTACATAGAAATGCAAGCACAAAGTATCAAAACAACCCTCCTACATCCAGCTTCTGAACCACTTTAAGCACAGGGAGATGGCAATAACCATAGAAAATGGGCTGTGGGAAGGGTTAAGTGAGACCAGGTGTACCTCAGTACCACAGTTCTGTTTGCACTCAAGGAGTTAGCAAGTGTTTTCTATCACCACAATTCCACTAGTTTCTTCCTGCATCTTAGTTTTCCATGGTCTGTTCTTGTTATTTATTCAGTATCAAGCATATTTTTTAGTGTTTTTCAAATGCTGTACAAGTTCCAAGTCATTAAATACATTTAAAGTTAGTTAATAACTAAACAAGCTTCTATAAGCTCCTGGAAAGTAGCTGAAAATTATCTCTTAAGATGAACCTGAGTAAAGTTAGGCCTAATTTCATGCAGGAGTCAGGACACTTTCACATAGAAAAGTGGCTGGTAGCCAGTTAGGAAATGAACTTCCAGTGCTTTGGCTAATTTATGATACTGGCCCATACACAAGCACTGTAGTAAACATAAGATAATTTCTCTCTCAGCAAAAATAAGGATTAATTACCTTTGATTTTATTTTTGAAAGACAGGCATAGATAAATATATTGCATGGGCAATTTGAAAAAAAAAATCTCAGGTTATCTTACAATAAGTTGTTCATTTGCCTGTTAGAGAATAAAATGAGGCTTAACTGCAACACATACTTCTGACTGGAACTGTAACCCTAAAACCACCACAGAGCTGCCACCTAAGCATGGCAGGACCTATACTTCAAAGATGTCTTACTTCTAGAACCTTCTCCTGTGATGGAAGAACATGAAAGACAAACTAATTTATTAGAAGACCAGTGATGCTTGAAGTTTGAAGTTAAATGAAAATAAAAACATATGTGTCTCAAGAAAGGCTTATTCCTACTTTGTTGCTTTGAGAGAATGTTCCTTTCATGTAACATAAGTAAGACAATTTTGCATTAAAATTTAAAAATTTTAAAAAAGGAAATCAGAGAAGTGAAGAAAACTTTTAACTCTGAATGAAATAACATTTTGAAATGAACATTTTCCAAAACTTACACTCCTATGCTAAGAACACGCTTGAATCCTGGAAGTTAGTCACACTTACATGCATTCTTCTTTATGTTTCTAACATTGAAGCTGACCTCTAATAGCTTCAGACATGAAATCTGAAGTCAAGCCCTCCCTTTCACTTAGCCTCACTTCTTTCAGAATGACTCAACAGCAAAGTTTGTTGCTTAATGCTGTTCCATAAAACAGTTAATCCAGACCTGACCTTATAAAAGCTGACCCCTGTACATCCTACTTCTGGCACAGTTTGATTGGTGAAGAGCTGATCCCATGCACATATGGCTATTAATGATTTGCTTTAGGTTTCTGTGGAATCAGTGCAGACAGAGAGTGATTTTTTTTTTTTTAAATTATCCAGTCAAGGAAGAGTAAGGTGAAAAAATACTAGTAACTCTCATGTTGATCCCTGCAACAACCTTGTTTACACAACAGTTATGGTCCTAAAACAATAACTTTTCCAAGTCAGCAAGGCAAGGGCACTGCCAGTCACTCCTTCTGCCAACAGAAAGTCATGCATGGAGGACTCATGTCCTCATGCAGGAACTCATTGCTGGCAGATCATTAGTACCTACAATTTCCTCTGAAGACAGCCAGAATGAAAAATATCTGCAAGACAAACTAGCCTTATGCATCTATAATATATTCATAAAGTATTACTGTTCTAGCCATTGTAACAGATCATTAGTATACCTTAAATATTCACCTTACTTGCATGTATATGATAGAAGCTCTGTAGCTCAGTGCTGTAACATCTCATCCCTAACCCTAACCCAAAAATACTGAGTGCCTGGACTAAGGTGCTTAAATCTGTGCTTAGCCACAAAAGGCTGAGCACAACAATTCATTCTACCAAGTCTCTAGAAAGTTTTGATGCTCAGCACCTCTGAAAAGAAGCCAGGCTTTAGGCAGTGACATTTGGAAAATGTTGGCCAAAGCTCCTTGGTTAAGCTCTACATATTTTGTTAAAGGATTTTGTAAACATGAAGCAAACAAGCAATCATTGTGTGGGCTGAAGGCAGCAGTGCTTGAGATACACACAAAGGAGCATTTTGATTAGAAGGATGTGGTACCAATTCATCTTTAGCTTGAGGTGGCTCAGAGGAGTCCACCTGACGACTGATAAATGCAAAGGCACATATAGCTGACATTTCTCATTTCTGTGTGTTATTTTTTTAAGATTCACAAGTTTTGTTTTCCCCATTCCATGGATTAAATGTGTAAAGTCCTTTATACCATATCTCAGGGCTCAAATAAACCTTTTCCAACATGATAGGCAGCACTATGAATAATGGAAGAATTTTTGGAAGATTTGTTAGAAAAGCAAAAGGCTCAGACACTAACTGTACCCTCCTTACTTGACAGTTGATGCTCTTCTTTCTCTTCTGCAGCAAATGCTTCTTTCCTTCTAAAATTTTTTAGGGATCTTTCTGGAAAAAGCAGAGATATTCCTTTACACATAATAGCATTCACCAGTTTTTTAACTCAAGACAGTATTTTTCTGTTGGCTAATTGCCATAACTCATGACCACTTGCCCCAGTCTTGGTAACAGTGATAATAAAACTGATTGCATTTGTTAAAGACAGACTCATGTTTACAGAGTTTCTTAGCAATCTTTTATTTAGGTTGGTTTCAGACCTCAAATGATAACTTATTTTTCATTTGAACAATCACAGATAATTTATAAAACTTATTTCAATTTTTGTTACAGCAATCAGTCATTCAGTTTGTGGGCACACATTTAGCTGCTTCAAATTCCACACAGATCAGATGATTGGAACACACATTCAGAGGAAAGAGTGATTTTGGATATTTGGCTTTCCAAATGCCCAGCTGGAGACAGCACAACAAGGCCAACCTTCACCAAGAACGGACCACCCATTTCTGAGAACAAGATTGCCTCAAAGTGTCTCAAACTGAAGATTAGACACTTTTTTAAACTTAGGCATACTGTCATCGTTTGTATCAGGTATAATACCAGAGTTACTACTCAAAAAAAAGTAAGGAAGGTGAGACATAAAAGTTCACTGCTTTTAAAAGCCAGGTGCAATTTTCTGTTTGTGACAGCATCATTGATTGCTCTGGAAGTTTCAACACTCCAGAGCCACAAATAAAAGACTGAAATCCTAATCAGACAAAACCCTTTTTTTTTTTTTCCTGCTGGTTCAAGCTGGAGAAAGAGGAATAGAAGAAATCTATAACATATGAGCAAAATTATCTCTAAATGGAGTGTTTAAAAATGTTTCCATCAGGCATCAGTAGATGGGTCTTTAAATGAGAGCCAAGTATTACAATGGCATCTATTTTAGGTTTTGCATTCCAAGAGAGAAAATATGAGCCAGATAAGTTAGTCTGTGTCGACATGTAAAGTACATCACTCCCATTAGAAGGGCTGTTACGGATCTTAATGACCCAAAAGATGCTCTGTGGCTCAACTGAATACCAGAGAACAGAAGCGTAAATGAATTTGGACATGGCTAATTCAATTGTAGTTATTGCACTTCTGAATCAGCCTGTATGTAAACTTCCACTAGATGGAAGGCACCTGGAAAAGCTCTGCTAAGAGGGCTTGATTCTTTGACAGCTTTGGATGACAGCCTACATAAACAGAGAGTCAAGAAAGAGAGACATTGTCCTGTTTTTTCACTACAGCATTGTTTTTAAGATCTCCTCCAAAAGCCCAAATTTACAATCAGAAAGTCTTCCCTACAAGGACTGCATATAATTACATGCTTGGGGGTTTCAATATATGCTTGATATTTTCAGCACTCTTCACTCCAACTCATGCTGGTTTTCTTTCAGTGTTATTACCTCCTTCTCCCCTGAAAGCTCTAAAACTGAAATTTTTGCACACACAAAAGCTTCACTTCTTAGTTATTAACTTCATATATGACATCACTTCCTTTTGTTGTTTATAAGCAAGAAGATTGTTCAGGAACATCCTGGATTTGTGTAATCTAAATTAATTGAAAAAATAATTTCATCTTTATTTAGACAAAATAATGAGAAAATCAACATGATGTCAAACTGAGACTGATTTCAGTAGTAATGACAGTGACTGATTAACTTCATTCTGCTTAACAGTGCTGTTAACATTTTTTCTGCTTCTCCTTAAAGTCAATTATTTCAAAACTCAAGGGATTTCTCTTCTGCACATCTGCAAATTCAATGTCAGTTCCAGATTCACATTTTGGTGGTGAATCAAGCTGGCCTCAGTTCACCCAATGAGAGCCCAGTTTTTACCAGACAAACAAATTGAGGTGACTTAATACTTGTGGGGTTTAACTGACATATTTACTTGCTTTTGCCATCCTTTTTTTACTTCTAATGAATCAAACATATTACTACACACTGTTGATAAATTGAAGATGATAGGAGAGAACAGATGACATAGACATTAACAATTTTAAACAAAGGACACCCAGCTTAACTCCTTAATATCTGACACCACCAGCCCTTCAAAGGGAGGGTTACATTTTTTGAAAGGATTGGGGAAAAGAACTAGGGTTTAAGGTTTTTTTTTTTAATTTAAACTAACTTAATGGGAAACTAGGCATGCTAGAAATATTCAAAATTACTGCATCTTCAAAATTATATGTCTCAGTAGCAGCCTCATATTACTTAATGACACAGGTTACCTATATGTATTCTCTTTATATAAATGTTGGTAATGAAAGACTGATCAGCATGTCAACAGATAAGGAATTTACTCAAATTCTTAGAAAATGAAAAAGCTGAAACCTGTTTGCTCTGATATGTATATGCAGTTTCTTAGCCACACTACAAACATAAAATCTGAGTCTGCTTTTTTGTACAGAATTGAAAGATACCAAAAAAAGACAATTTGTTACTCTGTGTCTATTGTGACCTAAGCCAAGTTACAACTTGACAGGAATTGGACTTTTTCCACCACCTGAGTGGGAATGAACTTGGCTGCTAACATCTCAGTGCAAAGAGATACTTGACTCTACACAGTGCTAGGCAACAAGTCATGAGACCTAAGGCTTGGCACTGCCAGTAACTTCCTGGGAACCTTCAGGCAAATTACTCTTTCCATTTTCCTTTGTTTTCCTAACTCTAAGTTGGTAGTAACAAACATTATTCATACTTCTCCTAGAATGTCTTGTGGCTCTTCAGAAGTTGTCTTCAGCTCTAATGAGCATTACTACAAAACTGGCTGTGTTAGGCACTTCATTTTGTTGAGAGCAGACATAATTTCATTTTCTCCGGTTGTGCTCCCAAAAGAAGCAATACCCATTCCCAGTTGTTTTAAACCCTCACTGAAAACAACCAGTCTAGCTGCTAATGCTGTTTTCAGTGGGCTATTTACACCTTCCCATGCATTTGTTGTGATACTATTGGTTCACAGGTGTTTCCACTGAGTGGGAATGAGATTGGGCTGCTTATACCAGCAGTATCAGTTTGCTGCTGCACAATAGCAATTCTTGAGACCTGAGGACTGATCTTGTGCCTGTTGCTTACACTGACTTGTACTGATCACTCCCTGAGTTCTTTCATAAGAGGCACTGGGATTAATTAATAATCAAAGAATTGCTCGAGCTGAGAGAAGCGACAGCTTCCTTGTGTAAGCCAAAGAGGGATAATCTCCTCGTGTCATTCTCAGTTTTCTGCTATAAAGAGAGACTTACTTAAAATATTGTAGAATGCTTTCTTGGTCATGTAGAGCACAGAGTTTTCTGCTGATATCATTTGATGCAGTAGAAAAATGCAGAGGACCAGTTTAAACTGAATCACAGGCATTTCTGCTGAGAAAGCAACAGCTGCCTCAGAGACATTGAACAATGAGGTCTGCTTTGAAGAGCTAATGCAAGTTTATTTGCTCTGCAACAGGGCAAACCTTCAGTTCTGATTTTTTTTAAACATTCTTTCAATAGTTTAGCCTGGGTTTTGCACAACCCTTACAGAATTAAGCACTCTAGCAGACTGCTGCCAACAAAGGTTGCTTAATTCCTCAGTAAAGTGGGAGTCTTGTTATGTAAATAAAGTAGCTACTGTAGTAGATTTGCAGATATGTTAAGAGTATTACAGGATCTAGAGGTAGATTTAGGAAGAAAATACTATAAAGCAGGAAAAATTAAACAGAGTACTTATTGAAACTTGAAAGACATTATGACATGTGATGTGATTGCATCAGATAGGAGCAGGTGTAATTGTGTTACCTGTACATGCAGTGTAATGCACGTTGCAAAGTGACACTTGATTACAGTTACACTCCCTTTAAAACATGGTCACCTTTTAAATCTATCACTGCCAATTAAATTGGAGGAAGGAAACAGAAGCCGCAGTGTTCTTCTGTCCCATTTTACAGACTACAAACCACCATATTATGTTTTCTGAAGTACCAGTATGTTACCCACAATTTTTGGTCTGAAACTAGACTAGTGAATTCATCTGCCATAGATTCACTGGGACAGGACAGCAGCTGCTGCATTACCAGACAAATCACAGCAACACAGATTATTTAGTCTAATGCCTTCACTGTGGTGATGAGGTCACTTTGCAATAGCCATTCTGGGAAAAAATTCCAGGGTCAACTCAATTTCCATTCCTCATGTGAATATAAGCTTTCATTCTGCTACACTCACCAAAATGGAAGGAGTAAGTGCTATGGTATTGCCTGGCCATGTGAAAGGTGTCAGGCTCTTGTCTGGGCTTTGCATAAAAACCTCACAAAAACCCCCATATCTGTGTGTTTATCTAGTGATATACACACTGGAAAGACACAACCAGTCTGAATTTTTTCAGCTTGTGAAAGTTCATCTGTCAGACCAACCTCTTGAACAAGCACTCTGGGATTTTATTGGAAAAAAATTACTTCAGGAGAAATATTCTCCCAGCATTCTCAAAAACCTGTATGCAAATTTGCTCTCTTTAAAGAATAAAGGAGTGTTTTAGCAGACTCAGCTGTAGAGGTTTTATTGTCAGGTTATTCAAAGCTGCAATTCTTTAAAATATAGTTTCAAGAAAAAAAATTAGACACTTACAGCAGACTGGCAATATTAAAATGCAGAGGAACAAAGAGACACTTGGTAGAACACATTAGCAAAAACCAGAGCTGGTTCTCCTCAGAGCTTGCTTTGTATAAATTAATGATCTCCATTGAAGCCCATGGATTTGCATAAATTTAAAGAGCATTCAGTCATCGTATTTGCTGCATGAAGTGAATGTACAGGAATCCTTTCCCCATATACTTGGATTTGACACTATGGATATTTCATGAACTACCCATAACCTTGTAGATACACATATAAATCATTAACAATTGTAAGAGAAATCCTGGCACATTTCAAGTCAATGGCAAAAACTTTCCTTGAGGTCAGCAAGGATCAAATTTTGCCTCTGCCCCCCTTGCAATGTGTCTAGCAGGTGTCATTGCCCTTTTAATGCCAGCTGTCAGCAGGTGTCTGCTAGAAATTCCAAATAACAGCACTTGCCATATTATCCAGCATATTAGAGCTGTATTTTGTGCTGCTTCACACTGAGCTTTGAGTCCAAGTTGGAGGTTGTGACATCTGCCCAAATGAGATTGCATACTGCTGGAATGAATTCCCAGATCATTCCTTAGTGGTTTTGGAGCTGCTAGAATCATAAAGTGAAGTTGATTTGTATTCTATATGGCCAAGGAGTTGCAATAAAGCCTTAGGATGGTTGGATCTTCCAAAGCACCCTGCCAGTTAGAACTATTGTTTATACCATTGACCTCATCTGACCAAATGTCCAACACTGTGTTGCATCCAGTAGGTTTCTGTGCTGGCACGTTGCAAACACGTGAGCTAAACAGCTGGGTATAGAA
Organism: Lichenostomus cassidix; assembly: GCF_008360975.1. Classification (NCBI taxonomy): domain Eukaryota; kingdom Metazoa; phylum Chordata; class Aves; order Passeriformes; family Meliphagidae; genus Lichenostomus; species Lichenostomus cassidix. The sequence goes on along the minus strand of NC_139479.1, from coordinate 94,188,645 downwards.
ATAATAATATTAGCAAATATTTTGGATCTCTAGCGCAGCTTTCAGTCCAAGAGATTTAAATAACTACATGTGTTAATTAATCTCTTCCAGCTTCCACTATGAGGTGCGTAAATGTTAATATAATCATTCTGTGGATGGGAAGACATTAGCACAGAGCTGTTAAATGACCTGCCTGCTGGCTGATAGGACTTCTGTGGGAGGTGGACCCTGTGTCTAACAAGGCTGTTTCTCATGTGCTTTCAAGCAAACTAAGTCAGCTGAGGATAAGCTGACAACATATCTCTACCTGTGCTGCCCAATTTCCCCTTGTCTTTTTTCAGTCTCAGAATATGATCTACCATGTAAGTGATACATGGATTAAAAATCATAATTCACATCCTCTGCTAGAGATACTTATGTTCAATGGACTGGTGACCTCTGTAAGAATCCATACCCCTAATTAGTGAAGATTTCATCTTTGGGGGAAAAGCAACTCACAGGGACATCTTTCTATCTTTCTTTGAAGAAGAGCTCCTTTTAGGAGAATGAAATATTCATTTTCTCTTGTGATTTTTGGGGGTCAGAGCATACTTATTTTCCCCATCCTTTGTCAGTGTCATCCCATTATACTCAGATATTTTTACATTTCTTTCCCCAATAAAAATTCACCTGAAAATAGTGATATAAAAATAGGACATTAATAGCTGTGCAATTCTGTTGCTAGTTTTGATCTCTAACACAGCTATATCCATCAGTCATATTTACAATTTGAGCCATCTTCCTTTATCAGGCCTCATCCTATTCAAGTCCATTTTTAAATTAAAATAACCATATCCTTTGTTTTACTGTTCTCATAACCAAATATGGTATCTACTAAACCTGCCAGCTATCCTGCTAAGATCTGAAATATCTTTTTAATGTCTGCCAGACCTAAAACTTATCCCAGTCAACCTTGTACTGTTATTGCCTAAGAAATCAAAGGCATTAACCAGCTGGTAGGGAAGGTAAGTAATTTCATGGTTTTGTTTTGTTTGCATTTGTCAGTTTTTGAGGGAAGAAATGGCTGGTATTTTTCCAGTTTTCAAAAGCTAAAGATTCCATTTAAGTCTGTGTTTCCATATTCCATACAAGTTTAGACTACCTCTTCTGAACATGGCATCTGAAGTCATCCCACATGAAATCAATAAAAATATACAAGTCCCTTGGAAATAAATTTAAGTCCCAAGGAAATTCAAGGCCAGGCTGGATGGGGCTCTGAGCAACTTGGTCTAGTTGAAGGTGTCCCTTCCCACATCAGGGGCATTGGAACTAGGTGATCTTCAAGGTCCCTTCCAACCCAAACCATTCTAAGATTCTATGATCTCCATCTCCCTCTGACTTGAACACCAGTGAAGGTATTTAAGTCTGTTAAATCCTCCACAGTTTAAGCCATTTTGACAGATTTGTTTTCTACTACATGTAACACAGAAATTATCTACAGGTAAGGGTAAATCCATGTTGGAAGTTTATAGATAACTTTGTCTGTTGTGTCACTCTGATGTTATCCAGAAGAAGGGTGGAACTTACCTTTAAATGGTTTTGTAACTGTTGTAGCATATGACTTCAAATTAATTCAGGTTAAAATACCAAGGATAAAAGAAAGAGGGCTTTACTCCTGGAGGATTCTCCCATATGCATACAAATTTGATTTTATTACTAACTGCAGATTGAACTCTAGAACAGAGGAGCTATATTGCCATGTTCAGGTGGCTACAACATGCAGAACAGTTTTGATTTAGCCAGTCCTTCCCATGCTGTCAAAATCCTTCTTGCTACCTCCTGAAAAGATGGACATCAGACTCAATTTTACATTTATGAAAAGGTAAAATGAAATAAATGAACTAATATAATTTTGAATTCATTCTTAATTAATCTAAAGTGATACAAATCTGATTTATACTTGAAAAGACTATTTCCATTCTGCTGGCCAGACTATTGTCAGCATCTTACAATTCATCTTTATTCAAGATCTGTACTTTCTACACATCTTCATAATTTCAGAAGTGTTAGAACTGAGATTAGAAACATTCTATTACCAAAATCTTTCTGTTGACTCAGAGGCAGTATCTTTCTTTAGAATTAGCATTAGTATATATTTTATTCTCAGGAATTCATCAAAGCCTAGACTTCTGTGGCTTTTTATAGCTGAAATATTTACAGAATCTCTGCTTGGTTATATTTTCATCCAAATGTTCTTTGTGTTGCTGTCTGTAGGACTTCAGCTAAGTCAGAGTACTTACTTCATTTTGTAATGCTTGCCCTATTTCTTAGTGCATAAATTCTAGAAAATTTTTACCCCCCATAACGGGGGGGGGGGAAGTAGGGGTTCTTCAGGGTCCCTTCCAACCCAAATCGTTCTATGTTTAATTAATGTTGTCATTCTTATCAGCCTGTTTTTTAAATTATATATATTCAATGGCATTTTCCATGTTTATTGCATGTCATGCCTGACATCTGAGCATCACTGCTTACTTGTCACACAACTCATCTTACAGCTGCTGACTCTAAAGCTTTTAATCTGCACAGCAGTACTGCTGAGAGTCTGATGATACAGTCACATGTGTAAATACAACCTACAGAAACGCATCAACTGATGAAACTTCGGAGCAGAAATTCCAAGCCTGATAGAAACACAGTATGTATGTAAGTTTTAATTAGTAAAGTACACTCATAAGATAAAAATAATTCAGTGCTTGGCAAAGTGGAGGCTATGCTTTCTGGGGTTGGGGAGTCAAGGGGGCAGGGTAACATGAGATCTGGCTGAGTTCACAGGGCATATCTCAAGTGCAACACAGTTCAAGAGGTTAGATATGTCATAATTCCTTCAAACAACCAAGCAGTGTTTGTGCTGCTGGTTCTGGATAAGGCTCTATATTCCTGTAGAAAGGAAGGCTGACCCACTAAGGCACTACCCTGACACAGAGAATACCTCCTCCCTATGCCCCACATCTCTTACACATCTTCTGACCAACCCTGGGGAGAGGGCTTAGCCTCATTCCAGCCACAAAATGGGAGCAGTACCTCTTCCCTATCACACATGGTACTGTGAAGATAAGTATGTGAATATTTAGGTACTACTGTAAAGATGACCAAATAAGCCACTGGCATGAGCTTATTGGGTACTATATTGGCATGGAGAGGAATTCTCCTTCTTGCCTGTAATGGGAAACTCCTAAAATCTTGCCTTAAAAGGAACAGACAACAAACAGCCTGAATCCCTAAGGGGAATGGAGAGGAGGTCATACTTTACGGTCCACGTAGGCATTTTACTTCCAAGGGGAGCATTTTGAACATATTCTCAGTACTTTTGCCTCTGTAAACCTGAAAGCATTTTCCTCTCAGATGAGACATACAAATATAACATTTCTCCTTTTTGATAAATAATACTAGATCATGTTCCTTTTCATTTCCTCTTCCCAACCTGAGTATAAAACATGTCTCTTTGAGTATGTTTAATTGCTTTGATTTTATTTAAGAGAAGAAGTATGGTGAAAAAGAAAACCACTCATACTTTCCTGCAGTTTGGTATTTTCCTCTCCACTAAGTATGGGGGCATTTCCAGCACTTTAATATAAGCCCCTATGTAGCAAAGGATCTAATCATGCACATAACTCAACGTCCAACACTTGCTCTCAAAAATAAGTGAGATGTCTGTTTAATTACTTCATCAACTTAGTGCTCCGGAGACATGAACAGAAAAGTTTTGCCTTTTTTTTGGATGTAAAATTCTATAAGGCCAATATAGAAACGGTTCAGCAATTTCATCTCCTTTAAGCTTTTTCCATTTGCAAAAAATCAAAGGTGTAAGGTGTTCTATATTCAGTTATCTGACTATCAGCAGTGAAAGACAGAATTTACTTTCATTTGTTTGCTTGTTTCTGCCCATGCACAGTGTGCAGTTGACAGTCAAGGTTGTTCTCTGCCCTGATATATTTCATCTGGATTATATTTATGCAGTTCAGAACAATTCCTTCAAATATACACTGCAGAAGTTAGCATAGTCCTTATGTCTCTCCTTAACTTTTAGAAAGAAATTACATAAAAGGATGTGGTGTGGGTCATGGAGTTTAGCCAAACAAATCAATAAAGCAGCAAGAATTGCCTGGTGCCAGTCAGGGTAAGGAACACTACTTATACCTGTGGTAAACAGAGCACATTGGTCACTGTATGATATATTAGCAATGTGTTCTGACTTTTTATTAGATTATACCAAAAAAATGTGCACTTCGCTTCATTTTTCCTTATAATATGAGACTAAGCTGATAAAAATTCCAGGATGGATAAAGAATTGGTTTGTTGAGATTGGCAGCAGTAAGGGACTGGAAAGTTTACATTTATTTTCTTTGTTTTTTCTTTCTTTCTTTTTGCGTTTTAGGAGGCACACATAAATAACCTGACTAAATTACACCACGCCCTTCATACCTCCTGTTTCATTTTACAAGTACATCTCCCAGGAGCAGCTAGTCTTGGCTGCACCAGCAAGTTCTTCCATGTGTTAGTTAGAATCAGGAAAAATTTCAAGACAGAAGTTCAGTAGTCCTAACAGAGTTTAGATTTCATCATAAATTTGTATTTCTGTCCAAGTTCCTGGTGTAGAAACATACCAGAGAGAAACAGGCAGTGATACATAACTCTGTCCTGAAGGCCTGGCAAAATTTCTGTCTGGACCAATAATACCTCCCTATAATCTTCTTGGCCCTCAGAGGCCAACTCCTTAATTGCAGTTCAGCATGCTCCAACAAACCTTTTCTGGGGAGGTGGTTTTGTAGGAATTGCTTTGGCTGAAACGCCTGAGAAGCTTATCACAGTTATAAGCCACTATTAACAAGAAACACATCTTGTGATGGTTCCAGTATCACTAAAGAAAGGGAGTACCTTTACCCCCTGTGCTTATGTTTACCTCAAGGCACAGATCTCACACATTGCCTGGCAAGCAAAAACTAAATGAATGAATTTTCATGGACTAAACAAAGTACAACAAATATACCTATTTGCAAACAAGTGGCAGTCACACTCCATTAGCCTGTGATAGCCTAATCATGAAGAATCAAGTTACTGACATTTGATGGATATAGAAAATGTGTTTTATGACTATAGAACAAGTCCGAGTTATTGCATAAATGAAGAAGGTAGAAAAATTCCTCAGGCATGATGAGGCAAATTAAAAATGGAGAAAAAGCAGGACTTTCTTTTATTGGCATAAGGGAACATGTTTACAGCTAGATACTGAAAGCATTGTGCTGGTTCCTAATTATTCAAACATGTATTTCTCTGAATGAAGTCCACAGGAATTTTCTGGTCAGGACCACCCTTTTAATTCTTAAATTTTCACCCTTAGTCCATAAAGTGTCTGTTCACTTCCCATGTTTAATGTCTCCTACACAGCATGAAAAAGTGGCATAGAAGCAGCTCAGTCTGGCATGGCATGCACTGTGAACAGCTACTTTTGTTATCAAATAATGAAAAGACAGATTTTGGTAGGGAGTGGGTAGGAAGAGGTCCCCTGCTAATAACTACAAGAACAGCAAGTGCTGTTAAGCAGAGCTAATACTTATCTACCTAATTTACTCTCATGATGAGAAACACAGCTCAACTTCAATCCTGAAGAGTAACTGCTGGAGTTCACTACACTGAAGTTTTAAGTGGCAAAACACGGGTCTCCACATAGATGCTTAGATCTTTCCCCACTGTTTGCTGGAGTGGGGCCTGGCAGGCTGAAGTGCCTGTCAGATCCATTTTGAAGCCCCCATGGTGCAGCCAGGGAAGCTGGAAACTCTGATAGTGCATAGACCTCCCTCAAGGACTCTGCTGGCCTCCATCAGGTACCAAAAAAAGCACGTCCTTTCCCAAGATTTGAGGGTGCTGACAAGCTAGTGAAGGATGTGTTCTGTCTTGCTGCCTTGAGCTCTTTGTTGGACAATAGGTCAAGAAGAGGGAATGAAAAAAGGTAATACTCAGATCCTAGGAAACAGAATACCTTGTTCACCCAACAGTGAGCCAGATAATAGATAATATTACCTGATCACATCAAATAGAGTGAGTAATGTTTCTTCTTAAGTGTAATAATGAGTGGTAACCTACTGAGAGTATACCCAGTGGGATCAATCCTAGTAATTGTCCTCTAAATAGGAAACAAGATTGTGCTTCATATCCAGACTAAGCCATGCATACTGAAATAGTAAATTACCTGTAAAAGGCAGTCAGAATGATTCTTTTCAAAGACACAATACACAAGATTTCTTAAGCAGCACAGAAATCCCATAAAGCTAACAGGAATACTATCTGAATGAGTCTGAATTTACTACAATGGAAAAAATAAAACAGGCAAGAGGATGTCATGACATCCCTTCCTTGTGTTATTACTCTCAGTCACTGGTAGAAACTTGGCACACCATTTCTGAAGCGACTGTGACAAAATCAATTTTTCTTCTTTTTTTGTGTGTGTGTCTGGGTCTGGGTCTGTGAAGGAGCAGGAAAATGCTTTTACCTCAGTGTTGCCTAAAGTTTTGGTTATGATTCAAGCATCTCAAAATATTGAGAATTGCAACATTATGTGCTGCCAGTATCTGCAGTACAAAACTCTGCGTCTTTCTCACACTTTATTCAAAAAAGAACATTTTGCACCTCAATAGCTAGTTGTGGTTTTGGATCATAAGGCACTAAGGGTTTTGATCTGTTCTGATTCCCACCCCTTCTGTCTCATTTTTCTCATGGCTTAGAACAAAATATTAATGTGACTCATCTGTCATAAGTAATTTTCATATCCTCTACCTTCTATTTTGGTGTCTGAACAGAAAAAAGCTGTAGTTATGTAAAAGTATTTTGTATTTTGTATAATGGAAGATAGGAATCACAAATACTTTAAGCAAAAAGGAGAACAATGTAAGGAGAAAAGTGCATTATATATGAAAAAAACTTACATATAATTACTAAATATCTCTAAAACATGCTATTTCAATTTACTATTTCTTAATATAAAATATTACAGCTGTCATCTCTGGAACACTGGAAAAGGAAATAATAAACAGGAAAAAAAATAGAGTTTATGGACTGTCTTATCCAAAGTGAGTCTCAATTTTGATACCAAAACATTTACAAGGACACTAATTATACTTGGAAAGCTGGAATTCAAAATTGCAAATGTCAGTTCCAGGATGTTAATGTTTTTTGGTTCAGTTTAGGAAATCCTATGTATCATGCTACTATCAAAAAGTGCAGTTATGTGTATACATTCCTGTGACTTTTCTCCAGATCAATCTTCTATCCCACACTAGTACTTTCTCGCAAAAAAAACTTTTAAAAATTCCCTAGAAAACAGAACAATCAATCAGTACAGAAATTATTTTACTGCAGAGGTATTTACAACAGTTGACCAGATTCTTCTTTTTTCCCTCAAAAGCAGACTGAAATATTTTACTAAGTGGATCCAGTTCAGTGCAAGCCTCATTCCACAAAAGTCATTTGCATTTGGGCTGAATATTGAATCAGCAGGGCTTAAGTATCTGCTTAAAATAGAAGTTATATTTTTGTGACTACTTAAATTAACTAGGGATCATGCTGTTTCTGTGCTAGGGGAGAGAATACAGGGATTTTCTGATTTTCTGCCTTTCTGCTTTTGCCTTTCTGCACTTGAATTGCAAACACAAAATGCTGTTTTCCAGAGTCAGTTACTACCTGCAGGAAGCAGAGTGGAAGAAGACTGCAAGCCACCTCTCTATATTTGAAGATTTAGTACACAAAAAATAAGTTCTCTCCTTTCATATATGATTTTGCACAAAGTAATTCTTAAGAGAAATTAAATGAAACTCTATCTATCAGGAAATTCAATGCTAAAATGTTCTTTTAGAAATGATTCCTCTCATTCTAATCGCTTTCATATTCCCTCCCTCCCCTCCTTGCTTTTCCAAGAAGTCTTCTCGGGAGTTATTTTCTCTATAGCAAAAAAAGACTTTTGTTGCTTCAAGTTGCTTAACATCATGGCTTGTACTTGGGACCTCTCCCAACAGCCTTAATACATATATCAGGATCTGCCCATGACTGAGTAACAGAGGGAAGACAAGGATTGTATCAGTAGGAAATCTTTCAAGAGATTATTTTTTCAGGTTAAAAAAGAATTCTTGCACCATTTTAAGTTTTCAGTTCTGAAAGTAGTGAAGTGGAAGAATGCACAGCAAGTGATTGGTCTTGGGACATGAAGAGCTGGATAATAATAATAATAATAATAGAATGTTAAAGAAAAGAGAGGGGACAGGAGTTCCCCTAAGAAAAATCACTGGGAGCCTGTTGAGTGATCTGCTGGAGCTGGAATTTGTCTTTTTATTTGTTACACCATGTTGAAAACTAAACTCCCAGCTGATGGTATCCTTAGAGCAGACAAGGCAGGCAGAGGTAGCAGTGGTGGTGTGGGATGGGGAAAGACATGTGAGAATGAAAGGTGGGGACTGAGTGGCCTCTCTGAGGGGAAGTTTAAAGGGGACACGACACTTTTTCTGCTCATGAAGTTGTTTCTCTTCCTTATGACTCCTTCTTTTCCTTCCTTTCCCTCCACCTCAGAGAGAGGACACCCAGAGACCTTCCCTTTACTTCCATTGTTTCCAGCATCACCATCTACACATTTTTCTGTTCTTTTTTGATTGTCAAGGAGGGGTCAGTCCTGGTTTGGAGGGACAGGAACTAGGCCAGGACTGGAGCAGAAAGGCAGAGAAATCCTGCTGGAGATAGAAGGACAGATGTGTCTGCTGCTGCTGTACTGAGGCCCTCTGGTACACACTGGCACTCCTTTACCCTCTCTCTAATCCCACAAAGGCAGTACAGCAGCATGGATGGTACAAACAGGAGGCAGGAATGAGCTGTTTGTCTGAAATGCCTAATCCCTCTCTCCTCAGTCACAGGCAAAGTAGCTTCCATCCCCTTCAGTCTGGCAGGTCTCCATTTTGCTAAGTATGCAAAGCTACTTCTGACTTGGTGACTTCCCCTCATTCACAAAAGAAGCTGAGCCAAAGCCCCAAACCTAAATACCTGCAAGTTGCAGAGAAGTTTGTATCCTGAGCCGAGCTGCAGAGCACAGAGGCATCTCTAAAAGTTCTGATAGGGTGTAGATCTGTTCTGAATTACTGCCTCATTCTTTGAAGGAGAAGGCCTGTTTGTCAGGATAAATAATGAAAACCTGCGCTTCAAAAAACTAGGAAGCAAGTGGCAGTGAAGTTGTGCATAATGCATCGGCATTTTCTGCTCTTCAGGCTTTAGAGTCCTCTCAGAAAGATGCCAAACACACACTTCTTTGAAGAGCTCCAATGAATTGGATTAAATCAATTGCAAACAATCCACAGTACCAGGACATTAGCTCCTACTGGATCCCCAGGTGATCACATATCTCCTAAACTGCACCATAAACTCATCATGGATCTGCTTGCAAGAAATGGGTGGAGTCAGGAGAAAATCACCGCATATTATCTATTAAAGCATGGGTGGATTGGAGACCAGTTTTAGTATAGCCAGAAAATTGAGCCTCCTGTCATTAAAGAGATTTTTAAAAACATATTTTACGCCAGAGGCCAGAAAACTTTGTCATCCTTAATCTAATCCATAGTCTAAGACAAAGCGCCTGGAAAGCCACCGGTTTCTTTTTGAAAGCAGTTTGGGCTTTGAGAGGAAGGTGCTTATCTGGCTGCCATGATGCAGCAGCTCTCAGAGCCCTTGCTGGAGCCACCTGAAAGGAAAAACAGATTCCAGCCAGCAATTAGAAACTCAAGGGCTGTGGGGCAACTGTACTCTGGAGGTACTGGGGCTGATATTTGGATATCTCCTTTCTGGCAGAAAACACTCCTCTGTGTGGAAAATTCAAGCTTCTTGTGTTAAAATGCAGTGTTCTGAAAATAATTTAACTAATTCTTTTGTCAGATTTGAGAGACCTTACAATAGCCCTGGTGTGGCATTGAGATGAAACAGGGTAGTGGGCCGATTTGAAATGGCCTTGAATAAATCTGAGGTCAATCAGTTAAGCAGGTTTCCCTTGTGAAATCAGTACTGCTCTCTTTCCAAATGCTTTCTCCCCCTAAGGTTTGCATGGTCTCGTGGTGGCCAGGCCACCCAGGGCAGAGCTGCCTGGGGCCCACTGGGTGCTGGGGTACAGGGCACTGCTGCAGTGCAGCCTTGCAGAGGTCAGGAGCCACTGCTCTTGAGTTTGCATTTTGCCCCCGCTGATAAAATGCCAAAAGTAAATGGAGAGAGACCTTTGGATGTGTTTGGCTCCTTGGAGAGCTTACTCTGACTGCTGGGAAATCAGTGGCTCTGGACAGTGAAAACACAGGCAAGGAAGATCTTAGGCCAAATACCTCAACTTTCAAACACAAAGTTGATCAGCACGTGAAGAGGAATCACCCTGCTGTTCTGTGAGCTGGGTTTCAGTAGCCCATGGCTCCACGTGGGATGGATGCTGAGCAGCAAGTGCAGTGAATATGGTGAGCAGCTGAGGGCAGGGAATATGCAGAGAGCTCCAGGAACATCCCCAGCTCTGATCCAGCACAGCACTCGAGCACATGCTCACTCCAGCTGGAGCACACTTACCTCAAATGCTCCACCCACAACTGAACCCTAAACATCTCGATGGCAGCTGAACCCAGCAGATTGCAGAGACTCTTCCCAGTCATGTCAGAGGGATTTGTGTCAGGCGAAGCACATCGGACTTGGTGGCAGCTGTGTGAGAATGATCAGACTATAAAATAGCAGAGCAGGTTTTATTTTATATAAGACACTAGCATTGTCTGTGACTCCTCTTTTCAGTATCCTCACACTATGGGTGCAGTAATGCTTTGGACTTTGGTAGTTCCAAGCACAATGCCTTTTTGGAACTAATGGTTTTATTTATGCATTGCATTGCTTTACATTTTCATGGGCACAACACACAGGGAGAAATATGAGATTAGGTAAAAGTTTTTCATCTCTGTTTCAGACTGATAATTTTATACCTTGTAAACTGAAAAAGTTATGCAGTGTCTCTGTAGAAGGGTGGGAACAAGGCTCGAGGCACTTTTGAAATCCAAACCCGTATTTTGATTTACAGCATAATTATTACAGGATTGCCAACAAAAACACCGAACACTAGGATTTTTGGTCCAAATTCAAACTGCTACATCAGTTTTCACAAGCACTGAATAACTGAAAAGGCTACTAAAAGTGAATGAGTTGCCAGGTTTTCATACTTCTGAACAGTAGACCTTGAATAAGAAGCCAGAATATGGAATTACAAGACTATGTTAAGCCACTACATTTGAAAGTTTTGACCAATATTTCTTAGTATTTCTGGTGGGGGAAAAATGAATAGCATGCTCATACATTTCTTACAAGCTTTCTTTTCCCCCTAGGGACCAACTTAAAATCAACCAAGTAACACTGGGCCTAACACAATCAGGAAATCTCGGTCTCTTAGCGTGAAAAGCAACCAACCTGTCCTTCTGCCCTGTCCTGAAATCTAAATGTAAGTATATTCAGCTTTGCAATCCTAAGCAAGTTCTATGTAATGCCAAAAACAAAATGCAAAGGCTTAAAACTGAAGTTGTCTTAAAGCCATCACCCACACAGGATTTGATCAATTATTCAAGTTTTTGCTACACACCAAAGCGTTTGAATTTCGAGTGGTGAATTATATGGTACATAAATTTTGGTGATCATCCTCAGCAGCACTTTTTATCATAGATAAAGAAACCTACCCTTTCAGTCATTCTCCATTGTTTAACAGGAGAGAACAGGTAACTTTGGCATTTCATGTTTATGTAAAGAAGCTTGGTTTAAATCTATTTTTATGGTCAGAAAAGAGTCAGCACAGGTTTCATTAAAAAAGAAATGTCAAAAAACATTTTACCCTGAGAATAGAGTGAACCACGCTATTGATGTGCTTTTGATCCCCAGAAAGCATATGTACACGTGTCCACTTCCATATGTATGCACATGCTAAAATAAACAGCAGTAACATTCATTGAGAAATCCATACTTAATACAGTGTTTAGTTTAGCTCAACAATGGGAAGGATATGTTAAACATCATTCTGAGCCTTAATGGAAAAGTTTCTGACAACGAGACATTAGCTCATACTGTCCACAGTCATCTTATGCCTCTGACTATTGTTTGTTATCAAGTGCGACTTTTGGAAGAAAAAATGCATTATTGCTTAACAAGTTGCATTGCAGTAGTGTCCTGCACTCTGTTTTGGTTTCTAGAAAGCTAATTAACAGAATCCACATGGTAGGATTCAATCACATAAATTCCTCAGACTTTCCAGACATCTTTTAACAAGGATGAGTGCCACATTCAATAGCATTTCTCGCTCACAGAGAAATCATACACAGTTTCTCTGAAATGAAAAACCAGCAGAGCTACACAAACATGACTCCACAATGTGGCTCTGGAGCAGCAGCCCTGGCACAGACCCCACTCTGGGGTTCACTGGGTTGGGTACCCACTGGGGAGCACATGAACCCAGTGGGGTGGACTGGTGCAGTGACAGGATTTTAGGATCTCTGGCCACTCCGCAGCCGGAGCTGTCCCTGGTAACTGTTCCACCCAGGATGCACTGCTGTGATCTACCCTATACTGGGTGAAAGAAAAGTCTAACAAGAAAAAAAGGAAGAAAGAAAAAGCGAAAAAAAATGCTCAAGGCTCCAGCCCACAAACTACTGACAGAGAATATAACACTTTTCAGCTATTATTTACATTCCCCCGGAGTATCCATAAAGTTTTAGAGCCCATCCACTTAACAAAACATCATCCAAGAATGGCAGTGGACTTTGATAATTCAGCTGCAAAGTTTCTGTAGCAGTTGATGAAAAGACTGTGTAACAGTACAGCTCTTTACATTAGTAATTTTTTCAAACCTTTCGATAAATATCTTCTGTCACATAATAATATAGATTGCATTTTAAAAGTGTGTTCACTATTTTAGAGTGCTTAACCTACAACAGGTGAAACTAATATAAGCTATTAAATATAGCTGCTATACAGAAAAAAGCAACAGTTAAGCTAAGCATTACAAATTAGCACCCACTACTTTTCATGAGTGGCAGGATTTCTTTGAGAAAAACACTGTCCTCAACAATTCACCGATATCAAGGAACAGAGAATTAAGGGAAAAACAAACTTAAAAAGGGGTTGAAAGTTCTGGAAAATATTGTTACTTCCTTTTTTTCTTTTAATCTGTTCCAGTGAATGGAGAAGAATTTCAGCAAAACATTCAGATCTGGATAGAATGAAATGAAAAGGAAACAAAGCCCTCTATCTGTAGCAAGAATACAGAAAATTTTCAGACTTGAGCATCAACTGGCAGATAGACTTGAAAGGCATTTGGGTCAAATAGAAGTCCTGAGCTGCTACCAAAATCAACAGTCTAATTGTCTCAGCTGAAACTGGGGCTTAGCTGTTGGGTTTCCTGTAACTAAACCCTGCCACAAACAGCTCTGCTAAGTTTTTCCTCTAATAATAAAATAAAATACATCAAAATTAAGATAAATACAAGAGACAATGAAGATGAGTATGTAGTTCCCAACACAGGGAGGGGAGCAGACGTTAGAGAAAATTCTTGAGGATATCAAAATAGTTCTTGTCAGTTCTAAATGGTTAACATGACAGTTCTTTAAAAATAAACAATCATACATCTGAAAGTAATTGCTAGACTAAGAGATTTATTTTATTTAAGCAATAAGGTATTTTAAAAATGTACTTAGAATGTCTAGCTTGCTTCAAATTGCTTTGGTTTTCTACACAGTGTCATGGTAGTCACTACCCACCCAAAAGTGGTATTTTAATAATATTTTTAAATTTAAAAACAACAATGGAAATGAAGAAAGCAAAACTATTCAGAAAGGTTACCAAAATGCACAGTTTAACTTCAGACAGTTTCTAATCTGATCAGGAAGCAGAATGAAATGAAAAAATGCTGTGCTGAATTCAGAGGCACTGGGTCAGGTGATAAAGTTATACAATTTTATGTGGATTTACTGAGGTTGTATTTTAAAATCCAAAGCAAACCTAAGTGACTGAAAGTAATGTTTCAGTTTATATAGCCTGATATTTTTTCTGTCTATCCTTTTTCCTGTTGAACTGCCTTTGATGCCTCTCAGTGTATAAACTTCTTGAACATAGGCATCTTCTCCATCCTCAGTTTTCTCCTCATTTTCTTGTGCTTTATGTGCTTCCATTCAATCCCTACTTATCTGATAATAAGGATTAGTTTACCGGTCTGCCTTCTCCCTGTCTGACTTGGGGAGCTGGAAATACTGGATGACTTTTAGTAGAACTAAACCTCAAATTACTCAAGTATTTATGGAAATGTTACCTTACATTTCCAGGACCATTTATTTTAAATAGGAGTCAGTTGCTGGACTCCTTTACTCACTCATGAAAACCTAGCATCAGATTCCTCTCAGCAGCTTTGGATGGGAGGAAATTAAAGGAGAATTACAAAAGACAAATCTTTTCCAAACACAGCAGTGTTATTCAATAGCTTAGAAATTTACTTTTCTTTTCCTGTTGGTGAATGTGGTTTCTTTAACTAATCCAAGCATTATTGTGAATAAACCCAATCGTTGCTTTTGTCTGTGTTTTGAAGAAGAGGGGCTTGTTTAGGGCTTTAGCAGCGATAATTGACACATAAAGCTCCAGTACAGAAGAACACATAAAAAGAGCAAGATAAACTTGCCTCCACAAATCATTAGAACTGGGGATATTGTATAGATACCTCCTGCTTGCTGTTAGTGACCACGATGACAAGTTTATGATCCCAGGCTGTGCTAAGCAAAGACCCAAGGAACCTACTGCTCATTAATTCTCTGCTTCCAAGTCCCCTGCTCCCCAGACCAACTCGCATGAAAAGAACCTGAAGCCAGTAGGCAGCAGATTTTTATACTGATAACAAGAAGTTTGTGGAAGACTGGAACAATGTGCCTCTCTGATTTGGGAAACAGTTATACCAACCAATAATCTTCTCATGGGTTTTGCATTATGTATAAATTCTCCTGTTTATATGCCGAAGCATATGGTTTATTAACAGGTAGCGCATTAACAGTAACATATAGAGCATACAGCTGCCATCATCACTTTGCATTTGTTTTCCACACATTTTCCATAGCTTTCACATTCAGGGAAATGTAGCACTAAGTGAAAAGTCTTCTTTCAAAAGTTTCATTAACATACTGTATCATGGAATGATTCCTTATGAACTCACTCAGTTTCTTTTGGAAATACCAATGTATTTTCTATGCAGAAGTCTCTCAGGAAATGTTATATTTTAAGACAGTTTTTTAGACCCTAAAAAAGTTCAGACACAACTCTATTAATACCTTTGCCTTGTAAAGTTTAAGGAATGCTACCACAATGTGAAATGAAATTTGAAATATAGTCAGAATAAGTGCCCATCTAATACTAAGAGTTCAGCTAAAACATTTGTTAAATAATTCAACCTGGTATTTCATTTCAAAGGAGTTTTCTGTAGCTGTCAGGTTTATTTAAGTAACTGATTAGGCTGTCCTGTTTTAACGGGCAAAGTTGTGCAAATAGCAGCAAAAATTACAGTTCACAGTAGTCTTCCATAGGAACAATTTCACAATCACAGGATGGCTGAGGTTGAAAAGCACCTCTGGAAGTTACCTTGTCCCATCCCCCTGCTCAAGCAGGGACACCTAGACTGGTTGCCCAGGACCATGTCCAGAAAGCTTTTGAATTATTTCCAAGGATGACACTCCACAACCTCCCTGGCAATCAATGCCAGTGTTCAGTCATCCTCACTTTTCCACTCTCTCTACTCATTCTCACAATTTCTACTTTACACATCTGAAATTTCCCCTGCACTTGTTCTCTGCAAAAGTCTAGCTCATCATTTACAAGGGTGGATGAATATTGAAGCATAATGCTGAAATCAGGGATATTTCATTTAAGAAGGCAATGCAGCTCTTTACTGAATGTATTTTGGACCATTCAGTCAGTAGTCAGCTGTGTACTCCCATGTAAATGGAAGATGGTGTAAATGGAGTCAGCTGTACAGCAGCAAGGACTCAGGACGCAACTTGGGAATGTGAGCTATGCCAGCTGATGGCAAAGCTAAGACTTTCTATAGAATATTTCCTTTGGGTGCAAACAGCGTATTTTATGCTACTTTACTTGCATTACAGCTATTTTTAAGTAATCCAAAGAATGGAGACTTAAGTATTTTGAATGGGCAAAAGGTCTGGTATGTGCTCAGGTCCCCCCTCCTGTGCAGTGTTTGTGAAGCTGTCCCTTGATAAATGACAAACTGACAAGGCAAAGAAAAGGCAACAGCATGGAGCCTGTGCTGACAGTGTAAACAGAAATTTGAGTTTAGCGGACAAAGTTCACAGTTTGCAGTGAAAGGTCGTAAGGATTTCAGGCATTTTTGGTATTTTGTCTCTGCTGTCTGCACAATATCAAGCAAATAAAAAACCCCTGACAGACAGCTTCCAATTCTGTATACTTGGCATCCCTGCTCAGCCTGAAGGAACACGGGAAGCTCTGTCTTTGGCATTCTACAATTATTTGAGGACACGCCATCCTAACAAAGCTTTAACACTTACTCAGCCCCAACTTTCCATGTGATGTTTGATAAGCTGAAAGGCTTACCCAGCTCAGTTAAGCACAGTGGCCTGCACTTTTTTTGCTGAAAATTTAGCATGATGAGGAAGAGTTCTAATATCTTAACTCTCAACAGGTTATGTTTGTTTTTTCCCAACCAATGCAGAGTCACATTAAAATATATCAAATACTTTTATGAGAAATCTCCTACAATCTGCAGTTGAACCAAATGAGACTTATATGAATCTGACTTTTTATTATTGTTTTTATTATAATTTTTGCCTGCTGTGAGTTCATTCGCTCCTCTGGGTATTATTAACACCTCTCTCAGGAAAGGTTTAGCTCTGGCCTGTGAAACACTGACAATGACATTTTTATTTCCTGAACTCAATTAAATATATACCAAGAGGAGATTGTTTTCCTGGAGGTGTGCAACCTCAGGAATCTAAACAAGAGTTATATTATTTATGTACCTCAGATGTGACTGCAACCACTGCTTTTTGTGAAATCACTACTTGCAGTATACAGGCCTGTGCTGCAGAAATGAGAAAAAAAATCTTCTGTATTAATCTTGTCTTTGGTTGCATCTCTCCTGGACTCAGAATATTCAGAGATATCTTAGGAGTCTGAATGGGATTAAATAGTAAAAATAGGACCGTAGGTTAGCCAGGCATTAGCTGAATTTTTTGCAAAATGTATTCTTTTCCTCTTTCAAATGAGCTTTTTCTTTGTGTTCCTAACTTCACAACCCCTGGCATATCTCAGCATGATCATACCTGGGGAGTTTGTTGTGCACACTGTGAGTGCCAAACACTCAAGCCCATGTTGTATCTACAGGTGCTGAACATGCCTGATGAGGTTTTCCCTGTTCCTCCCACAGGCATACCTGACAATGTCATGAGGGATTTAATTCCAGTCTCAGATGCTTGCATACTTTGCACACCTTGTCCTTCAGGCTCAGACACAAGACCCATTCCAGTCACTGTGCAACATATTCCTTCATATCCTTCTAGAGACACATATTTTTGTACCTTGAAATACAAATTTCTTTACTGTACCTGAAACCTGATGTCCATTCTAACCAGCTTAGAATTATAGTTAGCCCAGGTAATAGTGGCTGTGAAGAGATGAAGATTTAAGGTCTCACCAGACAATCCTCCTTTGACTTCCCTCTCCTTTTATTTTCTCTCCCCCCTCACTTTTTACCTAGATATGCACGATTTGTCTGAGATTTGGTAGTGCTGAATGGAGCAGAAAAGATATCTGAATGTAGATGTTACCTCCTCCTTCTATGCCCAGATGTGGAATACAAACACTATTTCACACTGTGATTAAACTCAGCCAGGAATGCATATGACCCCTAAATGGGAGTTATAATGCATAGGAACTGCAGACACACAAACTTTGTTCCCTTTCTTCCCTAAATATAGTATGATTAGGATCAAAGGGCTCATGCTTACCATTTTCTGCTCACCATCAGAAAAATCTGCAGGTTTTGCTGTGCTCAGAGCAAAGCACATTCCAACTTGATACAATTCCACAACAGCTAAAAGCAAAGTCTCTTGCCTTTTGACAAACGAGAGAGTCTGAAAAGTTAAATACAGTCTAAAAGACAGGGAGCCAGAAAGGACGAAAAGGAAAGGTATTTGTTAAGGCTTAGTTTTTATCATATTTTGCCCTGGTCAACACAGGGAATACTCTGTTTGTAATGAGCTCTCTGTATGTGATCGAAGTACCCAAAATAAAGGAAGACTTTCCTCATTCAAAGGCACAGGAAAACACTGTGCCTTAAAATACGATTTTACCTTTACCAGAAAAAAATGTCTTTCATTTATCACAACACAGAAGGCAGTGAAACACAGCCGTGCAGCAGCCAACATGGGCCACAGCACCTATATAAAGGGCAGTTATGTGAGCATGTTTTTATTGCTGAAATGCAAAAGGAGTGTTAGACCCGTGTCTGTGCTGAGCGGATGGCTCACGCCACCTACAGGGCAACATCCATACCGAGACGTGTCCACTCCCAAAGATTGCCCGTGAAAACCCAATGCAGTTTCCATCCTGATCAAAAATTGCTCCAACAGACATTTGAACTGGCTGCAGCACCTGTCAGTATTTAAATATATATACATAGATAAGAAACATTTGGTACTCAGATGCTACACCACTTGGCATTCAGTGCGCTTGATTTTATAAATATACTTGCTAACAATCCAGTTTTTATTCTGGTTACAAATAAGGATCCATGAACATCTAATTCTCCTTTGTTATTGCCACAAATTAGTTACGGTGACTGTATCTGGAATTAGGAAAGTTATACAAGATGAGTTTTAAATGCCAAACCCATTCTGTCTCCTAAAGGCTGCAGTAAGGAATCTAATAAAACTCCAAAGCTGACAAAGCGGCAGTTGTTCATAAGAGCTGACCATCCCTGAACTGCCCTATGTAGCATTTGCATTAAGCCAAGATGAATCCCAGTGTGCAGCTGTGGTGCTGAAGAAGAAAATGTCTTAGATTACAGCTGTAGAAATAGTACTCTATCCTTTGGAATAACAGTATTGCCTGTACAGAACTGTGCAAGTACCAGCCTTCCCACTGCTTTCAGAGGCTCATTTCCATCACCCATTTCAGCTTTTTTCACTCATTAGCATGACCTAGTCCTTAAGTCATAACAGGTCAGCTCCAAAAGCAGGTCACAGCCTGGGCAGCTAAGCTTGAATGTGGGGGTCACTGATGGTGGTAGGAGTCCTTCCCCCAGTCCCTAGAGCAAAGGGCTAATCCTCTGGGATAGCAGCCCCAGGCTGGCTCGCTTTGCCACCCTGGGAGAGGGGAGAGGTGGAGGAACCAGAAACAGGTGAAGACAACATGGACTGCAGCATCCCCTCCCCACCCAGCTGGAGCACTGGAAACAGCCTGTGGCAGGAGGCCAGTGCATGCCAAAGACATGGCTTCCCCATGAATTTTACCCAAATTATGCCCTGCTTTGTCTTCTTTCAGCAGAATCAGCTGTTTACAGCATGACAAGGACTTTCGTGATTAAAACAAAAAAATAATTCCAGACCGTATTACACTCTTTTCTCTTTTTAATGTACTAGAGGCCAGTATGATTTTTGGTCTGTGCTTCTTTACCCTTTTCACCTTCTTTCTCCCCAAGACTTCTGCAGTCTCAGTGAATGACATATGGGAAAGTTGGCAGTAAGGAAGGCTCCCTTCCTGTTTCTCAGGAGATGAATCAGCTACAAACATGAGGCACTTGTTCGGTTCAGCCATGTTATCCCAATTTTACTCATGGACAACGCCATTGATGCAATGGAAGATTCTTTTAAATTACATTTAATTTAGAGATGAGTATCAGAGTGTAAAGTGTAGAGTTGTAAAGTTTCCTTCCAGTAAGACCTGCCATCTTCTTGACAAAGGTCTTTTCAGGAAACTACATTTTTGCATCTCACAGCCCTGGAGAGAGCTCATCAAGACTGACTTGGGGTCTCTTGTGTGGCTTTATTTGAAGTCAGATGTTCCTGTGTAAGCAATCAGCTGCAGGGACTGGTAACTGTGGGAGACAATGCAATGCATAAAAAAGTTTACTGCCACTTACTGCCACAATTGGAGTAAAATTCATTTGGAAAAAGTGTAAGCCAGTATTTCCTTAGTTTTCTTGGGGCAGCATGTTCTCATAAGAGCCAGGAACAGTTTTCACAATTATCCTTTTCTAACCCACTCCCTTCCAGCACTGTAGGAAGAAAGAATATCTGATGAGAATAGTAAACATTCAGCGCATTAATGTTTCACCATTCTGAATCAGAACACCAGCCCCACATTCAAAGGTAACAACTGGGGGAGGCTGTGTTCTGCAGTAAAAACCACTGGCTTTTCTGGACAATGTCACCTCAGCTCATTAAAAATGTAAATCCTGTGGCAGCACACAGCTGAATAAGGTCATAGAAATGCATTCTAAAATGTGGTAACCTTCAAATTGGGCTTTTCTTGAGAAGCATCTACATTATAATTACAATGGCACCATTGCATTTCTTTGCAAAACAATTCAATTTAGGATGATTACTTTTAGTCAGTGAGGCATCATCACCAAGAGTGAAAAAGGCTGAACTATGAGTAAGTTTAAAGTGTTTTAGTAGTGAGTTTAATACATTTGGAAGCCTGGATCCTCGTATGCTTTTTTTTGCACTAATTTTCTGTGGTTGGACAAAGATATTGTGTGTAACAGCACACAATATGCATCATCCCTTTGGTTAAATTATAAAAAAGGCTAACATCTAACTTGTCCATGTCATGTTATTTGGCAAAATAATGATGTAACTAAATGGGTTTAAGTACCAAAACCATATGAATCCATTTACATTTAAACTTTTTTTCCCCCTCATTTACAAAATAATGCTTTTGTTAGAGAATAAAATTCAATGAGCTTCATATGTAACGGGTGGGATTCTGCAACTCAATTATTTGTTCATCACAATGGCAAGAGAAACTCCAGCAGACAAATGATCTAGCAGATTTATAGACCTGATGGCAACACTGACACTTGGCCCGCAGAGCTCCCAAGCCAGCCAGTGAGGAGCAGTCTTTTCCACAGGTATGATGTGGCTTTTCTGGTGGCATCAGCTAACCCATGGTGAAGGATATGAGTAGAACATTTACAGGCCTACTTCCAGCTAAACTAAGAAATCTTTGAAGTATGAGATGTTGATTTCATGAGTGTTTAAAGAAAACTTCTGCAGGAAATGGGATCCACATGCATGTTTTTTGGGAGTTCCTTGTAAAACAGTAGTCAAGTCTGAACATAAGTATATACTTTTAATGTGATAGGTTTACATTACAGGTTCTTTCCTCATTCTCCTACTGCCTGTAGGTCTGTACATCAACAGAGACATCCAAAGTCTGCTTTCATTTAATTAAATGGGATCTTTGTCGCCAGTTGGAAAAAAAAAATTAGATATATGAAATAATGTCTGTTCTCATGACATTTCCAGCCCAATTTCCAGGAAGACTTCAGGATAGTTTTGAATAGATTAAAAGAATGATAAGAAAAACATTTCTTTAAAAGAAAATAATTAAAGGAAAGCAACACTCCCACTTATCTTCCAACTCTTCCATCTTTGGAAAATTTCCTTTTAGCTCAGAGGGGCTAGGCTAGTGAAGCTGTTCATCTGGGACATCCCATTATGTTGTAACTGGCAAGAGAAGATGCAGTAAAATGGTTTCAGTAACAATCACTGTTGTCCACTTCAAACCAGATACATTTAACCACTCTGACAATTTCTACAATAGAATACCAATATCAATAAATAAGGCACATGCAAAAGTTAGGACTCAGCGATTCTGTTTTTTCTGCTTATAAATAGGAATTACCTCCACTGCAGTCAAAATGCTTCTATAACTGAGAACAGAATCTGGGCCGGTAGTGGATACCTGTTTACTTAGCTGCACAATAGCTGGCCAGGGTTTGGGTATTTTTAAGTTAATATAAACCAGAATGATTCTAATTTTACTGCCTGAAAATGGTAATTTCATAGATCTAAACTGACATTTGTTCCTTGCCAAAATATTTTGCACTGGCACTTACTGTTGGAAAGACCAGGTTTTTTTCTACTGCCAAGAACTGAGTAAAAGTCAGCCAAATTATTCAGTTCTTAATTGAGCAAAATTCTCATTGTAGTTTTGCTTGATTAGGAAAAACAGGCTACAGTGTACTGCATGGATAACTGTCTGGGTATATATAGGTTGAGATTAAATTTAAAATATTTAACAACTAGCAAATTTTATACAGGTTACAGTTGTCATTGAAATTGATGAGATTATCTACAGATGTCAAGTTGCCTGTCTGCACAAGTGACCAGTGCTCTGACTGCTGAATTTCACAAGCTTCTAATGTTGCTAATTGTTACATGGAAGTAATTAACTGAATAACTTGAGAAAAATCTATTCCAGATCATGTAGGGCCCCAAATTACTGAAATCTAGGAAATACACTTTTTACTTTAAAAAATAGATATTCAACAGTATAATCAATACACAAGAACTGGTGGAACACAAGTTTCTCAAAGTTACAGTCACTACTGCACGTAGTTTTCCATCATATCTGTTCAGATTTCTGCATTTTATCTGTGCCACAGATCCTCCCAAGGAGAATTACTAGACCTTCATAGTCAGGAGGTTTCATGAAGTATTAAACTTCAGCAATCATTTTTCGCCTGAGGCAGACAAGGGAAAACTTGCCAGGAAATTCTTCAGCAATATTGCGTTAACAATTTTGCATTTTCAAATGAAAAATAAGTAGGTTTGTCTTCTCTTCCATAACAGTTATCACTGGGCTATGAATGCCCATACAGCAGTGTTGTATGGTCACAATACACTGATGACTGTAAGTGCAGAAAACACAAATCTCTCCCCTTCCTCTGGGTAACTTGTCATGGCTTAGTCCTCTGAACACAAGTTCATTTCAGGTGTCACATTGAATCAAGATTCAATTCCTCATCAAGATGAGGACTTCATTCCAAACCAAAGACATAATGGCATGTGATCCTTACTATTATAATAAATATAATCCTTATTACAGTACCCACAAAAGTAAATAATTTTCAATATACCATTGTTAAGAGACTGTTTTATCTGGGGAATAAATATTAAGTACAAGAAAGGATAAAACAAGATATAGCTGTTAGTCAGAGAGAGAGGAGAGAGAAGTAAGAAGGCATTCAGGAAAAGTATAAGTAGAGTTTAACAGCAGTTCTCAAAGGTGATTTATGAGATTTGTACACATATTAGGAGATAATCCAGTCCAGAGCCTGAGTAGACAAAAGAAACAAAACTGACAAAAAATTAAATACACCAAATTGAGGGTTTTTTTCAATTTCTTAGTGATTTTGATTACTGGCACTGCCTTTTAGGTTGGAGGGCAGTAATTTATTTCTAAGATACTACCTGAAACTAATCCATTTAAAGGCAATGACATTGTCATGTGGCAGCAGTTTGTACATTCTGCTCTCTATGTCTTAAAAGAAGAGATGAAAACCCTCCATAAATTTGCCTTACTTCCCCTTTCTGCATATTACTTTCAAAAAGCTGTGATGAGAACAGTATCCAATGAAAGAGCAAACATGGGTGCCATACACTCTCAGAGACTATAAAAGCTTTTAGATTTTTGTCCAGTACAATCACTGCTGATTTATTATTAAAGCTTAAATTGGTGACGATGGAAGAAATTGGATTACGTCTCAGTTCCAAGCAGAGAGCTGTTAAATCTCTGGTATCTCAGTTAATTCCTTCCCACATTCCCCTCCATTCCAGACCAAGCTTTCCTCCAGGCATTTCTTCCTTTGCCTGCCATGAAGCTGCTGTGCTCTGGGATCCCCTCAGCCAGCAGTGTGAAAACAGCTACGTCACCACAAGCTACTCATACAGATGCAGAAACACCAGCAAAGCTGCCTTGGGGTTTTGATTTCTTTATTTGAATTCTTCCTGCACTCTCCCAGCACTTTGCTCAAGGCTGCTGGTTTGGCTGCTTCTCAGCTACAAGCACCTTACCATTTAGTGTTGCTTCAGCAGTGAAGTGCTCCTGCTCTAAACACAGCCCAAACTGCGCCCTGCATCCAGTGCTGGCACTTCTCCAAGTGTCTCACAGAGCTGCAAACACACCTTTGAAAACACTAGCCCCTGGGTGACTTTACGAGTACAAACTCTGAGTATAGTGCTCTAAGGAGCTCATTCCTGCAGGATCTAATCGGCCTTACTATTTAACTTCTTGAGAATTTTGAAACAATTTTCGGGCAGCACTGTTCAAACATAAGAAAAAACTGTCTCATTCTGATCCTGTGGGCCATAATTATGGCCCAGAATATCTCTCTCATTAGCACAGTTAAGCAAACCTTCCACAAAGCAGATTAGTAGTATTTCTGTAAAGAACACGTGATTTCTGCTAACATCTGAAAATCTGAGGGGGTTTCTTGACCAATGGCAAAATTAACTTGGAATTAATGCCGGTGCCCCATCGCAGGGTCAAACAAAACACATAAATGAGAATAATTTTAAGCATTGCTGATAGCCATCCTGCTGGTATGAAACATAACTCCATTTTCCTTGCTAGAGAAATACCAGCCTAGCAGGTTTATTTTTGAATTTGGTTGAGCCATGGCCTGTAGGTAGCCATAAACCTTTGGTTCTGATGTTCAGCAATAAGAATCTGGTGGAAAAAGTTTGCAGGGAAAGATATGACATTATTTAAGCACTGCTTTTTCTAACGCCAGATTTTGTTGAATTAGTCATTGTTGATTTAACTGCATCATCCTGGGAAGATCTAGCACACATCTCAATGACACCTTTGCACAGATATGAGAATAATTTTTAATAATACTTACCTGCTTTTAAAAAGTCTAGGTTTTGAAACAAAAAGAGGAGGACGGGGCAGAGAATGGAGGCCTTAGCTGATCAACCATACAGGATACAGAACCTTTCAGATCTTAATCCATGAGGGGATGTTTGCATCTGGCTCCATAATGGAGTCCACATGCCTGAATTAGATGCTGGGAGTCCATGCATGTGTGTAAGTGGAGTTAAGTGCCTCAGAGGAGGATTCACAAAAGCCACTGTTTGGGGACTTGCCTAAGCCAGCCAAATAGGAAAAGCTGAAGACTGCAGTTTATCCTAAATCCTAGCTCTCTCCTGGGTTTAACTGCCTTCTGGTGAAAGAAGTACACAGGCACAAGTCCCTCCACTCTCAGCTCATAGCTCAAAATCCTCTTTTGAAAGCAGGTGCCAAATTTTTCTTTCAAACTCCAAGCAACCATCAGCAGCAGCTCAAGCACAGTCTTACTTGGGCTGAGGAACACAGCTCTAATTCCTTCCATTAGCAAAAGGTGCTTCTGAAGTTTGCATTCTCTCCCAGGCATGCCTGAGCCAGCAAGCTACAGGCATCAGCTAAGAGGTGGGTAAGAGCTGGCACAGGTCACAGCACACCCAGGAAGCCATAGGGAGGAGGGAAAGCCACAAGAGACTTTGTCTGGAAGCCTGGGAGGTGTCCACAGGCAAAGGGAGCCTCAAGTCCACACCCAGCGCCAAGAAAGGCTTGTGCACTGGGACCAAGGTGCCTTTGAGGAGGATTTCAGTGGTCTGACAGCTCAGGCACATCTTATCAGTTCCTGATCAGGGGCTTGGATTTCAATTGTGGATTGAAGTGCTTTAATTATCCTCTCCAATCCTATATTCTCCTGTGCTTCCAGCCCCAGCTCTGCCTCATAGTGCTGCAAGAAGCTGAAGAGAGGCTGGTGTCCACCTTTGATCCAGCTGAGCAGCTGGGTAGCTGCATGTTTGTCAGCGTGTCCCTTCATCCTGGCTGCAGCAGCGATGAAACACAAGTGCCGGCTCCCGCTGTGGATATTTTGTAACTCTTAGTCCCCAGAGCTGAGCACTGACCGGCTTTCCAGGCTGTGTTTTTGTTAGTCTCAATCACCATGAGCCCAAATGGCTGCACCAAACATTCAGATTGTTTTCCTTGAGTACAGCTGAGAGACTTGAGTGACTGATAGTATTTGCTCTAAAGGGCTTGGCTTTGCTTTCCTTTGGTCTTGGTTGGGTTGTTCCAAGGTGACGCATATGGTTATTTCAAGTCTTTTCAACCATAGCATATTGGATTGCATATAGGAAATTAACTCCACCTCATGACATTTTTGGAATTTAAATGACTATATATTTTCATGGATCCAGGATAAGTGTGTGTGAGTGGGGTGGGGAGGGTCTTGTGTGTGTGTGTGTGTGTGTGTGTGTGCTTCAGAAGTATCCTTTTTCTTTGCTGTGCTTTAGAGAGGCGAGGCAAACCTTTGCTATAAGGATTCACTGGATCAAACCAACAGGGAGTATTTGACAACTGAGGTTGAAGTTTTTTTGGGTTGTGTCCTGCTATCCTTATTTCTGCATTTGCAGACTGGGAAGTGAGGGGTATCTGTGTAGGCCTGTGCATGTACCACTTGTTAACAAGTAATGATGACTTATAACTTTGTCTCTCTGCCCCTCCACTGATGTGTGCTTTTGTGCTGAAACAGACTGCAGTAAGATGCATTTCTTACCTGCTGCACAAGAGGGAAAATCAGAAGGTATTTAGGAACAGATCTATTCTGGCATGACACAGGGATGTGGGTGCAGCCCAGCCATGGTAGCATAGAGTTTTTGGTGATTTTCAGTGGTGATTTGCATGCAAGTGCCAGATGATGGAGAGATCTACACTGGTAGATCCATCTAGCAACTTCCACCTTCATTCTGCCCACAGGTGTGACCCAGAGTACAAAGGGTCCTTCATAAAAATCACAAGCTCAGTTTTGAAACCATTTTAACCGAGTGTTTAGTTGTAGTTATTGTCATCTTAGTATTTATCAAGAAAAGTAGCATAATAGTAAAATCATTTACCCATTTAGGAAATACGTTCGTGAAATGAGATCTGCTTGAATTTTGTGAATGGTGTGTCAGTTCATGATTAGCACATCCTAACAAATATGATACCTGCCATATTTTATCATGAAATAGGAAAATAACTGTTGCTAAATAATTTTAAAGCATACTCCTGATTTCTTTCTGGGTGGAGCAGTCTGGTATGTTTAACCTTCTAAGGCAAGATTATTTCTTCCACTGTTTGAGCAAAGGTAGGAAAAGTATGCTAAGGGCAGGAATTTTTTAATGGCAAATAGCCTTCCAAAAAAAATTGTCTGAGGGGAAGTTTTTTCAAGAAAAATATTTTACAGACATTTGTTACTGTTTTCATATCTCCCTTGGACTGGGACTTTGGGTTTCTGGGAAGTGGCAGAGTTAGAGCACAGCAAATAAAAATAAGGGAGAGAGAAGCTGCTCTTTCTCTCAACAGGCTCATCAAAGCACAGTGAACGGAAATATTGTAAATGGTAACAATTTGTCTCCAAAATAAAGCCTCCAAAGCCTTTTGCTTTTATTAAAAAAAAAAAAGTCATGAAACAGCATGAGGGCAAGAGCCAAGAAAACACATTTTGTACGCCATCAAAGTGAGAAAAGGAACAGAAATGCTATGCTGTGCCAGTTTCAGACAGAGGCAATCAAGCAAATTTTCTGGCAAGAAGGCAATGCGTAAGGCCACAGGATTGCAACAGGAGTCACAGAGAACAATAAATTATTTCAAATTAAGATCAGACCAAGTACTTCAAGAGTCCCGCACAGATTTCTTGCTTTGTAGTGCAAGAACTCACAGGACTGTTAAAGTAACCACTGTTTGGATTGCAAAGGCTGGAGTATGATCACTACACGAAATAAAATTTCTTTATAACCGAAAAACTGCAACCAAGGAACATGTGCAGAACTAGAACCCAGAATTAGGCTCTCTTTCTTAATGAGATTTGATGATCTTGATTCCTTATTAGGGGTTAATGGCTTGCTGTAATGGATCAATGTAAAGCATTTCAATTTAATGCATACAGTGCTAAAAAGAGCTAGAAAGTTCTAAGCCTCAGAGAGCATCCTGCTTTATCACTGGTAACAAAAAGGCTAAAACTTACCCCTTTTCAAAGAGCCATTCCTCCTGCCTGCCTCAGGCAGCCTAGAGCTACCAGGAGCCCTGGCCTCCCAGAGTGTCCCACAGCAGAGCACTGGCCAGATCAGGTGTTAGCAGAGACAGACACCTGCCTTTTCCAAAGCTGTGGCTGTGTTCTGTCCACCCAGGACACAGTGCAACCCTTTTATCCCAAAATGAAGACACAGTGGCAGTGGCTGTGGCATGGCAGGATGTCACACCTCAGCAGGGTGTTGCGAGTGGCCTACAGGCCATGCAGGGCAGGTCAGACCTCAAGTGGCACCAGTGACTGAAACAGAACTTGCTAGTCAGGAGCACGGGAAGCCCAAGAGAAGCTTCTGGCCACTTTTGCCTTGTCTCCTTAGGTTTGGTACCAAGTGTACCTTAGGCTGAGAAGTCCAGCCTATAGGAATATTACAACTGCAGACAGCTGTTCTTCTTTATGTAACACTTGAACTAGTAAAACAGATTATCTTCCCTGCAACACTTGCAACAATCAGTCACTGTCATTATCAAGAACACTTCTGTAATCAGGATTTTTCTTTCCATTGATACTTTTTGTGAAGTGTTTAAGAAAAATATGTACTCTAGCACCTCATTGTATCTTGCAGATGGCAATGAAGGGAATTTTTGCATGCACATCTAAGCTTTCCTAAGGGTATTGAGATCTACTGATTCACAGAACGCTCCTTCTCTGATTAATCTTCCCAGACACAAGACAGAAAATCCTAAACCATGACATATAAGAATAATATATATATAGACAGATTTAGGACTCAGTGCACCTTCATAAAGCTGACAATTTTTTTTCTGCTTTTAGTACAATAATTTCATTAATCAAATGAGAAACAAAGAGTTCTCTAACCCATAAAACTGGTACATGTCCTTCAGAATAACATTCTGCCACTTATGCTTATTTGCCCCAAGATTCAGGATATACTTGAGTTTATTATTTTTCACAGAAACAGTCTTCTTCCCTCACTTCTGTCTACTCCCATATGTCTGATGAGATGGTGCATTCCACTGACTAACAAGTTTAACGGAGAACTGTGCAGATTATTCACTTGTAATTTAGAGCCAATTGCTATCGTATAGCTTGTGCACAAAGCTGTAGCTGGCTGACCCAAGAGGTAGTGAAATGGAAACTTTTTACACTTCTACCAGTGAGTATAATTCATAGCAACACTATTAGAGGCACCACTTTGGGTTAAAACAGTAAAATGCTGTGATACACTTTGCAAACTATTGTACCATTATAACATACATACAATTGTACCATTACACTTTGGGAGATTTCTGCTGCAGGCAGCCAGCACAACCTATCCCAGGGCAGAGCAAGGCCAAGAATGATGAGTGACAGCTGAGAAGGGAGGTTTCCAAAGCAAGCCTGCAGTTCCCTGCTCACACTGCTTTGCAACCAGCAAGCTCCATAGTTCAGTATCAGCACCTCAAGGTTCAGCCGTCTGGATCACACACTTCAGTCTAAAGTGCATCACCAGTTGTTTGTCTTTGCTTTATTTTGGGGCTAGTGGAATGGCAGTAAATGGGAAATGTTCTCACCAAAGCAATCCCCAAATGAACAACACCCCTAGGAAATGGTTAGGTGACTATAAAAGCACTTCCATGAAAACCAGCTTCCTGTGCAGCGTGTCACCCACGGCAAACCCGTTCCATCTGATAAGGTGAATTCCTTGGACAGTGTCAGTGGCTGTGGCCCGCAGGGAGCTCCTGGTGCAGCACTCGGTAGCAGCAGCAGCCCTGCAAAGAAGGAGCCCTGAGCGCAGTTCCCACGTCGCACAAACAGTCTGTGCTCGGACACATCGGCGGCCAGCCCCAGGCTCCGTGCCAGCAGCGCGATTCCGGGCTGATAAGCAGGGAGGCAGCTCTGCACTTTGATCACTTTGGGTGTTCCGCATTACCAGGTCCAGGCTTGTGTGCCTGACGCAGCCCATCGCCGAACGGGGATCTAGTGGCAGTCATTTAAGTGTCTCCATCGAATGTGCCTGCCACCAAGACTGTAGGCAAATTGCCCAGAAGAGAGCATTAGGCAGAGGATTCAAGTGCATGCCGTATGGCAGGAGAACAGGAAAATGTATTCAAAGGCAGGTATTTGCTAAATCCTACCTATAATTAATTCTAATCCCATAATTAAAGTCGCATGCTTTTCTGCAAACATTCCCCCACGCTGGTCCTTCCTCCCCAGCGCGAGGTCAGGCACCGATTCGTGCAAACAAGTACAGTGTAAATCCATTTACCAGGCAAGAGAGCTGCGTCCCCAGGGACTGGGGTCACCCGGCCCACAGTGCCCAACTCACTGATCCTTGTCACAGCTCCCTGCCATCTGACTCCAAGTAGCTTTCAGGCATTTTCCAGCACACAGCATCTGGGCCAGATCCTCAAAAACATGCAAGAGAGGGACCCGCCTGGAAATCAATCACCAGCGTCAAGCATCTTAATATCATCATAAATTGTGAGCTTCGTGTTTGTGCTGAGTCAGCAGAGCCCTGTGCATGGGAGCTGGGGTTGTGCTGATGCCAATCTCATCGTGCCTGGATCTGCAGAGAGAGGAGGACATGCCTACCCAAGCCCACATAGCTAGGCTCACAGCACACTGGGCATGGGGAGAAGGCTGGAGGCAACCTAATTATGTCAGCATGGGCTAAAATCTTCTCCTTGTGGCTGCTTCCACTGCCAGGGTGTGTTTTCACACACAGCCACACATGAAACACCTGCATGCAGGCAACAGATACAGCCCCACATGCCTGTATAATACACTGTTTGGAAGTAAGAAACTGGGGAAACCCAAGGGTGCCATTTTCATACAGAAAGCTGGGTGATCATCCAGAGAGAGCACACACATGAATGTGTTTGTTGACAAACTGGAGCAGAGGCAAGTGGTTTGTTTTTGGAAATGCATTTACAAATGGATAAACAGAGACCTCCCTAGACATTGCAAGACAAGATCATGCAACTACCACTGAAGCCAAAGACAGCTTATAGATGACCATTGATTTGTAAGATGAAGCCATTTATTTTGATGGCATCACACTTCTCTAAAAAAGAAACTGTAGGCACCATCTTGAATTTTAAAAACCCTAGAAACAAGCATCTGCCACGTGTTGAATATTCCCCATTAGCAGCAGGTTTATGCATGCATGCATTTTAAAATGTTTATTATGACAATACTTGTTATGACTGCCTTAGATTTAGTAAATACCACATGATAATCAGACACAGTTGTTAGACCTTGAGCAAAATATGATTTAATTTATTTTTAACATACTGAACAATAGCTATTTCTTGGTAATCTAAACTGAACACAGATACTTGAGACTACTTTGTTTCCTTGGAGGGGACAGTGAAAAAGAGGGAGGGAGGGGGAAAAAAATAAACCTGATCTCTGTGGGAGAGTTTCACAAGAAGCAAAAAGGCAGGATTACACTTACCATAAATCCTACTTTCCTTCCTACTGAATGCACAAACCCTTATGGACACTTTAGCAAAGTAAATTCTTCACCTACTCAGGAAAGAGATATTGCCTTCAGTGAAGCTGTAAGCACTGTTACAAGCAAAATGGTGCAGAACCCAAAACCCGCTGGGGCATAGATCAACCATCTCCTGCCAACAGCATGGCTGGATCCTCACACAGGGGCTGTGCTTTCCTTTACTGTCCTCCTGCTCTTCACTGCTTAAAACAAGATTAAATCAGGGTAGCTAGTCTTAATTTGGGTTACAAAACACGTTAGCTTTCAGAGGAAATCCATGTCAAGTACGTTTGGTTGCCTTCACTCCCTGCTTTTATGTGGAATATGACTCAATTTGCAAAAAGAAACCCCCTACATTGTGTTTAATTAGTTTGCTGGTAAATTTGAAAACATCTGCCCAAATGACATAAAGACTCATTTGGCACAGAAAGACAGGAGAGTAATCACTTCTTAATGTGTGCATTAAATGGCTCTAAGCTCTTAGCTTAGAGCACGTACAAAATTATTTGGCATGCAGAAGGTTTTGTTTTTTCCTGTCCCTGAAAACAAAAGTTCCCACTAAAATTCAATCTTTGTACAGTACAGGGTATCCTCAGGTCTCTTCAGAAAGTACTCACTGACTGACAGGTTAGTCCTCAAGGGAGTTAGTGATCCAGAGATGAATTTTAGCTGTGATGAAGTTTTGAAATAGTGTCTTTGAAAACTGTGGACAACATTGTGCTGGGAAATTCACTGCTTAAGTCACCTACACATTGCAGCACCAGTGCTAAGAACAACAACCAACATTTGCTTGACTTTCCACATCTGAAAACACCCCACCCTTGAAGTCACCACAGCCATTCACTGGATAGGAATAGCTTAGGTCACTACAGGAACTAAGGCCTCTGTAGCTGCTCTTCTCATTTTGTGCTAGGAGTTCTTACAAAAAAGGTAGCCAGCTAACAGCATTAGTTTACAAATGCCAACACCCCCACCTCTAATTTATATGCCCAGTGCCTAATCCAATGCTTTTCATGTGGTGAAGACCTTAACAAAAACATGTATGTGGGGGGGGTGTGCACATGTTTGTGAGCACACTCAGTGGTGTAAAGGATCCATACTGTAGAAAGCAGGGACAGGATAGGCCCTTGTTTCCAAAGTAGCACTAAAACACAAAGAAAAAGTGCTATCACTTTGTGAGGACTTTAATTCTCTCTTACAAAAGCCCTTCTTTCACATCCCTTGAGCTGCCATGTACCTCCATATATGAACTGGGGGCCAGCAAGTGGAAACCCCCCAGAGAGCAGCTGTGCCACTCACCCACCAGCTCTCTGCAAAGCACTGGGGCTACTGCTTATGCACCTTAATGCTGTTTGCCATTTCCATTGCATTATACTGCTCCTGCTCTCTGTCTGTATGACAGAGACTTCAGTGAGGTTTATAATGTTCCTGTGGGATTGGATCTCCTGTCCCCAGAAGTAGAGCCATCCCTGGATACACCATTGTAGATACTTGGTAATAGGATCTGTTATCAACATCACCCCAGAAGTCACCCTAACCACTTCTGATCTGAAGACAAAAACACCCTGGAGAATTTAGCTTTTTATCATCAGGCTTTTTTAGTAGCACTCTTCTGGGAAATAAATCTCCAGAGTCACTAGGAGTTTATTTTGCAGCAGTCATTTTCCATGTGGAAATCAGAGCACTAGCAAGTCCATCCCCCCAGTGCAGTGGGGAACTGGTCCCTGCAGCTTCAGGCAGCCCCCATGGAAGAGACCCCAGGGAAAAGACTTCTACCCCAGGTCACTGACATCTACTCATGTCTTATGCTTATTTGGGAAATACAGCACTTCAAAAGCGAGGGGTGGTAAATTAAGCCCATGGGGATAGTCTCTGGGTGAGTAACTTAGAGGTTCTGAGACAACCCAACATGGGTTGCAGAGTGATGACTTTCCTGTAAGAACCAATAAATCAAGGCCTAGTTTCCACTCTTTGCAAGACCACCTATGATTTCAAGTCCCAAGTGGATGGGCATCACTCTTTCCATACATTCTTTACATAATTAGGCTAAACCAGCCATTATTTCCTCACACCAATTTAAGAATTATGACTGCTGGTACATTTTGTTTTGTCTTCTGTTTCTGCTGACAAAGTCAAATAGCCAGAGGAAGGTCCTTTCTAGTTTTCTCAGGAGAACAGCTCTACCAAAGAGATTATTGAGAAATGTTCTCACTTAAGCTTCGCCTGTAAAAATGTGTTTTTGCTGGGACTCTCTCTCACCCCCAGAGCCAACCACATGCCTTCACACAATCAGCTCAACACCAGGGTTTAGGATAATTTTCCTTCACCCTTCAATGCTTTGTCCCACCTTAGGTAAAGCAAGACATTTATTGTGGCTTTATCTAAATGACTGGTGCAAAACGACATGTCACATGGTGGGAAGGCACAGTTGCTCTTCTCCTCCATCTTCCTTCTGACATCCAAACAGTTTACATAAAACTTTGACTTCTCCAAGCCCTTGGCTTCTCTAAAGGTGCACATATGCACCTATTTACCTGCCACAAATACACACACACATTCCTCTTGCTTTCTAACAAAAACCCCGGGAAATCCCAATCCAAAGTGAAATTATTGCTCCACAACAGCCACCTTTGAAAGCATGTCAGATTGCATTACATGAATGGGTTTGGAGGTGATCCCTAAATTGCTGGGATTTGGGGGAAGGGAATGGGAAGTGTTACACTTTGGCTGCATCTTCAACACAGATTTTTCTCCTCTTCTATTTTCCTTAAGATCTGTCACTGCTGGGAAAAAACCTCCTTTTGCTGTTCAGAAGCTCTGGAGGACCTGTCCAACATTTAGGATCTACAGGCTTCTTTTGAAAACCAAGAGCAAGATTTCCAGTAGCTTTTAGGCATTTAAAGATGCTGGTGGTTTCCTAGTGAGGTCTTCAAACCAGAGCTGTGCACCCAGGCATTCAGAAACAAACTGGAAAGCGGAAAAATACACCTTCAACTTCTCTCAGTACATAAATAAATTACATTTTAGAGAAGATGAGTAGGATGAGAAAGGCAATGAGCTGAAACACTGAAGGACTATCCCCGGCATCCCTCATGCTTCCAGGCAGGCTTTCCCTGTAGTGATGGTATCTGACAGCAATAATCCAGCAGCAGCACACATGACTCTACCACATTTCTCATCAATTCTAATTTTGTCTGATTCCTCCTTCCTTTGGGAGCAGGGGAAAACGAGCTGTGCAGACAGTACTGAACACAGGCTGCATCTCCAGTACCTGCGGCAGATCCCAAGCCCCAGACAGCTCACGAGGCCACAGGGGAGGCTCTGACCTCCTCCCACAAACATGTGAGCCAAGTCCCATCTAGCCCATGGCTGTCCAGCAAATAAACCCCCACCTTCCACCTCAGCTAGTCACAGGCACTAGCCCCAGCCAAAATCAATAGATGAGAAGCAATCTGTCATTTCCAGGCCACACTGGTTGGGTTATGGATGAGTCAAAGAACACTACAGGAAACACAGATGTGGTGAGATCACCTCCTTCTCTGGAGCCTTCCTATCTCTGCAAGTCTTGCCTGATCTCCCTCAAAATTTCCATGTGCGCACACAAAACCACCTCCTGTGCCACGGGGTGCTGCCTGTTCCAGCGCAGGTGCGTTGCATGACGCTTGGCAGGGCCAGGCCAGCCTGGCACGAGCAGCAGGAGGCTGAGTTCACCCTGAGCTGCAGGCAGCCTGGTGTCTCCCCGTAGGAAATTTTTTTCAATTATTTCAAATACCTCCCACTCGCACACAAAGCCCATGTTTTGTAATAAAAACAGAGAGAAAATCTCATCCAAAGGAATTTTACCTATTTCCCCCTCTACTTATTCCACTGAAGTTATCTTTTTTAAAAAAACAACGCCCCCAAAACTGGCCACCAGAACAACAAAGTAGCCAAAAAGCTCATTTAATAACCTCATTCTTCAAAATCCACCCTGCCTTTCATATTAGTTGGTTTCAACAACAGTCCTATATCATCCAGTATAACTTTTTTAAAGGTTTCACTGCATTTCCCCCTTTATACGGATAATGCTTTTCCTTTGAGAGAGATGCAGAGAATACTGCGAATTTTCCAGTAACTGGAATTTTCCCTGCAAACTGAGGCAGGCATTACCTTATTCAGCTACAGAGAGACAAAGGTGTTGCAAGTTACTCATTTTGCACAGAAAGGAGCAGGAAGGCCAAGAAGGACAAGAAGGGGGACATATCCCTGCCTCACCCCCTCAAAAAAAAGAAGGTTGCTTAGGGTCCATGTGCCCATTAGTTCAGTCACCACACCCCAGCCAAGCCACAGTAACTGATCATGCACAGGCTGTCCTCACACTTCAAAGATCACCACTGAGCTTTAAGCAGAAATACCATGTTCCAAGGCCCTAATCCTTTAGCTCACAGCAGCACAGCCAGCTGTGGGCTAAAAGCCACATTAAACTCACTGGAGGAGAAGCATTTGCTGAAATGCTTTTCTGAACAAGGATGAGCGACTGTGCTTGGGCTTTAGCTACACTTACAAACTCCTGTACATCTTGGCTGTGGTTTTTTTTGCCACATGGCAGCTGGTTACGTCCAAGAATTCCTGGGAGAGAAAGTGACTGTAGAAAGTCAGCTGTGCAACATATGCTCCATCTAGTGTTCATTCGGAGTATTTCATTTTCTTAAAAGGTTTGGTTTGCTGTTAACACGAATTTCCATCTTTCGCGTAGTTCATTTGTTTATATATGATCACTACTGAAAATAACCTGCTTGTTGTTTCAACTACACTATTTTGATCCACCCTCCACTTACACCTTCAGTAATGATTATACACCAATTTCCATTTAGAAATTAAATCTCAGGGCAAAATGAAGGGAAAATGTTTTAAAAGAGCAGCAAGCAATTCCCCAGGCACTTTACTAATGTAAAGTGAATGGGAAACTTCAAGGAGCAAAATATAAAACGAAGAGGACATACAGGGAAAAGCTTCTCCCACGAAGGATACTTCCCAGACATGGGGGTACAGTGCTGAAAGGGCACCCCTTTGCCACACACTGAGGTGCTTTTTCATCCTCTATGTTGAGCAACCATATGGCTGCTGGGGAAGGAGAGGAAAATAAGCAGGTGGCACAAAGCCCCTGCTGCCTCCTCAGGCTGCCCTCATCACACCAGGGCACAGCAGCTGCTGGGAACAAGTCCCAGCCAGCAGCTCAGCAAAGCTCTGCAGCACAAATGACTTGGAAACGCACAGGGGCTTTTCCAGGTGCCCAGGTTGGGTGCAAGGCATATTTGCATGGCAGAAAAACACAGACAGTGGCAACAGCTATCAGGCCTGGCCATTTCCATGTGTACTTGAAAAGGCCAGGACTTGCATGCCAGATTTGGTTGTGGGGCAAAATATTACAAACCACGAAGTCTCTTTTTACCCCAAGCTGCCCCCTAATTTGCACTACTTGCAGGAGTTCATGACCCCTAATTTGCTGCTCAGCTGATGGTAATGCCCTTAACTGCAAAAAGAAAAGCCAACAGCTGATGGGACAAGAAGTCCCAAGCTTACATTTTGATAAAGCAAAAGAAAATAAGCTCAACCCCATTGTGTTGTGTTAACAGGACTGGTGAGTTGCTGGGATGGGCTGCCTTGCCATGGGCCAAGATGTGCAGTGGGGAAGACCTTTAGAAAATGGTTTCTCTGAAAATGGTTTAGAACATTCCCAAAGAAAGGCTTGGGTTGGGTGATCATGCCTGGAGCAGTGGTGGCCCAAGCAGGCCAGCTTCTGGGAGGAGGCCGAGAGGATCCCAGCGCGGTTAAGAGGAGAGCTGACGAGGAGCTGTGATAGGAGCAGACAGCCCTTGGATGCTGCGGTGACAGGGCACAATCCTAGGCACACACTTAAGCTGCAGAAACGGAGCTTTCACTTCTGTGGAAAGCAGAAGGGGCACTGACAATATAGCTTCCTGGGGCAGAAAGCATTCAGGCGATCCCCACATCCCCTGCCTGCTCTTCCCCTGTGCCAGAGCCTGCAGCAGAGCTCGCTGAAGTTGTGCTGTGGTAGTGACACAAGTGAGAAAGCAGCAAACTGGGAGCAGGGCCCTGTGTGAAGAAACCACAGAGGGCACCCCTGGGGTTGCATAAAACTAAATACATACATGAATATTTGCTGTAATAGTACTACTTGAGTAGAGTCTCCAATAAACCAGACACAGGCCTGCTGCACGATGTCCTCCAGGGCAGCACACAAACCAGGGCCAGTTTGCAGAGATTTAGGTCCAGTACAGGACCAGGAGATTTAGACCAGGTCTAGTTTGCTGCAGAAATTGAGAGCAGGCTGGCTGAATAGCAAATGCACAACACGAAAAAACATCTTCTGCCAACTGTATGTTTTGTGGTGCTTTTCACAGGTGATGGCCGCGCTACTCTTCCCTGTGCAGCTGCTGGCAGTGGCTGTCACGGTTTTCCTAGAGCTGGTGAGGTCTGCTCAAGGTGGTGCCTACTATGGGATCAAGCAGCTGCCACCTCAGGTGCCCCAGTACCAACCTCTCGGACAACAAGTACCTCACATGCCACTGGGCAAAGAAGGCATCCCAATGCAGCACCTGGGCAAGGAGGTGCCCCACATGCAGTACGGGAAGGAGTATCCCCATCTGCCTCAGTACAGGAAGGAGATCCCACAGATGCCCATGCTTGGCAAGGATATGGCTCCAAAGAAAGAGAAAGGTGAGTCGGCATGTCCCTCGCCACTCCTGCATGGTCCCATCTGGTGTGCCAGAGCACTGTTTGCCCAGAGGAAACTGAACACTGGAGCAGGCTGCTGCAGGCTGGGCACAGCACCTTTGTGCCCAAAGGACTGGCCAGGCTGGCACCTGGCCACACGTGGACAAAACACGCTCACAGGAGCTGTAGGCAGCTCAGGGTCACCAGCACAAGACCACGGTCATCCTCTGAGCTGCAGCAGAACCTCTGAGCAGCCCTACCTGCAGTGAGCCTCCAGCACACAGGGCTGGCCTCACGTTTGCTCAGGTGCTTGTTCAAGGCTAGGAAAGCTTTGTCATCCCACCTGTCTGCAGAAGACCCTCTGATGGGGCTTCAAGTGATGGCCCAGGGTCCTGTCTGGATCTGCTCCCACTCTGACTGCAACAATCAGACATACGAGCTAAGAGCCCCGAGATTTAAATTCATGGGAACATCGCTGTTTTGTCTGAATTTGTTCAGACCCCGTGATTTAGAGGTTTGTCAATGAAAACATACAATTGCTCTTCTGACTCTGGAGTCTTCTTTCTGTAGGTTATTTATGGGTGTAACAGAGGCATTGAAAGTACAGAGGATTAGTGCACAAGTCTGCACGTACAAGCATTTTCCCTATTCAGTAAAGGAAGTTTGGACAGTATTAAGATATTTCAGGAAACAAAAAAAAAGTCCAAAATACAAAGAGTGACCAGGAACACCCAGTGTCATGCAGTCCTTGTGAGGAGCACCAGCGTCTGTGCAACTGCAGACAAGCTGGTTAACTTTGTTGTACTGAGGCTTCAGCTAACCACAGCCTCCACTGACTTCAGAGGAAAACGGAAGATTTCAGGGCCTATTTTTGGAGTGTCTGAACAAGTACCATTGGCTGTAGTAGAATCAACCTATCTTGTGACCAAAGATTTTCAACGTGCATAAAACTCAACATATGCAGAGAGGGCGGGTTGCTGCCTCCCAAAGAACAGTTAATTCTCTTGTCCTGAAACCTCATCTCCTGTCCTTCCCCAGATCTCTCACTTCTTTACCCATTTTAGAGCTGGAAAGACTTTCCACTTAAGACAAAAAGCCTACAGCTTGAAAAACAACCAACCCCAACCATTTCCCCACACTGACCTGCAATGATAAGTGGTCACATACACAAAAATGTGGGTTTGGACAATACAAATGTCTTGCAAAGTGTTTAGAAGAGCCATAACTAGACACAGCTACACCAAAACAGCAATGCTGATTAAGGCTGTAGGTTTCCAGTAACACTTTAATGGCAACCAAAGCCTTGGAGAAAATACAGATGTACCTACATATAAACTTCTTACCAATACGATCTTTTTTAATTGATCTTGCTCATTTAAGGCCCTCAAGACAAAGCATTTTTATGCCAGGACTCCTCCCACAGCACAAGAACACAGAGTTTCCTGCAAAAGCTCTTAAAGGTAGACTAACTTACAGCAACATGGAACAGAAGGCAGGTTTTGGCATTTAAGATTGTACAGGTGGAAAACATGAGCAAAGTGCAAACAGCTTTTACATATGACGCATAATAATTATTCTATGGAAACAGAAGTATGCAAGGAAGTTTGGAGTATGCAAAACAGCAGTAAAAGCCTCTTCCTTCTCTACACCAACCTGTAACTTGTTAGCTGTCTCTGTCTTCCACAAAACCATGAGGCATCATAAAAACCATGTTCAATTCAAAACTGCCTGTTTTTTGAAGGATGTGATTACAATCACCTTTTATCTCTCTCCCTCCCCTTTTTCTTTTCTTCCCAACCCAGAAATCCCCATGCGCAGTCTGAGGGGTGAGCAAGGTCCCCCCGGTGAGCCAGGACCAAGAGGGCCACCAGGGCCACCAGGATTACCAGGTCATGGTGTGCCAGGAGCCAAAGGAAAACCAGGCCCACAAGGATACCCAGGAATTGGAAAGCCGGGTTTGCCAGGGATGCCAGGAAAACCAGGGGTCATGGGGCCCCCAGGGCCAAGAGGGGAGATGGGGCCGAAGGGGGAGGTTGGGCCCATGGGGATCCCTGGACCACAAGGACCACCAGGGCCTCATGGGCTTCCCGGCATAGGGAAAGCAGGTCCTCCAGGGCTGCAGGGACAGCCAGGGCCAAAGGGTGAGCCTGGGATGAAAGGACCACCTGGAATCCCTGGGATCCCAGGGCCAAAAGGGGAGAAGGGTGTGGGAATCCCGGGTTTGCCAGGTCTGAAGGGTCCACCCGGGCTGCCTGGTCCCCCCGGCCCCGTGGGGCTGCCGGGGGTCGGCAAACCGGGCATGGTCGGCTTCCCTGGCCCCCAGGGACCCCTGGGCAAACCTGGACCCCCAGGAGAGTTAGGGCTGCAGGGGCCTCCAGGGGCCCCCGGGATCCAAGGCCCTCCCGGTCCGCCTGGCATTGGCAAACCAGGCCAGGACGGCGTGCCTGGCCAGCCCGGCTTCCCAGGCGGCAAAGGGGAGCAGGGATTGCCAGGCCTGCCGGGGCCCCCTGGCCTCCCTGGGGTCGGGAAGCCAGGCTTCCCTGGGCCCAAAGGGGAGCGAGGTGTGGGTGGTCTGCCTGGCCCCCTGGGGCCGAAGGGGGAGAAGGGGCACGCAGGGCCACCTGGCATGGGAGGGCCACCAGGGGAGCCAGGCCAGCCCGGACTGCCGGGCATCATGGGCCCCCCGGGTGCTGCTGGTTTCCCAGGACCTAAGGGAGAGGGGGGTCCCGTAGGGCCACCAGGACCAGTGGGCCCCAAGGGAGAACCCGGCCTGCAGGGTTTCCCAGGAAAGCCAGGCTTTCCCGGGGAAGTGGGTGGCCCCGGGCTCCGGGGGTTGCCGGGCCCCACAGGGCCCAAGGGGGAAGCCGGCCACAAAGGCTTGCCGGGGCTGCCGGGTGTCCCAGGGCTCGTGGGGCCGAAGGGCGAGCCCGGGCTCCCCGGTGCCCAGGGGCTTCAGGGCCCCTCGGGCATCCCAGGCATCGCAGGCCCCAGCGGTCCCATCGGCCCCCCCGGGCTGCCAGGGGCTAAGGGTGAGCCAGGCATGCCCGGCCCCCCCGGCTTCCCCGGTGTTGGCAAACCGGGTGTTGCGGGGCTGCAAGGACCCCCGGGGAAGCCCGGGGCACTCGGTCCTCCTGGCCAGCCAGGGCTCCAGGGGCCACCGGGCCCCCCCGGACCCCCAGGTCCCCCGGTCATCATCCCACCCACTCCACCAGCCGTGGGACAGTACCTGCCTGAGGCGGGGCCAGGGGTAGAAGGCCTGAAGCCCCCCTACGGCTACAAGGGCAAGAAAGGCAAGGTCGGCGGCATTGTCTACGAGATGCCCGCGTTCACGGCAGAGCTCCTCACGCCTTTCCCCCGCGTCGGGGTGCCCGTGAAGTTCGACAAGCTCCTGTACAACGGCCGGCAGAACTACAACCCCCAGACGGGGATCTTCACCTGCGAGATCCCCGGCGTCTACTACTTTGCCTACCACGTGCACTGTAAAGGCGCCAACGTGTGGGTGGCACTGTACAAGAACAACGAGCCGCTCATGTACACCTACGACGAGTACAAGAAGGGCTTCCTCGACCAGGCTTCGGGCAGTGCCGTGGTGCAGCTGATGCCCGGAGACAAGGTTTACGTTCAGATGCCATCCGAGCAGGCGGCAGGACTCTATGCTGGGCAGTACGTTCATTCGTCTTTTTCAGGATATTTATTGTATCCCATGTAAAACGAAACAAACAGACACACACACAAGACACACACACACACAGTCAAAACGTTTCTCCTCTGCTTCAAACTTCTACACCACAAAAGATGCATTTTATGACCATTTTGGACCATCTTGTACAAAAACAAAAAAATAAATACAAAGTTTAACATTATGCACAGCTAGTTATAAAAAAAGGTGTGGTGAACATATCTAAAGATGTGTATCAGGTTCATAAACAGTTGTTTTTCACCCAAGGGGGACATATTAGCTGTACATTATATATTTCTGCAATGCCATGCTTACTTAATTTCATTCACAGTAATTCAGTACTAAAGTTCAAATCAGTATGTCACTCACTCCTGTTGCATTGATCATAGTTATGAGATGAAAAACAGTGACTTAAACCAGAGTAGGTCAGTCTCTAATTATATGAAAAAAATTGAGTGGCTTATTTGTCTGGGTGGGGGTTTTCTTGGGTTTTTGACAGCAGGTCTGCCTGACAAGCAAAGGTTCTCTTAGCTGGAGACCTTTATTTCCCTTCCCCTGTAATAAAATAATCCTTCAGGTGTGTTTTTTCCTGAACAATTTATTTATGATGGAAGAGAAATACCGATGGTGTAACTATTCCCCCTGAGCCTTCTCCAGCAGTCACTGGACCTAAAATGTCACCACTGACTCCAGCAGGCACTGGTTCCACCTTCCAATGCC
Organism: Lichenostomus cassidix; assembly: GCF_008360975.1. Classification (NCBI taxonomy): domain Eukaryota; kingdom Metazoa; phylum Chordata; class Aves; order Passeriformes; family Meliphagidae; genus Lichenostomus; species Lichenostomus cassidix. Next base: position 94,145,916 of record NC_139479.1, on the reverse strand, counting down.
ACAGCACTTAGAAAGTTTCCATCTCTATTCACAGCTCAAGCAGATGAGGTAAATCCTCCCCATTTACTTTGTGCCATGTCATTGAGGCATTTTGGCCAACACATGGCAATACATCAAGGTGGGATAAATTTGCTTGGATTTCTGTGCTTGTACCAAGAACCCATTTGGCTTGTCAGAAGAGATGCCTATTCTGCCACTCAGCAAAAACTGAATCAGTTTGCTCTTCAATGACTAGGCAAAGCAGAAGTAGCTCTGTTTGCTTAACTGATTTGTTGCTTGAGATCAACCAATAACTTTACCAGCAATACTGATCACGCAAATTTATCCAAGAACTTGGTTCTATCTAAAAGCTGATTTCCAATCCTTATTTATAAGGATTCCAATTACCAGTTGTCAAGGAGAACCTGCAGGCCTCAATACTTTTCTGTACTTGAGGACAGCGGCTTCTGTGCACGAAGTCTCTGTCTGCTCATCAATGGTGCTAATCTCACCTCAACAAGTGTTCCGTTTCCAAAGAGCAGTGGACCTTGCTGTGGTTCCCTGTACAGTGCTGCACTTCACACACTGCTGCGCTAGTTCAAAGAGTTAAGTGCTCATCATTTCTTCGATGTCTTTAGCTACCGCTACTGCTTTTGATTCAAAAATGAACTAGATTTTTCATGCAGAACTAAGATTGGATTTAACTGGCATTACCATTATTTAAATGCAGAGTTTAATGCAGTCTAACATTGACTAAGGACTCCAGTGATATAATGTGGTGCTTTATCTCAGAAATTTTATGGAACGGTGGCAAGAATGGACGGACAGTTTACCAGACACTGGTGACTTCAGTATGTTCCCAGAATATATGAGATATGTCAAAAGCAAATAATTTTGTATTTAAAATTTTTGTACTGATTTGAAAAAAATATCTTATTAAATATCTTTAAAAATAAAACCAAAACCCAAGTCTGTCTTCATTCAGAACTACCAGAAGGAAGATTTAACCTGAATTCATGTATCAGACCACAAGGACTCTCTGAAATCACTGACCGCCTGATATTGGGGGGGGGGGGGAAATTTAAAAAGAGACACCCTTTTCTGAAGTTCCCATCACCTGGCAAAACATGCTTGAAGCCACTGAGGGAACATGTCCCATTTGGTGGGAGGGCACAGCAGGGTCCAGGGGGAACACAAAGAAGGAGGGGCTCCCTCAGGCAGCCTGTGGGGACAGGTACTGCTCAGCATGAGGCAATGTGGGGGTGCAGCTGAAGAAGGCAGAGGGGCAGCCAAGGAATCAGCCACAGAAGTTGCTGATAAGGCTTTGTGTCACCTGAAAAGGCAGAACTGGCTGCCCAGGATGAGAGATGCTCACCACATCGCTGGCTCTCTTGATGTGGCTTCCCCACCTCACCTCAAAGACAGGCATTTCCTCCAAGCAGCAAACTCCTAAACTGTCCATACCGAAAGGAATGCACTGAATACCGACCGACCGTGCCAGGCAATTGTTATCTAAATCTCCCTTGGACTCCCTGAAGCCCTCAGCATCTCATTTTTACTGCACAAAGAGAAAGAGAAAACAAATAATGAGCAAAGTACTGCAATGAGTATCTTTCAATTTCTATCTAAAGCCTTTTTCACTTTCTGAAATTTTTTATCACGTCATCTTCATTCTACATCCTTTATTTTAGCATTCGCCTGATAGCCTACAATAAGACAAGCAAGATTCAAAAAACAATTAAAAATTCAAATCTCAAGGATACTGCTCTTGATCTTATCCACAAAATACATGTCCCAGCTTTGGTTGTACTCAGCCTGGAGTGAGATCTTTACCCACAGTACAACTCAGCCCACCTAGGTTCAAAAACTTTTAGCTGTTAGCTCTACAAAGCAGTAAAGTTTGTTCCAAAACTTGATACTGCATCTTACAACACCATGTACTTTATACACCAGTAGTAATGGCCCTGGGCACACCCACACATCCACACTCACACACAGCACTCGCCTTTTAAAAGTAAGTCTGAGGACACTGTCTTTAACAGTTTATTCACAGGAAAAATAATCTCCTTCCATTTGTAGCATTCAAAATTTCACTTGAAACAACTGTAAGAATTCTTGAAAATACAGGTGGCACTTTAAAGGCATATAAAACTTAAGACAAATGGCAAATAAAGTAAGTATTTACCAATACCAAAAACATATGCTGAGCTTTGTATGTTCTTAAAAATCAGAATCCACTTAAAAGTTAAGGTATTTATACTACTTCCCCGGGCATTGTTAAAAAGGAAAGTATGGCATTAGAAATAAGAAGTACCACATGTTAATTAAACACCGAAGTTGTGATTCTGTTGTATTATTATTACCTATACAGTCACTGGAAATGTCATTTAGTAACATCTTTTAGGCACTCTCACATTTAGTGCAATAATCTGTGACTTCCCTTAATTATTACAGCGGAGGAAAAAACAGTTTCCCAACAGAAAACAACGAAATCCCCTGAAAGCCTGAGGCAAACAGAGCTTTGAGCCAACATGTGTCATCCTCCCTGTTCTGTGCGGTCTGGTATCTTAGAGCTGGGTCTTTGTGAAGAAAGACAGTGAAGCATTTTGGGAGGGAGGGCAGATAAAATGCAGAAGCACCTTTGCTATTAGATGGTGCTGTCTAGAAATTCAGCAGGCTACTGGAGAACAGAACAGAGTAAGAAGGGATCCAACTTCAGATAGAAAAATGATGGGAGACACTGGGGACCTACACAGTTACACCATTATCAGACATGGAAATAAAGCTGGCAGCACCCTGGAATTCAAAATTGGTGGCTTCGCTCCTGATGTGATAAGAAAAACAGGATAGTTTTAAAGAGAAGTTGCAGTGCAGAGATTTCATTTTCAGGAATGGTAAAAATGTAAAAAAGAAGTCTGAATAGCAGCTTGCTCTCACAAATGATCTAAATATTTGGTGTTAGCACTATTGCTCTATACTAAAAGCCCCAAGTCAAGTCTTTATACTGCAAAACACCTGTGAAAACTTGTGCCCAGACAGAAGAGACATTGTGATCTGTGTACACTGCTGAGAAACACACTACACATTCAAGTTTCTGCCTGAATGAACTTAGTGCCAAAGCAAGACCTGTCAACGAGGCAGATGAGCAGGAATGATGTGCGTGGAGCAGGGCTGGTGTGTACACAAGATCCTACCAAACATCTTGTGGGGAGAAAAATTCATTACTGGGCTCACTGCTTATTATTGAGAAGAGCTACTGGCCTGTAAGCTGGGCTTTCAAAAGAAAAAAAAACCAAACAAAAAAGCTCAAAACTAATACCCCATGGTTTATCAGCAGCATCAGCTCTTGGCTTGGTCCCAAGGGAACAGGTTTTGTTCTAAATGTTACCCAGTCACCCTGGGACAATAACGGTGGCAGACTCAACATCCGCTGCAGGAGCACAGAAGTGAGGGAGAAACATCCCTGGGAATACTGCTTAATTTGAAAAATAAGTCTCTCATACAAATGGAGAGGCTTATTAAGAAATAAGAAGGAGCAGTTGATATGGGTAAGTGCTTGTGAAGAGCATATTAAATGCATCCAGAACACCAAACAGTATTTAAAAAAAGTATTTTAGGGAGATCAAAAAAGCTGATGTGGCAAAAATAGAGATTAAAGGGATTTTTTTTTTAAGTACAAAGAGTTTGAAAGACACAATTTGTTTGCCATGAAGTCTTTTTCTTTTCTATTATTTTGTCTGTTCTGCTACAGTTAGAATCCAAATCTTACCCTTTCCACAAAAAGCAGAAAACATACTAGAAAAATGAGGAATCAGTTTAGATTAGTGGGAACAGTATCTCTGGAGATGAAATAAAGCAGAGAAAATAACCCTCTCCTCAAAAGCAGAGCTCTCTACCCAATTCCTACAACTGCAGACAGGTGGAAAAGCAGAGGGAAGCAGCCTGCACCATCACAAAATCTCTCCTCACATTGCCTGCAGCAAATTCAACAGCTCTCCTGGAATAAAGTCCTCATGGACAGCATACTGCAAGACATAACATGCATGCAGCTGGATCACGGCAGCAGCACTGGGAGAGCTGGGAGCCCCAGCTCTGGAAGCAACTGCAGATTCTGAGGTTGAAAGGGGCAGCCCCTCACTTCTGCCTGCCTCAGCTCTCAGCACAGTCTAAGATCTACCAGGCACTTCCCTGCAGTAAGAGCTTGGAGAGCACTGCAATGTCTGCAAAAAGCCTTGCCACAGCAGCTTTTCCAGGTGGAATTAGTATTGCCAGGAGTTTAAATCACTGTTTGTCTGGGGCTGCAGAATCACATACAAACCTTTTTAATTAACTGAAATAACCAGGAGAAATAAATGCTGGTAGAGACACAGACAACACTGTCACTATTTCCTTATGTGAAACCCCACCTGTTTGTATTCCAATTTTTAAGCAAAGACTTCTTCAAGCTTCAGGAGAAAAAAAAAAAGGAAATATGAAAAAGTGAGTAAGTGCCCTCTGCCAGCTGGTGAAGAAATTGTGGTTTCCTGCATTTCCACCACCAGAGTCACCTGTTTCAATGCCCCAGGGCCTCCCACACACCCCTCACCTCCACACTCCCACCTGCCATCCTGCACACCTCTGGTCTGCAGCTGCACCCAAGGGACACCACAGCACAGTGACAAGACACCATGGCACTGCCTGTCCCTTGCTGGGACACACCTGGGTCCTTCCCCACCCCATGCCACAGATTTTTCTGACATCTGGAGTTATTTCAGGTATGTCCAACTTGCTTGAAACAGACCAAAGCTCACAAATCACTGGGTGAAATCCTCCCCTTCAGCTGTGGCACCTCTCCAAATCATACTGCCCTCCCTAAGGAGGTAAAGATGGGAATGAGAACTATGAGAAGGTGTTTGTGGTTTTGGGGTTTTTTTGAATAGCTACTGCACCCCGCCAGAAGGATGACTCTTTGGTTACTTCAATGGTTATTCCTCTACATTGCTGCAGCACAAAGAAAGTGTTCAGGACTCTTGCAAACCTCAGCTTCTGAATGTAACAAATACCATGGTTTGTGTTCATACTGCAACTGTTTGCATTACTCCTGAATGTACTTTTTATATAATTTTATTTAAAAGCAACAAAGGTATTCCTACCAATTTGAAGTATTTTTTAAGTGGCCTTCTTTGTGCTTTCTTCAGGTGTGACTGATCAGGATAACCACAAAATCTTCCAGCAATTCTGCCATAATTAAAATAAAAACTTTATATAGATGCCCTGTGAGAGAACTGGAACAACATATTGTTCTTTTACAGTTGTCAAGTGGCTTCCCAGGCAGATTTCATTTATTCACAGGCTTGTCAGAGACAAACCAATACAGGAAACATAAACATCCCATTAAATGTTTCAATTAAAATCTTGAGTAAGTTCCCACTGCTAAATGATTCAGTTCAGCCATACACTTTAAACTTAAATGTCAAGACAGAAGAGGTAAACAGATGCCAAATGATAATTCAGCTGAGGTACATCCTGGATATTCCCTACCACACTCTACTGCCAAAAATGGGAGCATTCGCTGCTTGTATTGATGCAGTACAGCATCTGAGGAAGGAGATTATGCTTGTTTGGAAAAATCCACCTCAATTTTTGAGGAACAAACAAAAAAACACATGAGATCCTGTCCTGGAGAATTAGGACTCCAACAAGCATTGACTCAAAACTCAGGCATGAACATCTCTGTCCCAGCTCATGTTTCTGTTGTGATCTGGGGGCTGACACGCAGGTAGCTCAGACATCTCTTCAGTCTTCATATTCCCTCTTAATTCAAGTCAACAACTGTGAAATTTACTGGATGCATAGCACAGGGAGTATGACTTTTCCATAAAATGGGTATAACACAAGCATTGTCAACACCAACATCTCCACAAATTGGACAAAGGGTCTTCACCTTCGGCAAAGGCAGACAGCAGTTCAGAGTTGATGGTCAGTGCAGAAGCTGTGGCAACTTGGCAGACGGTGCACATCCTCTCCTCAGGAGTATGGCAGAACAAAACCTGAATAGTCTGTATGCTCCCCCTTCTCTAAAATACACAGTAATGATTTAGATGCATAGTTTTAAAGCCATTTTCATACTACGAGACAGATAGTCATGACTTCACATCCGTCTACTAACTGAACACTGGTCATCTCAGTCTCTTGACAGTGGAACTCTTTTGGAGGATAACAGAAACAAAGTATTCCAGTTAATTAATCATTTGGAATGAGTTCTCACTGATAAGTAAGTGATGTGCATCACATTTTTATATATCCCTGATACTTTCAGCTGAAAGTTTCATGGTTTTCCCACTATTAAATAGCTTCACAGAAATTCACTTAACTCTGTTTGCAACAGTCCATTACCCTCAGGCTTAGAAGAAGCTTCTGCCTTGGTGAGGTTTCTGGGCTCCTTTTAAACAGTAAACAGTTATGCTGCACTTAAAAAATAAAAATGTCATACAAAAAATAAAAATTTTTCAAATCTTGAAAATAGTGATTGTTCTTTGTATCTTCCATTCAGCTTTCACGTCAAATTGACCACAAAGTTCTTGTCTATAAGCTTCTTCAAAAATGTCTGTTCAGCGGTGATGTTGTGGTATTCATTCTAAAGAGATGTGAGGGAACAATAAAATAAATTATAAAATCAAATTATAATCAGAAGCATCACTTGGCTGTTCCTATTACCTGTGATACTTGGCAGATGATAACAATAGGAAAGTACTGGGGAAAAGACTTCTTAGCAAAAGCTTAGCATGGTCTCCCAAGAAAACAGGTTGCTCAAAAGTAGGTATTTCTATAAGGGCACAACCAAAAAGGATGATACTTTGGTGGTACAAATGAGTGAGATGTGGTCTCACAGAATTCCTTCCATTATTAGCTCTACCAACTCCTCACCCAGCTTATTCAGAACAACTACTGTGTAACTGCATTTACAGCACAGGCAGTCAGAAAATGAGTCTTTCTCAAAGCTCAGTGCAAGTCCTTGAAAAGCACATCAGGCACTTGTAGTTCAGATGCATCCTGCCCATTAGTTTCAGCAAGCCAAAGCCAACCCATCTGTGCTGTATCCAGATCCTGGATACACAAGAGACCACTAAAGTTAGTGGAGGACAGCACAAGGGAAGTAAATTTACTTAAGACACTGAATCCTGTACATTAAAATGAATATAATACAAATACTATATAAAATATTATACATATGCAGTATATTTACAATTTGATGCCACTAAAGAACAGGAACATTTTTTAGTAGCTTGTTTTTTAGAAATTTCAAGATTTTAGGGAACTTACGGATGTCTATTCGCCTTATGATCAAACTTAGTACACATTGCAAAAAGGCATCTGCAGAGAGGAGCCTCTAAAGGAAGGCGAGTTCAGTGTCAGGAAAATTATCTCAGAGCAGCAGATATCTATGAGCCCTGAGAGAAACGTGAGAGGCTCCTATGGATATTGTCTCTATCATTCCTCGTCAGCAAAGGGAAGAGAAGGAAAATGGTACCCATATGCTCTGGGCAAATGGAAAAGAAAACTTTGCACTGAAGCAAAGGGCTGAGATGCAATTGCTTGGAATACAGAGTTGAAGGCAACTGAATGCAAGAGCAGAGACATAAAAGAAAACAGAAGCATATGGCCACAGTAAAGCAGCAGGGAAGAGAAGGCATTCCTGATGTTTGCCAGTGTCCTGCTGCTCCGCTGTGGCTAGCATAGGTCTTTCTCGTGAGAACATTCCGCTGTGTTTTATAAACAAAGGTAAAGTTTGGATGTTTTTTAAACAGTGTCTCGAGATTTGGACAGTTCAGGCCTGGCCAATCAGGCCTAGGGGGAGGTTTCTGGCTGACCAATCTGGGCAACCTCTGAAAAGTCTATATATATTGAAATCAAAGTAATAAACTTCCTCTTTCTTGCCACACTGAGAACTTGGGTCCTTTTCTCTGCTAGCGGCTCAACAGCGACACTCCCCGTCGTCCTGTTGAGTTGTGGCTTCCCCCTCCTGGAAGCAGTTCCTTCTCTTCCTGCCCTCCTCCAAGAGCTGCTTTGCTTTTCTACTTTCAGTTTCCAAAATTCAGTTCTTTTCCTATGTAAGACCTATACAAGTTTATAGGTTTTAACTCCTTCCACTCCCCTTTGCTCTTCCTGTCTTTTATGGAGTTGGACAGCTATGACATATAGTACAAGTAAGTGCCAAGGAAAAGGAGAACACAAACAGAAACACCACCACTCGTGCAGACAGTGCTAACAAAGACATCTCTATGACAAGAACTGTGCAGCCCAAGGAAAACACCAGCAAAGCAAAACACAACACACAAATGGACATCTCATGCAGACATTGCTGAATATGATATAGCACAAGGGAAACAAATATCAGTATCTACATTCTTCAGAAACAGCAGCAGAGAGGAAGAGATTCAAGCAAGGTTAACCCATAAGCAGCTGAACCAGCAGAAAGTGGGAGGCCTTTCTGACCTGCAGTCCACACTTCTATCTATACGGTGTTGCCTTCCCCAGTTACCAGCTCTGTGTCTCTCAGCACAAACAAGTGTTAGTTACCTGAATCATCTGAGACATGGTTTCATTGCCATAGTAGTGCAAAGAACTGTTTCTGTCAGTGAAGTCATACTTGAATCCCGCCAGGTGGACTTCATGGCATATGTGAAATGCCAGTGTAATGGCAATTAGCCCTGTTGTTGGATGCTTGGGTTTCTACAACAAAGGACAAAGAGAACACACACATAAATACCTGGTAGCTTGATGGGAGCAGCGAACTTAAGAATAAAGGCAAGGGAAATCAGGCAGCCTGGGTCTTCTACAGATGTTTGGTTTCACAGTTTGATCCCCTCGTGTCTCAAAACGAATAAAGTACTGCCCCACAGGTTTCCCATGACTGGGGTGTCTGCTGTGTCAGCCTTCCCTCAGATTCTTTGGTTTCTAGGGAGGGCTGAGCCCACAGTGTAGCCCTTCCCTCCACAGACACATCAGGAAAGCCTCCCCATTGCTCTGCTCAGCTACTCTCACGAGACTGGTCAGGTTTCACTACACTGGAGATCATTTCACCCCCTCAAACTTGACTGAATTATGAGACGTGTTCAGAAGTTTCTAGATGATGGAGACCCAGATGAAAAGAACATGACACACCCCAAATTTTCATAGCACCAAACTGAAAAAGCATGAATCCTACTGCTACACAAATCTGACTGAATTTGCATTTTTTCAAAGCAGGGAAAGTCCAGAGGAATTTGGTTTTAGACCTTCCCCCACTATCCCCATTAGAAGAAACAAAGCTGTAAATAAAATTATTTCTCCCTACAATAAGAGAAGTTCAGAAGTAAACGCAATGTAAAATAAAGAGCATGTCATACAGAGGTTTTAACTGTGCAATATTAAGAGCACCTAACCAAAAATTAGCATTTCTCACAAAGGCACGGAAGAACTCCACGCAACCATCTGCCCTATCTTGTGCTCAGATACATGACTTCTTTAGTAGAAGCAGAGGCAAAAATAATCTTGGGAAGTAAATGAGGCAAGTTTTTTTAAAGAGAGGTGAACTCTTTCATTTGACCAAGATGAAGCTAACGTGAAAAAGTGTTACCAAAAATGGACAAAATGTTCAGACACCAAAGCCCTTCCTAGATAACATTTTTCTAAAAGACCACATGAGCTATACGCTCTCAGTAGCTGCAGTCAAACCTTCAAGTGAGTGCAAAATCATGGACTTTTCTGAACTCTGACTGAAGGCTCAGTTTATTTTTCTCCGAAAGAGAAGCGGAAAAACCAGTACTACACAACTCTGTGTACAGAGAAGGCAGATGCATTCAGGGTATTTTTTTGTATCATATGACAACACAAAAAATCCCCAGGAAGAAGTTACTATTCTCAGCTCTTTTAGGTCTAACTGAAGTCACAGACTTGCAAGATCACCTTTCACACAGAATTTTTTGCTACCTTGACACAACTCATGGTGTACTCCAGAAAAAATATCTTCTTAAAATGTGCACTATGCCCAGGGCTCCTGTCAGTTAGCAAAGTAACTTTCTGCCCTAGGGCCCAACATCATAAACTTAGTGGTGACTCTGTTGCAATACCAATACTAAACAGGACCCCAAAACTATGGCAGGAATGCTACATGTCAGGATTAGTGCTATTTGGAAATATCAGGAATATCATAGGTTCTAACTAGCTCTGTTCACCTTCAGCTATCATAAAGCTCACCTCAAAAGAATGTAATTTAAAAGCAACTACTTTTAAAATGTACTATCATGAAATATTCAGATATCCTTGGCCTGTAATTAAATTTTTCCAGCCTATTTAATGGGAATAGGCACAGCCCTGGAATGACTCCACAACATTTTCTGACTTCAGTGGTGGTGGGGCAACACATCCCATTTTATTCCTGACTCCACTAACAATGAGAAATGCTTGCTGGCTATGCACTAATGTGCACACTGGGGACCTGAGACTCCATTTAAATGGAAAAGGCAGAGACAGCAGGGAAAGCAGCAGTGCTCGCCAGCATCTCCTGCAGGCAGAGGGGGCTGAAGCACAGGACAGGCTGAAGCACAGGCATCAGCCCTCCCCAGGGACAAGCCATGGTATAGAGGGCTCCAATGTGAGACCTTTCTGCCCATGGGAACCCCTGAGGTGTGACCTGCAGCTTAACCAGGCTGTGCCAGGGCCACTGCAGATGTGCAGGCTCTCACTGCAGATGTGCAGGCTCCCAGCCACGGCCCACCCCGAGATGGAAGGAAGAGTGAGGAACAGCATGCTTGAGATTGATCATTGCTACCCAAGGATGAGGGACTGCAAAACTCCTGGACACAGTAAGTAGGATGTGGAGGTAGGAGAAGGTGGCTCCAAGCATGGACACACTCCACCCCAGCTCTGTGCAGGGTCACCCAAGAGCAGGAGAGGAGCAAAGGGTGACCAAGAGGCCTGTGTCCCTTCCCATACCAGCTGACACCACGTACATCTCTGACTCACTGACAGCACTGCTTTTAACACCTACTCCCACTGAGAAGGGAGCCCTGCAAGAGTCAGGAGGGATTTCTGGACTCATGGAGGCCATGCACATTCTGTTGCCATTTACAAGACAGGCATTCAATTACTATGCTGCTTTCTTCCCACCCTCTGTTGAAAAGCTGAAATGCCACAGAGCCCCAAGAAAGTGCACAGCCAAAATGGCTATTCCAGTTTTAGAGTTAATAAGGGAGAAAAATGCCACTATTACGCTCAGAAAACAGAAATTTTAGAAAGAGGTATAAAATCTAGCCACCACTCACCCCCCCCAAAAAAAAAAAAATCCACTCCGTTAAATATTAGAACGATTAAACCAGAAAAAATTTGTGGCAGATACTCCACAATGCCAGCCTGTCACACATTTCCACAGGTGTCAGTTGGGTGGTGTTGGTGAAGCAGGGATGCGACCCCAGGGAACTGTATCTGTGCAAACAGCACATGGCCTATCCTGACTGTACAACGGAGGTCTCTAGCTTGAAGCTTTACCTTTCATCAGAAACATTTTTCAGTCAAGAACTCACAATAAAATGTATTTTTATGTCCAAATTGCTGGTTAGATCATTACAATGCTTGGCATCAAATCAGTAAGCACAACGATGGTGCCAGACATTCATCATTAGTGCATGGCTGGAATATCCTGTATATTCCCTAGTCCCTCCCCGGCCCCAGGAGTGTGAAATTACAGCAGTGTTAGAATCACCAGTTTGCTGAGGTTTTGTGGGGAGGGGGTTTGAGTGTTTGCTGTGGGCTTATTTTTGGAGTTTTGTTTTTTGGTGATTTCATTGTTTGGGGTTTTTTGTCTGTTTGTTGTTTTGTATGCCTCGGTTTGTTTTTAAGTAACACTGTAAAACTCCCAACTTTCAAGAATTCAAGACTCCTTATTATTTCTAGAAGCTCTTTGGATCTGTCATGTTGCATTACCTGCCCATCTTTCCCAGTTTTGTAAAAGACACTTTGTCTGTCTGGAAAGCAGTCTCCTTTCATACCAATTACAGAACCCATAAAAAGGTTATTTTTGGCACACAAGGCTAGCCACTCTGTTTCTGGATTCTATTTGCCCATCCTTTTTGAGCACCATCTAAATGGCAAACTACTTTAATGTGAACCTAAATGGTTTCCTATGTTACAGTCCACTGTAATAAGGATATAATTGCCTCTAAATACACATTTGGTTGCACAAAACTAGAAGGCACAACGGAAAAAAGCATACCTCCTTCTTAGGAAACCTTCTTGGGAAATGAAGCCATTCATAAGCAGTTTTCCTGGTGATGCTGGGATCAAGAATCCTGATTTGACTAGATTTGTATATCATATTCAGAGCTGGTTTCTTCCAAAAGCCCTTTGCACTCTGTAACAGGCAAGTAAATACGTATTTTTAACAGCTATAAGCAACTGAATTTAATTTTGTAACAACTCTAAGCACCAAGGGCATGAGATTAAGGAAGAAGAGTGCTGAACCTCCCTAAGTTCAAAAACACTTGCTCCTGCAACAGGATGATCCACTGCCACAGCAGGTTGGGGCCAGCTGGCTGGAAACAGCTTTACAGAAAGGTCCCTGGTGGACAACATGTACCAACAATATGCCCTGGAGGCAAGAAATGCTCACTGTGTGCTGGCCACATTAGTAGGAGCATAGAAAACAGGCAGACAAAAGTTATTCTCAAGGACTTTGCACTGTGCCCTTCTGCAGTCCCACAAATGCTGTGTTGGGCTCCCCTCTGTGAAAAGAGTGTGCCAAACAGCAGAAAGTTACTAAAACAGAGCCAAAAAAAAAAAAAAAAAAAAAAAAAAAAGCTCACAGCAGACAAAAAGGGTCTGAGGAGGCTGTGTTTGTCCAGCCCAGCTTCAACTATCTGGAAGGGGTTAACGAAGATGAGATCAGACTCTTCTCAAGAGGCACACAGTGAAAGGATGAGGAGAAATTTTCTCCTGAGAGTGTGCTTGCTACAGCACTGAAACAAAGCTTGTAGAAATAGCCCTGGAAATACTCAAACTTTACCTGGACAATGCACTGAGAACCAAGTATGACTTTGAACTTGGCCCTGAATGAAGAAGATCCAAAAAGATTTTGGACTAAAGACCTCCTGAGAGAGGTCACTTTCAACATTATTCTGCAATTCCTCCAGGTGCGCAGGGTAAAATAATCTGGGAAATGTCTGGAGCATGCATGTCAAAATATCAAACAACACTAGGGAGAGGATGAAAATATATTTCTCAGAGGTAGACGGCTTCATGGTGAGGAACTGATCAAATATGTGTATTAGAGAGAAGACAAAGCATTTATGGAGGAGGGATATTAAATAAACTGACTAGGAGGGGATCCAGTGCTCCTCTCAGCTAGGAGAACTAAGGTTAAAAGTAAACGTATTTCACGTGAGAGATGTGTGGCAAGATGAGCCAAGGTGCACGAATAATGGAACTCACTACTTTCTGACCACCTAGTATCTCCCAAAGCCACTTCAAGTCTCGTGGTTTGAAGACGATGAGAACAACAGTGGTATTAGGGTCGTAGTGGATGGGATCTGAGAAGATGGATTCCGGGTAAGAAAGGCGGAAAGTCGTCCTCCTCCCAACATCCTCTTCATACCCTATCACAGGGCCATTATTCATTCTGCAAAGGACAGAGGCACAAAGACATCGGTGACTGCCCCACCCACGTTCCTACTGTGCAGTGGCTACCACACATATTATGAATCTGCAGGACAGACACAGTGTCTGGTCCAGGAAAGTTTAGCAGCCCAGCATTTACTTATCATATTACACAGCAGATGAGCAATTATCAGGTGCACTCACCCTCTAAGCTCAGAGGGATCAAGCACATACGGGAACTTGGCCAAGGTGGTTTAGAATACAATCACACAATTGCTTATCGTGTGTCACTGGAGCAGAAGGCAAGCCTTCCGACTTGGCTCAAACACAGAAACTGGAGAAGGGTAGAGAGAGTATCTGCCTTGGAGAATTATCCATTGCTCCAGGCATACAAAATGAAAAGGAGATACCATTTACCTTATTATGACGTCGTAGGAGTCAATCTTCTCCCCTAACGTCTTATTTCGAAGTACTCCTCCATTACCAACCACAACACACCGTCGACAGGCAATGCTGTGGAACAAAGACAAGTTTCAATATTCATTACTTCCCTAGCTTCATATTATTAATTATACTTCTCCATGTTAACTGGCTTATTTTCCAACTAAGGTCCTGTATCTTTTACAGCCTTTGGCCCCTACAAAGCCAACTCAATCTTGTATCATATACTATGGCTGCTTGGAAAAAAAAAAAAATTAAAAAGGCACTATTTCAGGGACTGTCAGTAATTGGCTTCTCTCATGTGAAACTGCTTTTACACGTTTCCTTTTTCTAGTGGTTTGCCGGTCATCTAGCCAGCTGGTGATACAGGTGCCATTAGGTACATTATCTTCCACAGCCCTTCAAAGCCGTCTCAGTCTGGAGGAACCAACCAGGACAAAGCACGTCTGGAAAACTAACTCAATATTAAGGTGCTTCCGCAATACTGTACAACTCCACAACTCAGGACATGTCCAACACAAGCTAAAGAGCAAGATTTATGTTCACAATCCACCTTACAGGCCTATGAACTGTACATGTGAAAAACCTTAGCCCAATGACACATGACAGCTTTTCAAATGAACATGGTGTGGATTTTTCTCCCTCTACTTAAAAGTTCCTGTCTAAACATGTCTAAACAAGCGATGTGTGTGCTGTCATGATGTAACAACATGGATCCCTTGATTAAATTGCATTCTCGTATGACCAGATTTAAATTAGACAGCATTACTAGGTATATAAAATGCTATGAGCTAAAAATAAGATCTTATACGATATCAAATCAGAGCACTAACTTCAAATTTACAATATATTCAGAGATAAAAAGCAAACAAAAAAGCTATTATGCAGATGCTAAACTTATGAAAGTAAATTCTAATGTTAAGATTTTCAAAGTTACCCCAGTTTTTTTCAGTGCACATTTTGCCCTCTACTGCCTTGTTTCAAAGCTAATAAAATGTGTTTTAAAAAAAAGAAAGGGGGAGCTCACAAACAGGCTTGCTGGTTTGTCACTCAATAAATGTTGCCTTTTTAGGGGAGGTTTAAATCAAACGTACAACACTGTAAGTTCCTTCTTACAGAATAAGCACATCGTTTTTTGTTGTTGTAAAAATGTTTCTCTGCTTAGAGCAAAAGCCATTCAATTTTGGTTGCAGCAGGAACAATGAGAAAATAAAAATGCTGGTATTTTCTTTACACATTAGCAGGCTCACAGTTTACCGAGGATGGGTCACCTCCCAACAGCACCCCATTCCCTTGGTTCTTTCTCCAAGTAAGAAAAAGGCTCTATGCTATTTCTTGCTCTAGATTCAGGACACCAAAATTGTGTCCCAAAGAACACCATAACCTGTATTAAATTTCCAGCATGGCACTTTATGCAGACTAATTGACATCTTTCTCCTCAAATCATCCAACCCATTTTTTTCACTGTGAGTTATTAGTCAACATCAATGAAAAGAGCCGGTTCCAGCCAAGACTGAGCAACATCTCTAGGTACAAGGCAGCTCCCTGTATTTCCTACAGAATTAACATCTGCCTTTAAATATAAATATATATACACACACATATATATATACACACATACACACAAAAATAGCCCTCTAAATGCAGCTTTCAGGGTTGGGTGACATGGAAAAAGCTGACACACCTTTCTCTACTATTTCCGGAACAGCTTAGTAGAAGGCAAGCATTCATAACAAGACTTCCAGCTAATACCATAAATCATGTGACTTGGTATCTTGGAAATCAGAGGGTGAAAACCTGTTACACCATCCGGTCCTCAGTATGCCCATTCCCTCTACACCTCTAAACCCTCTCCCTCTCCTTTCACCCATTCATATTCCATCTGATTATTCTATCTAGTTTGAAAATATCTTAAGAAAGCAGGCTGATGAACATTTGCCTCCGACAAAATTTACAGGAGAAAGAAAGCAGAAGTTGCCCTTTTCCTGAATTAGACCTTGTTACTTACAGCTGTAGCATAGAGCTCAAAGTAAGGAAGGAAAAGTGGACAAAAAAGTGTGATCAGTAAGTGATGAAGGCAGAGTGAGGGAGAGGGGCAAAAAGCACAAGATTAGCATGTGGTTGTATTGTAAGTCCTGGCCTTTAGAGCATGCATCTGTAAACCACTGAATGTTTCAATCACCTCAAACCTCCGAATTCACTGTCATGAAATGTCACATGGCTGCAGCTCGGTAACAGGTACAAACCTCATCATCACAATGCAAGTCCTAAACTGGTACTCATACTCCAGCTCCCTGTAGAACCTCCTGGCTGGAGCATCCATCCCTGATACCTGGTGGATACCATGGCTTGGTAGTGACTGACACACCATGAACAAACTCACTTCAAGTCACAATAAAAAGCCAGAAAAAATGCTTCTAATCTCACTGATTACTTTCTTTCGTGCTGAATGCTTGGTATGAATTCACAAAAATTGTGTCACCTTGACTAGAAGTGATTTGTATAATTCTGACAAAGAGTTAACTTTCAGGAGATGCTGCTTTTTCTGTTCCTTATAGATGAACTTAAAGTAATTCCTTATTATGTACCTTTGAACCTTTATAAGATTTAAGATACTTCTTCACTAAGTTTATCTCCAGCTGTTGAAATAATTCCCTCCACTCTGATATACAACTAAGAGGTCTTTGGTTTCTCCTCTCTGTAGTCATAATGCAGCCAGACACACTCAGGGCAAGGAGGGCAAAATAAAACATGACTTTAGAGTTGAGCAACTGAGGTCTGCTCAGCTACAGAAATTGTGTATTTGTCCTCAAGTCAAATCCAAATGTTTTTTTCTTACTGATGAATGCAAACCAGATTTTGTTTATCAATAAGAGCTGACTACTTGGACGGAAAACAAAGTGAAATTTGAAGTTTGATTAAGCTTTTGAATTACAGTGTCCTTCATAACATGAATACTCAAAAATGAAGTTATCAGCTGCCATCATATACCCAAAAAAGAATCTAACAATACTGTTTGAACATTTGAAAAGGGTAAAAGTGAACAAGCAGATCAAATATTCCTGAAGAAGTGTACGTGAGTACAGTCAAACAAATTAAAATGACCAGCTTTTAATCTCTGTCAGGCTCAGGGAGATCAAAGTGGGCTGGCTCAAGCAGGAAGTCTGGCACAAATGTGCTCTTTCTGAATTGCCTCCTCCCCTTACCCTTCCCAGTATTCAAATGCCTTCAGTTAGAATTCTAAGTCCACAGTCACAAGCAGTCCACTAACAGCAATAAGCAGGAAGGGAAACTTTTTATTTAAAAAAAACCAGCACATAATATCATAGAAAACTAACACATGACAGAGATAAAGAATACATAGCAAGGCTGGACTGCATTTAAAGATTCTTAAGTTAAATAAACTGACCTGTACTTAGTGCAGATCACGAAGTCAACACATCGATTTTCAGCAGACTGTTACTCCCAGACACTTTACCAACCTCACTTCTTAAGGTTTCCTTCTCATAATGTTTTCAAATTAAAACAACCCCAAACACTCACCCTTTGTCCAAGTCAATACATTGACAAGAAGAGAAATTAACTCGAATGTCCTTAACATCAGGTGTGCTACAAGTGAAGTATAACAGATTGCAATGTCTGGATGTTCAGCTTAAAACCAGTAGCACAATACTGATGACAGTGAAAAATATTAAGACCTTGGCTGTAACAATGGCTGTAGGAAAGGTCTGACTGACAAAGGGATTGCCTTTACGTGTGAGAGATCTACTTAAGAGTATAAATGGATCCCAATGCTAATACCATGGTAACTGATCTCCAAATCCTGCAGGCAGTAGTCACTCAAACCATTGCCCTATTCATGTGGTGCACAAGAGCCTCAATCTCACAGCCAGGCCTTGGCTTATGTATTTTGTTTAGCTGGTGAAATGCTGAAAGAAACATTTTCCTAGTCTATAAAAGAAAAATATTGCTAAATGGAAACACAGCCTTTAAAGGTCAAAAGGTTTGCATCCTCCACATTCCACTGAAATACTGTTTCAGTGGAAAAAAAATATCTCAACCTCAGCTCCTTTAACACACATCTCCATAGTCCGTTGAGGAATGCAAATTATTTCCTTTGAGGTTATTTCATGAAAGGAGGATGCAGAGGCAACATTTTGTTGACTCAGGATTGGGTAAATGCATTTTTAAGAATTGTTGAGCTTAGAGTCCTTAGAGTACTCAGCAGGGAACTGAAGTCACAATTGAACTGAAATCAGTGACACTGTTCATTTCCAAACTCTTTGGGTGAGTTAGACCTTTACACAGTGAGAACTCCACCTAAGTTTGGAAAATGACACTGTTTGGAAAAAAAAACCTTTGTAGCTCATTCAAAACAAAATTATCTGAGTTGTACATAAATACAGCTATATAAGCACCATAGACTTTGTGTTTATATAGCCTAGTATTTGTCCGCCTCAAAAAACTTTTATAGGGAAATCTGGTTTGTGGTCTGCCAAGAAGACTGAATTAGACAACAGCATTACAGAGCTGCCTAATAATTCTGTATTACTGGAAAATATTGTTAGGATTAATTCTCAAAGTGTTTCACATCTAAAAGCCACTGTATCTCAGAGAAATATATGGATAAAAACTCTTCCCCTGCTACAGTGATTCATGCCCTAAGAGTGCTGTACACAAAACCTGATGCATCTAGAAAAAATATATTGTATGAAATCATTGTGTGATTTGTTTATACTACTGCCTATTAAATAGTAATAGCTCTCATTTTTGCTTCAGTACCACTCAAGTGTATTACTTTTAATAATATGAAGCATACTTCCCATATCTACATCTCAGAGAATCTACATACAAAGGATAAATTTCATTCTTTTTCATCTACATGACAGACACTTCCATTTAAAAGGTCCAAGCATCTCTGCTTTACAGCACAAACAATTACACTGCTGCACTTATGATTTCAACACATTTCTAATACAACACTTGGAATTCTCCTTCAAGCTTCAGGCAAAAGACCAGCTTCTTTTAGCCAATTCTGTACAAATTTACCCCATGATCACACTCCTGATAGAAAACAGAGTTTTACTTTTCTCCTTCCTTTTCTTTAGAGTAAACTTAAGCATCCCAGAAACAGACTAAACACAGAGAAAGGAACAAGTACAATGGGGGGAAAAAAGACAAACCCGGTATTAAAACAAATTCTTAGGTTTGAACATATTCCACCCAAGTTTAATTAAAACATGGTCCTGACATTTGGCTTCAAGCAGCAATCTTGTACAATCTCTGTAATTAAAAACCAAAAACAAGTACAGCCAACCTCAGCCTTATTTGCATTCAAGTCTATTAAGAAGTCTGTATAGTAACATGATATCTGGCAGGTTGTCAGCCCATTTGCTAGACTGCAAATCTAAGGAGTCATCTGCACTTTGTAAACGCAGGACGTTAGTCTACTTGCCAACCATACTACACTACCTCCAAAAAATCCCAGTCAAAGCCAGACAAACAAAACAAAAACAGCAGGACACACAAGCACAAAGACCCTTCAAAACAAAACAAAAAGTCCTGGCAGATGTGGCTTCCAGTAAGAGATTTCACCTAATTAAAGATTTAATCTGATTTAATCTATCTAATCCATGGGAAGCAAGTTATCTAAGGCATGGTCCCTTCCGTGCCACACCCTTGTTTACTCCCAAGTGACAGTCAGCCTTTCCTGTCTTCCTAGGTGTCCCTCATCCACAAGGAAAGGAAGCTGAGCATATGAAGGAACAACGGAGTGCAGCAGCAAGCAGCTGCAGAGGCACAGGGATATGCCCAAGATTTTTTCTGCATAGAAGCAGCTATTGGTTTGCACCTGCTTATCTCACACATTCACCACCTCACACTAGTAACGACTTTGAAAGAGGAGGTCACATTCAATCCAAGTATAAAAAGATACTACAGGAGGATGAGACTGCATTCAGCTGGCAAATTTCTAACATTTATAAGAGGAAATCTGTAAATTTCAGCTCCTTCACAGGAAAATTTTTCTTGCATGCTGGTGCTACATAAATGTAAATCCAAGCCTATTTAAACCTTGGAATCAGTTACATACTGCTTGGACACAGTCTGAGCTGTGTCATGACTAACTTCAGCGATTTCAGGACAACCCCATGGACATTCCTTTTCAGATAAGTATGAAATATTAAAAATGCAAGTAAAAAAAACAGTAGCAAAAAAAAAACTGTCTTACCTGTCCTCTTCATTGTGAAGTCCACAGTTCTGCAGTCTTGAAAGGGCTAGACGAAAAAACTGCTCTAAAAAGGAAATATAAACAAGATTAATGAAAACACTCCGTATTTGCCAATACAAAAATGAACGTGTCACCCCCACTACAGAATTTTTTAACACAGTAGTTTATATGCACTGTGTACAAAAACCTCAAAGAACGAACTGTGGAATTTAGGGCCACAGATCAACCAATGATGCCAAAGAAATTCAGGTTTATCAGAGCTCCTCTCTGAGTTTTTCTGTCTCAAAATAGAAAACAGCATGAGATTTGTATTAAAAAAAAAAAAAAAAAACAGAAAAAACCCTTAGTTACAGTAAATAAAGACTGGAAGAATTTCCAAGACCTACATCCCAACTGACTTTGTTTTCTCTTCTACCCACCTTCAGATGACCCAAGAGGGTTCATACAGCCAGGGACAGTAACAGCATTATGTATCTTGGGAGGAGACATCAAACCAGCCTGTGCTCACTGGCAAGGCTGGACAGAGGCACCTTCGCAGCCCACCCTTGGTGGGCAGGCTCCTGCTGGACACTCAACTTGCCTCAGAGGTGAAATCAACTCATTCCCAAATGTAGTTTTCCTCACTGTAACCCCAAAAGTGCAGGGAAATGCACCATCTCCTTTACAGCGATGGAGGGCAAATCGAAAGTCTAAACCTTGGACTTAAAGGGTACTAGGAATATCCACTGTTCAGTGTTAAAAACTCTGAGATTTGAGACTTCACAACCCTTTCCAAAAGGGTGTCTGGCCCTACTTACTCTGCCCTGACTAACATGGGCAGTGGAAATAAGCCAGCAAACCCTTTGCAGAGGTCCAGCAGCCCTGCAGTGTCAGGAATCCCGTCTGCAGTCCCGTGACACCTTCCCTGGCAGGAGCAGTTGGCTCAGTGTAATGGTTTAGTCCCACATGGCTAAACAAGTGCTGCACAGCCACTCACTCACTCTCTGCCACCCCTCAGTGGGGAGGAGAATCACAAAAAGGTAAAATTGGTATAGAAAAGCAACGACAGAGAGGGGAATAAAACCCAAGAAAAACAAGCGATGCACAATACAATTGCTCACCACCTGCTGACCAATGCCAGTCCCCAAACAGCAGCCAGCCTTCTTGGACAATTCCCTGCCAGTTTAAGTACTGAGCACATTTTGTGGCATTGAATATCCATCTTCCAGCTGGAGTCAGTTGTCCTAGTAATCCTCCTCTCAGTTTCTTGTGCACCTGCTCACTGGCAGAGCATGGGAAACTGAGAAGTCCTTGACTTAGAGCAAGCACTACTTGCAACAACTAAATTACCCATGTGTTATCAACATTTTTCTCATGGTGAATCCCAAACACAGCACATTACCACTCCAATAAGAAGAAAATTAACTCTTCCAGTCAAACCCAGGACAGCAAAAAGAAAATTTCACTGATGTGACTGCCCAAACCTGAGGACTTCTGCCTCAGTACGACTCCGGATTCCAGACAGCTTAGGTGTGCTGACTGAAGCCCATCACACTGACCCAGCTAGTATTTCACCTAGCAAAGCACAGCTGAGTATCTTTAGCACTCCAGCCCACATACAAACAAAAAAAAAAAAAAGCTGAATAAGGTCCACTCTTCCTCACTCGCACCTTTTTGGAGCCTCTCTGCTAAGAGGGGCCACCCCAACCCAGTGTTTTACTTGTTAAAAATAGGAAGGCGTCAGGTCACAGGGACCGAATAAAACCATTAAGTCACTGCTAGACACACTCAAATGGATTGGCATCACTGCACAGGAAAGATCATGACTAAAGATTAAGGTGGCTTTACAAGCCATTTACGTATTTCTGTTTAAAAATAAGGTACATGGGAAACACAAACCTGCTCTCTTTATTCCGTAAGGCAGTTCAAACTTATTGCTCCCTTGGAACTCTGCCACTCTGATAAAATCATCAGCACACAGGAACGGGTATATTTTGTCATCACTGATGAAGGAAAAAAGGAAGAAGCTTGAAAAATCTGTACTATGTACCTGCATAAACCAGTAAGTCATGCAACTGCTTTGTAAAAAGCTCTCTATCCTACTATTTTAACTTTTATCATAGTATCATCCATTTTAAAAAGAAGAAAATCCATGAACACAGGGAAAGCAAGCAGATGACGGAAAAGGGGAAGATCTTATAATAGAAAATACAGGCAAAGAGTGAGATAAAAAGACTTGTCTATTTAGTACAGGCTATATAGACTCATTAAAATTGTGTGACTGAAAGCTTACACCACAAGACCACGTATTTAAGAGAATATGTAACCCAGAAACACAGTGAATAACCAGGTTTGAAAAGTACATAATAGAGGCAGCAAGGAAAATTAAGAGTTATTATCATGTATGGCAATTTAATAAATAAGAACAGGATTTGAAACAAGGTGTTTTAACTTGAAACTACCATCTCCTGATTTAAGCTGCACTCCTATTCCAAACAAGTGGCACTATATGACTGTGTTGACATTAGTAAGTTGTTTGGGGCGACAAAGATCCATACAGCAAAAAAGAATGGAGTTCTCATGTCCACATTACATACACCTTGGGTATTTTATATTCTGGACTAACTCTAGTAGGGTTCCACCCCTCAGCAGCTGCAGCACAAGGGCTGTGACTCCTGCAGTGCATCTCCTAGCTTTAAGCAGATGTCTGAACGGATCCCAGTGCACTCACACCAGGGCCACCCTGGGATGAGAAGCACAGCATGTGGGGATTACAAGGAGGTCTGCCTCAAAAGCACATTTCTCCTGCAAAGTAGAACATGATGGCATCGTATCTTTACATAGTGTCAAACTAAAAAGAATGGGCTACTTCTTTTGCCAAAAGACAGGAACCACGGACAAGGCATAGCAGGGAAGGGACTCCTACTTCCGTATCTGCCAAGTCCAGCAAAATGAGTGAACAACAGACACAAACATGTCACATGCTACCATGCCCTTGGCTTCACCTTTGAATTAACTAAGCACACACTCACTGCACTGGTTGACTTCATAGTGATCCTGCATATTAGGTCTTAGATTAAAATGTTAACACAAAAGTATACAGTCATTAAAAAACATAATGTTAATCATAAAAAGCCCCAGTCACCACATGACTTGATTTTCCATTAAGAATATAAACAGCTGTTAAGAAAACCTTCTGTTTCAGTTTCCCAAATTAAATATCTCACTCTTTAAGCTCTATGTATTCAGAAGACACTAACAATAAAAAGGGGAAAAAAACCCAAACAACAAAACACCACAGCCCACACCAAGAAATGGCACACAGCTTTACTAAGCAAGACCAGCTAGCTTTGAGACATGATGCACTGAATACCTATATTAAATTTAGTAACTTGCTTTGCTGTTCAGAAGCAGCTGGTAAGCTTAGACATAATAAATAATTTACCTACTAAGAAGAGATTCTTAATTCTAGCTCTTCTAGCTCTGGTTCCTTTCCAATAAATAATTCTGTGAGGTTAGAAATCCTTTCAACCTCCCCAGAGTATTACCAAAGCATTACCAAAGTGCACAGAACAGATCTTCACCTCATGCAAACAGTCTCTATAAAGAAGCTACAGAAATGTGTGAGACTGTCCTAGCTCTGCACATACCTTCTTCTTGCTGTGCATCTCTGAGTCCATTCCTGCCCCTTTGCTGAACACCAGAGCTATCCTGCTGTGCCCAACACACAGACAGCCTTGGCACAATCTATGGGCAAGGGAATTAGAACCACCTCAGACCAGGAGCTAACCAAAACTCAAAGACTACAAGTCTGCTTCGGGTGGCACAAAATTTACATGCTCCCATGTTCTTTAAAACCAGCAACAGCACTAAAATTACAGCCACATTTTCTTATACAAAAAAAGTACCAGGGGAAAAAAAAAAAGCCATGGTGTCTTTGTACAGAGGTTTAAGACTCCTTCAGCCAGGACGTGGTCTAATCTTTCCAAGCTTTCTCAGGGTACAGCTCAACATCTGCTCCAAAATGTGTAAATAGCCCAGTTCTACCTCAATCAGTACAGCATTTCCTTCCCCACCTCAATTCCCACAGAAGACTCACCCCAGTAAAGATTCAAATGCTGGTTTCAAGGGACAAGTGTCCAGCGCATTCCTCCTCTCCAGAGCCATAGGTGGCAGCCTGCAAAAGAAGAATTTCAAAATAAATAGCAAGACCAGGAATGGGTAGCAGAAACAAGGTAAGGAAACTTGGACAAATCAAATTAGTAGAAGCTGATTACTGAGTTAAGATCACACCAAGACTTCATTACTCCCTCCCCATGTGTTATAAAGATAAAACTTTCCCATTGCAGCACAATTACTAGTAAAGGCTTTTATCTCACACTGCTGATCCAAGGGGGCTGTGACCTCCCTGCTCAGCAAGTATCAAAGCAGGGATAATCACAAGTGAGAACTCAGGCCCACCTCTAGAGAAGCAGGACACCTGGGCTCAATCACCCCTGCAGCCAGTCCAGATACCATCCCCAGCACTCCTCAGGGAGGAGAGGGAGTCTTGTTTGGAGAGGGAAATAGACAGCACTGCATATAGGGGTCTTTAGGAAAATGAGATTCTTTGGAGGTAAGTCATTCCTCTCTTATATAAGGCTAAGACTTCCAAGCACATTCCCAACTTGGAGATTTAGCCCAATTAATCACAAATATGAGGCCCAGAAGGGAAGGTAAAGTTCAGTGTGAGCAAGATGTGCATCTGGGCTGCATTAAGAACAGAAGGATGAAACCACCACATTAGAACCACAAGCCAAACAGACCATTAAGGTTAATTGGTTTTGGTAACCTCAAGTTGTTACTTGAATACTGACACCAAGAAAGCACCCTGTGAAACCTAGCAGCTCACCACCTTGCTGCTTTCCACCATCAGCTTCACAGATGGCATTTTGCAGGACAGCTTCAGAGAGGAGAGAGGTCTGCTTTCAAGTTTTAGAGTACATGCTCCTTAGTCCTACAAATCTAACTGCAGGAAGTCACAAGCACAAGAGCCACTTATACATGCACTTGCACATGACAAGTGATACACACCTCTGGTTTAATAAATTTTAAGTACTGAAGTTGCCCTTCAAGCTGCACTAACTGTATTTGGGTATAACTCAGAATTGCAGAAATTTAAAAATTGTAACCTAGTGTCCTTCCAACAATTCACTGCTTGTTACAGACAGTCATTGGAAGTGGCTATAAATATTAAACAAACCCTTGAAACATGACATGGACAAATTCCTTCTGACAGACACCTTACCATTGTAACAGGAACAGCCACTGGACACAGTTGTACAATTGAGCAGAGAGCCTATGCACAAAGGCTATATATTTTAGCCTCAATCCCTCCCACCTGTCCAAAAACAAAACAAAAAAAAACCAAACCAACCCCCCGACAAAAATACTCAACTGCTGAACTTACTGATTGTAACTGATTGTAAATCCACTAGTCACATAGGAAGGAGAAGCCCTCACAGAGGAAGTCTGTCCATAAAAGCTAATCCTGCAAAAAGGGAAATGTCACAACACTGTGGTTTGCTGTAAACAGAAACCACAACAGAAAGCTATTCGTATCAACTGTATGCTATAAACAAGGTAAAGGGAGCATGTTAACCACTACTTTTAAAAACTGTAACTTATCTTCATAACACTGTGGTCAGTCCTGGCCACAACTGTGCAAAGACCAATGGAAACTCAACTTCTGCAGTAAGCACCCTGAATTTTAGGTCCCACGTCACTTGTCCTATGAGCCTGAAGACACCGAAGGCTCACTGCCCTCGAGGATTGCTGCTGGGCTGCAACAAACTTCAGCTTTTCAAAAGGTGCCCCCTGCACCTGCAGTTATTCCCATGTGGGGAGAAGGCCTCTCCCACACCACTTATCAGACATGTAATGGAACAAACTAACACTAAACCCACATGGGGTGGAGGGAGATATGGACACCTCACTTCTGCCTTTCATGTATTTCCTCACCTGAGCACCTATTTTCATGAATCTCAGAGGGGCTCCCTACCACTGAGGTCCTGACCTCCCCATACAACCAGGCTCAAACTGATTACTAGGTTTAAAAGTGACACAGGAGAACACGTGACAGGACAGAACGATCATATTGATTCCCTCAGAGTACCAAAAAACCTCAACCATGAAACACACACACACACACAGAGCAGGTAATCACTTGTGATGATTACTAGTAAACACTTATGGAGCAACACAAGAACTCACAGCCACATCTCTTACACAGCCATGAGGTGTCTGAACCCTAAATGAACAAAGCATCAACATACCAGTAGAGGTTATTTCTCCACAGATTTCCATGCAGGATACCATACATAACAGCAGCAGCCAGGATAAAAACCAGAAGAATTCGTTTCATGACTGACAGACCTGAAACGTAAGAAAAACAAAACAAGAAACTGAAACACAAGATGAACTAATACATGAGCTTTTCTAAAGCATCTGGAAACCTACAAAAGACAGTTGTTGTTACTTACAGCCATTCTTTACCACCACAAGTCTGACGGTTGACCACCCACTTTGGTTTCTCACACAAAGACCCAGTGCCAGGAGCCAAATGCTGCTTTGTACCTATCATATGTGTGTTCTCTCCACAGGAGCACTGAAAGAGCTCACTCTAGGTTCTCTCTGAAGACATGTGAAAGCAGAACTCTTTTCTGTCCACTGGCAGCCCAAAGAAAGCAGCTGGCTTTTATAGGTAACTGCACTTCTACTTTTTCTTGTGCCACACGCTATCAGTTTCCATAATTACACAGTTAAACAAGCACTGACAATGTGAAGGAGGCAGATAGGCTGATTGCTGATGCAACAGAACACAGTATGAACTGCCACAAATTTCTACTGTTATTTTTTAGGATCACAGAATGTACTTGAAGTCCAGTTTTGACATTTGAAGCTCCACTGAAACTATTTGCTTATGCCTGCACAGTCTTCAGCTCCCGACACAAGCTAAACTTCATTGCTCGAGCCAACAGAAAAACATTATTTTCACACACTGCAAAGTGAGGAAGAAAAGTTAGGACCCATCTCTTGAACTTGTGACGTTATGGAGAAATATCAGAGAAAGCATTCATTTTTCAAATAGAGTTTGCACCTATTACACAGTCTAGTAAAAGAAAAACAGAGAAATATCAGAAACTCGTGTACCTGGCAGGACAGACTGAGGGAAAATCAAGTCCTGTATTGCTCACATCTTAAACAGTAAGCTGCCTTTTCAGTAGCTATGAATGAACTGTTGTTGCTTAATCTTGTGAAAGTCCAAAATAGCCATTCTGGCCACAAGTTGCTGTGGAAATTTACTTGAGAGCTACAGCCTTCTAGTATTTTCACTTCTCCCCTTTCATGGTATCAGGGTCAAAGCACACAATGCATATACACCTAGTTTGCCTACCTATATTTTAAAGTGAACAGAACAAACAGCTGTCAGCAAAACAAGCCATATGCAAACATACTGCTATATTTTCAAGAGCAGACCCTTGGCCTTTATGGCTTGGTTTTTTGCCTTTATTTTTTCATTTTCTTTTTCTGAAGTCCATGTTGCTTTTCCGATTCTTTATTTTAAGCAGCTCTAAGGCAATAAAACTCAAGGTGGATATCGCTGTCCAAGTGATTTACAGCAATACACCTTATGACAGCAATATCTTAAGATCCCATTTTAAAGGCCAAGAAATTACTAGAGAGCCTTTTTGTTATTAGAAACTGAAAAGCAGATTTCTGCCACTCACATTTCTTCACCCCCAAAGAAATACCCAACCATGTCACGATTACTTGAGTGCAACAAGCCACTACTTCCTCATTCTTTTTCCACTCATATCTTTCACCAGAATTTAATTGTAGAGATGTGGTTTTATAAAATTATCTACCAGTAACAAAGCCATGCAATGAACAAGGTAGAATCTCTCAACTGTAAGTATATCCTACAGGCTATCCTGCTGTGCTCTGGATGAAATACTCATAGGCTGCAGCTGTTGCAGTTCCAACCTTCCATCCCTCTTAGGGAAATAGCACTGCCTCCCTTCAGCTTCAGTTCCTTTGACTCTACTTCAAGGGTCACCGCAAATCTGTCTTGACAGTCACTCTCAACTTCTACAGGAATCTCTTAAGTTTTTGCAGTAATTCAGTAAGAGTCTTTCCCTAAAACTGCAAGAATACAAGAAAACTGAAAGTTCTGCAGACAAGGAAGTCTTCATTAACAAGACTTTTCTAATCTGGTTTAGTAAACAGAACCACTGTCTTGCTTACAGAAGAAATTATTCTGGGTGTATTTTTAATGGTGACAGCATCTTCCAGGTCTCCCTTCCTATTTTTAAACAGCTGAGTATTGTAGAAAGTAAATCAAAGGAAAACAAACTCCTACAATGCAAATATTGCACTAGAAAATTCCCACAGTCAGAGATGCAAGAGAATAGGGAAGATAAATAAATAAGATAAAATAGAGAAGACAGCTGAGATGGAAAACAGCAGTTCCGTTCCACTTTATTCACTTCATCACACGAGCCAGCATATTGATTTAAGCCCATCACCCCAAGTGACAGAGGCCATGGTTCCCTCCCTTAGGTCAATGTCAATCAGGGTTAAACAAAACAAGGAAGACAAAGCTGGAACTCAATTATTCAGTTTCTTCCTCTTTCTTAAAACCCTACAGTGATCTACACAATTAAAGGAACAAGGAACCCAGTATGACCACGCCTGATGATCATGGTATCAGCTGGTCAGCTTTCTAAAAGCAAGCAATGGGACGGCTAAGTGTTGCAAAACATAGATGGGCATTTTTTAATAGTCATGTAAGCTAACTTCTGTGGGTCAACTTCCCACCTCTCTCAGAGGAGAGGGCTACAATTACAAAATTAGACAAGACTGACTCTGTTATAGTATTAAGAAGACCTCACAGATCAGCCTGCATCTCCTACTGATAGGTCCCCCCAAGCTCCCATAAACCCACCAGAAAGACTCATTTGGGTATATGATTTATCAACTATATAAGACCTGAGGCTATTATTTTCTTCCCTTGGTGGAAGTAAGGAACCCCCATCCTTGTCAGAGGTGCATCATTACTTACAATTAGTCTTTATTCTAGTACAGTGTGGTATCTGCTACAAGCCACTATCTCAGAGCCTCTGTTTATCTTCCAACTTACACATGCAGTTGATGCAGTCATGCCACAGAATAAACCCTGTAGGAATCTACAGCTGCTGGACTGGGCCATCAAATGACCACACTACCACCACCTTTTTTTTATAATGCTACTAAGCCTTCCTTTCCTTCCTTAAAAATTAGCAGTGTTAATAGCACAATGCAGGAGGCTTTTCCATCTGTCCTACTTATTTTGTAAAGTACCTTTGACTACTACTGAAATAAAGAGTTAGTAAGTATTTAACTGTAAAGTAGTTACTATTAAATTAATACTACGCAGCTTAAAACAATCTTAGCTCCATAAACTGTCACAAAATGAGGTAAGTTCTTGCTGCTTCCATTAAGTGACAGCCTGAAAATTTCACTTCACTGAGACCTCGAATTCCTAGGCCTTGTGGGGGAGGAAGTGAGCTTGAAAATATACTTTGAGCAGACCTTGAAAAGGTCTTTAAAGGGACAGACATAAAAGCACATAAAAACCTAATGAATGTTTAAAAAGAAACATCAGGGTTTTTAAGATGTACTCAGTATTTTGTGGGTTTGCTTGGCATCACCAGTCCTGCAGCACTGCTTCCTTTTGGTCAGGATGTAGCACATGCCTGGTGAAACAACCATGCAGCAAAAGGATAATCAAGGAAGGAGTTCTCACATCATCACCTTTCTCAAGTTAAGCTGTCAAAATGTGAGCACATAGAGGCACATATGTATGTATTTCTTCTGCCAAATCTAACCACTATTCATCATTCACTCTTCCAGTTCTTGCTCTCAGTATGTGCATAATTGCATATTTCACTAATTCTTCTCCTCTTCAGGAAGGAATACTGCAGGAAGACTACACAACAGCACTGTTGCAGTGTCTAGCAGGTACTGAAATGGCTGAGTCAGTCTAGTGCCTTCCTTCACTCCCATGCACCTGAAATGCTCGTCATTTCCAAATGTTCTTTTTGATTTTAGTTTAAGAAACAAAAAGTCCTCAGAAATATGGTTTAAACAAGACGTATTGTGTTATCCTAGCAGAGTGAGTCAGAATGAAAACTAGATTTCTAACTCTCCAACAACACAGACTTGGTTTTGAAGTGGGGTATTTAACAGCATCAGAATTTGAAAATATTCTTGTTAACCTGTCCTGCCCCACAGCAAACCGAAGCAGTTACTCCCATTCCTGAAAGCCTGTATAAACCAGGACACTAAAAAAACGAAGGTTTTACTGTGTTAAATGCCACTAAGGATTTCCAGCATCACACCACACATATATGTAACTGCTGCTGAAGTTAATCCCTGCACCGGAAGATAAGACACTTTCTGCCCTAATCTCTTCCAGCAACATGGGGATAAGCAGTAGAGGAACAATTTGCTGACTATGAAAACTGAAGCCTTCTTCCTCTCCAAGAGCACACCAAACTATCCATTTTATTTCCACAGTATGCAGGTAACTGAAAAAAAAGTCCTTCTCCAAACACAGCTTCTCTCTGTTGAGGAAAGTTTTCCATGTTCCCCCTATCATTTCCTCATTTCCTCTTTGTCCAAATACCACAGCAAGCCTGAAAAAAGATAATCTTTTCTCCAAGTACTCAACAGCAAGCAATGATGTCCAGTACATATAACATCACAGTAGTAGAGATGTATAATAGATTTAGTCAATCTTTGCTCTTGATCGGCTCCTACAGCCAGAAATGTAGCCTCTGTTGACATTAATTTACTGTGGAGACACAGACTAGAGCTGTGCACATCCCTGACCTTGTGTGGCTGCACACTACTTCAGGACAGACTGCAACAGACTGCTTTTAAGGCCTAAGTGCTTGCCTCTCTCCCGATAATCATCCTGCTAATGGTGAAACATATTATGTACCACAAGAGACAGCAATATATTTATTACCTTGTGGACAATTCAGGATTCCTTTATTCCATTTTTCTCTTTCAACAATAGACACTGGTATTTTGTTCTTCAGAGCATAACTGCCTGTTGGGCCAAACAAAAAGAAAATGCAACTTAATCATTATTTTGACTGATGATCACTATTTCAGTTTGCTTTTGTCTACAGTCTACAAGATCTCTCCATGACTTTCCCTCTTGAGGCTCTGCTGACATATTTATTATCACAGAAACTCTTCCCACACAAGTATATCCTTCAGCTAAAGGATACTGGTAAAGATTTCAAGTTCAGTTAAATCTACTGTACTTTCACCCCCTCTAATACTGATTTACCTAGACAGCATGACTGCTGGAAGAGGAAGGCTAGCTCCCTTCCCAAAGGCTACAGGCAGGCCCAGGAACCAGCACAGTTCATCTCTGTGTTTCGGGCATAACAGATAACTAAGCACCTGCAGCCCCCCAAACCTTATCTCCAGCCCCACACTGTCACATCATTCCCCTGACTACCTTTAAATGCAAGAGATCAGGTATGGTGGATTGTTCTAGCCAAACCTAAGACCTGCAATATCTCAAACAAGATATGAAAAAACCACAAGTTTCAGCCTTCCAAGACTACATGTCATCAATACAGAGGGTTTGGCAAAAGCTGCAAAAGGCCTGCATGTCCTGATTTACAGTCCCACTGCCACACTCAGACTCCCTTGTTCTTACTGCACTAAATAAGGTATCATCTATTCAGTGATTTCTTTTTCACTCCTCTTCCCTCCCTCTGCCTGAGGACGCAGGAGCTCTTTGATGTTCCCCATAGTGGGGGCAGAACCAGAATGAAATCAGAAGTCCAGAAAGAGAGGCTGCATGCACTCATCAGACTGTTTCTTGGAGAGCAAAAGGGCATGTGTACGAGCTTAGGTCAAGTTACATGCTTTTTAAAGCTTGCTGAAACCGTCCCCAATTTGGCTGCAAAAAACAATGCTGTGATCCTGTTTTCTGAGGTACCACAATCAATTACGTGCATTGTTTCACAGAGATATCACTTTTGGGCCTACAAATGCAAAATTTAATGTCACTTCTACAGAGATGAAGTATTAGCTCCACAGATGGAAAACAGAAGCACAAAGCTTCAGTCAGTGCATCCTGCCAGAAAATCCCAGTGAGCAAAATACAAGGAAGCACAGGCATTAGGTGCTACTGAAATGGCCCTGGAACAGGAGCAGTATTCAGTGAACTGTGTAAAGCTGAGTTCTTTAGCCTGCTGAGAGGCAGATCATGTCACCTCCAGCTTGGGGCTATCACTGGGTTGCTATGCCACCCTTGAGATGTGAGCTAGTATTCTGGCTGGTTATCACAGTGCAATGTGAATCCCTGGCACCAGCTCAAGGTGACAGCATGCTCCACGGCATGGTGCAGACACACAATTAAAACTGCAAGCATAAAAGAGATAGACTGATTGATATTTTTCTGCTGGTAAATGTTGGTTTTAATTATTTTTCCCCTCCAAGATAGAAAACAATATTCTCTAATGTTCCAAAACGGCTTAGGACTCATTCCAATAATGGACACACTATTAAGTTAGCAGTTAAAAATGGCTAACTTTAACTTAAAAGTCAGTCCTGGATAGATCCAAATCCAACTTGTGGCTTTAAGGGGAAGGAGAATAGTAACCACTGGATTCTCATGTAACTGGTGCTTTGTAAGTATCACAGATTTCCAGAAACCTTGCCTATAATTACGATCAAGAGTAAGATGATATCCACAGCCTCAGCTTCTTGCCTGCTTTTGTGTCTTGAGATGAGAGAGGACAAGAAAGCGGACAATTTACACAAAGGTGCACATAAGTTGGGAACAGACACTTCCATATGTTGTCCTGACCCTCTCTACAGCTCTCCTATCAACATACTTCACTTCTTTTTCCTCCTTCTTCCTCTCATGTACTGAGAACACAGGCGAGCAGTTCCTGTCATGGCCAGCAGCCACAGAGAGAGATGCAGTGCAGTACCCGAAGAACTATTTTGGGTTTGGTCAAAAGCTAACCTGTGCATGCAAAGTCAAACGTAACTATGAGCTGATCATAGATACCTCAGCTTCCTCAACCCCCAAAGCTTTAACCAAACACAACAAATCCGGCTCTAACTACACCTGAAAAAAAAAGTACTTACGCTCCCCCCAACTCAGTAATACAACCTGAGGTGATAGATTTTTTCCTAGCCCTCTTACATTCTCCCAGATTAACCTTTAAAGCTTTAGCCAGCCTAAGCTAGGCTGCTATTTATATATTACACATCATAGGAGTCTGTATAATACATGAAAGAACAAAGAAACATAGCATGGGTGCTATAAATCCACACAGCTCCTCCTGCAATATATGGTGACAACACTGTTCTTTCTCACTCTGTTTCCACTCCTCCTTCAGCTCTTTTACCAGAAGAGAGTGGAATATAAACAAGCCATGCAACATGTTCTGGGGGTCAGAGTTCAGGTCATTTTCTTCTTGTACTTTGACTTGCACAACTGAAAGGTTTCAGTCAACTTGAGCTACTCTTCCCACAAGGAATAGAGCACCATGATTTTGAGTTGTTTTGCTTCTTCCCCTCCTTTTAAAGCAACCAAGGCCACAAAAATACTATACAATGCTTGAAAAAACAGAAAATTATTAATAGAAAGATATGCAACCCAGTACTACATCAGGTACTCATTCACACCACTGCTCTTTGTCCACAGCTTCCTGCAGAATCAGAGGATTGAGGTCAAACAAGCAATCCTTCTTCAGTTTCCCAGAGAGAAGAGATGGAAAAAAGTGGCAGGAAAAATGGCTGGAAATAAGCGAATTAGTCAGGTTTCAAAACAGTTCAGTTACAAACCATACCCAGCTCACCATTTTTTCCTCCACGGACTATGATCAATCTAAATAAATAAAGGTCCAACCAGAAAATTTGATCTGTATTTATTAGATGTGCACATTCACCACAGCATTAAGTTCACCTTAGAACAAGGCAACCTCTGTCTTCTAACAATGCCTAGGATATCCAAAACATCCCAGCTGATTTGGAGCTAGTGATTTAACCTCAGCTCTCACTAAAACTGCTTGAATTATAAAACCAAATCTCCCACTCAGTTAGGGGAAAATAAAGAAAAAAATCTCAACATTACGTAAAAAGAAACCCCCCCAAAAAAATCCAAGAAAACAAAACACACACAACAAAACCACAACACCAAAGTCCACTCACTAGCAAAATTAGGTCTCTCAAGGGCAGAGGCAAAAAGTCGATGGAGTTTTTGTTGCCTTTTTTTTCCTGAATAATAACAGAGGGCTTGTTTACTAGCTCCACTGCCAGCACCTGAAGAATTAAATGCTCCCCATGTACACTGACAATAAATCCAAACTAGACTAGACTATTTTGTCACTTCATCATAACAGTATAATCCTGATCTGTACTGCTGTCAGAATCTTTCCTAGATAGAAAGAGGTGCTTTTTGTATGACCTGTTTTCCCCGTAGCATTTGTAAACCCCAGTCACAATAAATTCCAAATGCACTAGGACTGCCATCATCAGATGGCACAGCTTTGTACTGTGACTTTTATGGTCCATATTTTACCATATTTTAAAAAGGAACAAGTTACATTATGCAGGTTTGTGTGGATAAAAAGGCCCAGAAAATAGATGTGAATATGCACCTGGCCAACATACAAAACAGAACAGTTTAACTGACATTTAAATAACACGCCAAGCATGTCTGTAGTCAGAGCCCCAAACACAATTTATTTCTTCATTTTTGCTGAGTTGCTCCCTGTCTTGCCTCAACTGCCAAAGGAGGAAAAAAAAAACCCAACACAGCACCACCACCCCCAAAAAACCCTCAAACCAACAACCAAAAAAAAAACCCCTAAGCCCTCAGCTGTTTATGATGCAATTTACCCCAACAGCAAATTCTGCAAGTCAATCTGCTGTGATGCATCTGTGCCAATGGGAGCTCTGGGATTCTCAGGAATGCAGCAAAACAGGTAAGTGAAAAGTGTAAAGCTAAATTAATTCAGGTAGGGAGGAAAATGGAGGTAAGTGGTAGCACTTACCCCACACTAATACAAAATCTTGGAAGCTTCTCACAGCAGGAATCCTGCCAGCTCAGGATAAATCTGCAGGACACCAGCAGTTGGAGCAGCTTCTCTGATAATGTTAACGCCTTACATTTCCCAGTGCTCCCAATGAATGCATTCATGTTGCCTTTGAATCACAAAAATTAATCAGAACACAAAACTTCACTGCTAACTCCCATCAGAAAACTAATCCCAAACTGACAGTGCCAAACTAGAAAAGCTGGAGTATTGTAAACATTAAGACTATTTTCACAAGCCTTCTTTACACAAAGCTTTGTTTTTTTAGCACTAAAGCTCAAATACATTATTTACAGTAACAACAAAACCACTCATAATAAAAGCTCTAATGAGAAGCTTCATAATCATGAGAACACTTTGTGGACATAAAATATTTTAGAGCTCACAAAGAACTGTTGTACAGTTTGCATCAGAGCCTGTATCTGATCCCCTAAAGGCCTTTAGTGCCCTGTTTTGTTTCTTAAATGTGAACACATGGAAAATTACCACTTGGAATATCCAAACAGTGCATATCCCGAGGACTGAGAGCTAAAGATGCACAGCATAGTAGGAAAATTTAGTCCTGTAAAACATTTAACAGTGTGTGAAGCCCTGACATCTTCTCTGAATGGAAAGGTTACCAGTGAGTCTACATGCATAAAATGTATAAGAAAAAGGTAATTTGTTTGTAAGGTAGTGAGTTTCCCAAGGGGAACAGAGATGAAGGTGTATCTAACTTCAGCATTTAGAGTACCATTCATTGTGTGTTTCCTTAAACAAAACTGAAATCAAACTCATAACAAAAACGAAGAACAAAGGAGCAAGCTAAACAACATAAAACCAGAACTGGAATTCTTCACAGAGCAACTAGTAGCTGCTGCAACAGAATTCAGCTCCTTGCAGGAAAGTTTGCACATGTTTATTTACATACTGCTGTGTATTCAGAGCAATAAAACGATAGTACAACAGTCTGTACTGCATTGCAAACTTTTAGTGGGTATCCATCTTATAGTGCAGTTCATAGCCCTGAATTATGTACTTCAGTTTTCCTACCTATGCAAAAGGAAAGCTAATTATATCTGATGGTAATCTTCAATTGCCATCTGTCTGGGAGAAAAGCTGCCTACATTAGTCGCTACAGCATGCTGGGAAAGTTCACATGCTTTTCTCAGTGCTACACAGAAACATCCATTTAGAGAACTTTTAGACCTCAATCCTCACTGAAGGTTAAACATAACCCATTTCCTCCCCAAAACTGAAAACTGATGTATTGCTTCCTTTTGCCTTTTTTTTTTTTTTAACTTGAAAAGGCCAGTCATGCCTAAAACTGAGGAAAGGCAAAGGTGCCTGTCACCCCACCCATGCACCCTCCCTGCCAGTCTCACAGCCCTCCTGCTGGGGATTGCCAAAATGCCTGAAGCCCACATGAGAGCAAGGAGGCACAGGGCAGCCAGGCAGGAAACTGAGGGTAGGCTGCAGACATGCAGCCTGGCCTCTGCTGCAGCAATGGCTGTACACAGTACCTTCTGAGTATCACAGCTCCCTCTGCCAGTTTGCTTTGATCCTTTATAAGCTAAGTCTGGTTTGCTGTAGGTGTAACAGAGCATCTATTTTTGCTGTTCAATTGCGTTTCACCAGTGCTTAAATGCTACAGCAAAATGAAGAGGAGTTTCTTCAGGACTGTAGTGCCTTTCAACAGATTAACTATACTCCCCTACCTGATCTTTTACGAGTATTGGATATGCTCAGGGCTGCATGTGAGAGTATCTCCTCTGACGACAAGTTAACCAGTAAACTCAAGTAAGACAGAGCTCAGCTCTCTGTGAAATCACAGCAGGGCAATGGATTTCATGGCATAGGTCTGCTCTCCCATAATTGAACCAGCCCAGATTGCACCAGTGATAAAACACAAAGTCTGATATTTCTTTCAGCACAAAATGTGAAGTCCCCTAGAGCAAGATACACCACACCTGCTGTGCTGCCTATTGACATCTTTTCTTGCTACTGACCACACCAAAAGCAGCTCAGCCTCCACCATCACCATGTCCTATCAGATTGCTATTCATGCCACAGACGATGCAGAACACCGTTAGAGCATGAAATGCCATACACTAAAAGGCTTTTTGTTCTGTTCTTTCAGATGTGTTCTCTGCATGAAATGAGATTTATGCAACCATACCCCGTATGCATGCATGCGTGTCCCTTCTTTCCTTCCCTACAGAACTTTTGAATCCCTTTGGGCTGACTTCAAGTCAAATTTGGGATTAGGAACTTAGTGTGTTTGAGATCTCCACAAGTTTTGCAAAAATAAACACCTAGCTGGGTAGAACAAGAAAACCCTATAAACTCATTTTTCATTAAAGATCAGAAAGTACATTCAACAGAAAGACATCAGAAATCTGGGTCATAATATCTTGTCACACAACCGTGTGGTAGAGCCTCTAGCCACTGAGAAAAAAAAAAGTGGTCAAGTTTTTAAATGTCTTGCACAAACATGTAAGTGTCCAGATTTCCCAAAACAGCAGTATGAAGTTCAACATCTTAGATACCCTTTTCAACCACTTAACAGGTAGTGTTAGCTGACTTCAGTCACCCAGCTTCAAAAAGTCACTTCAACACCAACCAGTATGTATTATAGGCAACATCCTCCATGAAAATTGAAGCAGATATTCTATTTCACTTTACAGTTCCTTCTGCAAAGGTCTGAACAACATCTTCAATTTAAATTAGAAATCTTTAACACAAGACTTACAGTTTGAGGCTAAGACATCTAAGAACCAATGTCCCAAGTTGAAAACAAATTATAGTGTGCCATTAGCACAGAAGAATGAAAGTTGCTTCAATGAAAATGAAGTAACAGTATCTCCTCAACATGTACTGCAAGAAAAGGCAGTCACTCTTGAAAAACTGTACAAATGGTATGTACACTAATCAGCATTTTAATCATCTGGGTACTCAAAACCCAGTTTACACACCCGGCCTGTGCTCCAGAGCACAAGGTGAGCAATGAAGGCACAAGACATAGGGTCTGCTATGTCAGACCAGTGTCCATCTAGCCCAGTTCTGTCTCTGGCAGTGACAGCATGAGATGATATTTAGGGACAGCATGTCAGGGACATTTTGTGTTTCATTCCCCTTGTCCACGCATACCCACACATCTCAACTTTCTGAGAATGGAGAATGGAAACTTCCATGAGTGAGTATAAAACTGGGAGGGGGTGAATGACAGCTTTACAGAGCACTCCAGCTTCTCAGCTGTCACCCTGCCTTATTAAATACTGCAATATATTTGGGCAAGCAAAGCTAGCTGTAGTTTTCCTGTAGCAGTTTCCTCTAAAGAAAAAAAAAATACCAAACTCAGGCTTTTCCCCAGATATAAAACGAGAAGGCAATGACTTGTCTACACAAGGGGCACAAGCAAGACTAGCTACCACATGCCAGCAAGCCTTGTGCACATTCAGCAATCTGGACAAATCCTAACTTGCGCCTGTGCTTCATCAAGTGGATTTAATATTATGGCTCCATTTAATCTTGTGCAAATGTTGTGTTCAAACAAACATTACAGCCTATCTCCCATCTACACCACTAACCTCCTCCTTGTCTCAGTCCCACATACCAACTTCAGACTACCCGAAGCACTGCAGAGATAGAGATGATGTTTCCGGGGTGCTCAGATGTGACACGGGTGGATGATGAGAGACTGGCAGGTTCCAAAACTTCAAAGAAGTAGAAAATACCTGTTTTAACTGCCAAATGATGAACAAGGTTTCATTCGGCAACAACAGCTCCTGGGCAGAAAACACATTCCTCTCTCTTCACTGCAGTGAGAAAAACCCACAAGTTGCATTATGCTTGGGTGCTTTTATAGCCCTGTCCCCAAACAGGTCGTTTCCCCTACACACGTCATCATGTAAGCAAAAACATATCAGCACAACCCACCTTCAAAAACTACCTGCCTAGGAGGGAGCTATGGTAACCTACAATTACATGAGAAAAAAAAAAATATTATGGCAAAAACAACTTCAATTTCTTTCTTACCCTGAGAAAGGGACTTCTCTCTTCATCCCACACGTGATGCAATTTGTATTTTATACACAAACACATATTCTGTATTGACTGTTAAATGGCCATCACATTTCCTGTGCCTATCTCTGTTAAAGCTCTGGCTAAGCTCATGCCCCTCACACCATTCTTATTTCACTGCTGGCCACAGGACTCAGAGAAGCAGGAAAAACAAGCAGTGTCTGGATACCACTGCAATGCAAATGTCAGTCTGCAGATCCAGTCTAACAAAGAATTCTTCCAAGCTCTGCAGCAGCTGATCCTTAGTGTGCTCACAAGAAGGGCTAAAAACTATACTGAAACTGAGTTCAATAGTCTGTAGAAATCTAAGACTGCTAGCCACACACCTCACAAATAAGGCTTCCTACTGGGTAGTGGCCCAAAAGAAAGCAATACTGCAGCTCAGGGAATGGAAACTTGCACTGCAAATCAACGGATGTTAAGAACTTCAGTGATTAAGACAGACCTTCATTTCACTCCTGCCTGCTATTAAAACCAGTTCCTAGATTACTCCATCCCTGCCCTCCTAACAGGAGGGAGGATCAACTGGCTCCTTAGGTTTTCCAGCCTTCCCTTCCCAGTCAGAGCATGTGGAGGGTATTCCATTTTTTTTGCCTTGCCCTTCCTGGCTCCCTATATACGCTAGAATGTAAGAAACAGTTTTGGACACCATACCCCAGTTTTACTGCTGCTGCTGGAGATGGGAGCAGAGGTAACTGAACAGTTCCACACAAACTTTGGGTATTACCTGGGGACACTCACAATTTGCTCACTGTGACACTGCTGTAAAGGGTCCTCCTCAAGGGATACCAAGGCTTCTCTTTTGCCATTGAGACTGAAGAATGACCAACTAGGAAGGCTGAAGAGCCAATCCACCTGAGCAAAATTAACCTAAAAAGGACATGGTATTTTAAGACAGGTACAGAACAGAGCAAGAAGCACTGCTGCAGAGTATTTTACAACATACTGTTCCTGAATTTTTTCAATCCATTTTTCAAAAGGTGGTGACACTGCATGCAACCCACATGTTCCCCATTTCTGCTTCACAGCCCACACTAGCTAATACTGCTCATCACTTTTCAACCTTTCTGTACAAATAGCAGCTACTGGTATCAGTGATTAATACACTAAACTGCAAAGTGAGAGCTGTTGAAAGGTGACTTATGAAGAAAACAACAGCTTGTACACTGTATTTTCCTCCAGACCTCAATACACATCAAATCAAAAAAACCTAAGATTTTAGGCTCTTCTGTAGAAGGAGGATAAAAGAAAGATTTAACCTTTAGGTAATACACACAGCAAACAGTACGTAAGAGTAACTTTATTTTCATTTCC
Organism: Lichenostomus cassidix; assembly: GCF_008360975.1. NCBI lineage: Eukaryota > Metazoa > Chordata > Aves > Passeriformes > Meliphagidae > Lichenostomus > Lichenostomus cassidix. Next base: position 94,105,140 of record NC_139479.1, on the reverse strand, counting down.
CTCGAAGGCTATGAATAGGTACAGAAGCAACCATACGTAACATGGCAAAAGTAGAAAAAACTGGATTAAAGAGGAAGTTCAGAGGGTTTTTATTCTGCTACAAAGCTTCTAGTATTTTGAATAAATAGACAATAGAAAATACAGATTCTGAAAAAGGAAAAAGGTCCTGTACTTTCAGTTACCCCATAAATTAGTTTCCCAATAATATTTACTAGTTTATCTATAAGGCCAGAGAAATTGATGAATAAATTATTCAAACTAATAACAAATTACGTATCATAAGCCTGAAAACCTAAACTCCTCTTCAACACACAGCGCACACTTCAACCAATTTAGTTAAAACAGTGCAAACATCTATAGGGAAAGTTGTCTTTCTGTAAAAAAAAGTATTTCAAGTAATCTTGAGCCCATTCCTAAAAAGCATTTAACTAGGGAACCGCAGCAGAGTACCTCACATCATACACAAAGCAAAAACCTTTGACGCTTTTAAGTAAAATAACTTTAATGTTAACACACTAAGACAAACAAACCAAGATCCTGTGCTACAGCTCAACCTATACTGTGGAGGGAAAAAAAAATACCAAAACCAAGAGCCTTTCCTCAAAAACCCCTTTGAGTCAATGGTGTAGACACCCTCATGGAGACTCATGGTGGTCTCTCAAGTTTTATCTTCAAATTATCCATTTGGCCACATCCTCTTCCAGGCCAGTGTACTTGAATCGACACCCAGAAGCATATGAAGCAACACGCAAGAAGAAAACCACAAATCACCCAAAGCAGGTTTCAGGAAGCTCTTCTAAACCTGTCTTGGGAAGACAAATCAAACCTTTACCAAGAAACACTAATCACAGCATGCCCGGAAACTAAAAAACAAGCCCAAGATAAAAGCGCTAATGGCATAAATAAGCTTCTATTCAAAAATGAGCACCCAAGGAAGAAACCGATAATTGAAAATCGTCTAAAACTGCCTCTGCCTGTAAACTATCAAAGTCTTAAGGAGGTGGTGAAGGAGAAACATCTCAAGCACTTCCAGCTGCGAAGGAGACAGTCACCACATCACCTGCTGTATTTCCCTCCTCACTGAGCCAACTCCCCTGTGTCATTGCTAAAACCATTATGTAGCAGCACACACCAACACAGCATCCCATCGGTCACCTTGGCCTAGGCAAAACACTGTAACTCACCTATTCCCTCACCTGCTTATAACTCAGGACTTAGGTACTTGTGATCTTCCTGTCAGCTGTCAGGTTTTTGTGTACCAACTAAACGCTCTGCAGCTGCTCCCATATGCAATTCTCCAAGTGACAAATGCTTACAGAGAGAACTTTTCCTTCTACTTTTGAACATGGAGGGATAGGGACACTGGGCAACTCGTGAGACTCGGGATGACTCATACATCCCACAAGCTGGAGATGTCTTCTAAAGTCAGTATGACCCTCAGGGAGACCTGAGACTTAGCCACCTTTAATTCTGCTGCTTCAGTAACAGCCACAAGCCTAAGGAGTAACTTAATGGACTGCTTCATTGCTGAAGAGGCAGATGAGCTAAAGAAGCATGTACTGCATCAGGTTGGAGAAAAAGGTAAGTAGATTTATTTAAATGAAATGAAAAACAAAGCTACAGCTGGTGAAACCTTACATGTGGAAGGAAAATTATTTTAGTTTCAGAAATACCACTTCCGAGACTTAGATAAGAGCACTGCATGTTGATGGTTAGGAAACCCTGCTCCATGCACATTTCCTTTTCCTTTGACAACTCTCTGAATTTAGTTCTTTCAGTTCCAGAGTGACCAGCCTAGTACCACTGCACTCTCCAGAAGAAATGTTATATATATTTTTACATACAACAGTTTACAGTTCAGCTGTAATAGAATTACCAGGTTAAAACAAGTAATCTCATCCCATCACAAAGTTCATTTTTTTCTTAACAGTTCTGCAACCACACTGTATGCAAGAAGTGCTCAGCAGAACGTGGGTGAAGAAAGAGACAAAAACTTAAGAAAACTGGATAGAAAGTTTCAGCTAATTAACAACACAACAAACACAAACCTCAATAGATCAGCTGCTCATCTCCCTGCAAATTTTTATTTGAGTAAGGACAGCAGAACTGATCCCACAGCTTGCTGTAACTAAAATAGAAACATCACCCCCACTGCCAAATACTAATCCAAACACTTTAGGAAAAAAAAAAAAAAAAAAGGCAGCGGACATGAAACTTCCAGGGCTTGTTTCTTTCCTAAAATCAAAATAATGGATTTGCATAGCTTAAGGCAGAGTCTACCCACAGAGCCATTGTTCCTTCCCCGAGGCCTTCGGCATTTCCAAGGGGCAATCCCCTTTCGGTACCCTCGCTAGAAGCAATCCTTTATCCGAACCTCCCTGACCAGCAGCCATGGCAAGGCGGTGGGATCACCCGACCCAAGCAATTTAGCAGAAACCACAAATCTCTGCGATTTTACTTACGGGCCGCCGTAAGCTCCACCGGGAGGCTTCCCCTGCGTGGGGCAGTGCTGCCCGCATGAGCCCACCTTCCCCCCGGTCCGGCGCTCCGGGCCCCGCCGCCCCTGATCCCGCTGTCCCCCCACCCCCATCCCGCTCCCGCCGGCGCGCCCGCCCGCCGCCACTCACCGCCCGCGGGGAGCCCCGAAGCGGCTCCGCCCGCCGCCCCGGCCTGCCAGCGGGGCTGCTCCTCCGCCCCGCGCCCACCGGGATCAGCCGGGGAAACGCGGGCGACCTCTCCCCTCCGGCACGGCACGGCACAGCCCGGCGGAGCCGCCTACCTGTGTGTGCCGAGGCGTCCGGCCGCCCACCGGACCCTCCCGCGCTCCCCGCCGCCCGCCGGGGGCGACAGCCGGCCCCGCATACGGCCCCGGGCAGCGCCTCAGCCCGGCCTCTCCCCCGGTCCCCAGCGCCGGCCGCCCGCCCGCGGCATCAGGCGCATCCGAGCGCCGCCGGGAAGGCGGGGGGCGGCGGCGCTTGGGTTTCCGTCGGGCTCATCCCCACCGGGAACCGGCTCCCGGCTCCGCCGCCGTGTTAAGGGCTTTTTTTTTTTCCCGGAAAGTTCCCAGGAACCTCTGGGAAAGGTCTGGGACGTCTCATCTCACCAGCTCTCAAAGCGGATTAAAATTGTGTTCTCTTCAAAGGAGGCTTGTAGAGGCAGGCTCCATCCCTCTGGAAATTCAGTTTAATTCCTTGAATGCTTTCACCGAGGAACACGCTGATGCATTGGAATAGCTAACTCTGCCTTTGAATAGGCGGTAATTTACATTGAATTGCAATGTTGTTGGCAGCTGCTGCCATCAGCATCCACCTTGAAGGAGATCTTAAAAGTTGGAAGCATGCATCTATATTCTACATGATTTTAAAGCTAGAACCTTTCCCGTCTAAAATGACGCAAGAGCCCGATGACATGATCATGGAGCGATTAAGGTTGGAAAAGACCCCTGAGATCCATCGTGTCCCCCCGTGGAACGTCTCCCGACAACCATCACATGTCCCGCGGCAGGCACGCCGGCAAACTCGGGAACAAGCACTTCCAGCGCACCCAGTCCTATGGGTTCAGGCACCATCCACAAGATCATCTCAGCCTGTGCAGGGGTTTACAGAGCTACGCTTGATAAAGCAGGGGTGTTCACTTACCGGTTGTCAACGGAGCAGCTTATTGTATCTTTAAATCATCCCAGGGAAGAGGACAGAACTCGTCGCTTCTGCTCAGGGCCGCCCAGGCTGTTGCTGCAGCCTCTGGCAACTCCAGCCCAGTTCCCGCATGGTGGTGCTTACGACAGGATTTAAGAGGAGGGCTTGTTCAGCTGAGCCCCATCTGCAAGAGAAATGTAGGGGGAAGCACGTTGTGTGTTTACACAGAAATGTTATTTGGCTCGAGCTTGCTGAAATTCCTCGTCCATTTATGCCAAAGCCTACCAGGGGGAGGAGAGACTCACGTGGAGATAAAGCGGTGCTACCTTCCCCTCAGTAATGACTCTGTCTTTTCTGACCGACTTCCCCGCGGAGCCAAAGCCGGTGTTCTTCGACCTCCTTCTCCTCTCTCCTCCCCCCTCCCCGGGCCAGCGGCAGGAGCCTTTCCCCCGCCCCGACAGCCCACCGGGGGTGGGGACCCACAAACCGGGAGGCAGCGAACCCCCCAGCCCCAGCCTCCAGGAATTACCATCTCATCATGAAATAAGTCACCGTGTGTGTGTTCGAGGGGGGTTGGCGGTGTGAGCCGAGCAACCTGACAGCCCCTGCACTTAATTCAGGGGCAGGATTCTCCCTCTCCAAGTAGGTTTGCGCCCTGCGATGAAACCCCAGCGAAAGCATTCCGGGGAAGAACTACCCCCTGAAGAGCTGCTGCCTGGAGCAAAACGAAGCCCCACCCAACGCGGGCGGGAGTCATGGAGCTCCTGGAAAATCTCTCCGTACCTCAGCACCCAACCGTCTGGGGCTAGACCTTGCTATTAAAAAAAAAAATCTGCCTCTGAAAAAGAGGATAAAAAGCTGATTTTGTTTGGAATCCTGTGTTGCATCAATGTTGTATTTTGCCCAGTGTATTATGATAGAAGAAATCTAATGGGTTAATAATTTAATTGTCCTCTCCTGTTTCTTTCTGTCTTTATGATCCTGACCACTTCCAATTTGAAAATTTTCTATATGATGCTTCAGTGACCTCACAGAATGTTTTTAGCATTGTATCAGAGCAAGATGCTTCCTTTATTGGAAGAGCAGCTCCTGTTTTTTGATGGCTATCACCAGGAATGACCAGAGGTGGATTCTGTTCTCAGCAGCAATTTTCTACAGCCTAGTGTACGTGTAAGAAAAATAACAGATTGAAAGCTGGGAAATTTTGTGTATTCTTCAGGGACTATCCCAGTCTTTAGCCTGCCGAGATGACTTTCAATATGTTCTGGGCTGGGAACCAAAGTTCAGCTCTCTGTAATTTGTCTTCCCTCGAGCTGAAAATACCTTAGTACTTTTCCCCCTCTCCCACGAGGTTACTCAGGTCTTCACCCTTCACATCCTGCCCTTTACAAAACCAAGCTTCTTCTAAGTATATAGCTAAATTATGTGCCTTCTAAAGTTAGTTTATTTAACTCTGCTGTATGTTTTTCCCATTAGCTGTCAGCTCTCCAGTCCTTACCCTTCAATTCACTTCGGTATCATAGGCACACAACCCATTTTAAAAAAATCATTAAGGTTGCACAACAAAAAAGTCAGAAGTTAGGATATACTAGAAGATGGATTTTGTGACTTCACATGAGTTCCCTTGTTCATATGTTTCAGGACAGTCTTAAATTATGTAGTCCAGTATTATTTTGTTCTGGCCTTGCTTTATTTTGCAGGCCTTGTCTTTGTTTAGGGTACAGGATGGACTTTCAGGATGTGCCAGATTTTTGCAGAACAAGATGTTGGGACTATTCACCACAGAAGAGTGTAGGAAACCTTGAGGAAATGGATGCTATTCCTGCCTCTGTTCCAGACAGGATGTGTGTGCTGCAGCTGCATCTTTTGTGCATGAGTTCATGGGTGTGAGGTAATTTCACACTGGCTAAGGTAGGTATTGGTAAGAGTCCAGCAGGGATCTCTGGGCAGGCTGAACAATACTGGGGGAAGAACACAACCATGCTGTGGGAAGGACTGAGCCACGGCTCAGAGGCCAACTCAAGTTACTGATGCACCTCTGAAGCAAGTTAGACACATGCAGTGTTCATTCCTGTGGTGGTGCCATGTGGTGACTTAGAAGTCATTTGATTTTACTGCTGGCTGCAAGTTACGTGCTTGTCGCTTTTCTGGGAGTCTTGCACAAGGCATCTAACTCGAGGAAGAGCTGGGCATTCACAACTGCAGCCCAAAGTCCATAGGAGATACAGTTTGCTCACAGTTTTATTCCCTTCCATTAAAGGCAGTGTGTGTAAGAAATACAAAAAATTGCATCTAAGGTAGCTGAATACACCTTTATCTGGAGAAAACTGCACTACATTGGTCAGGTATGTAATAACCTAGTTTGTAGTAATGTAATTTCACTTTGGTTTCTTCTGGCAATTGTAGCTGTCCCGCGCCAGCAACAGAACAAAAGCTGGTGTTCATTGTCATCTAAATATGTTGAACTAAATTCAAGGATTCAAATGGCAATTTGAACAATTAATATAGTGCAAAAAAAAACCCCAACCCAAAAAAAACCCCTTTAGTTCCTAGTTGTTTCCCAAATAATCTGAACAAGCAAGAAGTTAGTAGCTAATCTCCAACACCAATGAATTTGTTGGGCACAAAGTATAAGGAAAATATAAGGAATTGTTGGGATATAGCCTATTGCTAACAAATTATTTGACAACAATAAGAACCTTTTAAAATGCTTTCAAAATGGATGACTAGCAGGGAGTAAAATGAATGTTCCTGCAAGGAAATACAATGCATGAGACCAGAAGTCAACAGATTTGCTCTTTCAATTGAAAATCAATTCTCCTGAGACACAAACCTCTCCCCAAACCAAACATAAAAGCCCTATAAACATTTAAATGTAAAACAATCATTACTAAATGAAGAAAATGTTGTGGCCTCTATGCCAGCTTGCAAAATCAGAGAAAAATAAAAAGGAAAATTACAGGAAATAGAAGGGAAAACTGTTGAACATGGGAAAATCAAAACTGGAGAGAACAAGAAATAAAGAGAATGGAAAGTTGCAGCATCACAAAAGTGATTTCCCCATCAATCCAATAAGGAAGATGACTAATCAAGCTGTGTGTAGGCAGTGCACTGTATCTATCATACACTTCTGGTCTTAGAACTAAAATGCAAAAGAACTGTCACCCTTCATTAATTACTTTGGGAGATGAATGCATTTATAGAAGTACAGATTGTCACAACATCCTTGTGGGTCCCTTCCAACTCAGAATATTCTGTGATCCCTTCTCCAGTCGATTTCTAGCTTTATAACTACCATCACAGTCTGATCCTAATCTTTATGTCACACCATGAAAACCACCCTGAGTCCCACACATGCCCAAATCTCTACTACTGAGCTCCAAAACCTGTCTCAGCAGAACTCTATTTTGTAGAGCTTCTCTCAGTCCCCCTGCTCAGGTGCTCAGGGCTGCCCCCAGGTGCTGCTCACTTCAACTGCTTACTTCAACATTTCCAGTTGCAGTAAGCAGCAGTCCTTACATAGATTTAGTCACCAGTTAGTGGTTACATGATATTTCTTCCAGAGACTCTGCCAGGAGACAACTTGCTGAAGCCTGTCTCAGGAGCTTTAAAAAATCTGGTTAGTGGTTGTAGCACATCTCATCGGAACCCACAGTGTTTGTCATCAGCTCACAGCATGCAACCCCCACCTAGTTTGAGGTCACTTTTTCAAGACCTGGTCAACCAAAGAACTACATTAGGCTGTGACTGTTTTCTCAGTGCCCAGGGCCTCTCTTTTCTGGGAATTGTGGATTGCTTTCTCCTGTGAGCAGTCCTCTTTTACTCGATCTGGGAGACAGGACACCAGCAAACAAAACACGATGGCAGGAAATGTCATGGAGGTAATCCAGGTAGGCTGAGACAGCATCCCTTTATTTTTACTCCAATAAAATGCAATCTGGAGGGGTGAGCACATTAGGAAGTGCTATTTGCCAACCAAAGTGAAGCCCTTAATGCGCGATTTTATATGTGAGCATCTACAAACTCATAAAGAAATACATTATCTAATAGGCACTAAGCATTCTTGTGTTTCATTAGGCATATGCAGAGGAAGAAATAGGTCAAAGCACACCCACTTGAAGAGCATTGTAAACAAAACAGTGGGAAGAAAAAGGCAAAGGGCTTTGAAAAATTACTGAAAATGTGTCCTGAGCAGCTTGTGGTTTTCACGAGGTCAACAGCACCATTAAACCTCAGATTTCACCCCACCAGTTGTTCCCTTACCTCCATTTAATTACACTGTCATACAGAACTCAAGTTCTCCACTTGTCCCTTCATCCTCCCAGTGGATGTCAGTATACTGTGTGACTTCACCTCTATGTGTATCCAAGGGTAACTCAAACTGAAGCTTTATAGCAATGAAAGCAGCAAAGAGCTGCTGCTTCCTCCCCTGGCAGGAGACAAACCTCTCAAGATCCAGTTCTCCTACCCATCTGCCTGGGGCACAGCAGTCTCCTTCCCTGTAGCTCACAGGCATGCAGTGCTCTGCTGTTCCCAGAGGATGCCAGCTGTGGCATCTGGCACAAGAGAAGACTGGAAAAAGGAGACAGGTGGAGGGGTGCATGGAAGAGAGTAACCAGCTGAAGGGGGTGGCAGGGTGGTGGAAGACCTTTATTTGTAGTCTGCTTCTAGGTTACAGCCCAAGTGCCAAATGCAGGAGGGCTCTGAGATCAGAAAGAACAAGCAGTCCTTGATCCTGTGGCTCTGGGTCCCTACCACTTGGCCTCGTGTGCTGGGATGACTGAAATAAGCTGCTTCTGGAAGATGAAATACTTGCCCTTTTATGATAGCTCTGTCAGTCCTACAGTACCATGCCAGGACCCACTCTCCTTGTCTTCTTTCCAAGGAAAGGCCTGCATGTAAGATGCCTTTTCCATTTAAAGCACAGCTTCATGCCCAGTTTCTTTCTCTGTGCATTTTATGAAAAAGGCTTTGCTGGTTTTCCCACTGGTTCCCCACAGCACAGCCTCTGATTCTGGCCTGCACACCCCGAAGTTTTTGTCCTGTGTCTTGCTAGCTTCACCCACACAACCAAGTCATTATTACAAGTGCTCAGGCAGCTACTGCAGCTCTCAGATATATAACCTTTTCACTTCAAACTTTTGGCCCACTTCTTTGGCCAGTGTTAACTGGCCTGGATTCATTTACTGGTATGCTGCCAAAGATCTGGGAACAGGTGCACAGTTTTTCTGCCAGGTACTCTTCAGGCTGGATCTTTATTTCAAAATATGGTGTAGCAAGTCAGTACACAAAACAGGCTGTAAAATACAAATAATTATGATTGGATTCCAGGGAGAAGGGGGGTGAGAAGTTAGGTGAGCCACTGTAAGTCTGAAATGTTATGACAAACTGCTAGAAGCCTTGTCATATGTGAACAGCAGGCTAACTTCAATGAGACAGGCATGGGCTGAGAAGAAGAGTGCTTTGCATGCTTTTTACATTTAAGACTTCAAGTTGCACTCAAAGCTTGGATGTAGGTAAAATGTGGGAAAATTGTAAATACATTTGTAAATACATTCCCATATAAATACATGGGAAATTCTTCCCACGACTGACATCCACTTGCAACTCCTCCCAGGTAATGGCCATTGCTAGTGAGCAAATAAATGGTCACTTGCCACAGGTTGGAAGAATCAGTAGGAACACACACAAAACTGGGCTGGTGCCATGGGAGAAAGAATCCTCCCTTCACAGCACTCCAAGCTGAACAGAGCAACCCTATGGTAGAAAAGGTAGGTTTGGTCTCTTTAACTCAGGAGAACATGCATCATACTTTTCTCTTTTACTGCTCTGCTCCTGTTCCAACTGGAAGCTTGACTTGATCTCTGTGGATATATATGATCAACAGGCCAACATTCAAGCCATGTGCAATCTCAGTACAATACTCCTATTACAATGCTTCAATTTCCATGCAAGTGGAAAACATCAAGTGATCTTTGCAATTTATTAAAAGCCATCTGTCAGTTAACTCACCATCATTTAATTCATCATAAAATTCCCCGTTGTACAGAAACAGGAAGCTCCACTTCCAGCAGCCCAAGCCACCTGCTCACATCCTGTGTTTTTTTGGGGAGCTGTTGTTTTTTATTTGGACACATCATTGAAACCTGGCCTTTCTTGCCTGCAGCTAAAATATAATTGTGCAAGAAGAGGTCTGTCACTGAAATGTTATTATAGAAACACTACTGGGAATCATGCCGTGGCCAATTTTAACTTTCCAGATACTATTTAGGAAACAAATGCTTCTGGGGCCCAGCTAGGCATGTGTGTGATAGCTCCCAGATTCTTTCTCAGTAGTCATTGAGACAAAAAGAGACAACCCCAAATTACTAAGTAATGAAGACACTAAAAATGAACTGATCATAGAGAACTGCATTGGGCTGAACACTCAGCAACTGTTTCTATTTCCATGGACAGAATACCAAACACATGCAAAGGGCAAACTGTCAAATTAAGGAAATTCACAAGCACATTTACCTAGACTGAAAGCTGTCAGACTTGAGCATGAAGGGTGATTGGAATATATCTAGATCAAAGATACAAAGACTATTCCAAAGTATGTATTTCCAGCAAGAAAAAAATCTTACTGGGAAACAATTTAGACCTGAACAAATAGGGAAATACACACTACAGTGAGGTTCTCAGGAGTTAGAAACAGTAAACAATCCTAGTAAACAAAGCCAGTTGTGTAGAGATAGACACTCATAGGATTAAAGCCAGTTTTGTCAAAAGTCAAATAAGCTAGAACATGCAAAAGATGATTGAAGTAAACAACAAATCTTCAACCACTCACAGAAAAGGAGAACGTGCCTTAGATAGTATTTCTCTAGTAGAGGCAGAGAAGCACTAATACAAGTGTACAAAACCCTCTGGTGCTTCCCCCAGAACACAATGTATGATTTATGCTCTCACACTCAAGAAGAAAGCAGTTCTGGAGAAGATGCAGAGAAGGGTTACACCGAGAATGGACAGCCTGTCTTGTGAGAGCAGCTAAACAATGCTGGCAGAAGAACAAAGGGATACAAGATGACTGAATTTAACAAATTCCTTGCCACAGCAGAAACCTGCAGACTTGTTGGTACCCTTACCATGCTTTCTGCCCCTGTGTCTGTGGCACATTATCCTTTGGCTTTTTGGCCTTTTCCTACAATCTTCAAGTTGGTAATAAAGCACTTGAAAGGACCCTTGGCACAACATAAATTGGTGGGGTATAAACGAAATGTTTTAAGGACATTTTTGAACAACAAACACTGTGCAAAGTTGCATGGCCATGCTTCATAGGGTCGGATTCATCCCATATAATTGGCATCATTTGAAGTCAAGTGCATTTCACCCTTCTTTCCTTAAAAGCATGGAAGGACTAAGTCAGAGTACCTTCAAATACACATAAAAAAAGAGCTTTTTGTAACAGGACAGTGCTTGTAGTAACACAACTTAGAAAAGGTGGCAAACTCACACCTTCTCTTACAGAAATATGACCAGAATTAAGTAGCTTTCAGTTATATTACTCTGCCCCTGACACAGCAGATGTTTGCACCATTTTTTGTGTTCAACTTGGTATGACCATGTGGAAGTATCTTATCTCCAGCAAGTACAAGTGAAGCCCAGCTATCACTGCAACAGAAGCAGTGAAAACAGGCAATGCCCTTCAATTATTCACAGCTAAAAGCAGAATCCACCTCATTGCCTATTTTAACAAGTGCTTCTTTTTCCTTCTAGAGATTCTTTTGGGGTTTGTTTAGTTTTGTTTCTTTTCTTATTTTCTGATTTAGTAATTGGGAAGTTCCATTTTCCAAAAGGCCCTTTCACTTTCTTATGAATGTAACTGAACCACAGCAGATCCTTGCCCTGCAGGCATATAGGAAGAAAGAAAAGATAATTACAGAATTAAATTACCTGTGGCAAACAGCTTCACTTGGCCAGTTTATGCAGCTGTCCCATGAGCTAGGCCAATTTGGGTAACACAATATTTGGGATGGTCAGAAGTCTCTATGTACATCAACTCTAATGTACATATGTGATAGTCCTTTCAAAACAATTCCACCTAAATAAACAGCTCTGTTAAGAATTTCCCATTACCGTGCCTGGCAGGAGCTGCCAGGAATTAGCCACAGCAAAGACAACCTTGGTGGATGGACTGTTGCCAGTAAGATTTGCTTAAACATATACTTAGAGCTGAAATGATAAACCAGAGAATTCTTTATAAAGTAAACATTTATCTTTAGGTGACAAAACATTTGATCCAAAATCAACAGTAGAGTCCACATCCCACAAGTAGATATGTTCTTGTAACTCTTCTCATGTTGAAGGGTCATGACCATGACAATTACTTCAGTACTATTGTGCCAGTGTTGCTGGCAAGCAATCACAATCAGTGATTTACAATAGAGCATAACAGAGACAATGATAGAGAAATTTGAGAGCAGAAACTGAAACATTGATACTGCAAGTCGAAATGTCCACTTCATTGGAAAGAAGGATCCTGTGACCTGTGCAGAAGAGTCAAATAGTACAGGATACTAATAACTGCAGTAGTTACATGCCTTTCATTTTTGACAGAAGCAGAGGTGGTTTTTGCAGAAGTCATACTGAGGATTAAAGACTTAATTTCAGAGAGGACTCATAAGACTTTACCTTTTCCAAGCTGAACTTCTTTGCCTTTACTCTTTCCCATGTTTCCAGTTTACCTCTCCAACATACTGTTCTTCTGTTTATCCTGTGCTGGATCTGCTTGTGAACAGTATTTCAGCATGCACAGCAGGTAACACAGCCTGCTTTCTGAACAGGTTTTCTTCCATCTTAAATACCTGCAAAACAGATCATTACAAAAACCTTCATTTCAAATGAACTATCATTTAGTACTAGAACTTGCCTGATTATTTTAGAGTGCTCTCTTAAGATTTATCAAAATGTCTTTCAGTGTTAAGGGGCTTCTGCTAAATGAATGCAACTGATAAGTGGGATAGAAAGCAACTTTTTGCTTTCTACAAACAAAAAAGAGGTGATTTGTGTGGCCTTTTCAAAACAAACGCTCAGTCATGTCTTGAACCAAGACACCAAACTGCTCCACATAAATGATGACATACAATTTGATTTTTCAGATCTTCCAGACCAGCAGGCAGAGGAACAACACAAGGCAATATGAAGGGAAAGGAAATGGTGACTTAAGAAAACCCCATAATTGCTGAAAAGGGTTTGGGTCTGTTTTGTTTTTTGTTTTGGTTTGGTTTTTTTTTGAAACTGTGCAGTTTTAGTTATTTTCTTCAACAAACATTCCCTGTTTTTTGATAATAACTTCAATCTATGTCCAAAATGTCTGGGAAAAATTGAGTTTGGGCCAACACTGCAGTTCAGTTCAGACACACTGTGATCCAGATCAGTCTTCAGTTGCTGTGATCAGTGAGTCCTGTGCCCAACTGTCAGCTGACTCTGAAAGCATTTCAGAGCTTAGGAATAAGAAGATCAGGACAAGCTGTAGCTGAAATACTAAGGAAGGGGATCAATTTCGTTTTTAGCCAGTACAGATGTGATGTCACTGTGAGACACCAAGAAGCAGAAATTCTGTGAGAAGACTCATATTAGCTGCATCTGACTCTGCAGACAGTCACTGCTGCCAGGGCTCCCTGAGATGTTCAGCTACTGTTATGCAGACTGCTTGCTTTTCCTCATCTACTGTTATAGTTGTTAGTGAACTTTTAACAAATACAGTTTAAATCAAAGTCAAGAGGTACTTTTCCCTTGGGATCCTGATTAAACTCCTGATGATTTACTCATAGAGATCCTCAGCTCCACAGACAGACCCTGGGGAGTGCTTCCAGTGTCTTGGCCTTGCAGTCAGCCTCTTTAGCAGATTTTGTTTTCCTTCAAAGTCAAGAATATTAGGAGCCCAATCCTGGCAGCCCTCCAGGGAAGGAGTGTCCAGGATTTTCAGATTCCTTGCCCCCAACAGCCTAGAAATCAAAGCATCTCAGATGCTTCCCTCCCTCTCCTGCCATCCCCCTACATGGGCTGAGAGGGAATGAACAAACAAAGCTCCAGCTTCTAAGGCAAACACGGAGGCTTTTGAAACTGGGAGAACACATTTTCTTAATCTTCCCCAGTCCTAATTTGTTGAAATCAGCAAGCCAACATTTTTCAGATTGGTGTTCTGTGGAGAGCTTAGCAATTATCTTCCATTGCAGTTTGCAATTAAAACAGAAATGTTGATTTTCAAAGTAATCTGTGATGGGAATTGACTGTTCTCTCTTCCTGCCTCTGGTTTGGGAAGATTCAGAATCATGTCTTTGGCAAGACAGACAGGCAAATATAAGTCTGAAGAAGAGGTAATTAATAATTGTCTGCAGATATTGCAGTGGCTAGTTTGAAGAGGAAAAGCTTCTTATTAATTTAAAATTTGGTTAAAAATATGCATTTCCAAAAACATTCACTATGAGAACAGAAGATATTTAAAGGAAGAAAAATAAAACTACAGTGAGAAAATCACATGTGGAGATTTGCAAAACTATATTCAGTACAACCACTGGTACAGCTGGTTTCACCCTACTGCTTTAGCACTTTCCTAGGGATTCATTTTCTTGAGAATATTGGAGAGTCAATGTTTGGCTGTTGAGCTGGTTAGACTGAGCAAAACCACCAGTTTTTCCTAAACAAAAGGAGGACAAAAAATATAAAACAACAACCAACCCATTCATTTGACTAGGAAAGAATTTCTTAGACTCAAATACCATAAAATGGAATTCAACAGAGACATAATCAGATTAATTACTCTACCAGCACCTTTAAGGTAAAGTGTATCAACAGTCCTCAGAGGCAATAAAGAGACAGCCAAGCTGATTTAAATACTGAGCAAACAAACAAAATGCAGCTTTGACCATCCTGGTATTTGTCTATGGTTGACAACAACTCTACTTCCATACATGTGTTTAAATTCTATACTATGAATTTTAAGAAACCCTTTTTTTTTCTTGCAAAGCAGAAAAGTTAAGGATGAAAGATACCCACTTTGGAGTAAGCAAATGCTTATTTGATTAGCATGTTTGATACTTATGCCTGCAGAAAAGGAATAGACGTTGCAATTACCAATGTAAAAAAGGAGAAATAAACAATCATTGGTATCCAAATCCATGGACTTTTCTTCCCCACCCTAGTTTATAAAGCAATTCTTATTGTTATTGGTTTTTACTTTCAGCTAAAGAAGCTGCTTTTTGGACAAAATTGGTACAGGTTTCCTTGCAGGTTTCACCTATGCAGGGTGGTCAGACTCACTCTTACTTGGGTTGATGATTGTGCTTTAGCAACTGTGGGGGAAAATGGCCATGATACAACAGTGTTAAAAAAACAAAACAAACTCAAACTTATTCATACATACACTACAATTTTTCTGCTATTTATTTGAGAAGCTCAGCTGCATCTAATAGTTTCCCTTGCTACATGTGTTGTTACAAAACACAGTACAGTCAATTGTCAGTAACAAATCTGCCAAAAATTTATTATGGAAAAAGAAAAAGACACAAACCTAATTATCAGAAGTAATAGCACAGTTTTAGACTAATTAAATATGTTTGATAAGTTTGTCTGTTTGTCCTGTTCTTCTGTTGCCTACAAGCAAATCTTGATTCCGTAAATTTGCTCATTCGTAATTACTTGCAGCAATTTTGTAGGAAAATTTACAGGTGAATTTGCAGCATCTTGGTTCAAAATGCATTTTAGTTGGCTCATATGAATGTAATCACTAAAGAAAAAACTAACAAGAAACTCCCAGAAAAACAAGGGAAGCAAGCCCAGTATTTATTTAGATTTTGTTCAAAAATGGACCGTGACTGTTTAGAATACTGTAACATTTGCAGAGATCACTTGGGATAGCATGAGCAATGTTTTGTGGTATGCAGGTAGGCATGGGTACTGCTGGAGTGGGGACGTACCGAGAGGGAGTTCACCAGTGAAACTTGGAAACTAGAAAGGACGTGACTCAGATTTTCAAGAGCTGCCAAACATTTGTAGGAAAGCATTGCTAGGGTGACCTACCAAGTGTTTGTCACACTGCCTAAGGTGACAAATAATGTAAATAGCTATGAAACCAGTCCAAGTTTTCACTGTTTGAGTTACTCAATGAGCATAAAGTTGCACTAATGATCCCTAGAAATGAAAACACCTTCAGAAAACAAGAGCTGTTTGGTCTGTGCCACTTGATCCAGCTGGCTGCTAATACCAGTGGTTAGAGTCCATAAATGTTATCTCCAGAACACCAGCAGCTTTCAGAGTGCTTCTGGTCAGGTGTCCCCACACACACATCGAGAAAGAAGGAACTACAGTGAACTGAAAAGAAAAAAACAAGAAAAGAAAGACATAGTTTGTTTCCCTCTTACAGCCTTGGTGCACTGGCTGACCAGCACAGTGTCACAACCCAGGTATTTCTGTTTGAACTTGGATCTCCCAGTAATGTCCACAGCAGATAGCTGATGAACACTACTGAATAGCCAAGGAACTAACAGAGGCAAAACTTAATTGCCCTGGGTATTCACATTCACCCATGGAGTGGAAACTCTGGTGATTTCTACACAGGAAGTGGCCACTTTTAAGAAAGAGTTATGCTATCTGGAAAAGCCTTAAGCTCTTCTTGATCTGTCTCATCTACTGCATCAGGCTTTAGCTCTCTGTAATAAAACCACAAGATATAATCATGGGACCCAGTCAACTACACACGTAAGGAACAACACACATACACTCATTATTCCCTCTCTTCCCTTCATTAGGGCCAATTTGAGTTTTAAATCAGATCTTTTGGTTAAGGTACAGCTGGTATGACACAAATTTCTTAGCAGTTGAAGAGAAAATGAACAGCAAAGTCTAGTAAAGCTATTCTAGCTACTCGACAAATGAAGAGCTACACTCACTATGCTCTACACTACACTCACTGTGTACTACACTCACCAATTTGTTTAAATTTGTAATTTCTGTATTTACTCACACATGAGCTGCAATCTACCTCTTATCTTGGGCAACTGTTTTCTGTGTGGATGCCTTTTCAACAGTATTGTTCTCTTTCATATTTTCTTGCCAAGCTCCCTCCTTTCTATTCTGCACTAAAGCATGCCCATTCCCACACTTTAGTTTTTCTCTCCAAATATCTTATCCTTTAGTATGCTTTTTTCCCTCACTATGAAAGAAATAACATATGTGCACAAAAGGCTTCTCTCCTTCTTCAGTCTTCCTTTCACCACCCCCACCCCTGATTTCTGTCCAACTCTTCAGCCATTTGGAAAGAGACTTCCCAGATCCCAGGATCTGCCCTCCAAAAAAAGCCCATTGATACAAAAGAGAAAAATACCCTAAAGAATTCTGAAAATGGCTTTTGTTGTATGGTATAGAATCTGTGAGCCTGATCTAAACAACTGAAAGCTTCCTGAAAGCCACTGAAACACACTGAATTGGACTAAAAGTTAGGTTTTACAAAGGGGAACAAAATAAGAAGCCTTGTATAGACCAGCTCTTCTGTGAACAAGCAGAAAGCTTGGGTTGCTGCACCCCTCTGTAAACAGCTCTTGCTGGAAGGAGAAGGAGGGGGATGAGGGTAGAGGAGGTGAAAAAGAAAAAAAACTTATTTTGAGGTAGCTAGCTGTTCCCAAAGCCAGGGACTGAGAAGGAGATCTGTCTTTGCACAATTGTCCTAATCCATTCTTGTTGTTGCTGGCATTCTTTCCATTTTGATCACTGTAACTTTCCTCATGGCCTAAATGGGAAAAGATTAATTCTTTATACATTTATTTACCTTCAGAATCTCAACAGTGATCCCCATGCTTTATAGAAGAGGACAGCTGGCCAAGCTTTGTGTCTACCCACTCACTCTCTTTACTCTGACTTGGTTGTACTGATTTAGCTAAAGTAGATTGACAATCTGAAATTAAATTAACAACAGATAATAGACTGAATCAGCTTCAGCTGTTTATGACTTGGGAAAAATGCCCACAAATGGTTCTTGCATTGATTGAAATGAATTGATTGAATGAAACTAATGCAACTGTCTTGATCATCTTCCTCTTGGTTTTTCAATCCTGAATTATTTAAGAAGGGCCATTGACATGGCTTTTTCCTGGAAAAATGCAGATCAAACAATTGTCTCAGAAGACTTTTCTAATGAGAGTGCATGTAGTGATCATCTGAAAAAAGATCACAAGGTGGAGTGAAAAATGATAAAAGGCATAAAAACTGTTATACTTAAAGCGTAATACTGCTTGCTAAAGCCTGCTTTTGTGTCATTTCATTAATTGGGATTATGCACTTGCTGTACTATGTCAGCCAGACTGCTGGTGAAAATATTTAATGACATTTCCTTCAGATCCAGGCACTTTCCAGTCTGTCTGCATCAACAAAAACTGAATAATGGCAGAGCTAGACGGACAACTAGATGCATTTAACGTGTCTGGGTTAAAACAGTTTTCTACTTGAGGCCTCACAGTATTATAATAAACACAATGCAACAAAAATAAATACATAGTTCTCTATCACATCCTGTGGTTTCACATATTGCCATATATGATGCCATGGCCATATGCATGCATATACATGCCAACAAACCTGGGTAAGTGTATACTAATGAGATACCTGATCTGGTAGGAGAGTGGAAAGAACAGAGTGAACATAGGTGGGCTGAAGGAAAAACACAGTGACAGGAAGAGATACAGTAAAGGAAGAAAAGTATGATAGGAGGAGAATGTGCATGAACTGAAAAGGTATTAGAAGAGTAAGACTGAATTAAGAGAAGAAAACAGAAAGATACCCCAGAATTTCTCCAATAATAATACTTGAGTGACTTTAAAAATATTAAATATATCACCCAAATGGTTACTAGGGTCAGACCTGTCAGTCCAATTTGCAGACCTATACAATTCAACTTTCACTTGTGAAAAGTGTACCTGGGATACAGGCTGCTTTCTGCTGGCATTAGAAACCTCCTGGCTACCTGCTGCTTACCTGTTGCAGGGAACAGATTATACCTCATGGGCTCTGCAGCCCATAAGGTCGCTATATCACTGCAGATTGCTTATTTGATCTGACATTATACAGCAATGCCAAGATTAGGGCATGTCTTGGAGCATACACATCCTCAGGCTTAGCCCAGAATTCTACTTTCCAAAAGGGAGAACTGAGCTCTATGGACCTGAACACTTGCAGACACAGCCACAAGACTGGTTACGAAATAGCCACACAGGCTCAAGAATCAGTCACCCGTCTCTCTCTCTCTCTTCTCTCCCTCACACATGTTTTGTAGGCATGAATAAACTCTGAAAAGTGGCCAGAACATCTTGAATTCTAATCCTTGCCATGCTTGGTGCTCTGGTGTGACCTCAAGAATGTTATGTCACTCTGATTTCAAGTTTCCCCAACCTTAAAACTGTAGCCTTCTCTATCTTGTTAGCAGTTTTTCTAATTGCTATTGCTTTCCTTTTGTCCATAAGGAATGAAAGCAATTTGGATTCTTTAACACACCCTTCAAAAAAACCCCACCCCAAACCCCCCACCCAAACCCCAAAACCAAGGGGGATCTTAGTTCAGGTTAAGACAGCCACCAGGCCAGTATAACTTGGGCTGGCTACAGCAGTTAAAGTTTGTATACAAGATTATAGTTGGACAAAAGGAACTTATCCCAAGCTCCATCTGGAATTGCTCCATCTTCACTGTTATTTTAGGCAAATGCCAACATGCACATGCCATTTTCTGGTGTACAGATGTATCTTTTATCTTTTGGACAATGATAAAATAGTGATGTATGCATACAACTTTAACTTCTGTAAGGAGAAATAAGGTATATTAGTCTAATTAATTTAGTATCTTCTGATTTGGTTTAACCTGCATACTGGAGAATGGAAATAAAGCATAGCTGCAGTCAGGATACTCCTTCCCTATAGAAGTACGGCTCACATGGCTCCAAGTCCTGACCTTGAACACAAGACTTAGGCACTTTGGAGCATGTGGCCATTGGCATGCCTGGTTGTAGGCCTGCTGGGAGGTCCACATGTGCTGCCTGCCAGTTCCCTCTGCAAGGCTCAATGGAGAGGAGATGCTGACAGAGGTTTTACATTTTACCATTTAGGCGTGTGTGGCTTTTAGGCTACACCAAGGCCACCAAGGAGATTTTTTAATCAATTCACTCAGACTCCACTTTTGCTATCATGAATGTTGCTGCTCACGGAGGATAAGCCATCAAGAGTAGATTGAAAACAGCATGGTTACATACTGTACTTCCTTTTGGTTCTCAGCAACATTCACTTTTAATCTTTTAAGAGTCATGAGAGTGTTTGAATCATGGCTGACATTTTGCAAGTGCTGCTTTGATACACATGTGGCCCTGCAAAGAAACATGGGCTTTTCCTTAAGGAAGCATTCATTTGCTCACAAGCACGCTGCTCTAAGAAGTGTTTTATCCCCACATCCTGCAAAATGTGGTCTCCCTATGGCTATACAGAAGACTCATTATCATTCCTTGAGATTGCAGCAACAAGAGGATCCATTCATATTCTTAGGAAGAATTACTAGAAACATCATCTTTCACTGGTGCCGAAAAGCAATTTAAAAGGACAATAATGCTACTCCATGTTGCTAAATAGTGTAATATCTGCTCTTCTGTCTGAAGGCTAACTCATGCAATCACATGTCTATACATAACCTTCAGCTGCCTTGAAAAAAGTAGTCTTTTGTCAGCCTGGTTAAAGATCAAAAGCTGAAAAATCTGACCTTCCCCTGGCCTGCCTCCCAGCAAGATGGCAAATAGAGAAGAGCCCTAAGTTACGTATTTTAAATAAATCTTGTGACTTTGAGTGATCTTTGAATGAGATTTGAATGGATGGCTTGGGAAATTTTGCATCTCCTAATCACTCCTTAAGCTCTGCTGATAATCTCAGTGCCCAAGTACAAATTTTACAGGCAATCTCATTTGAAGAGAATTGTGTAGAAAAAATTGTACATTCCAGCATGTTTGCATAGGACCTGGCAGTAGGAGGCCTCATTTCGAATTGCACACTGCAGAGCTGTAAATGCCATTTGAGCAAAGAAACAACAGGCACTGCATCAAGGATCTTCTTTTGATCTCACTGTTTTTATTTTGCTTTGCATAGAACTGAATAACTACTGCAATGAATGGCCTGCTGCGCAAGTAATGGAGGCTGAGATCTAGAGACTCTGGATTTCTACATTCAGCTCTGCAAGATTTGAAAATGAGGAAATCAGAAGCAGCCAAACCATATTCCTTAGTTATGACTACTATTAATATCTAGTTTATTGCATAGCTCATAAGACACTCAGATCCAGACCCCTATAAAATTACACACTGCATAAATGCAGAACAGGAAGCCTGGTTGAGTGCCCAGGGTGCTTACCGCTGAATGACTCAAACAGTCATTTTTGGATACTTGGTTGGCAACACATTTTGATAGTTTTCAGAAGTCCCAAGGGGAAGTAGCTCTCAGCAGCAAGAACCAGGGCTGCAGGTCCTCAGCATCTTTCAGAAGACTTAAGAAGTGAACACATTCTAAGACCCCATGGCCAGTGTTTCTGGTTGGCATTAATTTTTAAAGGCATATGGTCTGACAACATGAGTCCAAGTTAACAGGGCCTAGCAAATGTCCCAGATATTGAAGCTTGCAGCATTAGCAAACATTCTGAAAATGCTGGTAGCTGTCCTTGTACTCATCAGAATGTAATGTGAAGCAGAACTCACCTACATTCTCCAAAGGGTTCATTAATCACTGCTCAGTCTTTACAGTTAATATGATTTGACCAACATGCCTTAAGAACACTAATAAAAAAAATATGAATGACCAATTTCTTCTCAGCTAAATCACCTCAAATACTGTCCAGGCTGTTAAAATGAAACAACAGCAAATATGAAAACCACAACAAACAAAACAGAAAAGCAGTGTGAGTCCCAAACTGCTGCTATTTATTTTCATAACAGCACTAAGCAATGCAACCATATGCTAAAAGTTGGGGAGTGAAGGCATTTTACCAAACATACACAACATAATGTAAGAAGCAGAGTATCATCACAGAGTCACTTCTTAATGGGAAGATAGGTGATTACCACAATTTACCAAGGGCTATAAAGTACATCAACAAACCTTGCAAGAAAAATGTTTGGGCTCCACTCTCCCTGCATCCTGCCATGCTGTCTGAAACCTACTGGAGGCTTTGGATTCCGTTGTTGAATTTGTGTTCTTTTCCTTTTTCTTTCTTTCATTTAGGACTCCAAGCCTATCTGAAATTGTGTTCCAGTTAATTTGGTTTCATTTTTTGTCTGTGCACAGAAAAGAGACCAGCATTTCTTGTTCAAATGCTGGGTATTTTGCTTCTAATTACTGTGAAGCTAATTAGTTAGTATGTTTAGCCTCAGATATCTGATGCCCTCAATGATTTATGCATTTTAATCCCTCACATTACAACACCAACATAACACTGTTTGCAGTACAGGCACATGAAATGGCTGTTTCTGCAGCTGATGCTCCTTCACAGGTGCTCAGCAAACAGCAGCTGAAGAACTGGAGTTTATCTGATGACTTGCCAGAGAGCCTTTGTAAGGTATCTTTTTCAGTAGATGTACTTAACTTGTTTTCATATAGTTTGAGTTAATCATTCAAGGTTTTGAAAATAGAGGTCACAGAGCAAAATAACTGCTGTGTGAAATTAGCTGAATATGCTGCCACTCGGCCACATACGTTTTTGAGAGTAACAAATCAGAAACCTCAATTTGCTTCTCTCTCAATGCTACTGCCTTGGCCCTTCTCCTTAACACTAATGAATTACCCTGTGGCATTGTTTCAACAAAAGGTCAAGTTGATCTCCAAAAGGAAAAAAATGTCACCAGGTATATGGTTAACAAGAAAAATAGGTATCTTATCGTTTCCTTTAATGAAAGTAACTAGTGATTTATAATATAAAAGGAATAGAAACTTATATTTAGAAAGCAGTACTGAGATTTTTCTAAGCACCTTTAGTGTTGCCAGCAACATTTCCTTGAATCCATGCTTGACTTCCTCTGACAAATGTTTGGTGGGTTTGACAAGCTTCATGCCTACAAAGCTTTCCAGAACCTCTATCTATCCTTTCCACAAGAGAGGCAGAGTGTGCATTGCTCCTTCACATATTTGGTCTGTCACCTTCTCTCTAGTTTCAGCATTCTTTCAAACCCTTTTATCTGAACGGAGCTGTGAAAAAGAATAAAAATAGTAAAGTAGATGCTGTCTCATGATTAGGTTCGTCAAAACTTGAGCATCAAGTGTAAAATGTGTCCTATTTGCCATTTATGGCTGCAATTATTCATGTGATACAGGATGTGGCTTCTAACATACACGGTGCAAATTCAACAGCTTGGGTAGGTCTTCTAAGCACCCTAAGAAGTCAATCATCCTTGTAAGGTAAGACATGCAGCTGCAGGTGAGCTACAGCTGCAGACATAAATATCCCTCAGACCAAGAAAAGGCAAGAAAGATAAGCATGAAAGCAGCTCTGAGGTCAACACTTCTTCCTCTCCACCCTTTCCTGCCACCACAAAAAAAATGAAACTGTCTGATATGAATGACAAAAGTGTTTTTCAGCCACTCCATTCTTGACAGAAAATAATATTCTGTGATGTTCATGGCTGAGTTAGTACACTTCTGTAGCAAGAGGCACCCACAAAGTACAGCACCATCCATGAAGACTTCTTAGCATTGGTGCTAAACAGTGTGGCAATAAAATACTGGTACCAGCTTTATTTAACTGCATCATGTTTTGTTTACATCATCTTAACATCAATGGACCTGAATGGGGTAGGCTCTGCAAAAAATCCAGAGACTGAAGCTCATGCTCCTCCTTTTTCAAAATAATAGCCAATAAAGTGACATCTATACACCTTTGGTATTCTGTAAGATGTGTCTTTTGGGTAAGGTACAGCTGGAATTTCTAAATTAACCTCTACCTGCTATTAAGGACAGTTCTGCAGTAAAACCAGAGAAAAAGGATACAAATAGAGTCATAAAATTCTAAATACTAATTATAAATTACTAAATAAATCATTAGTGTTTTTATCTCTTGCAGAAACCACTGCAGAGTTGCCTGGAAGGGATGAGAATGTCAGACGCTTCTCTGCTGACCTTGGAAAGCAGCCATGTGGGACAGAGAGAATCACAGAATGGTTTGGGTTGGAAGGAACCTTAAAGGTCATCTAAATCCAACACCCCTGCCATGGGCAGGGACACCTGCCACTAGACCAGGTTGCTCAAAGCTAGGGATGAGGCATTCACATCTTCTCTGAGCAACCCATTCCACTGTCTCTGAAAGAAGGAAAATGTGTCAAAATCAACATGTCTGATGTAAGATGAAAATTTTCACTATCAACTAACTAAATAAAGAGTTCATAACTTGTCTTTTTCCCTAGTGGGGAGCTTATACCCATGTCAGTACCCTAGTATAACAATTTTATCAAAAATGGCCAAAAGCTCATTCTCTAAAGACAAATGGGAATTCACCTTGACAAATAAAGCAAGTATTGAGTTCCATATAATTCATGCCTCAGAGTCTCAAAGGAGGCTTGACATATATTCAAGACCTTAGGATTCTCCAACTCGCTCTGCTTGGAATTCCTTGTATAGTCAAGGATTTAATTTATTAAGGGTATAAACACTTTCTTACAGTAAATTCAACAAAGCAAGCAATCCTTGAACTCTGGCCTTGCTTGTATCAGAGTGAATCTGAAACAACCCTGCTGTATTCAGCAAGTTCCTTCCTACCAACAGAAAATACAGAAGTCAGGCTCTGGAGCTCAGGACCCAGCCTGAGCTGGAAATGAGACAGATAAGTACTTTTAGCTCAGAAGAACAGCTCAATATACTGACAATTCAATCATCTTCACTTACTTCCTTGAATTGTCATCAGGCACCAAATGGTGCTTATTTTAGCACTGGAACGGATTGCTGTAAGACACTTACGAGAAATTGACCTTTTAATTAGTTTTATTTTCAAAGTTATAGTCCATATTGACAGGCCATTTTGCTCCTGCAGAATCATAGAGCAGGGGCACTGCTTTTACTGTGAGCCTTCTTTTTTCTCTTTCTGGCAAGCGTCCTAGATTTTGTAATTTAATATTCCTGCCAAAAGCACGGGAAACATATGAGAGGATCCTCGTGGGATTAAGGACAAACTGTGGATTACATTCCTGGCATTGGACTACACTGGAAGCCATAACTTTTCTTGCTATCCCTGAATATTTGTGAGCTAACCAAATCAGAACACAGCAGCAGAGTAATTTGATGCTGTTCTACTCTTTCTTCTCAAACCATCTCAGGATCTAATGCACTTCTGCTCTTAGTCTAGGGAATGTGTTTAGGTCAAGCAGATATGTTTATGCTGATTAATCTTGCATATTAACAAAGTGAGAGCAGATTGTGGTGTGGATGAGGACATGACTTCTACTTTTTTTTCTGCACACTAGAAAATGTGTACTCAGCCATGAATCCTGCTCCTGCTTCCCAGATGCTGGGAATCAGTGGCATGAGGACAGCCACGGTGAATCAGACTAAATCTATAAAAAGCCAGGCTCCTTCCCCTGACAGTGGCCAGTAATGGGTACCTTGGGAAAGAGTAGAAAAAATGGGGCAAGATTGACCATTCTTCTGATACACCCTACAGTGAGATCTGTTAATTCACTGTTCAGAGACAGCCAGAGCCAGAAGCTCCTTTTGCATCTGTGCATTTAAAAGCCTTTCTACAATTTTCTTAGTTCCTTTTTTAATCTCATTCGTACCCCTGTTCTCTGTTACACCCTGCACCTCTCAGTCTCAGTTTATTTCAGCTGTGCTACATAAAAAGAACTTGCTTTGTTTGGTTCAAGCCTACTGCCTGGTAGTTTTCCATAGGCACTCTGACTTCTTGTTCTGTGATAGAATAATCCCCTCCCTAATCACCCACACACCATATGCTGAATACCAGGTCATGAGCAGCAGAACCACAATCACCAGTGTGTGTCCCCACAATCCTCTCTGGGGCAGGAGCTTGATTTACGACTACAAAAAGAGATATAGAGACAAAACAAAGAACATAAAGATAAAACATACATTTTATCTTTTGCCATCACCATACCCACAAATTACAGAGAAAACTTTCAGAAAAAGAATTGCATTGAATCGCAACAGTTTCTGATCTCACTAAATAACAACGAAACCCTTCAGGGATCCAGTAGTTCTCCCCTGCAGAATAAACCCAGGGTTTTGTACTTTAAACAAAGAAATTGCTCAAAATAATGAGGGACAGCTGTTAGAGTTCACCTTCCAGTACTTCCAGAAGGGCTGGAAAACATGCTAGTGGAAAACATTTCTCAAGATCCAAAGACCTCAGCATTAAACAAATAAATCAAATGTATCAAACTGTTCAATGCAAGCTGTAACCTGCTACCTGAGTTTATGGAGAACTTGTCAAAAATTATACAAGAAAGTATACAGCAAGCATTAAAACATGTAAAACTGTGCATGGTTGAGTAATTTGTCTTTTGTAAAAGTGCAACTGAATAAACTTCAGATAACACTGACTTCAAATGAGCAAGAAATAAAAAAAAATTATGATAATTAAAGATCCTTGCTTATTTTCTACATTATAAGATTATTTTTCAAGAAAGGTTTCTGCTCTCTAAAATGCTCATGCTTTCATGAAGCCCTCAAAGTGATCCAGTAGATAATATCGTTATAATCCTGTAACAAAACTGCCACGAAAATGTAACAGGAATGAGTCACTATGTTTTAGAACAGTTTCTTCCACAATTCCACAGTCTAATAGAGAGTATTAACACTGATCTATGGTTTGAATTACCTAGAGAAATGTTACAGCACTATTAAAAAAACCTCACTTTTCTGTTCCATTGGACAGTTCAAATAATGGAACAACTATTCAGCTAGTTCATCATGCCCATACCCTCCACTTTCCACAGTTAATAGATGAAGCCCTTTACCTGTTTAAGATAGAGACTGTAAAACCTGATGGATTAAAGACCATTTTAAAATGTATTTTCTTACTGTGCAACTCAGCTTTATAACCTACAAGACAGCCTACCTAAAGAACCAACAGAAGCAGGTAGGGCCCAATGTCCCATGGTTTTCACATGGCCCCTTGTTTTAAAAATAAAGTAATCCTCTTACATCTTCCTTTGATAGGTGAAAAGAGAATTTCTCCAAGGCCTTTTATTAAGAAATTTAGAGGGAGAAATTCTGTTTCTCCAGGAAGCAGGCACCATGCTGCTGTAACAGGTCATACCCTGCATTAATGGAGAAGAAGGAAATCCAGAAGAGCAAAAAAGTTTGAATCTTGTGGGAGAGGAAAGTTTGCAGGAGTTTTACACAAGAATGAGTAGAAAACAGCTCTCTCATGAAAAGTAGTCTCAGGACAAAAGCCATAAGGACTTGTGTTACCACAAGACACAGGACACTTGGGGAAAACCAGTGATGAGCATGTGACAGTCTAGCCAGGGGTTTTCATGGCAGTTGTGAAGAACAGGGGAAGGAAGGCACCGGGACAGGGCACTAGGGTTTATTACACTGAAAAAGAATGAAACTGAAGAAGCACCCAGAAGGGGAAGATGCTAAAATCCAGTATTGTCTAAGACACTCCATTTCATTTAAAAGCTGGAAAGACAATGAAATCCCACAGAACTCATGACAAGGCATGCCCTGGCAAGAAGGCCAATTTTTATAAATAGACAAAAAAGGAAGTCTAATGCTGAGATGGTGCAGCTGCCCTATGCCATCCTACACCTTATCAGCATTTTTGAGATCTCTGGTAGGGAGTTGTACAGAGTAAGTTCTTGACAGGTTCTAGTATCAGTAAGAAATCGTTTCTGTGGTTTTCAATACACTGACTCAAATCCACTTCAGTCCCTGCAACCCACACTACCCAACAGGGCTCCCTTGCAGGAGTTCATCCCACTTCGGAAAACTAACTTTTAAAAAAACATTAGTAGCGTCCAAACAAACTGTCCCAACCTTTCCCCAGAAGCTTCTGCTCTCTGCCTCTGCTGTCTGCCCTCCTCAAAGTACCCCCACCTGTAAGGGGCTTGCTCCACTTCTCCACTCCAGCCCAGTCCCCAGAACTCCTGCCTAGACTTGTCTCTGCAGACCTCAGGCTCATCTCTGGCAAGATATTTCCGCTTTGTTGACATTGCTCCATCCACAGACCTAAACCAATGTGAGGTGAAAGATGAAGAAATCCAGGCAACGAAGGAAGTGAAAGCTGTGATTCAAAAGGTGGTGATTTTTTTTTAGGCAAGACTGCAATCTGAGTGCTGCCATGACTTTTACTAACTGGCCTTTTAAGGTGCTCTTTTTCAAACCAGACAGAACAACAGGCAGTAACAAAACATTGTTCGTTGTTTCTCAAAGTTTCGAGAGAAGAAAAGACTGCTGAAGGCAGTGAGTTAATTCAGAAATCCACTAGCCTGCTGATGAAGTTTCAGGTTGAGAAACACATACATTTTCACAAGTAAGCAATGTGTTCCTGACACATCCTTTGCATGAGGGGACAGTGGTCACCATACAAGGAGCTAAAGAGTTAAGATTCTCCACCCTGGTGCAGAGATGGGCCTGATGGCATGAATAGGAAAAACTCTTCCCTGTCTCTTCACATAGACAAGAATATGGAGCCATCAATGATGCTAAGAGAAGCTGTATTCTAGGCAAGCTCTATAGACCACAATGCTCCTTGCCTGAGCCTTTTCTAGCTGCAGAAAATTCTCAAGAGAGACTAAACAAGCATTTAGAAAAGAAACCTGTTGGCAGACACTAACTAGATCACACCAGCTTCAGGAAATCCCTAAAGGAAAAACACACATAGTCGGGAAACGTATCTGGCTGAAGTATTGTGCCTTATTCTTCTACTTCCCTGGCATATTGCTTTTGGATTTGGCTTGCTTTTAGACAGGTCAGATAGTTAGAGCTGGTAATCGAATAATGGCCATGGCAAAACCTGTATTTAGAACTTCTATGAACTAACAGCATGAGGAAGGAGTATCTCTTACTTGACAGCAAGTAATGCAATAAGCAGGCTCTATCATTAGTTTTCTGGAGCCAATGCAGGAAAAACATTATATCTTCTTTTTCATAAAATTCCTGCCTGACCTCATCCCTGCAGTACAGTGTAAGGGTCAGATAAAGATGATGTATTAAGCCTACAGTTCTACCAGATGGTAAATCAGTTCCACAGCACTAATGTTAAAAATGCCTGAGCCAGGGACCATCATGAGTCAAAACTGCCAGCTTTAAAATGACCACAAAAGTCCTCTTGTGTACTGTCCACAATTCGTAACGTTGGTCACCCTCCATGTCAGCAAGGGTGAGCACAGCACCTTTTCCCATGGGAATTGCTGTCCTAAATTCCCCTTGTCTGATTCTCAACATAGGTATCACAACCCTCCCTGCTACTAGTCTTCCTGCTAATCCTGTGGTGAGTGGTGGCACCAATACAGCTACTTCCTTCCTAAGATTTCTATTTCAATAACTGTAATTATTTTTTTAAAAAAAACTACGGAATACTATATGATATTCAGTTATATGTGTCTTACAAAAATCTGATGGGCAAGTGCAGTTTGAGAGGTTTTTTGATTCAAAAATCTTGAAAAATGCAGCAAGGTCTACAAAAGAAATGTGAACAATTTGTAAAGTATTAGTGTGAATATGATTTAGTCCAGTTGATTAAAGATGAACTAGAACTTAATGACATAGCTTTAATTGTGCCACCGTGGCTTACACCAGGAAATGTTATGGCCACACAAAATACCAAAGACAGTACTGCAGCTCTTTTAACTCAAGTTGCTGCAGTTACAGAGAAAACTTTTAAGCTCTCTCTTGCAAGAGTGAGAAAGGTCTTATTTTACACCATGATAACATGTGTAGCTCTTTCTGACACCCTTGGAATCAAGGCTTCTTGATGGGCATTACTGAACTTAGGGGAGAATAAGCACATGATTTTAAATCTACAAATCTGAAGTTCAGTTCTGTAGTTGTAGCTTTTCAAAGACTAGAAATCTCTGGAGCTCCATAAAGCTGCCCAGACAGTAAAGAAGTTTCAGTTCTACTACCACAATGTATGTCTGTTACTCAGACTGCAGACACAAGTCTCTTAAGACTTGTGAGCTAACTCAACTACCCTTTTAGCTTAACCATAAAAAATGTACCTATTATTCCAGGGAGGACAGAAGGGTATGTATTTTGGCTTCTGGATGGACTTTCATAACAGTAAACATTATATTTAGTGTGTATAAACAGCTACAGAAGCTGCAAGAAAAAAAAAATGATGACACTAGGGCAGGGGAGTAATGTGTTTGACCTGGATCTCAGTACAAGAAAAGAATTTTCTCCAACAGATCGCTTCTGCTTATTCTTTCCCTTTCCTTGGAAACCTGGGAGAGAGGTCACACTTCTGCTTTTTAGCCTGGAAGAAGTCACATATGCAATAGCTACAGTTGGGGAAATTCCTGATGTTTTTTGAAGATAGTGCTGCGTAACAGCAAATCTGAAGGCAGAGCTCAAGCAAGGTGTCCTAGGTTGCAATATAGATGTATTTAAGTATTCTATTACCACCAGCTGTGGGCCGTTAGCTGTTATCACCTGCTAATGACCCCCTCCGATGACAGGCAATGGGCCATCAGGGACCCACCGTGTGACTCATGGACTTATCCCATTGTGGGATGCTCTGCCCAGGAGGGAGGAGCCAGGTGTTCCCACCTGGATATAACCTGGCCTTGGAACTGCCTGAGCTAGCCCTGTCTACTGGGTTCCCAGAGGATGAGAGCTACCACTGGAACTTCAGCTGGAGACCAGACCTTCACAGGATCACTGCTTCAACTGGACTACTTCAGTTGGACTGCTACTACCACCCTAACAGGGTGTTAGGTTGTATCTGACTTTGTCAGTGCTTTTTCCTTGTATTATTTAACTTATTTTTAATTTCAGTCTTGACTTGGGATCTCCCACTGGTTTGTTTTCAAACCAATACACAAGGGCACAGAGGAAGTGGGAAAACAATGGACAAATCTCTCATCACAGGGAAGATGTAGCACCTGTAGTACATTTCCAGAGGAGACTGCATGCAAGCACATTTTGGGGCCTGGTTGTTAGGACAAACCTCTACATTTCACTTTTTCACTTCTCTTTTATTAACTACACCAAGGTGGTCAATCAATAGTGGAAGGAAGATTTTTCTAAGGCACTGCATAACTCACCTTCCAGGAAGTAGCCTGAAGGAATTGCAGCAGCTTCATGTTTTGTAGCTGTCCTTCCTTCCCTTGATACCCAGAAGAATCAATCCTGCATTAAAAAAAAGCAAAGAAAAAAAGGGTTCCTATGAATCTGCCATCCAGACAAATCACAGAGATGACAGATGCAGAAGGAAAGGTTTTCATTTTCCTTTTATAACCTTCACATCGCATACTGTTTCAGCTCAGTCACCAAAGCTTTTACTTCTCTCTCAATATTATCATACTGAGATAATAACTTAATTCAACTTGTACTGTCATGCAAAACCTTTGAGACGACCTCTGTTAAACAAGAGTACTTGTCTAACTTTGCAAGCCCTCAAAATCTTTTTGAAGTCACAATCAATGCTTTGTGTGATAAACTGGATGAAAATGGCTCTTTTAACTGCAGAAGTAACATAAATGCCAACTTGATGGAGAATTTTTTCTGTTCTCAATGCATGTTTTTCTTCCCATTTTCTGATAAGCAACTGCAGTAATTTAGTATTCAAAATAAAAGTATCAAACAGCCGCAATGAAAGCATGTGTCTGTCTCAGTCTGAATCAGACCTGATCATGCTTTGCTACCTTAGAATATGCAGTGTCTCTCATTCTTTTATTATTTTTCTGCATAAATTCTCATTAAAAAAGAACAAAAAAGAAACCAAGGTAGACAGCGCCGAAAAATAAGCAGCAGCAGAGAAACTTCAGAGCTCTCTTCAAAATACAGGAAAAACAACAAAAAAGACATAGAATTTAAAGTATTCTTTTCTTCATAGGAGATCACCTTACATAAAACTGTAGATAGAAGTCTAGTTCTTCAAATCTACTTGAAATCACTGTAGCCCTACAACCTCCTCTAGAATCAGACTCATTTGCATCAGTACAGGTTTTGGCTACAAAGCCAATCTAATTGGCTTCACTGTCACTGAAAACAAAACCTACCACAAGACCCTCACTACACAACACATACAGGTATGAAAATGGATGACACACTAAGAGACAAAATATTCAAAGTCATTTCACCATGCACATTTTCAGTCAGACTTTAAAAACTGACGTGGGAATTTAAAGACTTTGGAATTTAACCTAGCCCTCTAAAAAAGCACAAGGTACATTTTCTCTGATTCAATTCTTGTTCAAGTAAATGCAAGACCAATTCCAGGTTTTCCTTTTGGCCCTAAGCTAAACGCTGAGTGCCTTTTCCTCTTCCATTAGTATTTCCACAGAAAGGCCTGCCCTACACAGCCCTACTATGCACTGCAAATGCAGATCAAAATGTGAGCTGTCATTTTCTTGCCTCATATCACTGCTGAGCATCTCACACACATCAGTACTTGGCTGATGTTTCAACCTTAAAATGCTGCCAGAGAGGAGTTCCTCACAAGGAGCTAAGGTGAGAGGATTCAGCACAGAAACAGTGTGTTTTACACTCTGTTACTCCTCCTCACCACCGAGAGTGACTGAAGCCTGACCAGGCTTCTGCATTCAGCCTGTAAAATCCCAGTCTGTAAAGCAGTCATGCTTCTCAGCTTCAGCAGCAAGACACTGACCTGACAATGTGGTTGCAGCAAAGGAAATCCTCACCAGATTCTTCCTGGCAGGGGTGGTGGGGTGCTGAGGCAGGAGCCCAAGCAAAACGAGGAAAGAGGTTTTCTGACTGCAGCTGGTGAAGGAAGGCCTTGCACAACCTCATCCAGCCTGGGAACGGTGAACCCCTGGGGTTGGACTAGAGACCTCCAGATGTCCCATCCAGCTGAATTACCAGATGTTACCAATCAAAGATTGTATTCAACCTAGTACAGAAAAAAACCCACCAACACATTAAAATAAAAATGTGTTTTATATGTCTTGGCCCCAACATTTATTTAACAGTGTCTAAAAAAAACATACTGAAAGAGCGGAGCTTTATTACAGTAAATAGCGTGGAAGTGTCTATGCTGTTCATCATGAATGCATACTGTTTATTATGAATGCATACTGTTTATCATGAAAACGTTTAGATAAATCCAGTAAATACAATTCAAGAAGAAACTGAGCAATCACTGCCAGCCCTGGATAAAGAACTGGGGCAAGAGTTGCTTAGAGCAGCCAAAACCCCCTAAGATGGTAGTGCCCTTCTCCCTCAGCCACAGGTCTCTCACAAAACTCCCTCCTTCACTCCTACCTCCAGTGAGTCGGGTTTCTTGGCTCATCAGTGATCCTGTTCCCCAGCTGGTGGCAGAAGAGAGGCGAGCTCAGAAGACAGCTGAACTCCGAGATCTTCCGTTCCCCCTTGTAGAGCTTCCGCAGCTTCACAGCATCCTCTGCTGCTGAAGAGCAGAATCAGATCAGAAATGAGCACATGGACTATGCCTTAGAGCAAACGTTATCGCTTTATACAGACAGACACTCCCTGCCCCAAATACCCTGCAGTGAAAAGAGGCAGATAACAAAGCCCAGATCCATAATAGGCATTAATAATCTCCACACTTTCCACAGAGCCACCCTTGAAACTGATCTGTTGGGTACTACTAATCAGTCCTGAAATACCACGTCACTGTTTCCAAGGAAGAGTCCCATTCCAAAGTGCACCTGGCAGGGCTGAGCCATTGTTGTGCTATGTACCTTTCAACATCTGGCTCTACACAGACTTTCTCCTTACTATTCTGAATTATTATTTTCATAGAATCACAGGATAGGTAGGTTGGAAGGGGTCACAGTGGATCACCTGGTCCAACCTCCCTGCTCAAGCAGGGTCATCCCAGAGCACATGGCACCAGATTGCATCCAGACAGTTCTTGAGTATCTCCAGTGAGGGAGACTCCACAACCTCTCTGGGCAACCTGTTCCAGTGCACAATCACCTGCACAGTAAAGAAGTTTTTGTGCATCAGTTTCTACTCAATGCCTTCTTTTTCCATTTCTTGGCACCACTGAGCAGACCCTGGCTCCATCCTCCTGACACCTTCCTTTCAGCTACTTACAGACACTGATGAGGTCCCCTCTCAGTCATCTCTTCTCAAGGCTGAACAGGCCCAGCTCCCTCAGTCTTTCCTCACAGGAGAGATACTCTGGTTCCTTAATCACTTTTGTCACCTGCTGCTTCTCCAGTGGGTGTCAGGGTAGTTAAAGTCCCCCACCAGAACCAGAGCCTGTGACTGTGAGGCTGCTTCAAGCTGCCTGTAGAAGGCCTCATCCACACTGTCCTGCTCGGGTGACCTGCAGCAATCACCCACAACAGTGTCACCCTTACTAGTCTGCCCTTTTATCCTAACCCATGAGCTCTCGACTTGCTTGTCATCCACCCGAAGATAGAGCTTGATACATTCGAAGTGCTGTCTCACAGAGAGGACAAGTCCACCACTGTGCCTTCCTGGTCTGTCTCTCCTAAACAGGATGTAGCCCTTCATGACAACATTCCAGTCATGCAAGCTATCCCACCACATCTCTGTAACTGCAATGAGATCAAAGCCCTGTGACTGCACATACATCTCTAGTTCCTCCATTATATAGGAAAAGATATTTGCTTCAGCTTTAGAAAGAACAAAGGTTAATAAACATGTGCCCTACAAGATCCATGGGAAATATTCCCATTGCACTAAACTGCTGGTCTCACAAACTGGTCAGGTTCTAAAAACTCATTACTGTGAGTATAAAACCAGAAATGCCATATACAGGAGAGCATTTTCACATGGTTCACAGGACAGCTCAGTAAAATACAACTTTACCTCTATTGCAGCCAGGCCTGGCCCTGTACAAGCCATTATTCACACAATGACTCTGCAACCCCATGTAGTTGCATCAATACCAAGTTATTTGTATGCAGTATGCAGAGATGTTTTGCAGGCACAAGGACAGCAGAGCCCCCTTCCCAAAGCTGCACCAGGTGACCTGTGGCACCTCAGTGCTGCATCCATTAATGCCTCTCCCTGTCGCAGCACCCACATGGAGCAGGCAGCCCAGTTCATGGGGCACCCAGATGGGAGGTTATGGGATGTTTGCACTCTTTCACAGCACCTGGTGTGGATGGGCTTTCTTGCATGGACACATGTGAGCCAGCTGTGTGCCAATGGCATCCTGGCCTGCTTCAGAAATAGCACAGCACACAGGACTAGGGAAGAGATTCTTCCTCTGTACTCAGCACTGGTGAGGACACACCTCAAATACTGTGTCCAGTTCTGGGCTCCTTATCTCAGGAAGGCCATTGAGGTGCTGGAGCAGGTCCAAAGAAGAGCATTGGAGCTGGTGAAGGGTCTGGAGCAAAAGTCTTATGAGGAGCAGCTGAGGGAGCTGGGGTTGTTCAGCCTGGACAAAAGGAGGCTCTGGGGTGACCTTATCACTCTCTACAACTACATAGCAGGAGATTGTAGCCAGGTGGGGATCATTCTCTTCCAGGCAACCAGTGACAGGACGAGAGGACATAGCCTTAAGCTGTGCCGGGGAGGTTTAGGTTGACGCTAGGAAGAATTTCTCCACAGAAAGGGTGATTAAACATTGGATTAGACCATTCAGGGTGGTCGTGGAGTCACTGTCCTTGAATGTGTTTAAAGAAAGACTGGACGTGGCAGTCAGTGCCGTGGTCTAGCTGACGAAGTGGCGACAGATGACAGGCCAGAATGAGTAATTCGTAGGTGCTTCCCCACCGAATTGATTCCGTGTGCGGACACACGTTGATACCCGGCGCGGCCCCCGCCCCTCCCCGCCCCTCTCCTCCCCGCCCCGTCCCGCCCGCTGTCACTGCGGCGCCGGTGCCGGTCATGGCGGCGGGAGCGCGCCTGTTCCGCGGGGCTGCCCGCGGCCCGCCCGCGCTCGCCTTGGCCCGGGCGCTGGGCTCCGCACCGCCGGGGCCGGCGGGCAGGGGGGCGCGGCGGGCCGCGCTGGCGGCCGCGGGGGCGCTGGGCGGGCTGGGGCTGGCGCTGGGGCTGTGGCGGCGGCAAGCCGCGCTGGCGGCGGCCCGGGAGGACGAGGAGGAGAAGGAGCTGCGGCAGCGGTTCATGGCGCCGCCGGTAAGCGGGCTGCGGGAGCTGCGGCGGCGGCGGCGGGAGCTGCGGAGCCGCATGGAGCTGCTCATCATGGAGACGCAGGCGGAGGTGTGTCGCGCCCTGGCCGCGCTGGACCCCGGCGCCTCCTTCTCCGTTGACAGC
This sequence comes from Lichenostomus cassidix, assembly GCF_008360975.1. Lineage (NCBI taxonomy): Eukaryota > Metazoa > Chordata > Aves > Passeriformes > Meliphagidae > Lichenostomus > Lichenostomus cassidix. Next base: position 94,069,100 of record NC_139479.1, on the reverse strand, counting down.
TGGGAAAGGAAGGAAGGTACGGGGGAGCCGGGGGAGACCGTGGACACTGGCACCCCGGGATCGGTCACCCCTCGGTGACCCTGACCCGGAGCCTGGCATTGGCAGGCGGAGGTGGCATCAGCTGCGTGCTGCAGGACGGCGAGGTGTTCGAGAAGGCGGGTGTGAATGTGTCCGTCGTGTCCGGGCTCCTGTCCGAGGAGGCAGCGCGGCAGATGCGGAGCAGGGGGAAGACTCTGAAGGCCAAGGACGGTGAGGTGTCCGGAGGGGAGATGGGGTAGGGAACAGGGACGTGTTCACTTGAGTATTCCCGTGCAGGTGCTCTGAAAGCAGCCTGGCTTTTGAGTGGAACGTGAGGAAGGCTGGGCTGACCAAAGCTCAAAGGTTTTCATTTGTGTTATCGTGATTTCTAATCAGTAAGGCTAACAGGTGGACTTTCATATCCCTGAAAAGCCAGGTACTGGAGTGCTTCTCGCTCTGTCTTGCTGCTATAAGGAATGTATTGTAGGCACAGGTGGTTTCTCAATAATGACACTGTACCCCAACAGTGACAGAGTGCAGGAATTATATACCAAAGAGGTGGAGGGAGAAAACACCACCTGAAGGCTAAAGAGGACTCAACGCATGTTTGTGTAGCAAAGGGTAATAGTGCGGACTGGGGCTGGTAGAAAGCCTTTGCAGTGCCTTATGTTTTTGTGGTCTTCATCCAGTGGGTTCTCCTAAGTGTTGTTGCATTTTAGAACAAATACCAAAAAAAAGAGTTTAGTTAGATGCATGGAAGTGTATGGATGAGAAATAAATTGACCACTGATTAATAATTATGGTGACCCAACATGAGACATTTTCCTGTTGTGCCTTGGAGCCTAAGGGAAAATGGTTATATTCCTTAAACAATAACAAGTGAAGTTTATTGAAAAACTGAGGGGTTTTCTTTGTGCATCTTTTTATCTAGGGAAACTGCCTTTTTGCGCCATGGGTGTGAGCTCTGTTATCCATCCAAAGAACCCCCATGTTCCAACCATGCACTTCAACTACAGATACTTTGAAATTGAAGAAGCAGATGGTAAGAATTATAATCCAGTGAGGAATGTATGAAACGCATGACTCCAAACAAAGGAAGTGTGAATGCATGGCTGGGGTAAGAGGTCAAGAACCCATGCAGGTTTGCTCCCAGCTGCGCCAAGAGTCAGCAGCCCATCTTGTGAAACTGCTATCCTATAGTCAGGGTCAGCGGTCCAAAATGATTTTTGCTACTTTGAAGTTTGTTTCATCTTTTCCTGAAGTCACTGATCATTGCACTACCTTGTACTCAAGTCTTTCACTATTGGAGTTTAGGGATGCCACTGAAAAATGATTTTGTTTTGTATTGTAGAAGTAGTTGTTAGTTCTTGGTGAACCACTAGCAACATGTTGCTGTTCTGAAGTTTAAAAGAAAAATGTTGCCGCTTGCCTCTCCTGCAGGAACTAAACAGTGGTGGTTTGGTGGTGGGACTGACCTCACTCCAACTTACCTGAATGAAGAGGATGCTGTTCATTTTCATAAGACTCTGAAAGAAGCCTGTGATAAGCACGACCTGAAGCTGTATCCCAAGTACAAGAAATGGTATGTGGGAGGAGATGTGCTGGGGAGGAGCAGAAAGGAGCACTGGATGTTGACAGTACACTAGGAACCGTAGGTTCTGCTGCCTTTTGAAAAGTATCAGAAAACCTTAATGAAAATCAGAAGTGTGCTGGGACAAAATGTAGCCTAAAGAAATATCTTATTTACAAAAACCTGAATTTTTCAAATCAGAGGGCTGACAACTAGGATTGTAAGTCTGTAGCCCAAATAAAAACCAAACTGACTCTTCAAGATTTTGTAAGCCACAGACTGCACTGGGCAATTTAAAATTCCGTTTACAGTGAATTCATGGTAAATATGCATAATTCAATGTGAACTCTTGGGCCATCGCTGCAGTTCTGAAAATCCCACTCCTGTTTTTCTGCCTTCAGTCTGGCCTTCCTGGCTTTTTTTTTTTTTTTTTAATTTCCAGGTAAGTAAAGGACCTTGTCCTTAATGTAGAAGCTTCATAATTTGATGAAGCTGTATTCTTTTCCCTGGTGACATATTCACTGGGAGTTCAACAGCATATTTTCTAAGATGCAAACTTTGAATGTTCTTCTTGAGCTCAGAGATACAAGTGATGGGATCCTCCACTATTAAGTGGGTACTTGCTGCTCTGTGTGTGATAACCCTATCTGCCACAAGCTGTGTTATCCAGGAAGGTGGGGATACCCTTTTGTAAGCTACTAAGTCTTGTCTGAGGACAGGAGATAAAGTGGGTGTTATAGTTTGGGTGGCAACCACTTAGTAGAGAGACATATCTTGGAGCCTTGAGATTACAGTCTTGTTTTCTGAGGATTTTTTGCATGGTAGTTCAAAGTATCTGCCGTAATGGTCACATTCTTTGCAATCTGAGTACGCTAGCAATGCCAGCTGCAGGGGGTAGAAGACTTTTTCCTACTTTCCTAAAAGATAAAAGTTACTACATTTACCACATTGACTACCTGATCTAGGTTTAATATTTTTGTCAGGCTTATTCTCTTTTGTGTTTCTGACTCAGCCTTTTTTCCTAATTCTTCCTGCTATCATAAAAAAACCCACACTGATCATGTCAGTGAATAAAAAATAGCTTAGGTTATCTGTTACATCTCTGTGTCTCTCTTGTTATAACCATGCCATATATTGTGCTTGAGCATGATTGTGGATATATGGAAAACTGGTCATGCATAGAAAACTAGTCCTAAATGAAGGCAGGGTTTTTCTTGATGGTTTCTGCTTCCTATTTCCTTTTGCTTTCTCCTCCATGTGAAGACTTGCATGCCCAAGCAAGAAATTATAAGCAAGATAGGGTTAGCTCAGTTAAGTTAAAGTAGTTTCACAACTAAATACTCCCTGTAACTACAAAAGAGATTAATTGCCTTCCTATTGTAGGATAAGCTGCCCTTACTCATTTATAAACTTAAACGTAAGTCATGAAAAGCCACTGCTATAATGACTCAATCTTCCAAGTTTTAACTATTAAAAAGCCTTTTCCCAAGGGAGGGTGTCATGACAGTTGCTTTCTTATCTGGTCTTGGGGTCTTAGATTGCTTTAGTTTCGATGAAGAAAATTATTTTCTTAGAATGGCACAGAGAATAAAGAGATTCTCTTCCAAGTTTGAGTTAATATGAAAGCTGTCCAAATAATTTGGAATCTACATATAATGCTGGGAATGAAATCTATGAAGAACCCTTCATTTTGAAAGTTTTGATATCAGGTGTCCCTGTTCTGAGTAGGTAGAGGATATGGAATCGATCACTTTTTTGGAGCTTTTACTGTAAGCAACACAGAAGTGCTTTCCAGGAGGTGCTGCACCGTCCTGGCTCTCGGCAGTCAGTGTAACAGTGGGGCATCCAGCCCTGCAGGAACTGACTTGTGGTCAGTATTTTACCCTTGCTGTCCTGCACCATGCAGCTGTTTGGAGTTCTGTTCATTTCTTTGAATACTGTGGACCATATTAGTAATCATCTGATGCTTCTTTTAGGTGTGATGACTACTTCTATATCAAGCACCGTGGCGAGCGAAGAGGGATTGGAGGTATATTCTTTGACGATATGGACTCTCCCTCCAAGGAGGAAGTATTCCAGTTTGTAAAGAGTTGTGCCAAAGCTGTTGTGCCTTGTTACATTCCCATTGTGAAAAAGCACTGCCATGACTCCTTCACACCAGAGGAAAAGCTATGGCAACAGCTTCGGAGAGGACGGTGAGTAGTGAAGGAACAAAAGCATACACAGGAGGTGGATTGTGCTGGCAAGAAAAAGATACCAGCTAGTTCTTTATGGTTACAGGTTTATGTCCTGTTATGTGGGCTAAAAAATGCTCACCAGGGAATTTCAACATTTGTGTGCACAGAACTAATTCTGAAATCCAACACTAGATTACTAAAAACAGTGCAAAAAAGGCATTTCCCAGTCTCCTATGTTGCAACACAAGCAACCCAAACAAAATGCCGCAGTTTCTTTCCAACTCCTTCAAAAAGCAAGAGAAGCTCCTGCTGTAACAGGCAAAGGGGTGTGGGTGTGTTGGTGTCCTGAATCCTGCCCTCCCCTGCTGCCCACAGATATGGGATAAAGGGCTACCCTGTCACATGAGGAGCTAAGGGTGAGGGAATGGTGCTTCCTATTCAGCAATGAAGCAAACCCCCAGAAAGTCAGGAAATAACTGTACTGGAGTACTTTCAGCTCCGTACATACATATTTATTGAGTCTAATATTGGCATTGAAATGAGGATTCCTGTAAAGGAATATGGTGGGTTGGATTTTTCAGTCTGGCCTGGTTCAAGGTTTCTGTAAAAGACTTTGGAGGATGCTTGTTAACTGACCAACTGTTAATGCTGTAAAAGCTTAAGTACATTCATCAGTGCAGTTGTACTCTGTTCTCAATGTCCTGTGGTTGTGTGAGCATAGGGAGAAATGAGATTACACGTGCTTTGTTCAGAACCAGGGTCTTTAGTTTCTGCCTCTTCTGCAGAGAAATCTGGGAGACTGGCATGGAAGAAGAGTGTAAGCATTCAACGTCAGATCACTGGCCTGCAGCTGTTGGTCAGATAGGCAAGCGTCCTTAATGTGGTGGGACTGTTCCTGGGAACACTGAGCTCTCAGGATCCAGTCTGTGAATGGAATTTAGCAAACCTGCTATGTTTAAAAGGGGGAATAGCTTCTCTAAGTTGCACCCAGGACCAGCTCTTGAGGCCTGTCTATTTTCCTGGGTCTGTGTGAAGGTTGTCTATGTAAAGCTTTCCATTTCTGCAGACAGATAAGAGCTTTTCCCTTCCTGTATCTTTTAAGTACAAACACCTCTGTACTGGCTATTAAGATAATCCATGATGAATTGTCACAGCTCTGTTCCTATGTTGGGGGCAGAAAATTACTGCTTGTTTGTCCTTCAGAATGGAGGACTGCACAGTAGAACTTTTCCTCTGGTTACTTTCAGTACCTTTAAGGCCCCTCTTTGTTTTACACCTCCATACAAAAGAGAATAACCAAGGTAGATGTGGTAAATGTCAAGCTTGCCAGCAGAGCTGAGGCCTGGAAGAAGTACAGCACAGGAGCCTGCAGAATGCTCTCCTTTGAACAGTTTGTCTGCTCTAGTCTCTTAGATGAGGTCACTTCTCCCTGTGCTCTGTGGAGTGGCAAGTTCACACCTGCATTCCTATGCAGAGGATGCTAAAGAACAGTTGACCCCAGCACAGAAAGAGAGGCTGGTTTTGTTTGAGGTCTGCCAGTTGAAGAAGGCACAACCAACTTCTGCTAATAAATTTGGTTCTGTTGCATCTCTTTATTTCCGTAGGTATGTAGAGTTCAACTTGGTTTATGACAGAGGTACAAAGTTTGGCCTCTTAACACCAGGATCAAGAATTGAAAGCATTCTTATGTCTCTGCCACTGACTGCAAGGTAAGGTGTAGTTATGAGGGGTTGCAGTAGGCACTGTTCTTAGTAAAATACTTCATAAGATTAAATCAAAGGTCTCTCCTGGTGTCCAGTCTCTTAACAGTGGTGAGTTCATGCCTGATACAAGAACTGAACAAATACAGTTCTGTATTCTGCAAATGTAGATGCTTCTCTGGTCTGCTCCACTCACCTAGTTACCAGCAGTGTGTGACCAAGAGATTTTATGACCCAAAAAAATGGTTTCTATGCTTAGTTCCTCATGATAGATTTCTTCCCCTTGCTCCATGGGTTGTTTAGGAGCTCTTAGAAACCATGAAAGCTTCTGTCAGTCCTGACAGAAGATCCTGCCAACATCTTTTCTGGGCAATAAAACTTAACTCAATCTGTATGCAACTTTCTTCTGTGCCCATCACTACACATCAATCAACAGTAAATTTCACCTGCCATTTTATTGCTCAGTTGCTTGGCTCAGTATTGTTTTTAACTGCTCTTTTAGATTTTAACCCATCTTACTTACTCCTGAAATACCAGCAAATTGAGTCATATACTGTTTACTCCCACTTTTCAGGTTACTTTTGGGTATGCTGAGTGGTACAGGCCCTATCATGAATTCATGAAGTTCACTAGTGACCTCTCCCTCTGTGAGGAAAACTGCCTGCTACCCCATAACCATGAGGGCAGTGCTCTTCTCACCGTAAACCTTCATCCCATTGACAACACTAGATATGTTTCTGACCTGGTGGTGTAGCATGCTCCTATCTTTTGATTTCATTTCTGGGATTGTCTGGGTTTGCACTTTTTCATCAATGTAACTAGCTCACTTCACAGCATCAATGGGTCATTTCTGGGAGAATAATGGAAAAAAGATGTCCCCATCTCTCTGTGACTGCTGACACTTTCTCTGTTGTGTCTTTTAATCGCCTTTGTTTTTAAAACCAAGATTCAACAAGGGCTTGTAGAACTTCCAGTCCAGATTCTGGAAAAAGGTGTCACATCACCGTCAAAATTATGTTTTGTTCACCCTCCTTGTGATACTAGTGCGTCACAAGAGACTGCTAAAAGATCTTTGCAAATAAACCTGCATGCCTTGTGGGATAAGGGGTGCTGCTCTTTCCTTTTTCCTTGTCCTTCCAGCTTTTTCAGAAGTTGGTAAAAAGATTAAGCTAGTATTTCTCCTCTCATTATTATTTGTTTTGACTGTGATTTGTAACCACATCTGTCACCTCAGCCAAGAGTATCAACTGTGTATGTAGCTTTGCATCCTTAGAAAAAGCAACTGCAGTCCAAACACAGCCTGGTGCAGGAGAAGTGGCTGTCAGCTCGGCTGTCTGAGTGAGTTTCCCCTGTCCTTGCAGGTGGGAGTACATGCACACCCCACCAGAGAGCTCCAAAGAAGCAGAAATCCTGGAGGTTCTGCGAAATCCCAAAGACTGGGTGCACTGATACAGATCATGAAGAAGATGGATTGCTTCCACTGAGCCATTCTGAGAGAACAGGAATGCTTGCAAATCAGCCCATTCAAACTGCTGTTGCGTGGTGTTTCAGTGTGTCTATTTATACTCTTACCTCGTGCCTTAATTATGCTGTAGACTTGTTATAACTTGCAAATATGTGAACTCATTCTTTTAGATTGATGGACTCATGTTGTCAACCCCGTTCCTGTTGCCTTGTGAAGGACTGGTGAAGGCTTCACAGGGCTACTCTGCATGCTTTAGAACTTCCTCAGCTGATTTGGTTGACTGCAAAATGGCAAACTACTTTGATTTGTTCAGGGAAATGAAAGCATTATCTGTGCCTAAAAAGCACTGCTTACCCTTATAAAATGTTGGGATGTTTAAAAACATTTTATAAAGAATAAAGGGAATATTTGGTACGATTTTAAACTTTAAACTGTGCTTTCAGGAAGTTGTGGAAAAGGTGGTACTTAATTACATGTATTTTGATGCTGTCCTATTGATTTTAGGGGGGGAATGGTTTAAGATGTGCTGCAGCAACTTGACTTGGCTGATCAGTATCTGGGAGAATGTGGGTTGAGGTCCCAGTGTTACCGCATGATAGCAGAAGGTTGGCTCTCCGTTTGAGGAAAAAATTAGCATTGAGCATCGTTGCTGCGACCACGACAGTGTAACAGCGCTGTTCGGGCCAGCTCTATTGCCAGGGAGGGCGGGGGTGGATCAGAACGTGGGTGGGCGTTGCCGTGAGAGCATCCACTTATCCTTTCAGGCCGCTCCCAGCTTTGGACTGATTTGATTGATGTGTCTCCCAGCACGAACTGCGTTGAGAATGCGGTACGGAAAAGCAAGGGGGGTCGGTTTCCATTTTCCCCCCACTCGATGTAAAACGTGACTGCTCCGTCTCCCCGTCGGGGAATCGAACCCCGGTCTCCCGCGTGACAGGCGGGGATACTAACCACTATACTAACGAGGAGTGGGATGAATAATACTCCTCTTCCCGCCGCCACGTGGTACCACCTCACCTGGGGCGGGCTTCTGGCGTGAGGGGGACAGCCGGCCTGGCCCCGTGCCCGGGCAGGGTGCGGGAGAGATGCCGGCTGGGCTCACTCTCTTTGTCCTCCCATGACCACCCACGTCAAGCTTCCTGTTGGAGGGTACCGCCTTCCCTTCCGTGTTACTCCTCACCCTCTAAAAAAAGTAAATTGATAATTTGCGAAGTCAGCGCTCTCCTCATCCTCGAAGGGGAAAAAGTAAAACTGGCCCGTACGGGGATCGAACCCGCGACCTTGGCGTTATTAGCACCACGCTCTAACCAACTGAGCTAACCGGCCAATTTTCAGACGTCTGTCCGAGTGCACGCAGCTGACTTTCCCATGGATGTGCCCCAAGCACTCCTGCTGCCGAGCGCCGATCCGCAGCACTACTGCCATCGGTCGTTCTAGACACTGCCTCGGCGGGGCGTTTCATGGAGCCGTGGCAGAGCAGCAAAGGCTCTAACCGGGGTGACAAGCATTCCTAAAAAGTTGAGACTTCCAAAGTTTCCGTTTTTCTCTGCCCGCTCCCTCCTCTGGTCCGCGAGCGGCGGTTGCCGGCTGCACCTCGCACACGGACGCGCAGCCGCGGCGGGGCGGCAGCAGCACCGAAAAGAGATAGTTTGCAGGAGCCGTTCCCGACCCTTCCCTCTCTCCCTTCCCCACGGTCACGCCGCGGACGGTGGGGTGCCTCGGGAGGAGGATGAAGCAGGAGCACTGCCTGGGCATAAAAGGTAAAGCCGCCTCCCCGTCGGGGAATCGAACCCCGGTCTCCCGCGTGACAGGCGGGGATACTCACCACTATACTAACGAGGAGCGAGGCGGAAGCTCTCCCCCCCACGCCGACCCCCAAGAGCCGCCGGCGGGACCCCCGCCCGTCCCCGGGACCGCTGCCGCTGCCAGCGCCGGACACGGGAAAAAGAGCCCTCCCCCTGTGACTGGTCATTCGGATGGACCACTCGTGAAATCGAGGCGCTGATTTAAAAAAATACTTCAAGATTAAATACTTTTGAGTCAGTAAAAAGGTTGTAGAGGAGGAGGACATCATCAAATTGCCAGTCCTTCCCTTCACAAACCATCAGTGTGAGTGCTAAGTTGAGCTCCTCTCCTTTGCGGTTTCATTTGCCACTAACACAACCTATCATTCAATACATCAATAAAAACATACCAGGAAGCCAAAAATAAGGTAATAGCTGCACAGAGAAGCATATATAAATGTGTTATGACAATACAAGAGCTTCCTCAAAACACGGCAACGTTTAACACAGATGTTCCCACACTCTCCACAA